>NW_026643232.1:1200000-1800000 GCF_028829465.1 Penicillium soppii
GTTAAAGCTGCATTTGCGAAACCCTTGCTACACAAGAGCCAATCAATCGGCATAGAAGTATTTGATGTCGAGTGTATTAGATAAATTATAGAGGCAAAGTATGAAAGAAAAGGTGCATTACATATCAACTACAGCTACTGCAAAGCTTATTTGGAAATTGACTTATGTGATGACACCGATTATTTATTTCCATCTCCATGCGGGTTCATTTGAGTTCTTGTGCCTCCTAACCGGCTCTTTACTTTCTGAATTACGAACATTAAAGACCCTCGCATAGCACATGGCTAGTTTACCTAAGACGCCAGTAGGACCGGCTCAACCCGGCAATTTAGAACCTACCTAGCCGCGCTAGAAAGCGCCTTAAAGCATACACCAATGCAAGGGCTATATCTATCTGATATGAAAAAAGCGTTCGTATTTGTATCTTCGAGAAGATGACCTAGTGCGGGTGACTATTTGTGTTACCTCGAAGGCGATTAGTAGGTCTGTTTGCATTTTCTTTCACCGCAGACATACTACGGTTGGATCTCTCAGAATCGATCCATATCTCTCTGCAAATTTGCCTCAACTTGAGTATGAATGAGGGACAAATCAACCCTGCGCAGAGAGTAATACATATCAGATCCGAACAAGCGCCAACAGAAACACAGAAAGAGAACATGAACGATGATGCCATGCATTTCAATGAATCTGATGCCCCTGAGCTACAAAAGATTCGTCAGGTAGTCCAAGAAGCCATCATACTCGCTGGTAGTGCGACTGCTGTCTTATTGCAAGTAGCTGAACCTGGCGTTGCCAAAGGGGTTGATCGACACAGCAATTTTGCACATCGACCATTGAACCGCCTTCGTACCAGCGTGACATACATCTACTGCATGACATTTGGCACCCCAGAGGAGAAAAAGTCTATCATAGAGTTGGTCCATCGTGCTCATGCTACAGTAAAAGGACGGAGTTACTCTGCCGATGATCCAAAGCTCCAATTATGGGTGGCTGCAACGCTCTATGCAGTGAGCATCGAGCTTTATCAGCAGGTCTTCGGCTTCATGGACGACATGACCGCCGAGACAACCTATAAAGAGTACTGGATACTTGCAGAATCTCTTCGTGTCCCTTTGGGAATGTGCCCGCTGATAGTAAGGCATTCTGGGCGTATTGGGACCACCAGCTTGCAACAATGCAGATTACTGATCACGCCAGGAGTGTTGCTCAAGACCTCCTTTACAATACCAAAGCCCCCCTTCAAATCCGTGTTGTCCTCCCTCTGGTACGCCTGGCAACTGTCCAGATGCTACCTGCGAGGATTCGCGAAGCCTACGGGCTGAAATCAAATAAGCTTCGAAGGGGTGCATATCGAGTCATTGTGGTGCTCACTAAATTTATTTATCCTTATCTTCCTGAGACTATGCGTACTTACCCCATGCGTTACTACTTGGGGGAAATGCGGCAGCGCCTTCAGAAGGAGGTTTAACACTCACGCGTCAAGATACCCTTGGCACCAAGCATCTAAACAATAATGACTTAGCCTAACTTGGCAATCTTGTAAAACGACATTGTCTTTGAGTGGTGATTATTACCGTCCATTGGAATGAATATTAAGCCGGTACGAGCCGAGAAACGAAGTGTGTCTGCCTGAGGGGTAAACTGTTTCAAATTCTACTATAGCCCAAACTTGTCCACCATCGAAGACACGGAATATGTGGCGTGCTGTAGCTCGAAGTATGACATAATACTATTTATCGAATAGTATCCCTGAAATTACTTGGTGAAAGAAGAGCCAATTTGGGAGAAGTTGCATTGTGCCGGTCGATGAAAACAAACATCCAACAACGCAATCACGGCCTATCTGTAGTTCAAGGCCAAGTGCAAAAGTTGCTTTGCTCATTCAGGTGTCTGATTTAGAGCTTGAGTATATCTATATGCCCACTAGATTTGAGGTTTAAGTTTTGGTCTCCAAAGTCTTTTATGTCACCTTGTGTTCTTTCTCGCCGAAGGAGATGAGATACCCTGTTCTTTCTTCACACAGTTCAGATGTATCAGTCCTAAAGTGGAATGAAAGAAATCTCTTTATGACCATTATTAAACAAACCCGCAGCTTTGGAAACAAACTTCTCAGCACGGTTCAAGGCATCCAAATCCTGATATCGCCAATGGACTTGAGCTGAACATCTGAGATAGAAGTTTCCAGGGGCGACAGCTGATATTGAGAAAGAGGTAATTAGAGTTGATACATATGGCTGATATATATGGCTGAGCCGACACATGATGAGATGAAAAATACAGGAGAATATCGCTGAAAGAAACGACCATCTGGATGCAAAACGACATGACTGGGGTTGCATATGCTTCCATCGCCAATAGAGCCAGTCTGTAACCATTTTCTGTCACGTGAACCCAGTCGCACCGGCGTCTTGAAAACGAAGGTTATTCCCATAGCCACCATTCACTGATCGCCTTGTCTTCTCCCTCAGAACAAGCGCAGTGATGAGAGCCATCAAAACGAAGCTGTCCCCAAAATCAGCATAGAGAAGCAATGCGCCATCCGGCTTCAGCCTGGCGCCACCAGGCAAGAAAGATGCGATGACCTCGTTTGCCTCATTGACCAGCTTGTGGCTCCCAAGAGGTCCAAAATTATCATTCAACTCGGTATTCTTCCAAGCAAATGTTCGCATCTGGCGATCGACTTCCATCTGGAAGACATGGCGCGTTGCCATGAAACCCTTCTTGCTTAGCTTAGCCGAGGTCACCGTTTTGGGAAGATCGGGATCTCCCAGGATTATTTGAATATTGGATGAAAAGCTGATGTATTTGCCGGACCCTACGATCGGACTGTCTGCGCTATCTCCGGCGTAGAAGGTGAGGTAAGGCTTGTCTGGCGTGGAACTTGTATTTGTCACATGGTAGAGCGTGGTGCCGTCCAGCACTACTTGGTATTCAGCGTTCCAGGAGCCGCCGGTGATGGTATATTCAGTCGCGCTTGGTAATTTATTTGAGAACTCCATCTTTATTGTGGGCTGAGTTTGAAATGTTTATACGTCGATGTGCAATTGGTGTCCAGCTGGGTGTAAAAGGTTCTGTTCCCCTTATATGTTCAGAGAGCGAGGCAGTGCTACCACATGGTGCGGACGTGGGCGCCCCCGCATAATAAACACAGTATTTGTTGGGCTGTGTCCTATCCGCCCCCACACAGCCCTGTACCTCGTATCCCCGACCTCGGGATCAAGCCACATCTGTTCCTAACCCATTTAGCAATAGCAATTCTACGCGATTTTATTGTGCAACCTAGTATTGCAAGAATGACTGGAAGGGCATAAAATGGTCATTTGTGTTGCTCTCAGTACACAACGAGTCTAAGACCGTGTGTCAGATATGGTGGACAGCACTGTGTTATTTATTTAAGGAAATTTAATGTACTGATACTACTTATACAAGAACATTAATATTCCGGGGCTGATCCTATTATGGATTAGCAGATCTTGGAAGTGGGGCTGGAAAATCAATTTAAGAGTGTAGGTGGTCGCACCAGTTTCGAGACGAACTGTACTCCACAGTCCAAATGCAGACCACAGTCTTTGACAGGGCTTGTGCCTTAGAGCTTCTGCAATTTAACAATCCTTTCCTTGAGGAAAAGGGAATTTCTACACACTCATGGACCAACTTTCCCAACCCTGTCAACTTCACTCCACTCCTTAGGGTGTGGGACAAGAACTCGGGTAGTCACCCAGATTCGTCGAATAGAATGCTGGCTCGCCTGCCCCGACAACGATTGGGCTCGCGAGAGAGCCGAGAAAGGTCACTAGCCACACATGCTGACTATCAGAAATGGAACCCGACGCCCTTCATATCATTCACTACATCAGTATCTGGTCTGCAAATATTTCTGTCTAGGAGAAAGGGGGCAAGCTTCCCTAGAACACTTACCGTTATCAACCCAAATGTCCGCATTGCCAGCGGCCTACCCATGCTCGAAATGGAGTCAGAATTGATATATTATGAAGTACCTGACCCATATCAGAAGGCATATTCGTATTATAAAGATGAACATCTTTGTCTCTGGGAGATTACGCCTGAGGAGATTATAGGTTACATAGACTGGGACCTTCTCATCGAGAACGCTGATTGATACGAAGACGAAATATTACCTGCTTTCAAAGAGCATAACGATGACTTCTTACGCAGGAGTCAGACTGAGGCGACCTTTAACATGTCAACACTACAAAGTGCTTTGCCCAGAACAATCTCTGTCTCAGTCAACAGACACGAAATCGATAGGTCAGACTTGAACTATTCTAACAACTCATTATCTATTTGAAAATTGGGATTCTTCAGGTGAGGAGGATTGGCAGATTGGAAGTGAGACTTACTGGGACACGGACGATGAAGCGGAGGAGAACAATGCAATCGATGATATGTATAAGATTCTGGAAGGCGACTGGTGAAAGATGGCCGGGCTAGAGCAAGCAATGCTCTGTTCCGGACAAGAAAGGCGATAACGGTCGCCGTTACAAGTATAGTATTTGTGTTCTATGGTACCAGACATTGAGAACCGGTTCAAGTTCTGTAGGCTTGTTGTCTCTTTAAAGCCGAGTGTCGAAATTAACCTCTAGCACTCTCTTTCTTTGCGCCTACTGTGTCGATACACCATGCAAGCAAAATATTAAACCCTTGATCAGGATCCACTTGGTAGTAACTCCCGTTACGTTTGAAAAAGCTTTTCAGCTCAGCAAAAAGCTCCTCGATCAGATTCCACTCAGGTGAGTAAGGAGGCATATATACTATGAACGAGACTACACTCTTGAAGAAGGCGTGATGAAAAAGCTAGGCTGACAAATTCTGGATTTTACTCGGACTTTTGCGAATAGAACTAACAGTCTACTCATCTCGAAGATCAATTAAGTTCAAGCCCCAGCACCCATATCGTTCTATAATGGCCCTGAATGCAGAATCTCGCAAACATCCTATTGCGGTTGGCTGTTTTGCTGGGGGGTAGATAAAGACTTTCGACATAATAGATTACCCGTCTTGCCGCTTAACCAGATCAGCATTACGACGGAAATAAGCAATTCTCGAAGCAAGGTCATCATCTAGTTTGGAGGCTGTGACAATTTTACCATGAATCAAGTCCGCAGAAGTGTATATAAAGACCTTTCCACTGCTTAGGTAGCGGGCCTAAGCATTCAACCATGCCACTCACAACTCCGCCCTCGAGAAATGTAGGAAATGGACGAATTCTTAGGTAGAGCAAAAATAAAATAGCTATATAGTTCTTTATATCACAAGCAAAGCCTAGTTCTTTTCTATGAAGTCGATCTAAAGGGCAATAATGCATCGGTGGGTATCCATGTTCAGTAGTGACCTCGGTTGCCAATTTTCTGAGCTAACCCAACGTCACAGCGATAGTATCCTTCTATGCGAAGGTCTTTCGGAAATTTGATAGCGCTCATACGCTCGCCCTTTTTCCAGAGATCGATAAATGGCATTCTTTGCTTCAACGGCCGACCAAATAATTCACACTTAGTGCTTCTGCTAATTCCATTGATAGGAGGAAATATGACACGAACCGGATTAACAGCCGATCGCCAAAGTAGTTGCAGATTCAACAAAAAGAGAGGGATTAATCGGTCGATATTCAGCAGGTAACCACATGAGGTTGAATCCTGTCATAGGTTATCCAGGAACAGTCAGAACTTAAGCCATACCGATATTGTTCTGGCGAGGATGACGAAGAGTAAGAAGTGGATGGGACATAAATACAGAATATGGAAGACAGATGAAACGGAATATCTTCGAGGGTAAACACCAGTCAGAATGTTGGGGTTATTATCACCAGGTTGCTGCGATCCAAGATGGATGTTCCAAGGTTATGTGTAAAATGTGCGACCATGTTCTGAGCCACCCCACAGACCGCCACCGTGGAACATCGCCTATGAATAAACAGTATTCATCAGGAGTGAATTGTCGGAGACTAGTGCCTCGCGGGCAAGATATCAAGTGTCTATTACGCAATGGGGTATATTTTACATGTGCCAACGTTTGAAATTGAAAATTACTGAGAAAAAGGATTCTGCCCGTACCGTATCAACCCCACCTACTTTTAACCGGGTCTCTTTGTCTCTCTGTCTTTTCCCCAATCTCTCTCTTTCCCTAATTATTCTTAACTTCCCTATTTCGCCCCATACCTTTCATAAATTACGCTATGGATCCTGAGCTTAAATCAAATATCAGATTCTTTCAGCATGACAGACCGTGAGATTCTCCATACCTGTCCATTGTTCCATATTAACAAATCTCCTAGTCCAAACACGCCCAGACTTTCCATGGAGGTTGAGCCCACAATCCCAGTTATGTCTCTAGCTAAACCGGGAGGGTTCATCATCACTATCCGTCGGGCAGAGGATGACTGTGACAAGCCTTGTATCTTCCGCTGGAACTTCCTGTGTGATGGATGGGGTCCTTCTGGCTTCGTGCTCTTCCAACACACGCCAGATGGTCTAAAAAGGGTTGAGATAGTGCCTAAGCCGCCACCTCCCTAGACTGTCAAGCTTACAGGATATCAAGCTGAGATGGAAGAACTTCAACCTGGCCAAACTCTCAGAAGAAATATAGGCGCCCCGGATTCCTTTCTGGACCATATGGTCGCTGGCGAGAGATATGAGCTATTCTGGCCCGGGGCTAAATATGCCTTGTGGGCTTGGGGGACCTTACGTGAGAATTGGGATCAAGAAATTGGGGTTAACTCGGGGCTACCCCCTGTTGTTATCCCGGGGGGACCCTACTGCTCTTTTCCCTGCGTAGAGGTGGAAGAAACTCCGGAGCCTGAGCCGTACGACGACCCTCGGGTAGAGAAATCGGAACGAATGTAAGTAACCCTCTAATATGATTTGCGTCTTTATCCTAACTGAAACACTTCTTATAGCTTTGGAACCCCTTACATAAGTGTGTTTCTAGAAGGCCCATCGGAAATGTCTAAAACGGAAATTTTTTTTATTACAGTAAAGATCACCTATAATGGTCTGACGAATGAGGAACACGAGGCTATCTATACTGATCCAAAGCCGATCATCATACACGATTACCCTTTTACTCATGATCATTTTCGACTTCAACGCCGCTGCCTTGATTACGATGCGTTGAAGAATTCTGACGAGGATCCTACACAGTGGAAGACTTATTTTGACGACGAAAGAAATCCGGGTTGGAGGATTGTAGATGAGCCCGACATTGAGGTCAACGTCACGGATCCCCAATTTTTCCGCAGCCTAAAACCAGGGGAAACTTTTGTCAAAAACCATTCCTTTAACTTTCTCGACTTGCATCCCCATACAGTGGTCGGCGACACATATCGATATCGGTACTGGGGTGGCTGCGTTGACTGGTGGATTTGGGGTGATCGCGAAGAGCATGCGAATACAGTAGTGAAATTACCATGTTGGCTGCATGATTATGTCGTCGACCCCGCTGATAATGATGGAAGGCCGGTTATAATGATCCCGTCATCCAATTTTGTCGAATTTACTGTTGTTGATTGACACGAATGGGTTCTCTTTGGTTCAAGTCTTGACCTCAAACTTAGGAACCGGGATAGACATGTATTCGAAATGTACTTTTTTTAATGATGGAAAAAAATTTCGTAATGTACAAGCATCCGGCGTCGACTTCACAGGGCCTCATATTCTACAGTAATTTTCAAATTCAAATGTGAGCTAAAAGCTAAAATCAAAATGTGGTATATGTATCACCCCAAAAGCGGCTGTCTTTCTACCTCCTCCGCAGATTTAATCTGTCGCATAGATAACCATAACAAAATTCCTTGCCCCAGAGCAAAGAATGCATCGTTGACAGCGACAAACCCAACCATGCGGTACCATGCATTGATTATCAGAATGATCGGGTGTCCACCATCTAGGTATAGATCCCATGGAACAGAGACTCTAGGAACCCAGGAAACGGCTGAGAGAGTGAAAGCCGCTGTTTGAAGCTTTAGTCCAGTCAGACTTTGAGTTTGCAACGGCATACGGGCTTGCCTGAATATTCCTATAACAAGTGGTATAGTCGTAAAAAATGGCAGAAGTATAATACTATGAAGGCCCTGGAAGAGAGCGATTGGGTCTCGCTCATGCTCAAGGCAGTTTGGATGGTGTGGAGGACAAAAGATGTCAGACACTGCATCTGTTATGACAGGGACCATGGATATAATGAGAAAGCCGAAATAACTGACTACCGTCAAAGCCTTACGAAGGCGACTAGTAGGTCTATAGTAGAGGTTAAGACCTAATCTGGAAATTTTGGTCAGTCTCTGGTCTCTTTACAATTACTAGAAAGTGCAATGTTTTAAGCTCACAGGATATTCCATAATACCCATACACCCACACTTGGACAAAATTAACCCAGTCAAGTGCATTACATGGATGGTGAGTCCAGTAGCTTGTCTCAATAGGGAGATTGATAGTGTAAAACAAGACCAAAAGTAGATGCTCTGTAGAACAAATGACATAATAAAGTAGGTAGAGCAATGAAATGTCTCTAGTACCCTTATTGAGCCAAGTGTGGTGTATGTGAGGAGCGAAGGCGGTAAAGACCAAAACAAGGATAATGCTGTTTGCTTATTATGGTTTCTGGAAAATCTATAGTTCTAGCTTCAGAGAGGAATACTCACAAGCTAATAGTGGCTAATAGCATACTGTGCGATCATAATTAGGACTTAGGAGGGATAAGGTGAGTGAATGAGATATAATGAAATATAGGAGGGACGTGGAAAGTGAAGGGAGGCGCAGGACGAGGTGCTAAAAGAAAGTAAATCAACAAGTAGCTCGGATAAAGAGCCGACTATTCTCTAGCGAGAGTAGGAATATCAGTTTTTTCTAATGGCATGCTTTCGAATAGCAGTACGGAGTACCGATTATGGTATGTAACCCGTTGCCAAGACATACTAGCAAGATTCAGAAAGGCTTTATGTGGTCCAAGGTCGCCGCATCGTTACATTCGTCTTATCGGTAATAGAACCAAGCAAGCGGCTAGGAGATTAGACATGAGCTTGAGGGCAACTATGGTTCAGTCTACTTCAAATCTCTAATAGACCCATTCGCTTAAGAGGAGCCTATAATACACGGCAAAAAAATAAACTTTAGCTAGGGCCGAAAATCATCGTCGCCATTTGCCGAGATCTACTAGTTCAGTAGTTCAGTAAAGGAACCAGGGACTAATTTATCCCACTATCGCCGGGCACGATACGACTAAATCGAGTGAAGAAAGCAGAGATTTTAACATCCGGTATAGAGATAATAATGAGTCATAACGGCCCTCAACCAAGTTAGACAATCGCTGAGCGTCTCCAGCCTTATAAAGATCCACCTTCGTTGGTTTTTCTTCTCTTTTCTTTCTTTCTTCGCCTAAGCACCTCAAACGGTTAAGTCTATGGAGTCCCGATCTAAGACAAGACTATACACATTTGTCCTTAGTGCCCAAACAATCACAGTCGGGCCGCGCAAGGGCCGCGCCGGCATCAACCGTAGTGGGCCGCTAAACTCTCCCGGGCTAGTTCCACCCGCTCTTATGGCCCCTGCCCTAGAAAATCCACGGTCTGCTGATTACTGTTAGTGTCCCTTAATTGTGTCGTCTCATGATAACTTCGCTTATGGTTTGCCCCGCCGATGCTCACTTAGCTGTCAAGCTATCACGATTTAATAGAATAATTGGACAGAAATGTATCTAGTATGTGTCTTTATACCGTTTGTTATAAACCTATAGGAAGGCAGACAATACCAATAGCTATATTGAATCCTGCAATAAAAAGCAACATCTAGGTATAGATATCAGTCCACGGGTGTACTCAATTTCTCGAATTCACCGTATGGTACCTAGTTATTGATCATATCCGGAGGAATAGGGCTCCCTGGAACTACTTGACGCTAGAATGAATGTTACCATCTAGTCCAATTTCGAGACTACTAGAAATACTACCTCATATACTGTAACTTCCGCTCTACATATCTAGTGTCGGAATATAAGCGAGGCTATAGCTCTTTACGGCAAGGTAGACTTGTATAGCGGAAAATTTCCACCTACTCCAAATGTCCTGCCCCGTTGGTGTGAGGCGATTAGGGCTTGATCCAAAAATTATAAAAGCACTGTAGTTATTTCGTAGCGGTCTTTTCCATTACTTTCCCTTCACCCACAATTGCCACAGTCCATGAAAAATGGAATCTTCAGATATGATGATATGTTGAGATTGATGCAGGATCTATCGTTGTCAACTCTCGTATAGTACTCAACCAATTGGAGATATCAATGACTCTGTATTGTATTACCCCTAGTTCACGCTATTTATTGTTGGATTGGTGCAGATAGTTGTTTCTCTCTCGCTCTATCTCTCTCTTTTTCCTTCTCTCCTCTGTCCGCGATACAATATTTATATCTTCATATTCCATTGCCCCTTTATGATCTCCATGACTTTGAAACCTTTGGGATATATTTACAAAATCCTATGACAGCGTTCACTGTCTTCACACACGAGGCAGAATCAGGCTTACCTCTTTTTCCTTCCACAGGACCTCCTCACAGGGTGGATATGTTCCCAAATAGATCGCCTACCCTCGCTTGAAGCTCTCGTCTCAACCCTCTCAGATTCGTACAATCCAACAAAACGTGAGTGAGTGATGCTATCTCGCTCACCGCAGACGCAGAGGTCATCCTTGCAGAAGCAGAACACCTTCGCATAGGTGGCTAATCAGCAGTGTCCCGTCCGCATTTGTGTCAGCAAATAGGCTCGATTCATCTCTAGCAGTCCATAAAGCCGCCTCGTGTCAACGAAATACTGAAGATAGGGAAAAGAAGGAAAGAGAGAGAGAAGAAGAGCTCCCAGAACTATCTACACCCCACTCAACCTGACAAATCAGGCATTCCTGTATCCACGAAATCCCTTATAAGCATGTACTTGGGTCTGGACAAATATCGAATGCATTTTATTAGGATCTCCACCAGGGAGCACTGTGCGATGTATTGGGTTACGAGTGAAAAACATAAGATAATTCCTTGAGCCACAAAATGTGTATTTGCATTGTATTCAGACTAATCACTGGTTCTTAGTGGGAGGTATCTACGTGGAGTTATCTACGGATTGTGGGGTCTATTCCGAATTATCTACCATATGCACATACAGTATGCATGAAGGCAAAGTGAAATTGGAGGATCTCTTTTGCAGGCTATAGGCCATGTCGTATTTCTCCCTAATGTAGCACCTAGTATTCATCTTCTCTGATCTCATCAGCCAGTCTCGCAGCAGCTATTTGAGCACTTCTAACTTGTTTGGAGTCATCGTAGTAGGCTAGAATGATCCATTCGTTTGCTTTAGCAAGCCAGATCCCGCTCTGGCGCTCGCTCTAGTAATGTGTTTTTTAGTCTGTAGCAATACCTGGGAGCACCCATATCGAAAGCTTTACCTGTTTATTCCCACAGATAGAGTTTTCGTCAGCGCTGACGTTGATATACTTAACACCGTTTACCAAAAAGACCCCTGTTGGGGTGGATTTGGGGCTCTTGAAGAGAGATATAATATCCATAGACTGTCCATCCTTGATCCGTTTGTCTCATAAGTCACAGTGGACCAAAAAAGGACCCATATTAGTAGTGAAGTCAACATACACTATAACAAGGTGTCATAGCCTCAATTACGTCGTCCTTGGCACCTATCAAGGCAGAATGTGTTGCATCACCATTGGAAATAAAAGTAGAGCAGCGGTGGGTAATTAGTACTCAAGAACTGATGCGCAATAGGTAGGGGAAACGGTATGTCTCCACCAAGTAACCTATGGCTAATGTTAGGTGTTTCTAAAGGGTAATCTGGCTTATATGACTTACTCTGCCAGTCCATGATAAGCAAATGACTACTGAATGTTGTTTAGGAAGCGCTGTTGATAGATAATATTCTTTGGGACTATTCAGCTTCTGAAATCCTTTGTCGCTTTATACCCGTGTGAAGCTACAGCGAATCATCTCCCATGGGATTTGTGAAATTATCCTGAAATCCGCAGCTACAGGATTTAGTGTCACTCTCCACTCTTTGCAAGATCCGGCCTTACTGTGAGACAGGAAAATGCCGATCTTGCTTTTACATGCATAAACCAGATGCGTATCCCTCTCCTTAGCGCCCAATAAGAGTTTAGAGCATAGCGGTGAAGATTCCGTGATTAGTTGTAGATTACAGAGTACACTTCCTGGCCTTGAGGCGATATAAAATGTATACTAGGGATGAACAATAAACTTATACCAGATAGCTTACAATCACTACTAGTAAGTAGTCTTGAAGCGATTGAGGCACAGACATTAAGATTTGCCACCCATCGATTGTACGACTGATCGAGATCGAGCAAGTTGGCAAGGTACAAAGGTATATGTAACTCCTTCGTAGATATGTATCAATAAGAGTGATAAAGTAAGAATCTGAATGATATTTGATACCTCGAAACGTCTATCCACTGTTTATTTGCAATTCCTCTGTGATGTTGAAAACCCTATAAATTGCCAGAACCAGGCTAAATCAAGCACAAAATTTTCATACATTCTCATGGATTAGGCCCAGATAGGATTCTGACAAGAGGACTAGTATTGCTTGTAGTAAGTGGTGCCTCAGGCCTACTTCTGCCTCAGGCTCTGCTTACACACCAGAGCCTAGAAACCTCAGGGGATCAAAACCACAACAATCATGTATCTAGTTTCTTCTTCTTCGTGCCAGTGAAAGTCATCGTTTGCTGTATTCAGTTCTGTAAGTGGTCATCTTCTCTACTCGTCCAGTTGAATATCATACCAATCCGTGCATTTCCAGTGAACTAGGTGGAACAGGAGGTGTCCCACGGTCGGGTGGTGTCGTCTGGTCGTAGGGCACGATCAGTGGAAACGCATCGATTGCGACCAGTGGAGCGATTCTCGCGCAGCAACCATATAGGCTGGAACATTAAACACCCCTGATCTCTGTTACATATCTTCGAGTAAGATCAAGATCTGAAGGAACAGACATAATGCCGTCGTTACTTGACCTCCCCTTGGAGCTCCTAGTGCAAATTGTTGAAGAAACGATCCCGGTGGATTTTGAAGCGACAGCCCTGTCCTGTAGAACTCTGTTTGCTGCCAGCACCCCCTTCCGAGTGCAATATGCTACGCGAAGGAAACGCTTTCGGAACTTCTCATTTTCGCGAATTGTTCAACGAACTCCAGAAGGGGCAGAGGTATCCGACTCAGACGAATGTTGGGATGAAGTTACCCAAGCAACAGGCAACCGGATCTTGACTACGCGAGGGTTGTTGGAATATATCGCGTTGGATCCCTCTGTGGCGCAATACATACAATCCATTGACCTGAGAAACCACTGGGATATAGAGGAAGACGAGGAGATGATAGAATCGCTGCATGCCGAGGTACCTGAGACTTTAAAGAGTTTGGTGCGTACATCGCCCTTCATTGAAGTCTTTTCAGGGACCCCGGAGGATTGGATTGAAAAAATCCGATTGTCAGAAGTACATGCAGATGTCTTTCTTCTGACGCTGCTATCGCAAGTACAAAAGCTGAATTTGCACTCACGTTGGGATGAACTAGATCGTTTGAACAACGTCAGAAGTCTGGCCAACCAACAACTGTGGCCGGTACTCGACATGATTACGGACCGGGCCAATCGTGTCAAGGAATTTCCTAATGCGCCATTGTCTATGCTCTCCGTCGTGCAGCCATCCCGTGATAACGGCTACGATGAGAGATCCCCATTGACACCATATGTACCATTCCTCAAAATCGATTCCGTCTGCGAAGCCACGTTGACGAGCTGCATCTTCATAGATGATGGGTATACTGGATACGCGTTTGACCCGTCGGTGATTTTATGCGCCGGCAAAAACTTGCGAAAACTGACTTTGGAGTCATGTATCGCTGGCCCGAAGGAGCTATCGCAATTACTCTCGTCAATTCCGAACCTGGAGATCTTTGAGTTCTCTCATGAGACTAAGTGGCATGGCTGTGGTCATAACTGGAATGCTGGTGCATTCCTAGATACAGTGCAGGATGCCTGCGGAAGGACGCTCAAGGAATTGTCGGTCACAATATCCACTCTGTATGGTGGTGATTTAGGAGCCACTCTAGTGGATATGACTTGGTTCCAAAAATTGGCTGTGCTCGAATTAGACATCGATATGCTGTGTGGTCCTGCATATGATCCGTCGATGAGAGATTTGGAAGCGGACGAACTTGATGGCAGTCCAGCCTGGCCCAAATTAAGTGACATGTTGCCAGCAACCATTGAAAGGCTCAACTTGTGTCTTAACACATTTAGTGATGATCATCTGAAGTGTATCACTCATTTGGTTGAGGGCCTTCCAGATGCTCGGGTCAAGAAGCTGCCCCGTTTAGAGAAGTTGAGCATTTCTGTGCGGATGGATTTCAGCCCGACGATTCCGGACGTGGCACTTGAGTCTTTAAATGTTGCGAAGAGAAGTGGTTTCTCAATACTGCGGCTGGGTACATCCATTACTCTTCTATAGATGTCATTTTTGTGAATTATTAGACGATAGATGATGTGGCTATCGCCATAACCTTTCAATATGCTAGCCACCCTTGAATCAAGCTTTGGGCAAATAAATAAATTGAGCAGCTCATTCTTACTGAGATGACTAAGATAAGAATTTCGGTCCCATCATGCTGGAGTTGGAAACAAAGAAGCAAAGATATACAACACCATGTTTGATGTTGTGGTCACCTAGCGCCCACAGATCGGGCGTAGGCGGCTTGCCGCTCTAATCAGCCCTCTTCAGGGCATTCCGGGTGGACCTTCTTCCACCTGAATGTTGTTCACTGGTATATTCAGCCCGCACAGCAAAAGATAGATTTTCCCATTTTGAATGAAAAAGCTACTAGTACCCTTTCTTTCTTTTTCTTCCCTTTCTATTCCCATATCCCTGCTTCATCAAGAAAGCATGATACTCACTAAACATGATCCAATATTACGTGAGTAATGTGGTGGATTTTGGGGAGTAGAGTAAAGATGAAATCTAGCGGGCGGTGCTTCTATGAATAGAATCTGTTTATGGGGACTAATCTTTTTTAAAAAATAAGTCACATCTATAAGAGTAGAGAAGTGGCTCAATTGTGATCCTGTCACTAGATTTATCAATTAAACCTGTAGGCCATACCCCACCAGATTTGAGGATATACAGGTCTTTTCTTGAGTGGATTTCTAAGGGAATGATTAGCTAGACTGAAGAAAAGCCTATAGTCAAGATAATTTAGGGCCTCTTTAGGCAATTTGCCACTGGAATAAATAGACAAAGAAACTTTGAATTCCTCGAAGCCAGCTAGAATGCTTTTAGTTAATAAAGTATATATAACTGCTTTTATATAGATATTAGGGCTAATAATTCCTAGTATATTGTGGGAGAACTAAAGTTAAAGATCTCTCTCTGAACTAAGTAGTTGAATGAAGATAGTAGTATATCTGTCATGGACCAGTAGCTGGGAAGACCGGAGAGCCGGGTCAGAAGGCCAGACGGTAGAGGAACGATGAGGCCTAAGGCCTTGAACGTATGTGTCAGAGGCAGACTAGACCGGATCAGGGCTGGCGCAGGTGCTGCGCTCACTTATAGCTTTCTTGTTGTTGTTTTTTGTTCCTCTTCTTCTCTTTTCCCTAGATTCCATATCTTGATCAAGTGAACCTTTTTCTTCTGACCCTGATTCTCTCGTCCCAGTTGCCTGGAATGCCATGTGTGTTTGCTGCAAGCTGGGAGAGAGACAGGGCGGTGAGCTTCTCACATGTATGCAATATCATTATAGTGAAAGCCAACTTTCTCATATATTCAAGGACAATGGTGCGCTATGAAGTGCAATCTCGTAGGTGATGTATAGCTCCTACATATTGTAAGGGGAGATAAAAAGACTGGAAGCGTGACGATCTAAGTAGCACCTGACTTGAGAGACCCAAACTCTTTATACTTATCTATTCCTAGTGACGCGACTGAAGTAACTCCGCGAGCTGCTTTTCTAGGTGCTTTTTCACTCTCGTGACTTTCCTATCTCGCCTCGGAAGCCACGGTCATTTTTATGAAGGCGCTCAAAGCCATGTTCGCTAATCATAATGGGTTGCTTCGTGATAAAAGAAACCATTTCAAAGTCAAATTCGAAATTGATTTGAATTCATTCAACTACTTCTGAGATATGAACAAGGAAGCACGAGTGAATTGAAGTCAATAAACCATTAAAAGAGAAGGCAAAAAGTCTGGACACACGCAGAATAACACGAATAAGAATGCTATAAGAAAATATTGATCAAAGGAGTGGACGAGACCCATAGAGTCTCAAGCTTTAGCCAAAGCCTTCAAGCACGGACCTAAAATCGAGTCATGTTAGCAAGCGTTTGTCAATATTCTACAAGTTCATCGCCCCCTTACATTAGGATCGGAGCCTCTTGTAGAAATCAGAATTGCGGGTCGTGATGAGAGCATCCAGATTCGCCTCTTTGAATTCGTTTACAACAGGGGTGGAAAGGGACTTGGCAGAAAACTCCATGGCAGGGGCAAGGTTTTCAGTGACACTCACCTCCAGAGCAGAACCGGGGTTGTAAGCCGCATTAATATCAGCAAAGGATCGTTGCTTTCTGACGAGCGCTGGTGGCGGCGAGAGACCATCGTTTTTCGAAGATAATCCCGCAATCTTCTTACCCAAGGCATCTGCCGCGATCGGCAAAAGAGTGCTGATCACCTTCGGGGCGGCCTTGGACACGGCACTCCCAATGACCTGGACCATAGACTTGATGCCGTCGAAGAACCCTTCGGGGCCAAACAGTGACTCCGTCTGGGACTGAGAGGCGCGGTCAAAGTCATTCTTGTCAAGCTTCATGACGGCGCGCAGGGCAGCCTCGGCTATAACAGCCCGCTTGGTGAGCAAGGTGGCAGCAACCAGATCATCTTTGTCCTCAGGCTGGGTTTGGGACACACTTTCCTCCCCAGATGGTGCCAATGCGTTGTTCAGAAGCTGCAAACCGATCTTGGCACCCTTGAGAGCGAAAGGTGCTGCCTTCGTCACGGCCTTGCCAATGAAAGATCCAAGTCCATCGAAGAAACCTTCCTCGCCATCGACAGGTCTGGTTGCTTCCAGCAGACCTTCGACAAATGGAGCTTGAATCGCATCAACAGCTGACACAGATTCTGTTTCATTTCTGATACCCCTGCGAGCGCTAAGCTTCACATTGTCGCTCTTCCTCATGTAGTCCTGGGTGACAGCAATTCTCAGGGCGGAATCCTTCAGCAAAGGAGTCATCTTGGGGGCAAGGTTGGTGACATGCGGAGCCAGCTCGGAGTAAGTAACTTGCATGTCGCGGAGGAGTTTCTCTGTCAGCTCCGGGTCTTGGATTCTGAGGACAGACTGCAGTGTTGCCTCGGCGAGAACAGCACGCTCCGTTGCTCCCTGGGTTGCTTGTGGGATGCTCACGGTAGTAGACTCGGCGCCAGCGGCATTGGCGACAGCCGACAGGGCAGCACCAGCAACAGCGGAGAGGGGCCCACCGAGAGGCCCGAGCAGAGGAGAGGCAATTGGGAGAGCGACTTTTCCTACCCGAGCAACAACACCAACGACAGACTTGAGAGCATCGAAGAAGCCCTCCTCTCCTTCAACTACGAGATCTGGGGACGGGGCTTCACGACCTGGGAGAGTGGGAGCTGCGGTGGTGGTAGACAGAGCGTTGGGCTTGACAAGGTTGACGCCCGCAATAGATGTGACCGTTGGATAGGATGTAGTCAAGGCCGAGATGTAGGCGTTGTAGTCATTCCCGTACTGACCTCCGATGGGGCTGGCAGAATTCTTGTCAGCTCCACCGTAGCAGTGGGCTCCAATAGACACCTGAGGGGTCTTCTTGCGGAGAACAGGAGATCCAGACTGGCCTATATTTACCCAAAGAGTTTCGTCAGTTAGCTATTCTTACCAAAGAGGTTGTAGCATCACAAGTCATGAACTTACCACCAAAGGTAGAAAGGCGGTATTGCAGCATCTTCAAAGCGTTATCTTCCAGGTTGTACTTGATGTCCTGGAACAACTCATACATCTGAGCGCCAATTTCATCAATCCCATCGCTATCCTCGAGGTGCATATCACCCGGATATCCAACAACACCGATCATCTCGGCTCCCTTCATCGGAGTTGGCGCAAATGAAAAAGTGCGAAGGTTGCCGGTGAATGGTGCATCAAGCTGCACAAAGGCAACGTCGCGATGACGGTTGTCTCGGCTATCGATCCACTCGCCAGTGGTCACGATCTTCTTCGCAAATCGAGTCTGCACAGACGAATCTTTCAAGGAGTCGCGACCATTATATCCAATGTGGCACTGCATGATGCTAACTCGGCCAAATCCTTGTCCATCGTTTCCGGCGTGGTCGTAAACACAGTGTCCAGCAGTCACGAGGATGTCCGGGCGGATAAGCCAGCCAGTACCCATGGATGCCATCTCAGCTCCGGGAGGCATACCCTCGTAGGACATTTCCAGCTTGACAATGGCTAATGGTAGAGTGTGAGCTCTCACATAATTTATACCCATGGCACGGTATGATACTCACAGCGATACTTCCCGCCATCCTTGTAATCAGTTTGATCAACCCTGGCCCGGTGGTCAGGCTGGAAGACAGCTTCGGGGTTTCCTCCGCCCGGGAGTAAGATGATACTCTCAGTCGGGGGAGCCTTTCCTGTTTCTAAGGTCCAGGTCGCGGCTAGGCCAGCATATTGAGAAGGAGCTGCCATTGTGGTGACTGTTGAGCTGAGATGAAGTTATAAGTAATAATTTGAAGACAGAGGGGATTGCTTGGGTTTGTTTGAGTGTTGATGATGATAGAACCAGACATGAAGGAGTAGGGCTTTTTATACCTATCTTATTCTGGAGACCTGACTTTGTCAAGTGCCATCTCGATCCTCGATCGGCTAAACTGGCCAACAATTCGTCCTTTTTCGGCCAAGTTTGACTTCACAAAAGTAGTCATATGCCCAGTCTCATTCTCAGCTCGTCACATTCGGCCCTGTTGCACCGACTCGGTGACACCGACTGGATCATTCCCCGCTAGCTTGTTTGAAAGAGTAATGTGAACTTGGTGCACTTCAAATGATGAGCTCATCAGTGGAGAATTGGACCAAAAAGCCGAACTAAAGAATTCATCAAGGCTTTGAGATGTCTCGTAGATAACAGAAACAACCAATGACAAGGATACGGTGCCATATGCACACAATAAAGAATCCCCGGATGATCGATTCGCCAGAGGGGTACACCGAAACCATCGGATTCTGTGCAAAACAGCTAGTAGAAGCGAACAAACGTGCAATATACATGTACTTTGGCCTTAGTCTAGGGTCCATATGTCAGGTACAGGGACCGTGCGAACAGTTCACAGCTCGCCGTAAGCCCACATGTGCTCTGTTCAACATTGGAACCCATGTGGTGTGACTAGTAATGGCGCCAATAGCTCAGTTCTGGGCCCTGTCATCTGCGGGGCTTATTCTTCAGGAAGGGCAGCCGACCGAGGATCCAGTGGGGTACGGAGAATTCCGATTGTGGGGTGTGAAGAACAGAACAAATGACAAACTATATTTTGCCGGTTAGTCTTGCCGATGATTGCTATTCGGGCCTAGTGTCGTCCATTGATGAACTTTGCAGAATGAATTTGTGAGAGAAAACCAATGAGCGCTTGAGCTCATAGGGGAAACGACGACATATTTAACAACAACAATTTGTATCGTTCTATCTAAATTGCGTTCGGGTAACATACTAATAGACAATGCAAGGTACGGCTCCTTAGCAAATTGGCACTGCGCACAGTCCTTGCTTTTTGATCGTAGAAGCCACATAGTCGACAGGGCCAAGAACACCCTCAGGCAGCCTCAGTCACCACAGTTGTGAGACTTTCCACGGTTATATTGTCAAGTTTGGCAAAAAAACACCGGACGGATCGGGCCGTTTCAAGCCACGAACCAATCGGCAATCATTGCCATGTTCCACTCCACTAGAGTCTAGATATTCATGCTGCAGGTCAATCAACCGGATAGCTCGTTGGGGTAATTATATCCTGAGTGGTCTCTCACAACAAAAGATATAGCCCCTATCGACTGGATATCGCTTCTGGTCGGCCTCTTCCTTAGCAGATCAGACTTTTATGTCCTGAATGTTGAAAATTTCGTTCTTCTGATAAATTTGCACCCAGGGAAATTAGCCAAGATAGGGATATCGATATAAGCTTGTTTCATATTATTGGCGATACACTGGTCTGGGAAGCAAGCCTCAAATCTATTGAAGAACGCCATAGTAGATAGAAAGCCAGTGTAAAGTAGATTAGAAATAGTTAAGATCCTAATTTAAATGGGACGTTGGATTGCGGGATGCTACGGTACTTCAACCCTGGATGGAATCGAATGTAGGTTGTCGTGATAGATGTCCACTCAATCAGCGTACTGACAGAACTCAAGTTCCTGATCCAGAAGACCTCGGCCGAGCTGGGCTTGGCACGCCTACATATCTTCTTTACACGTTCACTCGAGCCTTTTAGAGAGTATATAATATAGGGAGATCGCTCTAGAAGACGACTAGCTAATGAATCAACCAGGTTTTGTAAGGGTATCTGATTGCAATTTCACTTTATGTCTTGACAGATCTGGTGGGTACGTTAACGTCATGAAGATTCTGAACCTCTTGGGTGCGCTCCTCCCGACGCTCCCAACGATAGACCAACAGACAAAAAGAAAACATAGGTTGAGGAAGAACAGAAAGTAAATATGTAAATAGCACGTGTTAGCTACACAGACGACGCGACAGCATTTGAGATATAGAAAGTGAAAGGCGAGAAGAGAAAATATGAAAGTGATGGTATGAGTTTATCAGTCAAAATAATCAAAGAGAAGAAGCCAGTTATATCAATCACTAGGTGAAAATATAAATCAAGCTAACATGAGCAGATGTTTGTAGAATCCAAGCTTTTGCATGAGTCGCTCTGGAAGGCCAAGATAAAGGTAAGCTTTCCATTGTTGCTGAGTCAACCTGAAGGGAGAATTTGGAAGAGTTTTCGGGTCCATCTCTTATCCCAATTTAGAAAAGTGTTAGCGGTAATGAGTGTAGAAAACGTAAGAGGGTAAAGGATATGAGGGCAATTGGAGAAGATTGTAGGCAGAATACAAGATAGTCAACAGAGACTTTGGCCGCTCGATTAGCTAACACTACAGTGACTGGACATAAGTAATTGCACCCACCTTGCCCCACCTGGTTCACCACCAACACTGCCTTCCCTAAACGCGTAGCATAAAAGCTGACTTTTCGTGAAAAGGGAAGTATCAAGTCCTTCTGAGATCTCTAAAACTACTGCTTTTACTACATCTTACCTTCTTTCCCCCTCGATATGCCACGTTCGAAACAGCTCAGTTAAATATTTTAGTATTTTGACTAACAATTTATGATTGAAAATCCTGAACCGCCAATCGCTAGTACGCCAATTATGCTCAGTTTAGTGGGTCGTATACGTAGTCGCATTTATAATTACGTAGCGTACTTCAGATGAGGCAACCTTCTCGGTATAACTGTTCACCTACATAGCATATACCAGTGACCACACCTTCTGTGCGAAGTGCATAGAAAATTCTGACATTCAGGAGTAACCGAAACGTACTCATGTTCCATTGGCCTGTCCAAGTGAGACAAGCATATCTGAATTCAAATGGGCAGAAATATGGACTGTACACATGCACCATTCTGGGAATTGAACCCAGAGAGAATTTGATAGGAGGACAATTCTCAACAGAGTCGAAATATGCTTTCATTCCTGATGGACGATCTCATCGAGAACATACCCTTTCAATGACGGATTTTGTACTCCGAATTGAAATGAAGGAACGCCAATGACCCTAAATCATCCCTTGAATAGCAATTTGCAACAATGTTTAGAGTCAAATGTCTGTAATTGGTCATAAATGGCTAGCCACAGTCAATCTGCCGAGAACAACATTTTTCACGGGCACTTTCTGGCTTGCTGGTCCACAGTGTACTGTATAAATGTCAGTAAAGTGGACATATCGGTGGGAAGAACTTATCAAGTGCTTTAGACGCAAATCTGCTCGACCTTGCAGATTCGAGTGAATGAACCGTAGAGCATTTTGCCAGGGGTAGAGGACATATCAATAGGCATCTCAGCTTCTGTCACTTACAAGCTTGAGAGGAAGTGTTGAAGCACATCTATCCTTAATGAGGGCTGTCGAAACCCATGTCTTCTTTTTACCGCAACTATTTGCGGCGAGCTCTTTTGCCTTTGGATGCTCAGCGATAGAAATGAGTAAAAGCAGTATTGAGAGGAAGGGATGCTGAGTCGATCAAGAAACGTTGGCTGACTATTGAATCCTTCACGGCCCTGTTATATTGAGGCTTTGTGGGAGATATGCAAACCGCAATGACGGGCTCATATTTCCTGTTTTGATCGCCTCATCTGTGAGCAACTCAACGTTGAATCACCGAAAAGCGCCTACAATTTTATACCGAGAAGTTGTAGATTTTTTCCCCTAGCCTCGCTTTAGTGTTGTGTTGGTTTTGTCTGAGAAGTGAGTCTGTCCGTCTGGACTGCAGAAAGCGTTACGGTCGCGTGCGCGGGTACTCGACCCGTCAACCCGTTGAAGCTTGGCCACACGTTGACTCAATTTTTGAACTTGTGACCATCAATGTACATTGGGTTTCTGTTATATTGGGCTTTTTTTTGGTTTTCTTTTTGATGGCTGTAAATTCTAAAATGTCTTGTTTATCGAGTTTCTGAGACTTTCAACGAAAGGGAAAGAGGTGTCTGACTTGAATATAGATTTCTCACGATGAGGCTAATATTTGTCTGCTCGGGGCTTTTCTCTGATGCATTTAGGTTTTATTGTCTCAGCTGCCTGAAAAAACGTCCTGGTGTGCTCCGAAATAACTCCAATTCGCTGATCCTCGGGTCTCCCCCACCAAGCATTGGCAGTGACCATGATAATTGAAGAAATGTCTCTCCTATCCTTTTCGAAGACGATCACTTCTGTAATACCACCTGGTGTACCTCATAGCCAAAATGTCTAACCTCTATCCATGGGAGGCGACGATCTTGCTCGCCGCCACAAGTGGACAGACTGCAAAAATTCAACAGCAACTAGAAAATGGCGTGCATGTTGACACCCGGGACATGGAGCACGGACGGACTTGTTTATCTTGGGCAGTTGAGCAGAGATATGCTGATGCTGTACATCTGCTCCTTCGGTGGAAAGCCGATCCCAATGTTCAAGATGGATTGGGCCGCACACCCCTTTTACAAGCAATTGAGAACGGCAACGAAGATATCGTCAAGCAACTACTGGACGCTGGCGCAAGTCTTGAGCTAGCTGATTTTCAGGGCCAGTCACCGTTGATTGTGGCAGCTAAAGAGGGGTTTGAATCTTTGGTCAACATTTTGCTCAATGCTGGAGCTAATCCCGACTCGCGAGACTGGCACTACGGCGGGACGCCTTTATCATGGTCGGCAAGAAAAGGATATGCGAACATCGTACAGGTCTTGCTAGATCACAATGCCACGGTGGATGCGAAAGATGAAAGCAACCGGACTCCGTTGGCCTGGGCAGCAAGAAAAGGTCATGCGCAAATTGTCAAATTGCTCTTGTCACAAGATGCTCGCACAGATGTCCAAGATTGCGATAAGAATACCGCTTTCGAATCTGCGTTTGAGCGTGGGCATGATGCTATTGTTCAGCACCTGACAGGAAAGTCCATTCAAGAGATCAATGACAACTTAGCTTCACAGTCCCCGGCTGTCAAGTTAGAAAACCTGCGCGAGTTGTTCAAAAGATCAGTTAAGCCGAAATTTGATCTTCACAACCCTGAAGACGGCGAAGTCCTGGTATGGGCCATTCAAAACAACCGCGAAGAGGACGCACTTCTCCTGATTGAACAAGGAACAGACCTAAATTACCGAGACGAAAAAGGAACAACCGCTCTTAGTTCGGCTTCAAGCTGTGGTCTCTTAGACGTGGTGAAGTCTTTGCTAGAAGCCAATGTCAATCCAGACTCGGTGGATCAGGATGGTTGGACTCCGCTCATGGCAGCCGCTGAAAGAGGTCATTCTCAGGTGGTCCGGTTTCTTTTAGAGAAGCAAGCCGATGTGAACTGGAGAAGCCACGACGAAATGACACCTATACTATGTGCATCAGGTGAAGCGGTCGCGGCGCTGCTTTTGGATGCGGGGGCAGACCCAAATGACGCGGACATGAATTGCAGGACTCCAATCACGTATGCTGCTGAGAATGGAGATGAATCGTTGGTCTTACTGTTGTTGGAAAGAGGCGCCTTGCTAGATGAAGGCCAGGAGTGTTCGCCTTTGATGACTGCTATTAGCCAACACAATGAGGCTTTTGTGAGACTGCTCCTCGAAAAGGGAGCGGATCCGTACTCTGATGAGTATAGCTGCTGCGAATATCCTCCCATCAGATATGCAGCGGATCTTAACCAGCTTGAGATAACAAAGCTTCTCTTGGAGAAAGATGCTGCATCCGCTGATATGAAAAAAGATCATATTCTCCGAGCTATCGATTCCGCCTGTGAGAACAACAGTAACGACATGGTTGATTTGTTAATAAATCAACTTTCCTCCGGTTGCAAAGGTGATGATGGTCTGAAAAAGGAGCTACTGGAGCTTGCTGAGAACGTCTTCGAACAATATGGATATGACCGACTCATCAATTGGCTCAACACGAGCATGAAGAAGCTTCAGTTGGAACCTAATGAGCACTGAACAGGACCAATCGGAGAGCCCAGAGGGCCTCCCGCATGATTGTCGAGCTTCACTATACAGTTTATGTGTGTGGGTGTGATTTGTATAGTGTCTCAGTAACCTACTAGCCTGTGAACCTAGAGACCATGTTAGGATCTAAATGGAAATCTGCACGCCAAGTAGATGAGCCACCTGCCAAAAAAAAATTAATAACCACTTAGGTGTTAAACTTCAAGAAGGTTGGATATCATTTGACCGAAATAAGGTGCACTAAGCTTAGGGACAAGAAATGTGGTATTATAGCGATACCAGACCTTTAACATTTTGATCTCCTATTTGCCAGTCGTTGAAATGAATTGTTATTAAGGTTTTCTACCAGATATTTACCGAAAACTTTTCTCAAGCTCCTAAGCTTCAAGAAGCTTAGGTTCTAAACCAAAATTCTAATTATCAATTAATGACTCTGAAGCACGATGCTTAGCGGCAGTTTCGGGAAGCCAGCAGTGATAAGGGGCTTCTTTGTCGTATGAAAAAACTCCCCCAAAACATATACTCAGAACACTCTTTCCAGCGCTCACGAATACAGCTTTGAATTAAAGTCACATCTTCTATACACTAAACCCGATAGCTTCCACGTCAATGTAATAGAATAGCCGATGTTCCATCAGTCTAAATCACATTCTTCCAATCCTCCTCCAGTGTCCAGTGTCGATGTGTAAGGCACCAGGCTAGTCGTTCTATGCGCATACGAGCTATTAAGCCAGGTTTGCGTGTCGAATTTGTTTTTGAAACCTGGTTGTTCAGAATTTGCCAGATCGAGATAATTGATATGCTAATATTCATCTCAGCACTAATTTCACCGGCAATATCAGCACATGGTTTCTCTCGGCCGTAGCGATCGCGACGAATATTAGCTAATGCTATAGCTGATACCTCAGATGTTTGTTTTTTTGGACGACCAGAGCGTGGTGCGTCAATCACATATGCATCCGTAATCATTAAAGGTTGCCGTCTAGGGTCAAACCCACGTTCAATTGCGCGATTCCAGATGGTGTTTATGGTGACCGTAGGGATATCCGTGATATCAGAGATCTGCCGAGGTTCCATACCAAGCGTTTTCATAGTCAGCACGAGGGTGCGCTGGGCAATATCGCATTTACCCATTGTGTATGCGTGAAAGGGAGAGAGGAGGAGAGCGGGGAGAGAGAGGTTGGGTGTATGGCCCATGACCGCGCTAGTATTATTCAATATTCCAAAAAAAAAGCAAGCATAAAAAAAAGACTTTTGAAATGGCATTCGGTACATTGCATATTATGAATACAATAAAAGTAGGTCGTTGTGTAATCATGTATACGTCTCTTTCCAGTCACCTTGATATCACACCTGATTATCAAAAGTACAAGGTCCTTCATTGGTGGGATCAGCTGACAATGCAGATTCTGAGAAATCAGAATCTTGTGGCTTGCAGTTAAAGGTGACAGGTTACATTTGACTTAATTTTATGTCAATATTACCCCTTACACATACGGAGTTGTGAGACGCGTGGTATTAAACCATCTTTCCTGATTCAAATACTAGTCCATGTACAAAAGGAAATCCCTAAGGGCAACCAAGATACCACTATAGTAGCCTTATCTTGAGAGGTCATCCTCGTGACTATCGGATCACCAACGTCGGATCCTGGTTCACTGGTGCCCATATCTTGACTACCTTGCAAGAAATTGGACCCTCCATCCGTGCGGCTGTGTCAAAGAACTCAATTCTGATATCTGATAATGATCTTTCTCCTATCAGATGACTACTTGACTGACGCATAATTACATGATGGGTGAAAACATTCACGGGACCTGATTTGGGGTTGATCAATAATATCGATCATTCAATTATAGTAAGATTGATGTAGCCACTACACTCAACACACCTCCTGTATTCTCCGTGTTCTAATGGATTGTTTTGGTAACTTTAGTAATGCAGTCTCTTTGCTTCGCATCTACATACAGATCAATTAGTGTATACGAAGTCTTACAGACTTAAATCGATTTTATAGATGCTAGGAAGATCGCCACGAAATTCCTCCAGACGCCCTTTGCGATGGTCTAATTTCTTGATTTCCCCGCCGCACAAAAGAGTTTAATTCCCAAAGTAAATTAAGACTGCATCAAAAATAGGAAATAGGTAGCCTACTTCTGTATTGCGATTATGATGAAGGATAGATATGTTAATTTACAGAATTCTGCAAGGTTCTTTCTTCTAATCGGTCTTCTTTAGTTTGTACATTTTCCAGGTGGGCTTAAGAATTGCCAGTATTTCAGCAAACATATTGCGCAACACTGGCTCTTAGGGCCATCAAGTAAAAGCTCATTCGATTGCCAATAATCCCGCAGTCTGATCATACATTCAAAGAAAAGAGCATATTAGAGCTTGGGCTATATATAATAGTTCGAACAAAATCGAGTTCTAGGTCTATAGCGATGACGGTGTGATAATAAGAGCTTGACACGGCTGCTAAGAGCAATAATGATCATGGATTGTCAGTATCCTCTTCTTATCTGCCATCTCAGAAATTTCAGTGGTATCACAGATTTTTGTTTTTGCTCTGCACAGACTTTAACGAGAGAATCATGATATGTCAAGCTGCATGCATGAATATCGTTTTTATTACACATCATATTATGTATAGGGTTGAATATAGTCTTCAATACCTTAACACAGAACAAAACCCAAATTTTAACTAAACGGGCTTCTGGTCAACTTTTTACGCTTCATTGTCCCATCATATGATATATTGGCTGCGTAAATCACACATTATACGCGTGTAACAAATGGATTGTGACCAAAAGCTTTGTGCTTGAATATCAGATTATGACAAACCATTCAGCATCTCAGACTCATACTTGACATTAGCTCAATCGATGTATGTTACCTAAAGCTACGCTGCAGACCAAGTACCATATATTCAAAATCATTTTGTATATCATTGGAGTTGATACTCGTTGCAACGGGCGCAACTTCATCTGGGTCTACAGGTATCGACTTACGGAGGTCTTTTGGAGTGTTTTGAGACCCTTCATGTAGCTATTTATTTATATTCTATATCAGTACAAATTATAGTGCTATTGAATTCCTCCGTCAAGGTCTATCGATCTCCCTCTCAAAAAAGCAATCAAAACCTGTTGTACTGATAGGGCGGTTGAATCTGGAGGTACACAAAGCTTTGGGCAAATGCGTTCTTCAAGGTGTAGCGGTGAGAACAGCGGTATAATGGCACACTTCTACTTGGAAAATGATGACCGAATCTCCAGCTGAAGTTCCTTATGAGCAAAAAGCTCTTAATAAGGCCTGCTTGGATATTTTTTCGGGCGCCATACCCGCATTTATACGAGTCATCCCTGATCACCACCACATTGGTGGCGCGCCCGGCCTGGATCCGCAAATAACACCCGACCTTTCCAGACTCGACTTTATCAATCCCTGGATCTCATACTATACCTGGATAAAGAGGGCTAAAAGAGCCCATCACTGTGCTAACCCTTATCTCGCCCTCCTGAAACAATAATTGAAATCTCCATATTATAAGGCACGTCATTGAATAATCACTTGCTCAGTTCCTTGGATATACAAAATCTGACCAAAGTGATCCTTCAGACCTCAAACCATCGATTTTGCCGACCTCTGCCCCGTTCCTCGCGCATTGGTCACCCTTGTATCCGGCTGCTGATCCTTTTCAAAGTTCACGCACTGAGATCCTGCACTGAGTTCCTTGATACATTGTGTTTTTTCCGGTTATGGGATTCCATGTACTCACAGGTGTAAGGAGTTGATTGACTTCAGAGCTATTAGCGAGGGTGTGGTATGTTACGGGTGCAGCCGAGTCTATCCCAAACTTGAAGCTGTATTGTAATTCAACTTAATAAACTACTTGTCATGGTAAAAATTCAATGAGCAGAATAAAGATTTGAACAAATCAACAGGGTAAGACTTGAAACAATCACGTCGCTGTATTTTTAGTATCTAACGCAGAAAACAGTCATGTTATAATGTAAGACCAGGTATTGGGATGCAGCATGCCAAGTTGTCAGTGCATGATCTTTTGCTTCCTAACAACCAAGGTATTTGAAGAACAGATCTGCCCCGGGAAGTAGGATCGTGATCCTTTTTGGTCAATTTAACTTCCACACCATACCAGGACTAACAAGCCATAATGAAGATAACCGGGCTTATTTGCCTCGTGAGCTTTTCACTCGTCGGATTGGTAACATGCCAGCGGATTAGATGTGGCGCCAATGGGACATACGACTATGTCGTAGTTGGTGGGGGTAATGCCGGGAGCGTTGTTGGCACTCGTTTAGCGGAAGCTGGATTTAGTGTGTTGATCCTGGAAGCTGGAGGAAACTACCAAACCTATTTACCCGCGTTGGAAGTCCCCATCAATCTGGGCCTCGCGGGTGGAACAGGGATCGAGGGAATTGATAAGAACGTTGACTGGGGCTTTGTGACGCAGCCTCAACCTGGCACAAATAATCGCGAACTTCACTATGCTCGGGGCAAGTGCTTAGGGGGATCGTAAGTCTCTTACATGTGTTGTGTTGCGAACGTTGGAACAGAAAATTAATGACAAGCCTCTTATACAGGACCGCATTGAATGGCCTAATCTATCAGAGGTGTGTTTGGGATAATATTTGAATGATTCTGAGCTAACATGAAAAGGGGAACCAAGGAGTCGTACAAAAGATGGGCCGATATGGTTCATGACTTCAGCTTCGAGTGGGACAATATACTTCATTACTTCGAGCGCAGCGTTCGTTTTACACCACCGAATCAATCCAAGCGCCTTCAAAATGCGACCACCTCGTTCAATGATCAAGTGTTTGCGAAAGACTCTAGTCCGTCATTGATCGATGTGTCATATCTTAACTTCGTGGCACCATTCTCCACTTGGTTTATCAAGGCCATGCAAGCAGCAGGGATTAAAGAGATCCAAGACTTTAATAGTGGTCAGCTTTTGGGGACTCAATATTTGAGCTCAACCGTTTCTCCCAGTACTGAGCAACGAAGTAGTGCCGACTTCATTCTTGCGGGCGCGCAAACCAGCACACTCAAAATCTGCGCCCATACTATGGCCCAACAAGTGTTGTTCGACGATGCCAAAAACGCAATTGGTGTGCAAGCTGAATACAAAAATCTCTCATTTACTGCAATTGCAAGAAAAGAGATTATTGTCTCTGCCGGTGCTTTTCAATCTCCGCAGCTATTGATGATATCTGGCATTGGGCCGAAAGACACCCTGGACTCTATGCTGATTCCCATTGTTGCCGAGTCTCCTGGAGTTGGGCAAAACCTGTGGGATCACATTTTCTTTAGCGTCTCGTACCCGGTCTCAGTAGACACATTCACTCGATATTTTACGGATCTCGAATACCAAACAAATCAGACTTTACAGTATCTGGCCACCCAAGCCGGCGCTCTCTCCGGAGGTCTCGACCTCATTGGTTGGGAAAAAGTACCCAGGAAGTATCGATCTGATTTTCCTCAATCAACACTTGATGATTTGGCACAGTTCCCAGCTGACTGGCCGGAGGTTGAGGTAAGTTACACGATTGGCTTGATGTTGGTTTAATTTTAATCCCACTTCATATCTGACTAGGCTCTATGTTAGTTGCTTTCGGGAAACTTTTTCATCAGTAATTACAGCAATGTGGCCTCCCAACAACCTAAGGATGGACGCCAATATGCATCAATCTTGGGAGCGCTGGTGGCTCCCACATCCCGCGGAAACATCAGCATACTCTCGTCTAGTATTTATGACCAGCCCAAGATCCATCCCAACTGGCTAGCCACTGAGACGGACCAACAAGTCGCAGTGGCAGCTTTCAAGCGGATCCGGGATATGTGGCAGAAAGATCCCCTTCGGGAAATCGTTGCGGGAAATGAAGCCTATCCTGGAGCAGAAGTAGTTTCTGACGAGCAGATTCTCAATGCAATTCGAGAGTCAGTTGTTCCGGTCTGGCATGCGTCGGGCACTTGTAAGATGGGCTCACATGATGACGCCCTGGCTGTTCTGGATAGCCAGAGTCGCGTTCGTGGTGTCAATCGGCTTAGGGTTGTGGATGCTAGTGCATTCCCATTGTTGCCACCCGGGCATCCTCAGAGCACTGTTTGTGAGTCAAATGACTATGAATCAAAAAGCTTTAGCACTAACTCTTGCAGATATGCTGGCAGAGAAAATTGCGGACAATATTCTAGCAGGCATATAATCCAGCGGTGTAATTGAAAGAAGAGTGTGAAGGGCGATGAGAGAACTACACTGCTTCTATTGTTTTTAGTGTTGAAGATGTGATGTCGAGGAAAAATAGAACCCGGATTTGCTGCTTAGGAGCTTTCATTGACTGATATTTGAACATTGAAGAATTCCGAAAAAAAGTTTGGTTAGCCCCTTGCAGATTATCAGGCGCAAACACTCATTTGTCTTCCGATAGAAAATTGCCCCAAACACAAAACCCACTATTGCTACTCCTGCGTACGATTACTGGGGTATCGCTATGGATTTGAGGTACACATTAGCACCAGCTCGCAGACGGTCAAATGGTCGGACAGCTATAGGCTGTAATATTTCCACTCTGTTCATAATTTACTACCTAGGTATAGGTGCTTTCGAATGCCCCCCATCCCGAAAGGCGGTGGGGGCACTGGAAGGCAATTATATATATATGTCAATCCTCTAATCGATTACCTATCCTACAAAACTTGCAACGTATATTAAGAAGTAAAGGATCGTAATAACTAGTAAGGTCCTGAACTAAGTAAGTATAAATACTTTTACTATCTTTCGATGTCGGGTAGATCATTGTGAAAACATTGGAAATGCTCTCGGTAGTTTGATGAGTGCCGCCAGGCTAACCCCGCAGTATTGTGCACGACCCTGGACTCAAACCGACCTCAACAATTATCCGATATCGGTGTTCAACGTCAACTTCGCCGATTCCCGATCTTACCATCAGACACATTCAATACATACAAGAAGAAACCATGGAATCACTTCCATTCAATCCTCTACAGCCTATCGGCGAAAATATCCATTTCTTCCACCCTCTAGAACCACATGTAACGAGCAGTCCCGCTCTCATCGTACTCTGTACTTGGCTCGGCGGCGCAACGCCTCAACGCATCCAGAAATACATAGCTGGCTATCGGACTCTGTACGCCAATTCCGCAGTCCTTCTGATCACTACGCGCATACTGGAAATCAGCGCACTCCCCTTCAGTGTTCTCCACACGCGTTTGGCCCCCGCCCGCGATGTGATTCAGCGATTTATCGGCTCTGCCACCGGGGAAGAACGCGCTGACTCTATTCTGTTACATATTTTCTCACATGGCGGGTGCAATACTGCCATCCAGCTGGCTCTCTCATTACGGACCGATCCCACTCATCCGGTTTTAGAATTTGGGAAGTATCTCGGTGGTATTATCTTTGATTGCTGCCCTGGCGATACATCCTTTGGGCGCGCATACCAGGCGGCTGCACATTCTTTGCCTCGTTCTCTGCCGGCTCAAACAGTTGGAAAGGTTTTACTCTACCCTGTCATCGGCATTATCAATGGTCTCCAGCAGACGGGGTGGATGGGTTCTGTTCGAGACCTGCGCGCACAACTAAATGACCCTAGCGTTTTTGGGACGACAGCTGCGCGATTATACTTGTACTCTATGGCGGATCAAATGGTTGGATGGGAGGATGTGGTGTCCCATCAGAAAGAAGCTAAATCTGAGCTGGGATGTACGGTTCAAGGGGTTGCTTTTCCGAACGGGCCACACTGCGGCTTGGTGAGAGATCATCATGATCAATACTGGGATGAGATTCAAAAGTTCTGGAAGGAAAGGGGGACCGCGACACTTCCTGGGCTAATAGACTCTGCGTCAGGCGATAAGCCCCGGAGTCGGCTCTGATAAAATTGATCCATCGTGAGGCGACCCAGAATATGCAAGCACACAATAGCACCATTCACATCAAATTTCATTCATTGAGATTTCTGAAAGCTGTTCAAATTATTAATATCATAATGTATTATAGAATCAGGAACCCTGATACGTGCTCGTTCTAGCTACGACTAGAAAAATGAATCTGCTTCGGGGAGGAAGTTTATTCTACAATAATGAAATACACTTCAAGCGTTTCCGATACTGAATTTAACCAGTACTTGCGTGTTGTATCCAGTAGGAAAAATCGAATATCACTGTACTGCGAGATATGGAGAACAGTAGATGTGTCTATCAATTGTGATCTGCTTTTATACTAGGGTTATTTTCTCGCACCTCGTGCATAAAACCTTGCTCCGTTTCATGATTCTGGTTCATGTCAAACTCTTTGATGAAAATGCTCAGGATCAGATTGAGGCCTGCAAAGCCACACATCACCATCCATATCACCTGGAATGATTCTACCAGAGCCTGCCGGATCATGATCGCCTCGGAAGAGTCAGCCGGTAGCTTTTTCAATATTTCTACCAGTGTAACGGCATTCAACGATTGCGCCTGCGATTCATTCGCAGCTCCCTTCGCCACCGCATCAGACATGTGCTTTTGGAGCTGGTTGTCGAGAATCACACCTCCGATAGCGACACCAATCGCCTGTCCCATGGACCTGAAAAACAAGACTAATGTCGCCGCCATGCTGACTTGGCGCTGTGGCACAGAGGATTGGATCGCGAGAGCGATGGATGGAAAGAGCAGCCCAATTCCTAGACCGGAGACAGCCTCCAGGAAAATCCACTGCACAACGGTGGTGTTGGAATCGAGCAAAATGAGCAGGCCCACACCGAAGCAGGTCAGGAGCCAGCCTAGCCAGACGGCCCAGCGGTACCGACCTGTGAAGCCGACTACTACTCCTACCATTATGGCACAGGGCACGACAGTCACTGTCTGCGGGAGTGCAGCCACACCAGCAATCACAGGGCTGTATCCCTTGACAGACTGGAAGTATTCAGGCATATAGTAGACCAAACTGTACAGGATGAGGCCGTGGAATGTGCTGCCCGCGTAAAGAATACCCACTGTCCAGTTGGGCAGGACTTCAGGTGGGATAAGAAGAGGCCTTTTGGTGACCGCAGCTGATCGTGCAATCCAGAACTCGTAAATAACAAAGGCGATGAGCCCGGCAGCACCGAGGATCAGTGGCACAATAGTATGCCAGCTGGACCAAGCATACTGAACACCACCCCAAGTGACAGGAATCAAAAAGGCGGTGATAGAAGCAATAAACAAGAATGACCCAGTATAGTCAAACAAGCGTAGCTTTTCCGAGAACGAACGAGAGCGACGGCTCAGCCGTAAGAAAAGCCCAATCCCAACAACCCCAACAGCGATAATTGGCAGGTTAATCCAAAAGATCCAGCGCCACGACCCTGATTGCGCCAGCGCACCTCCGATTATTGGTCCTGTGGCACTCCCCAATGCCCAGATCACACTGACAAGTGCATAGAAGCGAGCTCGATCGCGTAGTGGTACCAAATCGGTGATCAAAACAGTCGTCAAGGCAATGAGACCTCCACCACCGAGGCCTTGGATTGTGCGACCAGCAAGCATGGTGGGCCAATTATGTGACACGGCGCAGACGATAGCTCCGACGGCGAACACGAGCAGCGCGGTGAGCATGATTGGGCGCCGACCGAATGCATCGCTGAGTGTTACCCATATCAGCATCAAGATAGTACAGGCGAGCAGGTAGGACGTTCCGGCCCAGAAGGCTTCGGTCGTTGACCCGCCCAAATCGGCGGCGATGATCTAAGTTGAGATATCTCGTTAGCTTCGATTAATCACGGTATAGATCTATCTATATCGGGGGAGGTAATCGATACTGGGAGGGCGACGGATAATGTCGTTGAATCGAAAGAGGCAGCGAGGTTTGTAAATGCGATTGCCCAGAATGCGAGCCAAAATTTAATACCGAGACTCTTTCTTTCGGTTTCTGGTGGTTGTGTGTTGATGATGTTTTGCCCTCCTTCAGTTGAGGGCTCAACCCGTGTAGGGTGGACTCCATCTCGGGCACTGGACATCGCGCGTTCACACAGGTTGAAGGGAGTGCCACCAGTAGAGATTAAAAAGCTTAAAATAAAACAAGTAAGCCAAGTGATGTGATAACAAAACAAGAGCAAAGATGAATTGAGACAACGGCGTCCTTGTTACAGGATTCGGTAGTCGGATCTCCGAGTGCCGAATACTATCTTTGTTTGCTCAACGTCTGGGGTGTGGCGGCAAACGTCGATATTTACCGCGTGCCTATATTTGCTGCTGATTGATTTCCATCAACTAACAACCTACTATAGCTTGTGAAATGGCTTATACTTTAACGTCGATAGTTCTGGGGGTTGTGGTATTTGGCCTCACACGAATTATTTGGGGGTCCATATCCTGGAATTTGCGGTATCGGAGATTCCACAGCAGTGATGGATGCCAACGGCTTCGTTCAGCACCGTCAAAAGATCCCATATTGGGTTTGGATCACTTCTTCCGTCTGGGCAAAGCAGCCCACAACAGCAGATATCTCGAAGCATTTCAAGAATGGTTTCAAGCAGTCGGATCCACCTTTGGCGTCAATCTGATGGGTGACTATGTGATCTTCACCAACGAACCAAAAAATGTGCAGGCTGTGTTGGTCACAAAATTCAAAGATTTTGAGATCGGCCAGCGGCGTCGCGACAACTCTGCTGAGCTGTTGGGAATTGGCGTCTTTAATGCGGACGGCCAGACATGGGAGCATGGTCGAGCCTTGGTACGGCCGAACTTTACGCGGAAACAGGTCGCCGACTTGGGTCTCTTCGAAAAGCATGTCCAGCGTCTCTTTGAGGCGCTTCCGAAAGATGGGACCGCGGTGGATATTCAAGAATGGGTATTTCGATTTGTGTGTCCATTGGCCTTTCCTCGTATACATCATCCCCACTCAGCTAACTCAATTTGCTCTTGTCTAGACTTTGGACACCGGAACAGACGTTTTGTTCAGTGAGTCGAGCGATGTGCTCTTGCCCAGCGCCACCGAGGTAGCTCGCAAGTTTGCATGGGCATTTAACCGTGGCATTGACGGGATTGCACAACGCATTCGATTGGGCCGGTTCGCCCGATTCTACTATGATCCGCAGTATACAGCTGCCTGCAAATTTGTCCACGACTATGTTGATGAGATTGTTGCCAAGGCAGTTTATCGTGCTAAAGAGTGGCATGCGGAAAAGAAAGACAAACCAGTACCACCAGATGACGCAGAGGAGGAACGGTATACCTTTTTAAATGCCCTTGCTCGAGAAGGAGTGGAGCCCAAGCAGATTCGGGACCAGATATTAAATATCTGTAAGTGCCATAATCGCTTCCTAGCAATTCGTGTAGAGCCGGCTGACAACTCGCCCTCAATTCTCAGTGGTTGCTGCCCGCGATACATCCGCCTGCCTCATGAGTGCGGCGGTATTTGAGCTTGCCCGCAGACCCGAGTACCAAGTACAACTTCGACGGGAAATCGCCGAGAAATTAAGTGGACGCCAACCCACATTCGAAGATCTTAAAGATCTCACCTTCCTGAATCATTTTGTCAAAGAAACTCTACGCATGTACCCCCCAGTGCCGCTCAACGCACGGGTAGCGAAGAATGACACAGTTCTACCCCGTGGGGGTGGCTCGGATGGCATGGCCCCAATTTTTGTGCCCCGAGGGCAGCTCGTCGTGTATCAGGTTTATTCCATGCACAGGCGAGAAGATCTGTGGGGTTCGGATGCGCACATATTCCGCCCTCAGCGATGGGAAACGACACGGCCTACTTTTGAGTATCTGCCATTCAATGCAGGACCGCGCATTTGCCCTGGTACGTTATGGTCATGTCTAACCTACTTTTTACAAAATTATTGTGTCATCTTCATGGTTCAAATACACAGCTAATAATTCTGTGATTCTGTTCTAGGCCAGCAATTCGCCTTGGTAGAGACAAGCTACGTCTTGGTCCGTTTGCTCCAGGAATATTCGAACATTGAGGCCCGTGGCAACAGTGCACCGTGGAGGGAGCATCTGACCCTTACTTGCTCGGTTGGTCAAGGTGTGTGGGTGAGTCTGGTCAAATGAAGATCTTTGATGGTGAAATTTGTTGCAAAGAGCGTACGTAAGCTCGCAGTTTTCTTTTTGTTTTCTAGATAACATACTATACTCCATAGGCCTGGAAATATTTCAGTTTTTCCATCATCGTCATCATCATTAGAAGCAGCATTTAATGCCTAAAGGTGCTCGTTGGTAGCCTCAATAGAATTGGTACTTCACCCCAAAAATCTCCCATGGTGTAGCTTTCATCCGCTGGCTTCCCTGACCATTCGCCAGACAGGGGTGACTGGATCTAGAGCCAATTCATTGAAGCTCTTGTTGAAGCAGCGACCACTACGTGAGCCGCTTCTGCGAGGGCGGTAATGCAGCAACCTCGCCGGACCTTCTCGCCAGCACAATTGAACAATCAACCCACCGCGTTGAAGCGAACTTTCTACAGACCGTGGGAAGAGTTGTGGACGACGATCTGCGCTGCGACCATTGCAAGGAAGGGCTCGGGCTATTCTGATTTTGTGTAGTCCTGGATACCTCAGGGCAAACCAAGGATTGCAGAAACTGCCTTAAAGACCAGATCAACTGCACTCTGTACGGGCCCCTCCTATCTCCGTTGGTAGCTCCATACCCTTTTGCGCTGGCCGGGATCGACACCCCTTACGCCGTTATATCTCCAGGCTTATGGGCTATCATTTGCAACAGTTTCTACGCGTGAGGAGCGTCGCTGGTGGACTATTCAACACCTTGTTTATACAGTCGAGCGACTTTATGCTAACGAGTACACCTTTTACTACCATAAAGTCGAAACGCCTAGCAAACTTCATCCACCACGATGTCGTAACGTGGGCAGACTACGTAATAGCGCTATTTTGTGAGGTACGCCACGAGGTGCGACCCGCCTTTCTGACGGTTCAGAACATCACCGGCAACTTAAATAGTTGGTCGGCTTTGTTTCAATAGGTTCGTGGTTAGGTCTTCGGGCAACGGGGGCATGTTGAGAGATGCCTTAACTAAGGTTTTGGCCCCCATCTCGGTGCTGATCTCACCATAACCACACAGGACGGATCACCGATTGACCGACGACCGACGTCCGATGGCCGATCGCCGTAGAGAGATGGATCCAGGCTTGCTTAGTATAGCCTGTGCCGAGAATGGAAATCTCACATTCATCGATTTCGAATTCCACAAACCACCCCTAAGCCGGATTCAACCATCCAGAGCTGCCAAGCAAAAGATATTCCAGATACCAATTACACTGTGACTCCTAGTCCACCATGATTGGCTTCTATTTGCATCTCATCACCGAGACTCCCGCCATCTTCAGCTTCCTCTTCTCGCCCTCCATGACTCTGGCACAACCCCAGCCCTACGCTTCCCCGGTCATCAGGCAATATGGGGTTTTGCTAGCAGTGACCAGCCTTATTCTGATTAGCGTCATGATTGATATTGAACACCGCGCCAAAATGACCAACGACGATCCCTATGCTCAAATTTTGAGACAGCGGATGGCGGGAGCGCTCGCGGTCTATCATCTTGCACCTACCTTTAGAGCCATTGGACGGTTGGGTGTTCATTTCCGATCTCCATTTTGGGTTGGTTTGGAACCGAGTTCAAAGGAGGTTCGCGGAAGGACTGTGGAAAAAGGATTATCCAAAGCTATACTTTCGTCTCCCTTGGTGCATTTGATGTTGCATGGAGTGTGTTGTGCGCTGCTGGTTGACATGGCCCTCGGAAGAAGCTCTTTGTATTAAAGGAAGTCAAATCGCAAAGTGCTGCTGTGGTTTACTCTGGAAACTCCAAGGATTATTGATAGACTAAAGAAGCAGCTTACAGGAGTGAATTGAGCACACAAATATCCTATATTGCCAAACATGGGAGTACCCATCACGGAAACCTTTCCAACAATCTTAGTCCTCATCCACCTCGCATCTCCTCAACATAGCCATTTCAATTGCTAGTCCAGGACCAAATGATGTCGCGACAACATACTCCCTCTTTCCCAACGACCGAAGCCGATCAAGAACAATCAGGACCGTCGCACTCGATGAATTACCCCGAGTACGGTATATTTCCCGACTTGCCTGCAGCTGATCTTCGGTCAATCCCAGAACCTGTTTTGCGCCCTCTATAATAGCTTCTCCGCCAGGGTGGAGGGCCCAGTCAAAATCACTGACGCCTAGCGACTTTGCTACTTCCCCTACTCCCTCTCCGGAGCTAGATTGAATCTGGCTCTGATAAGAGGGAAGAAGTTTCTCGAACATTGGACCGATCGCGTGCTTAGTGTATTGCGGAACATCACGAGTGAGAACAGTCCGGTAACCTACGCAGGAGCGAATGGTTAGTGCATATCCCGATCTCAGCAAAGAATCAACGAACCATCAACATCTGCAAAAAAGGCCATATGCTCAACCGTATCCGGGATCAAGGAATTGCCCCACTCGAGAAGTTGAAACAGAGGTGTGATCTCCGTTTCAGCCATGGCATACTCGTTACAAAGAACGAATGCAGCGGCAGCATCTGAGAATAAAGCCCCTGCAATGCTAATGTTTTCCGCATTGGGAGCCTTCTCCGCAAATGCCAGATCATGGCGGACATTGGGAGTACACAGCTCACATGCGAAGGCGAGGATGCGGACCGGCTTCCGTCGCATACTAGCACCGCAGGCTATCTGTGCTGCAGCTCGCATAATAGCTAGTCCACCTGCACAACCAACACCATGGAGAAGCATACGATCAACATTGGCTGATAAACCAAGTTTACGATTCACAAGTAGGTCGAATCCCGGGTTACCTTGATTGGTGCAAGTGACCCCGATAGTGTGGGTGACATGTTGAGGACTAATCTGAGACTCCCGCAGAGCTTTCTTACAAGCTTGAGTGGTGAGGTCGACTCCGGCTTGATGATAGAATTCAGCAAGCTCACTGATCGTTGGCGCCTCGGGCCGAGTTGCAAATCCGCTTTCGTAGGACCGAATAGCAGATCTTGTCTCGATGCCAGAGGAGCGGTTGATTTGCAAGAGCTTTTTGAGTCTACATAAACTGAATTAGGAGATTCATGCTGTGAAGACAGTTAAAGAAGCGATATCGCATACCCTGGACTCTCTACATCGTAGAAGCGTGCCGCGAATTCCTCGAGCTTTTCTGGTCCCAAAAGATATGGCGGGTATTGGGACCCCAGTCCAGTGATGTACAGGCCTGGCGGTGGTGAGTGGTTGAGCACCATAGTATTCTGTATAAATTAAGCTCGTGATGAACACTGCAGCGCAAAACGTAGATGAAAGCAAGAGAAAAGAAGAAAAAAAAACCTGGGGGCTGGGCTTTTTTGCAGTCGCTGGAAGACCGGCTGTCCGAATGGTATTCGGATTACCGAACGTCGGCCCCGTCAGCACGACGGCCTTTCCAAGATCAAGCTGAAGGGCCATGGGGGCCATTTTTGTTGTATATATAAACTCGGATTCTTTAAGAACTGATGAATCAATTTACTTCTTCTCTCTTTTTCTATCTCAACCCAAAAGTCTTGTGGCTGCCTAGCAGCTCTTCATTCGCAAATACTTTCACCTAGATCAAGGACGCCGTTGTGTTTGCAACCCTTCGATTTTATAGAAAACATTTCAGCAATATGCTTGCACAAGATGTCGAATTCGTGGACCTTCCTCCACCCGAAGCCACTGCTGGGGCCGCTACAACGGACAATGAAACATCTTCCTTCAATTCAAATCCCGTGCCAACCCCCAGCGAGGCGAGCTCGATAGGTCCTCCCCATCAACTCCCTGTTCCCGTTCCCGACGGTGATCAACCGCCATTGGTGGAGCCTATGGCCATTTGCGGCATGGCAATGCGTCTTCCGGGAGGCATCCGCGATGCGGAAGGCTTCTGGGATCTATTATACAACAAGCGGAGTGGGAGATGTCGCGTCCCGAAAGACCGTTATAACGTCGAGAACTGGTTTGGACCGGGAAAGATTGGGCACGTCGCCAGTGAGTACGGCTACTTCTTGGATGATGTAGACCTGCGAAATGCGGATGCTTCTTTTTGGTCGATGACCAAACAAGAGATTGAGGCGATGGACCCTCAGCAGCGACTTTCCCTGGAGGTCACGTATGAGTGTCTTCAAAACGCTGGACAGCGGCCTGAAGAACTTCGCGGCCGCAAAATCGGTGTTTATCTCGGCACCTTTGAGGGAGACTGGCTGGAACTCGATGGGAGAGATCCTCAGCACTATCATATGTACCGTCTCACCGGATATGGAGATTATATGTCTGCCAATCGCATTCACTACGAGTTCGGATTTATGGGTCCCAGGTAACTTCATAACTATGTTGATACCGAAGAACACTATTGATCGTTGGAAATTGCAGTGTAACAATTCGAACCGCCTGCTCCTCTTCTCTCACCGGTCTGTATGATGCCTGTCATGCTATCTCCGCTGGGGACTGCGACTCCGCCATCGTGGCATGTGCAAATATTATCTACTCTCCCCGAACCTCTATTACCATGCAAGAACAGGGTGTCATATCGCCGAGCGGATTCTGCAAGACTTTTGATGCAAATGCCGACGGATATGCACGTGGTGAGGCAGTTTCGGCTGTGTACGTGAAAAAGCTCAGCGATGCTATTCGTGATGGAGATCCCATTCGCTCTGTTATCCGATCAACATGCATCAACGCCGGCGGCAAAGCGTCAACTCTTACAGCCCCAAATACTGCTGCACACGAGACATTGATCCGTCGTGGTCACGAGTTGGCCGGTGTCACGGATTTCTCCAAGACCGCTATGATAGAATGCCATGGTACAGGAACAGCGGTGGGTCTATTACCATTATCAATTGCGATGTCTTGCTTTTTGGTGATCATACTAAATCTTATCTAGGTCGGCGATCCCATCGAGACAGCGGCTGTAGCTAATGTGTTTGGAGAGCACGGCATTTATATTGGATCGGTGAGCGACGGGCAGATATCTTCGACTCAATCGAAAGATTCTAATACCCCTTCAGGTCAAAACCAATCTGGGACATAGCGAAGGTGCATCAGGCTTGTCTAGTATCATTAAAATGACCCTGGCGCTTGAACACAAAATAATTCCGCCCAACATCAACTTCACGACTCCCAACCCCAAGAGTGCGTATCGCAACCCGAACTTTTGCTGGTAATTTGTGAACTAACGACTTAATCCTAGTTCCATTTGAACGATGCAAGCTGAAAGTACCCACAGAGCCACTTCCCTGGCCCAAAGACCGCGCTGAGCTGGTAGGAGTCAACTCCTTCGGTATAGGTGGGTCAAACGCCCATGTGAGTATATACCATAGAGTACAGAACTACTCTGCAAGTGACTATGTGACTGACATAGACTTAAGGTTCTGTTGGGATCCGCTGCCTCCTTTGGAATAGGGTCAGTACAGCAGAAGATTATTGCTAGTGAACAATCTGCAGAGGTTGCAATGACCGAGCTGACACCACGCTTGTTGCTATTTTCCGCTAAGCATCAACAATCGTTGGAGCGAATGGTCGCTAACCACCAAGCGTATTTCCTGTCCCACCCCGAGTCTCTTGATGATATGGCCTATTCTCTTGCCCTCAAGCGAGAAGAGCTTTCCCATCGCAGCTTCTGTGTCACAAATGGCGAAGATGACTGGGTCCCTTCGAGGACTCACCGCACCAGTGGTAGAGCACCTCCCATGTTGATATTCACCTTCACCGGTCAGGGTGCCCAGTGGGCACAGATGGGTAAAGCACTTATCGACCAAGTGCCTCGTTTCCGACGCAGTATCGAGAAGCTGGATCAAGTACTTCAAGCTCTTCCAACTCCTCCTCGATGGAAACTGATAGGTAAGTCAATCAGCGTTCTGGTTCCTCATCAATTGGACTCTTCTATAATTGGAGTCTTTGTTTCTCACGCAACGCATAGATGAAATTCGAGCTTCGAAGAAGAAAAGTCGTCTTTCCGAGGCAGAGCTTTCACAGCCCTGCTGTACAGCAATTCAAATCGCTCTGGTCGATATTTTGGAACATTACGGAATCCACCCAGACGCCGTAATAGGCCACTCCAGTGGTGAGATTGGTGCCGCTTATGCCTCTCACGCCATCAGTGGAGCAGATGCAATTCAAATCGCATTTTATCGAGGCTTAGTGATGTGCAGTTTGAATCCAGCGGAGCGTCCTGGGGGCATGGCAGCCGTTGGTCTTGGGGCTGAAGAGCTCACACCTTACTTGCGACCAGGAGTTCGCGTGGGATGTGAAAATAGTCCCAACAGTACAACTCTAACAGGCGATAAAGTATCATTAGAGGAGACCATGAAAGCCATCAAGGAGGCCAACCCCGACGTCTTTGTCAGAGCACTCCAGGTGGACCGAGCCTATCACTCGCGTATGTCATGTGATTGTAATGGATGGACTGAAAATGCTAATAGCGTTGTTTGTAGACCATATGGAGACCGTGGCTCCTGAATATGTCGAACTTCTCACCAACCAGAGGGTCCAAGCCATGGATCCCTCAGTCAAATTCTTTTCCAGCGTTACTGGCCGTCAAGTGGATCAAAGCAAAGAGCTCGGCCCCTTGTATTGGGCCAAAAACCTTGTCTCTCCAGTCCGCTTCTCGACGGCCATGGAGGAATTGGTGCAGTCTCTGATTGGACCTAAGGTCTTCCTGGAAATTGGACCTCATTCTGCGCTGGCTGGGCCTATTCGGCAGATCCTCCAGCATCATAAATCAACCGATGAGTATTTCAACACATTGACTCGGGGCAGTGACTCCCACAAGGATCTGCTGAAGGCAGTTGGTGAAATGTGGCTGCAGAATATCCCAGTGAATCTGACTGCAGTCTTGGGTGAAGGTCGCTTCCTGCCAGACTTGCCTCTCTACCCTTGGCACTATGAGGAGCCTCTCTGGTGCGAAAGTCGTCTCTCCAAGGAATGGCGCTTAAGGGAATTCCCTCATCATGACATCCTCGGATCAAGGGTCCTCGAAAGCACCGATCAGAATCCTAGCTGGCGTAATATTCTCCGTCTCGATGTGGTGCCATGGATCAAGGAACACGAAGTAGCCGGTGAAATTGTCTTCCCGGGTGTTGGTTACATATGCATGGCTGGAGAAGCCATTCGTCAACTTACTGGAGAGACTGGGTTCACAGCCCGCCGCGTTCACATCAAGGCTGCGCTGGTCATGCATCAGGGTCAAGACGTGGAAGTGATCACTCAATTGCAGAGAATTCCACTTACCAATGCGGCCGACTCAAAGTGGTACAACTTCACTGTTCATTCCTATAATAAGGGAATCTGGGTTAAGCACATCTTTGGCCAAGTGTGCGCAGGGTCAGATCGAGAGCACCAAGCTCCTTCATTGGAGTCTTTGCCACGACAGTTGTCGCGGCGTGGGTGGTATCGTAAGATGAAAGAAATGGGACTGGAATATGGGTCGCGATTCATGGGCCTGACTGACATGACTGCTCATCCCATTGAGCGCAAGACCATCGCCACTGTGGTTAATGATATTCGTGAGGGAGAGTCCAAATATGCGGTACACCCTGTCTCTCTGGACTGTTTGCTTCAAGCCATTGTTCCTGCAACCTTCAATGGACTGACAAGACGATTCCAACATCTCGGAATCCCTACCTACATGGAAGAGATCTATGTATGCCCTCCGCTACAGCCAGAGATGATTATTGAAGCTTGTGCCGACGAGCAACCCACAGCTGCTCTCTCGGGAAGTATCATCGCAGTCTCAAATGGACATGTTACAATTGACATCAGGGGCCTGCAGATGTCTGCAATTGGTGATGCAGCCGATGCCTCTGGGCAAGATCCACATGCCGCGGTTGAATTGGAGTGGCGTGAAGATATCAATCTCATCAGTGATGCTGCCAAACTGATCCACCCAGCGAAGGACCGAACCGATCTACACCACTTGCTGGATAGGTTTGCCTCGGCCTCCATGATGGATACATCTACCCGCCTTCGAGGGGTTGAGCCAATCCGATCGCATTTGACTCATTACCAGAAGTGGATTGAATCGACCGCAGATCTAATAAAGCTCGGCAAATACCCTGGCCTTCAGCCTGAGGATGAGATTGTCGAAGTCTCGGACGCGGAGCGGGTAAACATCATCGAGAGTCTGTATCTTTCTCTCTTGGAAACAGATGCGGCTGCGACCGCGACAGCCATCTATCGAATCTGGAAAGAGTGTCAGGGCATCTTCACAGGTGAAACCGATGAACTTGAGCTCCTTCTAGAGGGTGAGGTTCTCCATTCGTTGTATGACTTCATGCAAAACTCAGAGTACCGGGTGTTCCTCGAGCTTCTCGCACACCGGAAGCCAAACCTCCGGGTTTTGGAGATCGGTGCCGGCACAGGAGGCACTACTGCGACGGTACTTCCTGCCTTGAAATCTCTTTATGGAGAGCGAATGTACCATTCATACACGTATACCGATATTAGTGCCGGATTTTTCCCACAGGCAAAGAAGCGATTTGAGAATTACCCTGGATTAGAATTTGCGACGTTGGATATTTCGCAGGATCCGCTTTCACAGGGCTTCGAGGCAGAGTCCTTTGATTTGATTATTGCCTGCAATGTGAGCTCATCAAATCAACATGTCTGAGATATTCTGCTAACAGAAAACTAAAGGTGCTCCATGCGACTTCAACTCTTCAGGACACGCTTACGAATGTCCGCAGGTTGCTCCATCCTCAGGGTCGGCTCTTCCTTCAAGAATTATCGCCAGGTAAGTGCAATATGTTTTTCTCCCATTCATGGATATGAACGAAATTAATATCTAATTTGTTCCACTAGCCACAAAATGGATCAACTATGTCATGGGTGTTCTTCCAGGATGGTGGTTGGGGGAGCAAGACGGCCGATACCCAGAGCCTTATATCGGCATCGACCAGTGGGACGCCCTGCTTAGCCAGAGCGGCTTCTCGGGCATTAATTTGGTGAGCCACGATGGATACCTGAACAACAACATCGTTGCCAGGCCGGCGGCAGACACACAAAGACAAAAGCGAATCACCCTACTTCACTCGTGTGAAGACAGCGCTTCTGTCACAACTTCAATAAGCCAACTTCTCTCCTCAGCTGGATTTGGAATCGATCTCTATGCAATTGAGAATGCGAACATACCAACCCCCACGCAGCAGGATATCGTGTCCATTTTGGATCTTGACAGGCCATTCTTCCATGACCTCCACGAATCCTTGTTTGAGAACCTGAAGGGTCTGCTTTCACAGCTGCGAGATACGGACAGCGGAATTCTTTGGGTTACCAGAGCAAGCCAGGTAGGCTGCAAGGATCCTAGGTATGCGATGGTCAACGGAGTTGCTCGTGTTATTCGCACCGAGCTGAACATAGACTTTGCGACACTGGAGCTGGAGGATTTTGAGCAGGAAACCCTGGCTCTTATACCGCAGGTGCTGGGAGAGTTCCAGCAACGTATCTCTGAGCCGAACATCAACACGACTACAGAGTGGGCCGTTGTGGGACAAAAGCCACTGATCAGCAGATACCACTACATTCAAGTTGCCGAGGAGCTGAAGAACAACGCGGTCGCTGATAGCTCCACTGTCAAGAAGTTGGAACAGAGCAGGCCCGGTCTTGTTGATACCTTGTGCTGGAAGAGCATGCCGATTTCACATGCGTTGGATGAAAATGACGTTCTGGTTCAAGTCAAATGTGTTGGGATGAACTTCAAGGTATGCACAGATAGAGACGTTTCGGTGGTTGAGGGACGCTGGCTAACGCTTTACACTTAGGATGTTCTGATCAGCACCGGAGTGATCACAGAGAAATCCTCGATTGGCCGGGGACTAGGATACGAAGGAAGTGGTCTAGTGCTCCAAGTGGGGTCGGCCGTGCACAAGCTTTCAGTGGGAGATCGAGTTATTATGAGCTCAAGTGGATCTCTCACCACCACACAGCAGCTTGACCAACGCCTATGTGTTAAAATGCCGGACTCCATGACATACGAAGAGGGTGCTACTATGTCCGCGGTCTATTGCACCGCGATTCACTGCCTCCTAGATGTTGGTGGATTGCGCAAGGGACAGTCCGTCTTGATTCATTCCGCCAGTGGAGGTGTCGGTATTGCAGCCATGTACATTGCGCAGATGGTAGGCGCGGAGGTAAGTCTTTATCGGAACCTGTCGAGTGAGCATTAGATCGATTTAGCTGACGGAACATCTCTTAGGTATATGCTACAGTCGGGAGTGAGGAGAAAACTCAATCACTCATGTCCACTTTCAATATTCCGCGCAATCGTATATTCAACTCTCGCACCAGTGAGTTCCTTCCGCGCATAATGGAAGAGACGAATGGTATGGGAGTGGACGTGGTGCTCAACTCACTTTCGGGTGAGCTTTTGCACGCTTCTTGGAAATGCACAGCAGAATTCGGTACTTTCGTCGAGATTGGACGACGTGATTTCGTCGGCCAGGGCTTGCTTGACATGCAACCATTCGAGCCTAACAGAAGCTTTGTCGGGTTTGATCTTCTTCTTTTCTCCAACAAGCGACCGAAAAGGATTGAAAGGTATGTTAGATGATTCATTTCTGCTTCGTTGAAACAATGGGAGACTAAATCATTTCTTATAGTATCATGACTCGTGCGATGGACTATTACCGAGCCGGTTTCATTCAACCCATTAAGCCCATGACAATGTTTGATGCTGTTTCCATTGTTGATGCCATTCGCTACATGCAGCGCGGGCAGCACATAGGCAAGATTGTCATCACAATGCCAGAAAACAGTACCGAGTTGTCAGCTGAACCACCCCGGCAAGAACTGGCTCTGCGTCAAGATCGAGCCTACCTATTTGTCGGTGGACTGGGTGGCTTGGGTCGTTCGATCGCAACCTGGCTTGTCGAGCATGGAGCCCGCCATCTCGTGTTCTTGTCACGATCGGCGGGTAATGTTCCTGATGACGATCCATTTGTTCAAGAGCTAGCAGTCCTCGGATGCACCACTACCAGGATATCCGGTGATGTGTCTAAGCTTGATGATGTTCTTCTGGCTATCCGGGCATCTGGAAAGCCTGTTGGAGGTGTTCTACAATCTTCCATGGTACTTCGGGTAAGTCATACGCGTTCATAACCACATATCCCTCGTTTCATCCCCTTTAGCAACATGCTGACAAACTCCATCGCAGGACAACTCATTTGTGGATATGAATTGGGATGAGTGGCTGGGTGCAGTGCAGCCTAAGGTTCTAGGAACATGGAATCTGCACAACGCTCTCCTCAGCGAGCAGCCGGAAGAAGCCCTCGACTTCTTCTTCTTATTCAGCTCAGCCGGCGCAATGAGTGGCCAATGGGGACAAGCCAACTACAATGCTGGCAACACATTCCTGGACGCTTTTGTAGCCTATCGCCATTCTCTGGGGCTTCCTGCTTCCACAGTCAATATTGGCGTGATCCAAGACATCGGATACGTTAGCCAGAACCCAGAGATCCTGGACTCACTACGTTCAACAGCGCAGTACCTCATGCGTGAGCCTGAGCTGCTTGAGTCAATCGAGCTCATGCTCCACAGGTCTTCGCCCGCTGAATCAGTTGTCGACCACGCTGTAGGCCGGTATGTTACGCGGTCGCAGATCGGCATCGGCATGCGGTCCACGGTCCCCATGGACGCCCCGAGCAATCGAACCATTTGGAGAAAAGATCCCCGTATGCTGGTCTATAGGAACCTTGAAGTCCAATCCGGGCCAGTGTCGTCTTCTACCGGGTCCGATCAAGTTCTCACCCAGTTCCTCCGCGAGATCGGCTCCAATATGACGATGTTGAAAGCCCCCGAGACGGCTGAACTACTGGCCGGTGAGATTGGTCGTACTTTGTTTGGATTCTTGATGCGGGCGGATACTGAAGTGGTTGATCTTGATGCTCCACTTGCTAGTGTTGGAATTGACTCGCTCATCAGCATCGAGCTACGCAACTGGATTCGCCGAAAGATTGGTGTAGAAGTTACTGTGTTGGAGATTGTGCGGGCAGACAGTGTGAGGGATTTGGGTGTGCTTGCTCAAAAGAAATTGGCGGAAAAGTATGAAGCTCGTATGTAGATCTGCTGTCCCCTACAGATATCGACAGTACCACTACCAAATGGAAATGATCTACAATAATATATCCATTCGCTATTGCTGTAACTAAACCATGACTCCGACCTTTATGACGAAAAAAACCACATTAATTACCCTCAATTAAATTTCATATTGACCTAACGTTCTCATGCGAATGGCTTCAAGGACCATCGACTATATCTCTCGCGCTGTGCTTGTTGAGTTTTTGTCACAAACGTGAGAACTTTTGGTTGGCCCTCTTATTGATCTTTAGAGCTAATTATTTATACAGCTTCTTTCAATACTTTTATCACATTTAACGCCGTTGAGTTAATATCACGAATAGTTGTTTCCCAGATTTGCGCCACTTCACTCACACCACCCTGGGTTGACGACGGTCTTTCGCCCGGCTGCCCTAAAAAGCAACCAACAAGACTTTCTGGCGTTTTCCTCGGAGGTGCATCCACCTTCTTCTCCAAAAAAGCGTTTTTCATACTCATTTGGAGCTCATTCAAGGTATTTTCAGCCGAATTCAAGATCATTGCTAAGTCAAATCGGGGATTGGCGCATAGAGTCACATCGCCCATTTGGATACGTGGAAGTAATGACTGGATATATCGTACAGCACAATTCTGCGAGCTCTCGTTGTGGGAGCTTCTAATAATCCGGTGAAAGCACTCGAACACTGAGCAGAATGAGCCCAGCAGCCTTGTATAGCATGAGAAAAGAAGGAAAAGATTTGCCTTGTCTGCAAAATATACGACTGACTTGAGACCCAGTTCGTCACTTTTTCCAGTGACAAAAGAATTTTCGAACTGCATAAAGGTGTTTTCTGCTCTGTTTGCGTCGTCTGTTGGTTTTGAAACTTTGCCGATAAGTAGAAGCAGTTGCATTGACAGGTCAAATATCTTTTCAAACGGACAAGTAGGCTTGGCCCGAGGCTTTGTAAGCTCTGCGCTAGAATTGGACTGAATAGACGATGGTGATGATTCATAACCTGCAAAACCCGCCAGGCATGTTTCAACGAAATTCAATGTCGATCTTTCATGTTGACCCAATTTTGCATGGAGACAAAACAGCGCTTCAAGCCAATCACAGTTTCGGTCTTCCTCGGTGTTTCTCTGATAGGATCTGTCGTCACCACTGCCGTGGCTCGAATCTTGCTGATTGCTCCATTCTTCGACCATTTCCATGGGCAATGATCCCGTATTCAGCACGGTGCTTTGATTATCCACGGAGTTCATCCCTGATAATGATGATGATGCGATCACTGAATCCCAGTGAAGCTCTCCAGGTGAGCAAAGCCCACTCTCTGCTGTCGGTAAAGAAATATGATGATCGCCATCCAAATTCTCCCATGAGGGCATACACTCAAAACCACTGAAATCGTGGCTGTGCGCTAAAATGTTCTATCAGTATGTACCAATTTTTTATTCTATATTTAAACTTACCATGAGTGGATAATTCCGAGGCTAATTCCGAGGCTGATGCCTTTGATCCGTGACTGCTGTTGCACGCTGAAAGGGCCTCGGACGATACTCGCTCTTTCCTCGTTGCCGTAGACTTGCCCTGTCGAACTCGCTTTGACGGCCTTGTCACACAAACTGCTCCCACTCGACTGCAGCGGACACAGTCATTTTGTCCTCGAGCCTGGACGCATCGGAGTTTCTGGGAATGGCAGCGATAACATGCCGACCGCGGAGTATTCTCGGACTCTACATCCATCATCTTGGTTTCGAATACAATAAACAGCAGCCAGCGAACAAGGGTAGGGAAGTATGAGTTAATTAAGCGAGTCAGAAGTACTAAGCGAGAAGTTGTTGGGATGGCCCCCAAGAATGCAAGGCTGCAGAATTGGGAGCGAAGCCATATTGAGCAGTAAAGATCGAAGTCCCCAGTGGGGCCTGCATAGGCAGAGCGGATTCGCGGGTACTCGCGACCTTTCTTAATCATTGAAACCTCGAGATGCCGCCAAGAAGTAAGTGGATCAATACAATTTTGGGGCGAAAGGGGCCGTCTGATTTAATCTTTCCTCAAGAGGCAGGTGCAGAATTCGCTTATGCCCAAGTGATTCTTGATTTGGCACGGATAGGTGAATGTTGCGATAATCATACGCAAGCAGGGATTTTCCACCAGTATCAAAGCCACCAATACCGAGCACTAGTTCAAGTCGTCCCAAGTCTAGTGTGTCATCAATATGACATGCATGTAAGAAGATAGCTCCGCTGAGTACGTTGGGTTGAAAGCATAATGCATTAAAAACTCCGTGAATTCAAAATGCGACCGCTTATTTTCTCTGTAGCTCGTTCAATTCCGCTATCTCCCTGGTAATAACGCCTCGTATCGTGTTTGGACCCCAATCAACTGCAATTGTTTGGAGCAGTGGCTCGTGGGGAGCCACGGTGGCCGGCTTACGACTTCGTGGAGTTCTTCCACGAGGCTTGGAAGTTACAAAGGCCCACTTCTTTGCGGCAGCTACGGGTACGGCACGCCTATACTTCGATCTCCTTAACCAATGAACGTCTCATCAGTATTCCGCGGAGTAGATCGACTCACTCTATTCGATCGATCCAGTATTGAAGATGATGTGAGAAAGTTGGGGCCAAGGACTCTAGCGATTATTTCTCGGATGCGACAACCTTAGATAGCCCCAAAGGCCCCCCTCGTTCGCTCCAGAGGATCTGGACCTCAAGTAACGCCAATCCCAAGGCCCTCCTTAATCTGCTCTGGAGGATCTGGGCCTCAAGTACAGGCTTTTAGGTTGAAGTCGCTTGGACGGCATTCGAATCAATGACCGCCACACGATCTTGGGTTCATGCTAGGCAAAACCAACAGGGGATGTCTCGTTAAGCATACATTTCGTTCGTTCAAAGCATGAAGATATTCGTGGCCACAGTCCTTCAGTGTGAATAATAATTAGCGGACAGTGAGATTGTGAATCTGGGTCGAGTGACGGTGATGTAATGAACACATTTCTCCGCGTAATCAACAGGTCCGTGCATTTCCTGGTACACTTGAACCGCCCAGGTCTCTAGCAAGAAATCGTTGCAACCTACTCACGAGGTTAACTTAGTATTGTCCATTATATTCTGAGCCCTCGGGCTGGATTGGACCACTCAATAGCAATTATTGATACTCTTCTACCCCTTCAATTCTTATATTTAGGTGACTGGCTCTATCCAGTTATTCAGTACCATCGCGACCAGAAACTCCACGCACCCCTCTATCAATCGTTCCTTTCCGCCGTGACCCATATTTCTTCGATCATGGCAGCTTGATCAAATATACGGAAATTGTCTGCGCCAGGAGCCTGGGTAGCGCTTGTTGGACTTGGTGATGTCGGGTAAGTGAATATGAAGATGGATCAGCAGAATGGTTAAGGGTACCGGGCGGGAACTAACGGCGGAACCATGGGGGCGCCCGAACTCTCTCCCATGGACACGCAAAGATCGGAACACTATCTGATTCGGCGATCCACGCGAGAGGTGCAGGGCCTCAGCAGCAATAGCCTGTCCTAAATGATTTGGTTTTATCACGCGGCTGAAGCAATATACCGCGATTGACAGAATATTCCAGCAAACTGCTATTACCATGAATCGGTGATCTTGAGGCTTTGCAATGGATTATCCCTAAGGTTTGTCATCGCCAATTCATTCCAGGCCTTTTAAGCAACTAGTCCATGGTATCCCATGATCCTGGGTCTAGGAACTTTCAAATATTGAGATTTCAAGCTGAACTCCAGCGTGAATACCTAGGTCCCTGAGCCGCTGCCTCATGTCAGGGCCCCATTCATCGAACCCCTCATCTACCCACTCCATGGAAATGCCCCAAAGATGCGGCGTCCATGTTTTCCATTCCTTCAGCCATGATTGAAGCAAGCTCAAAAAAGCGTGATCCTCCCACTCCCATGCAGGCCATTGTGGTTCCATTTGATCACAATTTTGTATGCACAAGTCGTTGGTGATGGTTAAAAATTCGATATTTTGTGGAATTACATCTTGCAATCGTTTCGTCGTGTCTTGTGCGAACCCCACTAAAAAGGCCCAAGGGATGTGGAGTCTCTTAAGCATAACAAAATTAACCATCACACGCAACGACCCCTCAGTCTTGAGACCAGGAAGGTTTAACTCAAATTTTCCGTAATCAACCTCGGCTAAGATGGTCAAATCCGTTAGAGTACCTCGAACATGAGACATCGCATCAGCAATCTGATCAAGATCGATGATAGGCGAGTTGAAGTCATCCCTAAGCCATGCATCGTAATACAAATTCCAGCGAAGTGTTTTGAGCTTCGGAGTGATTGATATAATACACCAAGAGATGCCTCCCTAACACAGGACAATTCAAGCGATCTTATATTCAACGGTACGGGTATCTGTGCTGCAGGCCATTTAGATGTAATTGGGTTATGGATCGAAGCCGCCAAACGTTGAAGACTCGGTAAATAAAAGAATGGCAAGACATCCGCTGTATTTTGGACCCTGTTATCGGGCAAGCTGTATTTTTGATCGGCCCAGCAGAGGAAAGATACGTCTTGGAGGTGCCGAAAGTCGGGTAGCCTGTATTCCATAGGAGCGCCCAGAGCTGAACGGAGAAACATGCCGATAATTACACTGTGTTCGGTAAAAGTAGGGCCAAGGTATAAACATCTCAAATTGGAGAGTTGTGCTAAAAGGAGAGCAACAAAAGCGTCCGTTTCGCCTTGGGACAATCCTTCTATCCAAATGTTGATATAAGGGACTTTGGTCTCCCGGATGAATGCAATTAGTCCATCCATCTCGGCACCTGAGACGGAAATGTTGGCACGTTGTCGCCTAAACAAATGTTGCGAGAGTTTATCGTGGTCGAAGTGAATGTTTTGATGTAAGCACCCAGCTGAGGCCTACATAAAATTGTCCGTAGGAGTTGAGCGATTGGGGGAGGATGTTCAGGATCTTTCCAGGTCCACTCGACTTTTGAGTAGAGATATAGCTCCGTGATTGTGCGGAAACTTTTGTTTACAAGGCATAATTCACGGAGTTCAGCAGGCGATAGTAACTTGAAAACCAAGTACAAGATATCTTCCGGGCACCTATCAAAACCAGATGCCGCTTGGTTTTTCTAGTAACATTAGCAAATTACGTTGAAACCACTCGTATTGACCACATACAGGTCCGTTTTCCAGTGGCAGCATAGATGGAGATTCACTATTCTTCGTTTATACGCGCGTAAGTCACGATTTCTGAGCTGCACGGTCCTTGGATATTGGACTGCGGGACTGCCTGGAGGGACTAAGAGGTGGGGATTGATAGAAATTTGCGAAGCGAGAAATATTTCCGTTAGCCTCAACGGTAGCCGCCTAACTTTTAGACTAGGAACCTAGCTCATTAACTTCAGTCGAGCCGAATTTGCCTAGTATTTCCGAGGGAGTATTGGTATTTTCACTTGCATGAGAGTTTTGTTACGCAGAAAAATGTATAGCTAGTAGCTGTCTTGTTCTCTTCCCTTTTCTCTGCTCCGCTCTTCAGTGTGATCTCGTTTGATGAGTCATCCTAAGGTCAGGCAAGGCATCAATCCAACATAAACATTCAATTTGACCCCTGGCCGCTCTACACCGGTACTCATCTGTGACCCGACTTAATCTCTTTCCTTGAAAAGTTGTTTTCGTGAGCCTCTAAGCGGGGTTAAAGGTAAAAACTTAATTATAAATTTAAAGGGATTCACTTTCAATTGCTAGCCTGTGATATCGAATGAAGCGCGTGAGATCTCGGACACGACGTAAATGGGCCGGTGGGCTGTGCGATCCTGTTGCATTGTTGCGTAATTAGAAGGGAAGCCACGATGCGTACGAGCCGAGCAACCACTCACCTGAATTAAGCCATCAAGTTTTAGCATCGCTGCTATTTCACGAGATAGGCTTCTTAGAACGTTTGAAGCAGTTCGTCATGATTCAAGCTCTGATAAGAGAATGCAGAAGCCGCTGGGAATCAAAGTTGAAAATGAGCACCCGTCCCGAGTCACAACCAATAGAGATAGTCGACGGCCCCACGGCAACAGCAGAGGGCCGGTACACCGGCGGTAACCATAGCATATTCTGCGAGTTCCAAGTGATCCATGTACAATCGGGACTAACACCATATCCTTGAAATCGCAGTATCTTAGGCTCGGGTTTTGTTGGTCCTTGACTTGAATCTAATGATAAGTGAATGGTGCCGAGGTCAATTTCAAGCACTGATTTGGTAGCGTCTAGCGACTTTACAGAGACAACTATTTCAAAGCTTAAAGTCTGCAGACACTGGGCATTACTTGTATCCCAGACCTTTACGGTCTTATCGTTTGAAGCCGAGGCAAGGAGCTTGGAATCGTGAGAGAAGATGACCGAAGTGATTGAGCTGCGATGACTCTTAAGCGTCTGTAGGCATTTTCCGTTACTTGTATCCCAGGTCTTTATGGTTTTATCGTCTGATGCTGAGGCGAGCACCTTTGAATCATGGGAGAAAACGACCGAAGTCACGGAGCGGCTATGGCCCTTGAGTGTCTGTGGACACTGGCTGTGATTTATATCCCAGACTTTAAAGGTCTTATTAGCCAAATTATCACCTAGGCCGGCTGCGAGGAGCCTAGAATCATGGGAGAAGATGACCGAGATGACCGAGATCGCCGGGCTACTGTAAGCCTCGAAAGTCTGTAGACAGTTCCCATTTCTTTTATCCCAGACCTTAACGGAGCTATTGGATAAAACCAAGGCGAGTAGCGTAGAATCGCGCGAGAAGACGATCGAAGTGACTGGGCGGCTGTGGCCCATAAGTGTCTGGAGGCATTGTCCATTGCTTATATTCCATATTTTGACCGTTTTATCGTTTAATTCCGAGGCGAGCATCTTCAAATCGTGGGAGAAGGTGACAGTCCATGAGTCGCTATAGCGTGAGTAGCTGTAACCCTCAAGCGTTCGCACGCACTGGCCATTGCTTACATCCCATATTTTGACCGTGTTATCGTTTGAAGCCAAGGCGAGCATCTTAAAATCGTGCGAGAAGATGACCGAAGTCACTGATTTGCTATGACCCTCGAATCTTCGAGGGAGTATTGGTATTTTCGTTTTGTATGAGAGTCTTGATAGCAAGTAGCTTTCTTTTTCTCTTCCCTTTTCTCTTCTCCGCTCTTCAGTGTAATCTCGTTTGATGAGTCACCTCCCTGTCACCCAGGTGCATATGGAGATTCTACATTCTTAGACCCTTGATATCGTACCCTCGGCATTCTGATCAGCGCCACCCTTAACTACCCTTTAAATTCAACGACATTCGTGGATTTTCGCAATAAAGCTCGGATTGCTTTTATTTCCTAATTAGGAACCGCTACTGACGTCCAAAAATGCTTCTACTTCTCTAGCCTAGGAACAAATATAATTGAATATGATGTGCTTACTAGCAATAAATACATGAGCTGTCACTCGTCAAGTGCCTTAGGGTATATCATGTACGGAATTTGGTTTTATTTTGACATTCTTCATCTTATTGGTGCGGTAGACTCCATCAATTGAACACGCTACCCCCGCCAGGAATGCTGGAGAGTCATTTGTGGCTATGCCAATGACCCCCCGATCGGTATACTCGCTCTCAGCTATATTGGCAGTAATGCACAATGGTCTTGCAAGGACCAGCTTGGATTGCAAAATCTCACATAGTAATATTTCAGTCTCGGCGGTTGTATGAACACGCTATTTTGGGGACTCAGCCTCGACAAATATAGTCCAAGGCTTCCGTATGGACCAGTCTATACAGAGATCTTCTTAAGCCATACGAGAACAAATTCCTAGATATAAAACCATCAGATCACCCATTGTCCTGAAACTTCGGTCCATCATAGACAGGCACACAACTCTGGTTACACAGAGAATTACTTCGATTTAGTACGACTGATTGTGATTGGACCACCCATTTCATTACAAACCTCGACCAAAGTCTGCATACATCAATCGAACATGAAGTCGGCCTATATTTGTCTTAGCCTTTCCTTGGCCATCCTGGTTGTTGCTGCTCCAACCCCGCAGATTGGTAGGTAAATTTTGAAATGATGGTGTCGTCGAAAGCCCACTGACATGACTTAATACACTTAGGAAATGACAACTGTTGTACAGCCACCGAAGGTGCAACTTGTATCTCGGAACTGATTTGCTCTTCGTTGACTGGTAGCGTTGTCATCAATGTCACTCCTGAGGAGATCAGAGGGAACTGTGACATCGTGAATGATGGGGAGAATTAATATTGAACAATCTTTTGCTTTCGTTAGAAGTCCCTTTGTCTTCAGCTCGAAACTATGTGTGGTGGGGTGGGAGGTGTTCATGACCAATTTTGAACATTGGAAGTTCGGGAATTTCGCAGAAGTCTTTTATATCTCGTCGTTGAATCATTGTCTCTTTATTACCAGCATAGATCTATTGTTTAATGTTGCAATACTCGTCGTTCAATTTTTGCGTGTCGGCAAGGAGGATGGGATACCAGGAAAGAAAATATTAAATTCTGTAGAGGAGCTCCTCCGGTACCTAGATTGGTTTCGGAAGGCATGTATACTGGCTCTCTACTAATTGCATGGATTTCAGGTCATAACCATGGATGGAAATTGGGAAAGTCACACGCATGGTCTACCGTTTTGAACTCGATAGACTTGAACATTACAAATGTTATTACGCTGTAAATACCATCTTTTTCACAACAACATGTCAACTCATGCATTACAGTATCCTTCGCCCGGCTCAGCGAGTCACCGGTCCTTTATCCCACCGCCAGATAGCCCTCATATGTCTCCTTCAAGGCAACCTTACACTCCATATAGCTACAATTCTTGTCAACTGCTCAGGCAACCCTGGAATCTTATCAATAGACCAAAATAATGAGAATGGATTACATATGCTAACGAGGAGCCGGTCCCCGCCTAATAGAAATGCAAAACACGTAGCAACACACACGCGCAAACAAAAGAGACGCCCTTCATGCATGATATCATCATCATTCATTGACCAGCATCACACATCCCCAGTTTCAATATAATCACACACGTCACTCATTCCGCCTGCCGACGCGATCAATTCAACACCCGGTCGAATAAATTGCGCAGATGAATCGACATCCAGCACACTCGCCCACCAGGAGCATATCACGGCCAAGTCACAGACCCAAGTCGTAGAATTCATAACACAGTTCAATCTGCACGGCAACAACCAGTATTGCCAGAGCATTGCGGGTCTTTGAAAAGCCCCGCAATGCACAAGAATGCACCCAATGGCCCAGCCAAAAATCACCGACAAGACCCCTTCTCACTCGAATAACCTGAATCCGGCCAGCGGGGCGACGTCGATGCCCGCGAGTGCCGGTCACAGACGTACCCGACGAGAACGGTCTTTTCCTGCACACTGTGGCCGCGCTGGCCATAAGCTTGGCAGGGGTCGATTGAGTGTTCGAAATAGAGACATTTGCAGACGGAGTAGCGCTCAACGACTTTGTAGCACATTTTGATATAGGCAAGGGTGTGTGGTGTGTGGTGTACAAGGGGAAGTTTCTTATTGGCTGTGGTGAAGAGAAGAGAAGAGAAGGAAGGAATGAATGTGGAATTCGAGCCAGCCCGGTATTAGAGTATTGGAGTAATGAGTGGAGAGAAGTGATAAGTAGAAGTAGTGATTGAAATATTCCGGACAAGGATTCCAAGTCCGAGTCCGAGTTATATAACAGCTATTACGGGGTACAGAGAGAAATAATGCACGATGTAGATCGAATCAGCCCTATGGGAATCGTGGCCCCAGGCAGAAACCGAACGGAGTGGCCGACGGGGCGCGCCCAATTAGGGACGACGATTGCCGTGACGATAGTATTATAATGCATCTCATATTCTAGGATATGGCTTGAATGGAATATCTTTAGTGGACCGTTTTACCCCTCTAAGTGGGTAGGGCGTATGGTGGGATTGGATAGTCTAGCTCTCGTCTATGGACTTCAGCTGGGTTGAGCAGTATGACTCGAGATAAGCCTCACTATTTCTGAATGCAGTAATATGGAATGAAATACCAACAACAATAAATCTAGAAATATGTAAAGACGGTGAAGACCTACTGAAGAATGTACCCCGCGACGAACGTTTTGGTGTAGCGAGTCGGTGAGCCAAGGCTGAGTCCGAGTCTGGGCGTTTTTAGTGCTTTTAGTGCTTTGTTTGGGTTTTTCTGATTGGTCGGTGTGATGTGGTCACTGGAGTCCCCATGTATATTTAGTTTATGTGAACTCTATGACTCGCCGGGCGCAACTCGGCCTCTTGAGGCTCTGTCTTCACATCTTAGGGCTGTGTACATCTATGTACCATATAGATTATTGCTTATTATTTGATATGCAGGATATTCACACCGCATATCCGTCGAGCATTTACTGTACAAGTTCGTCAATCACTGCTGAATCCCATCTTTCATAGCGGTGACTCGATTTGTCTGTGGGACTAGGCTCCCGCATTTAGACGACGCTAAGAGGCCAACAGGACAGGATTAGCAATTTCTCAAGGTATAACCGGTTTGAATTTCACTAAGGTAGGTGCTTAGACCCATGCACATTGTATGGGTCATGAGGACCTTGCTGTCATTCCGTAGGGCTGAGGCGCGACAGGGTCCACTTGGGCGATGGATTGTCCGTTCGGGCAATCGGACTGGGTTGGCACATTGGGTATGTGTGCGCGAAGTAATGGCAAGGGTAGTATAGTATACATATAAGGCGTAGATACTGATTGGCCATGAATGAAATAATGCATTGCTATCGTACAACTATTGCACAGTGGAAAATATACTCCATCCCACATTGTATCCAGTTCCACTGCAAATACGTTCCCGCATTGATGTCATTGAGCCTAAACTGCACCAAGCGCACCACAACTTAACCCTCTAGCCAATCCAAGGCGCAGCATTCGCAGAATGTCCTCGCCCCGGGCGTCTTCTGCCAAACCGGCGCGCCAATCCCATCCCCGATCCGCATCACCACTGACAATAACAGCCGAGTCGCCGGCAGACGCAGATCCATTGCCTGAGCGCGTGCGCGCAGACTCGAGAATATCGTTCCCAATGATTGAGAAGGTGGATGCGTTGAAGTTGACGGATTTCTTGAGGAGGGATCGGGGTGAGGGGCGGTCAGATTCGCCGCGCATGGAGGAGTGGTATTCTAGGAGTGTTGAGCGGAAGCATTCTTCGCACTGGGCGTAGACGCGAGGGGTGACAGTTTCGAGGTCTTCAATTGCGGAGAGGATGGTGAATTGTTGGGAGACGGTTAGGACGGCCGTTGGTTCTGTTCTTGTTAGTATGTTTTAGTTCTAAAAAGTGTTGTGAGACTCACGCTTCACAAATGCCAGTGCTTCGCCAAGCAGTGCGAGCAAACCATCGACTTGTACGGCCGAGTCGCGGTCCGGGTCGAACAGGCCACCGTAAATGTTATCGGCAGCACTGCCGATGACGGCGGCGAGGGCTTGGGCAGCAGCGCGACGACGGGCCAGGGGCTTGTAGCGTGGCTGCTGGCCTTCTTCTAGCTCGAACTCTTCGTCGCGAATCTCGTAGAAGCGGCGGAGGGTCGCGTAGCCACTGAGGTAGAACTGGAGAATGCGGGCGGCTTCCTCGTCGATTTGGGCGATCGAGGAGAGACATGCCTTCGGTTCTTTCATGAGGGAACGGAGTTGTTCATCGAGGTCGGCTGTGGCAGGATACGCGCGGGATTGGACCAAGCTATAGGAAATCAAAAGGTCGACAACTGATTTCACCTTGCGGCGGTTCTGGGCGCGGGCGTAGCACACTAGGGCCAAACCGAAATTCTCGGATTTCGAGGTCAACATGTCGCCGAATCGCTGTATAAATTAGCATTTTGGTTCAGTCGTGGTTGATTGCTTGCGTTGCTCACCTCAGAGACTCTACGTCCTTGGTCATCCAACTCAAGTTCCGAGCAGAGAACAACCAGTCGGTCCAACTGCTCGGGGGTTTCCAAAGGAAGTTTATCCACGATTTCGGAGACAGCCTTCTTCATCTCGCGTGCATCGTCAAAGCGGTTCAAAACCTCAAGCGACAATTCCCAGCCCTCCCGTGAGCCGTTCTGATCCTGAATGACGTCCAGGTCATAAAGTCCAAAAGCATAGTTGCGGAGGATGTCATCCTTCCGCAAGGTTGTGGAGGATTTAGGATCCTGTCCATAGGAGAGAACCATGAGATCGATCTCGGATAAACCAGGTTGCTGCTTCTGCGTTGCCCCAGACTCAAACCAACCACCCTGACTAGCAATTTCTGCGACAGCAGCAGCCAGACACAGAGACCAAGTCTGCACCAATTCCAGAACACCCTGTACATTGCCTTCGAAGACAGATGCGAGACCAACTTCCACACTGTTCATGGTATTGGGACGGAAATCCGCGCTATCGGAGGCATCTGTAGTAGTGTGGCTGAGAGCTTGTTCAAGGCGATTGAGATAGGCCTCACGCATGTTACGATCAACAGCGCGAACCTGGTTCTTGGGCCCACGCGAGCGCAAGAAATCTTGGAAATGATCGCCTTCGCTGGCGCCAAAGTCCAACCCCGCTCCATCGTCCTCGCCGTCCCACCACGCTGTCAAAGTAATTGTGGCTTCGACCCAATCCTGAGACTTACCCTTGATAGCGGACGGGTCGCCGAGAATGATTCGGTAAATAGATCTCAAGCTTTGGTAAATTGACCACGGAACGCGGCTTTCAGCCATGCGAGCAGACTGGGCGAATGAAACCGGGTTCGGGTTGAAGTTTTGGTTGAAAGTGGACATGCCAAAATTGACGGCCTGGAAACGGTTTTCCTTGACAGGGACAATCGATTCATCGCGCTCTTCTCCCTCGGCAAAGTCTTCCAGGTCATTGACGGCAGAAAGAACGCGCTTGCGGTACTGGGACCACTCGTTGCCAGTAACCTCCCAATCGTCGGACTGGGCAGAAGGGCATGATTCGAGAATCTGAAGTGCCTTGTTGACACAGCGCTGGATGTTCTGCAACTGCGCACCACGGTAGCCTGGCTGCGGAAGTCCATCTTCCAGTGCAGATCGGGCGTAGTTGAAATCCGCCGAACGGAGAACCTCGGCTGCATCGCTCAAGCGGCCGCGCAGAACGGATGCAATGATGATGTCCCAGAAATTTGTAGACGCTGTCGGGTTGGGTTCCACATATTTCAGTGCTTGGAGATCCTTCTTTTGCGATGCGTGGTTATCACTGAGCCATTCCAGCAACACCCGTGGCAGTGTCTTCGGGACAGCAGGTCGCCCCACAGCTTTCACCAAGCCAGCGGTGCGCATGGGGTTGATTCCTGCGACAGAAGGAACTTCACGAGGAGGGTGGTGGATCTGGAGAAGAAGTGAGGCTAGGAAAGTTGCTTTCACGAGATCGGGAGCTTGCGGCGCGGGCCCAATACCAGTATGGGCTCCGTGAGGCCGGTCACTCCCAATCTCGTCGGCAGCGGCTTGCCAGGTCTCGACCAATTCCTTAGAGACATTGGCCAGGACAGCATCGAAATCGACATGTCTGAACTCCGCAGCCTTGAGCTCATCGGAGAGCTTTCCGAGAGAGTCCTCCGTGCTTAGAATGAGTTCGCTAGTCTCGTGAACAGCGGGAATGCGCGAGCGGGAAGCGAAGGTGTGTAGAATGGAAGGCATCGCGGACGACTTCTTGGGTTTGAGGTTTTTGCGAATCGGAGACTTGCTGCTCCAGTGTTCGTCGAGCTTAGGTCGCTTTGCATCGCTTGGGTTTGTGTAGATGGGCTTGCGGTGGGCACCGAGGGACGGCTCGGATTGGAAGGGGTTGCCGAAAGCTGAATCCAAAAAGTTGAATTTCTTAGACGGGTCCTGCATGCTTGTGTCCATTTCCTCGGTCTCTTCCTCTTGATCTTCTTCCATCTCTTCCTCTTCTAGTTGGTCTTCCTCGGGGTGTTTTCCCTGCTCCATCTCGTCCTCGTCATGGTAATCCGACATTTGCGACACTCCAAACCCATTGGACTGGCCGAAATTCAACGAATCGCCAAATGTGCTCTCGTTTGTCGTACCAAAACGAAGACTGGATTTTCCTAAGGGTTTGGAGGAGGGTGCTTTGGTCTGTTTGGGCATGGAGTAATCGGTCGACCCAAAGGACGATCCAAAAATGCTGTCATTTGTGTTGATGTTGCCGGACTTGGTAAAGACGGAGTTGTTGAATTCGTTGTTCCTTGAAAACGAATTTTGATTTGTGGAAAATGAGTTCTCGTTTCGGGAAAAGGAGTTGATGCGCGAGCCTCCATTGATGTTGGAAGTAGGTTGCGCGAATGATCCTACAGTGGAGGGCGGCGGGCCGGCAGGAGTTGTCGATATATTACTCCAGAGGCTGCGAGAGCGATCTTTGTCTGGTGTCCCAGGCGGACTGGACTCGTAGGGGACTTGGAAGGACATGGCTGGAGTTGATCAAGATGCGAAGAGATGGATTGACGGCATCAGAGGACGCAAGTTTTGGGCCGCAATAGCTCTGTTCGATCAGAGAACAATCAGAGAATGGAATTGATTATGATTGATTATGGCAAAAAGTAATAAAGATGCCCGGATGATGCTGTAGTTTGTTTGCCAGAGGAGATCCCTCTTGAGGTTTCACTTGTTTTTCTTGAGCTTCATTTTCTCGACGCGACAAAGTTTCAGGCATTCAGGCGCCGAGGTTTCGACTCACGTGATAGAAGCCTAGTCACGTGCACGTATACACCATGTGTATTTCCCGTATAGCTTCAAATATTGCTTGCTTATCCTTCATTTTCTTTTATCTCGATTCCGATAATGTGATCATTATACTCGATGGTTTAGACTCTTAGACAAGTTTTGCGTCACAACATGTGAAAATCGAGGTCTACACCAAACTAAATTCATTCGCAAGATGCGATACCCACAGAACATCAAATTTACGTTCAGTTCAGAAGTATGTTTCGCCAATAAATTCCATCCACCACCTGTTTTCATCCATGTCTATGCCCAAAACCTCATTCTACAGATTAGTTGTGCAATATATACTTTGCCACTATGCCTTGCAAAGATCCCAGCGTAGTCAGCATTGTCTGTTGATCCTTTCCCCTGCTGAATTAGCGCATAGCCTCATCGACCCCAGGTTTCCTCCGAATCAACTTCTTTCAAGAGCGATCATGACGTCCAAGGAGAACAGCAACTTCTTCATTTGGATTGAATTTTGCATATCCTGGGGCCTAAATCACGTGGCCGCCATGTGTGCCCCCTTTTGTCTTGGGGGCCGCAACTCTGATTGGTTTGTTGCCCTGCCTTCTGCACTGCCAACATCCCAAGGCTCAGTCACCGGTTGGGGCCAAATTTGATCAATTTGGCTGCCCCGAATGGCTTCAGCCCTGTCGAAACAAATTGGATCATAGCAGGGCTGAGAGGTCTATAGCAGATCCGAGCAAAGTATATATAAAGTATGATAAAACCACGGAGTTTAATAATTTCAGACTACGAATCCAAAAGTTATCAAAGAATCACACTCCCAACCCAAAACCACACATCATGAACGTAAGCGCCAAGTACATCGTCACGCACAGCTTCTGGCGCCATAACTACGACATTAGCACCCCAAGCAAAAACCACCTCTACCACGTCTCGAACTCAAGCCTGACACCAGGAAAACCGGATCTTACTTTCCACACGAGCACCGACAGCAACGGGCCGATCGCGGGAGTCTGCAAGTTCCGCCATTTCTCCTCGGACGCGGAGATAGGCCTTGGCAATCCTTCCACACCAAATAAGATGGAATGGGGTTATCTGCACAAGCAAGGCTTTACTAAACGCCAATTTTGGTTCCGTATGCACCTCGACGATGGTTCCAGGCAGACTTTTACTTGGAAACGAACCCACTCCCTTGGCAGCGGCTATGAAAATTATAAACTTGTCGAGGAGAGTAACAAGACGGTTGTTGCAGTCTTTTCGTCTGGGAGTGTGTTTTCCAAAACGACCGGTACATTGGATATATATTTCGATTATGGGAGGAGGTTTCACCTTATGACGCTCATTTCCGCAATTACGGTTGTTGAACGGGCGAGAAGATCTAAGGCTGCCGCCTCGGCTGGCAGTACTGGTGGTGCAGCCGGGGCTGCCGGTGGGGGCTGTTGAGCCAAGACTTGGGGTTTCATTTTTGGCGTTTCTGAATCACGAAGTTACGAGATACATGCAGTTCCAATGTTACTCCGTAAATGGAGATTTAGATCTTCGATCCGAGATCTGAAATTTTACAATTTGCTAATTTCTTAATTTTAATAATGTCAATCTCAATTCCTTTGTGAACTGACCTCTCGGCACAACTGCCAAGTTCCGTTAAGCATGATTTCTATGTGGGTTTAATTTCTTAATGTATTTAAGCGAATAGACTAAATCAATCGATCAAATCAAATGTCTCGAAAATAAAAGTGCCCAGTCCCTGAGGCAGTGCAGCAGAGACAATGTTTCAGATTAGACAAGCCTTTTTTTCGATGTTTGATCGACAGGGTTCCGTTACATAATCCTATACTAGTTATATCAAATCCTGTTGCCTGCCCAGTCATCAAACAAAAATTTCCAGCCCTTGAGAGCCTCAATCCTTACATCGTAATATGGCTACAATTGCATGACATGGTGCTCCGACGACCACATCGGAAATCCCGCCACGGCTGCGTGGAATGCAAGAGGCGACGAGTGAAGGTATGAAAAACTACCATCCACACCCCGTCACCGTACCTGTACCTGATTTAGAGACCAGTGCGACGAGGCCCGCCCATCCTGCACCAACTGCGCCAAGCGCCATTCCGAATGTGAGTACGGCTCATCAACATCGCTCCTGTGGTCAAATGACGACGACACCGATTTCGCCTCAAGCGCAGGCGCAAGCGCAAGCGCAAGTACTGGCGCAGTGCCAGGCGCACCCGACTCCACTGAAAATTCAAACCCTCTCAACCTCCACGATCTGGAGCTCATGATGCAATGGTGTAACTCGACGTTCCGGACGCTGTCGCGCGACGAGCGCACAGATCCCATCTGGCGAAATATCGTCCCGGAAGAAGCCCTCGCCCACCCGTTCTTGATGCATGGGATTCTGGCGCTGTCGTCGCTGCATCTTGCGCGCGTGGGCGCTGATACGTCGCGGCGCACCTCATACCTCAACCGTGCAGTTGCGCATCAGAATCAAGCGCTGGCGCTGTTTCGCGGCTTGTTGGGCGATGTCAATGAGGGGAATGCGAAGGCTATGTTTGCTTTTGCAGGGATTGTGGTTATCTACACTTTTGCATTCCCGAATACGCCTGATGAGCAGGATCATTGGGCTTGTGTCGATGATTTGTATCAGGTCCTTGTTTTGACTCGTGGTGTCCAGCAGGTTATTTATTCGCCTAGGGATTTTCGGGATTTTTTGTGGAACAGTGATTTCGGTCCTATCTTGCAAATTGAGGAGGTGACTGGTATAATCCCTGATGAGGCGGTCATTGCTTTACGGAGATTGCATGAGGCCAATGGGAACTCTGATCACGACTTTCAGGTCTATAAAGGGGCTATCGAAAATCTGCAGGAAATGTTGAGTTGGGTTTATGGTGGGATGAGAGCGAACACGATTGCCGGTCGATGGGCGATTAAATTGCCCGGTAGATTTATGGAATTGCTGCGTGAACGCGAACCCTTGGCCCTCGTCATGTTAGCGCATTATGGCGTGCTTTTGAATTGTCTTCAGCATCGCTGGTGTTTTGATGAATGGTGTGTTCGTCTCGCCAAGGCCGTGTGGGCCATTCTGGATGACCAGTGGAAGCCTCTTGTTCACTGGGCTATGACAGAGATTCTCGGTGAAAATTATCGGGAGCTTGTGATTTGACTTGATTTGCATATACCCTTGAGCGAAATGTTTGTAAAAAAAAACACCAAAATGTTTATCCGAAACTCCTTGCCAAATTCATCATAATTATATTTCAAACCATCGCAGCGTCTTTCACCTTCAATCCACCCATAGCCGTGATGGCTCGTCCCCTTCCGAGGTGGTAGTTCACCTCACTGGGGTGAATGGCAATGAAAATAGCCATCAGCGCAAACATCAACAACCCATCGAAAACATAAATAAATGCCTCATGACTCATCAAATACCCGTACGTCCCCTGGGCATACTCAACAACACGAACAACAGACCGAATCAGCACAAGAATACTGGACGAGTGCAAAGCCCACATATGCTTGTTCCAGGGATATTCACTGGCAACCGCAGCAGCATAGGGATGAACAGCAACCCGGCGTTGGAGAACGACCGCGCTGACTAGGAAGAATCCAAAAAAGACAATCTGTACAATCAAGCCACCGATAATGACATTCTGGCCCGTACTCATTGAACTCTCCGAGCCAGAAACCATGATTCCCGCGCCGGATGCTTGCATCAGGAAACTGAGTACGTCGCCCGCGACAAAGATCTTGGTCATCCAGGTAACGCGCACAAGAGAGAAATGCTCGCCTTTCACCATGAGGATGATCCGGCCAAGTTCCATGTAGATGCTTGCTGCGAAGAGAGCAGGCGCGACGAGGAGGAGCGTGCTTTGCATGACGTACGGACCGATTGTCCAGTTCGGGGATTCTTTTGAGGACATGGCGCGGCCGATGTAGCCGACTAGTTCGACTGGGTTTTGTTAGTTCGAGAATAGGACGAGGTTGGTTCGAGATGGTACGTACAGTATCCGCCTATCATCAAGGGGATGAAGAACCATGTTCGTGTGCGGAAGAGATGAAATGTGTGTAGAAGTGTGATGATTGCAAAAAGGATGATAAATAATACTGCTGCTCCCATGGAGGGGGTGTATGTGTATGCCACCCAGTTTTCGAAAGACATTTTGGAGGATGAGAGTGTAGGTTTGCCGCACTTGAGAGTATTATTGAATGAACAGATTGATTGACTTGGATATAAAACTAAATATCTGCAATCATACCCCCCTTATATACATCTTAGCCCTCTGAATTTTCACAAAAAAAAACGAAACCAGTATCAAAGGAGTGGAGTTCGTATACAAGCATGTTCGTTCAATTATCCTAATTGGGTTTAGTCTGTAAATAAGAAAGGAACAGGCTAGTCCCAATAGGGATAAGTGAACGAGGGCTGCGCTTAGTCTAACCCCGATATGGAAAAGAGTACGAGGATGCGAATGTCGATCTCCAATTTTAGACAACAACAGTACGCGTTGTACGAATGGGTCCGAGATGGTCCACGGGTCCGATTATGGATTTGTGGCGCATTCTTACTCTAAACTTGGTCTGATCTCGCTCAGAGCCTAGACCTCGGGACCGTTTATAAAGAGGCTGGAATTCTTGATCTAGGCAGTTAGATAGACTCACGGATCCTTTGATACGATACCATATGAAGATATATATTGTGAATGAATAGAATGTGTATATCGCGTGAATTGTGATGCGCAGTTGCCATATTGTTAAAAAGGATGGTCGAGAGGATGCAAGATGCTCCTACGTTTAGCGGTATGAGCATACCGATATGTGATGCGTATTCAGAGATAGAATTCACCCGGGCAGTGAATAGACTAGCAAGAATTCCATGTGTTAGACATATGCCCCCCATCGGATGGGCGGAAGTTGGCTGAGTGGTCTAGTCTGGGTAATTTGGAGCTCACATTTAAAGATCACCAAATTCTGACCCCGCAAAGGTGCGGGGCTCTTCCGGCCATAGAACCCTAGCTCCAGACAAACCGATTCCAGGGTGATAGGCCGCCAAAAAGAAAAGAGAACTCTTCCCAGGACCCCCGCCGACGTCTCCGCGGTCACTTACGTAGCCGTGGAGAATGCACATCTAGGTGCTGGACCCCTTATCCCCCTAATGTGGGGCCATTTGGTCCGATGTTGGCAGATCGCTTCAGCGTGATGTCTTTTTTTCCCCCAGCCTCAGTCATCTGGCAGTCCCGCCGCTTATCTGTGCATCTTTCGTCATTATACTATCATACTTAGGCTTCGAACAATTCTCATCCAGTCATTCAGCTCTTAGCAATATCATTTTTGCATAATGGCCCAAAATACACAGCTCTAGGGTGCAGCTAGCACAGCCATATACAGCCTCCTTACCTTGGAATACTACGATATTGGGTTCTCGGTTTATCGAAAGGTTATTCCTAGTGCTGCCCAGCCAGGGCCGTCTAACTTCCTTTTTTTCAAACAGCTCATGCGCGAAAGGCATCTAAATATCGGGCCTGCAAGCAGCCATTACTCACAAAAGCTGAGACCTCCAAGAAAGCCCAAGTGATATTCAGGGACTTGAATCTGCATTCTCTGAGCTACGCTAAACAGCGCCTTGGAAGACCCGATACTCGAACTATTCAGGCGGATGTCACAGTCACTGCCGTTGGCGATGGCTCTATCTCCATCTTCTCCGTTTTTCATTGTCTGCCTAGTCCACTGGAGCAAAATGTGGTCCTGTTTCCGAAATTAGATCCATGTCTTGCGGAAAATAGAATAATTTATGGAACTGCGGTTCTTGGAAAGTACATCAGACATACTATCTTTGGGAAGACTTTGATAGATCTGCACAATCGTCGAGGTGTCCTTTCAAACTGTGATAATTGAGAGGTGGAAATCCGGGAGGCACTTTGGAAGGATATCACCAATTCTGACGTGTGTCGTTGGACGGGCTTTGATGTTACGGCTTCGCAATCCAGGTTCCCATAAGCCCTTGGGCAGTAATTCAAAATTCACACAAGGGCGATAAATTCAGAATCAAACAGAAGGCGCTTAACAGGGGGTATCGACACTTAGTACACAAAAAGACTCGAGCATGCGGAAATATCTAGAATGTAGTTTCCCTACGAGGAGATACTCACCTCAACACTACCACTAATAAGAATCACGCGGCTGCTGCTGCACGCTACTCGACGAATAGGTGCCCGGGGGCAATGAAGTCGGATCCAAAGTAGCGGCGGCAGGGCGAGACAGAGGAAGCATTCGCACAGATGAACTGGGCTCCGTAGGTTGGAAGGGGGTAGCAATCCTCCAAAGGGACGAACTTAGGACAGCATTCTGTTTCGCAGTTCAGCCGCATATGGCAATCGATCATTTCACCGCAAGCACCGCAGGAATATGGCAGAATGAGGGACTTGGTCTGTTTAGTATAAACTCATATGGGCTCGTCAGGTTCGTGAACTCAAACCTTTCGCGGTGTGTTTGTGATGTTGAAGATATTGGTAGCCAATGGGCTTGGGCTCCCACATGAAACAGCTGTCAGTCTTCTGGCGCCTGGATGTACGCTCGTTGCCAGACGGGGTGGTAGCTATAGTTTGCTGAGTCAAAAGGCCGCATAGGTTCTAGGTCTCTAGGTTGACAGTACCTATAGAAGAGTTTGGCGAATATAGGAGCTGACTGACCAAGCGTTAAGGCAAAATTCAGGACGAGTGTAGGAGAACGAGCGAGTCAATTTTAGAACCCAGATGATAAATGAGTTCGTTAAACTAGTTCATAGTACCTCTCCATTCGTAATATTTGAGAAATTGCCGTGTTGAAATTATTGACAAATATGCAATAAATTACTTAAAGTACTCGCTCATTAGATAGTGGCTTCTCTGTGCTCGAATTACTCCGTAGGATCATGGAATTTCAGTACTTCCTACATATTCTATTTTCTTCAAAGAGGCGTATTGATGGAGTTGAGGTGTGGGGCCTTTGGTAACTGTTGATATCATTGGTTACATGTTTCAATTGACTTCCAAGACCCACCTCGCAGGATACTAATTCCGGGGAACACCACGTGACCTTAGACGTCTGGCTATATTTGTTGTCATTTTGGCAGCCTCTCTATAATTCTGACAGTGAGTGGAGATCAAATTGATACCGTCCATAATTTTCACAAATTTCCCTGTCGTGTCGCACTGGTTTTTGCTCCTCTGTTCTCCAGCCTTCGTTTGTGGAGAGCAGTAAATGCGATTTGGGAAGAATTAACCCACAACTTCACAACATGTTCGCGTCACACTGGCTACCAGCCGCCCGGCTGAACATCAAGCAAGCACGGTCATTTTCTTTGCTTTCTACCCACGCGTCCTTCCCGGCGACAATGTACCGATTCCAACTGAGCAAAAAGGCTACGCTTTACGATGCCAATCAAGAGGAGACCCGTTACAGAAAAGACGGAATCAGAGTCTCTGAAGATGGTTTGGTTCATGCTAACATCTCCAAGTCCAGCCCATGTTCGTCAGCTCGAGTCGAGTCGGGTCTTATGCGACGTTCTCTGAGCTAACTTTATGCAGACTCCAACGGGCCAATTTTCATGCCTAATTCTCGCCTTTTGCAGCAAATGCTCAAGTTTGACTTTGACCATTATCAAGAGGAAACCAATGACGGGAAGTGTCCTATGGACCCTAGTGTTATCTGCGTGGAACGAGGTATGAATATGCTCCGAGCGAAGCGAAATAGAGGCCACAGCTCATATAATCAGGTACTTCCATTCCCTCGGAGCTAGTGATGTGGAGAGAAGGTATCTCCCGCTTCTCTTTGCAACCTTCGAAGCCCACAGAAATTGAAAGTGAGTAAATTGGTCAGCTTACCGCTCTACCACGTCGCATTAACCGCTTTTCAGAGCTCAACGACCTGCTCAGTGAATTCTATGAGAAGTCTGCGACGATTGTCGGTGCAGAGGAATGGATTGAGAAACACCCGTACCACGAAAGCTTCCCAGACCAGAATGAGGAAGGCTGGATGAATGCATAGATACTCTGTTCTATGTGGAGGCTTTGTATATGGCAATTGTATGAGTAACAGTAAGCAGGCCTCGTTGACAACAATCCGGCATGATCGTTGATCTGAGAAATCATTTGAGAGTTTACGATATCAATCTTTACCTCGTAGGGTAGTTAAAAAGACGGAAATCAGCGATAGATGGATTTCGACATATGTGTGATTTTGACAAAATTATCGACATCAAGTTTCAAAACATTTGGAAATATCGCCACAATGTAAAAGGGATCCCTTTATCAAACAGGAGTCAATGACAGACTGAGCCGGTCCCCGTTGAAGTATGTTCAAACCTGAGGGAAGCTGCTGGAAATTGAACGCAGTCTGTGCCGTCCAGTAGACGAGAATTCATCGCCGTATTCTTGAACGCACACATATCGAAGAGCGCCCTTGAATTCATCCTTTGCCTCCGCCCAGTTGTTATATCCAGGGTCTCCCTCACGCAAACGCAGCAGCCTCTCGGGGTTGAATCGGGCCCAGTCACTGCCAGTGATCGCATCGATGGGAGGGGTGCAACTACGCAAAGCAGCGCGGCGACCAGCGAGGAAGCTTCGGTATTCTTCGAAATCGTTCTGTTTGAAGATTAAAGATTGTCCTTTTGGAAATAGAAGGAATCGAGACTCACATCTTGCTCCGAGCTTGGGTACTCATCATAATCGACTTCGGTCAGCATGTGATAGCGGCGATGTTCCAGCTCGGCTTCCTCAAAGCCCCGACAGAGGTCCCTGGATGCTCGGCAAACGGCCAGACGGAAGTTCTGAGACCAGGTGAAGCTATCGGCTCGAGACCAAAAGCGGGTAGTCCAAGCAAGGATAGTGCAAAGATCCTTGACATCTCCCTGCACACCCATAGCGGGCTGGTATAGTCGGTTAGTCAAATTTTTTTTGGGTAAATGTAATGAGGTGAACACGTGCCGATTCGCAGATGCCAATACGTTCGAAGCACTGATCGCACGGGGTCTCTCCGTCCCCGATAGTACATTGAATGGTCATGGGACGGGTTCGGCAAGGATCATACCGCACGATGCTAGCGTGGAAGCAGCTCATGCACCAGTTGCGGAAGAGATCCTCCATTGTTGCAGATGGCCTTGTCGGTGATGAGGGGGAAGCCTGAGGGAACATAGAATACACGTGAATGAAAAAAATCAAATCGATCAAAGCATTTTTCACGTGAGCCGTTTGATTTCCCCATACACAATTGGGATGGAAGGTGCGATTGATTTCGTGTTTGCGAATTAGGCAGGCACGACCCATGTTGAATTTCAAAAATCGTATATATGACTTCTCTAAGGTTTGCTGTGACTGGTGGCCGGTGTTTTCATTCTTTCGAAATGTTCGACATAATATACCCAGTGTGCACCTGCGTGGGATTGTATAGTAAACTCATAATAAAAGCGAATCTGATATTTTAGCAGATGCAAGGCAACAAATTGAATGCTCCCGCTCATACACTTAATATATATAATGTTCTTTGTTCTATTATTCCAAGATTCGGCTAAAACATCATAACGATGCGATTGGAATATAGGTTCGTATTAAACCTAATTTATTAAATGTGAATAGGATAAACGGTGGTGGAGTAGTGTATGGTTTTGTCGATATGTATATTTGAGAATGACGGATAAACATGCGGGTGGGTACATACTTTCCGACAGGGTGTGTATATAGATTTCTTAATCAAAACAGCTCGCAACCGCTCTTCTTTCCAAGGTTGTCGACAGGCTTGTAACATAAGCATGCACTAGTTGCAGCACCACCGTTACGGTGCCAGAATTCTCGATTATTATCATTTACTAGGGGTACTTGTCACTTAGCCAAATCGGGTTTCATGCATACGATATCAACTACACGGTAGCGCTCGCGGTGTTAACTGCACATACGCAACTTCAGGAAATTTTTTCTTGATGCCCTAGTCTCGTCAAATATTTCTGTATACTTTAATTCTGTCTAGACAGATTTTGTCTCAACTAAATTGCCGTGAATAAGTTCAGCACTCTATGCGATTGTCCATAGAATAGTGCCTTCCGAAGAAAAGCATCAATATATCCAGTTTCAGGACTACAAAGTAGGAAATTTCATTCATTTTCTCTCATACATCTGTAACAGTTATCCTTGTCCCTGGATAAAATTGCTACTTTAGATCTTATTAATATTGCCCGTCTTTATAATACACTAGCCCTCCAAGGCTCGTTAATTTATTATTGTCAGATTGTTATCTAGGCTTAGCCATAAGAATGTGTGAAAACTGTGTTTTCATTACCCCGGTTCTGGCAATTTATAGGGTTTCTAACATGTGTAAGAAATTACAAACAAACAGTGGATACTCTCGGGCAGTTCAAGGACAATTATCACAAGCACGATTTCATTTCTGCAACATGGCCTATGTTCGATTCATAAAACCTCGGTCCATCGCCCTATCTGTTGCCTTGAATGTATATTATTCCAAATGCATTTTTCTGTCATTTGGCAGAGATCGATCTCAACTTTTCCAACGGGAGACTTAGGTAACTGAGAGTGTTTACACATGGAACTACATAGTCTACATCGTTTGTCATTGCTGGATAATTTTGGGGCCGTCAGGATTGCGGGTTTGGCCCGATTGCTGTCTAGTAAACAATAAGCCAATGGCAATAACTACGGATATCTATATGCTGATGGGCCTAAAATTAAAGGGCCCATGCCCTGCATTGTGCAATCTCGTAGATGACTGGTCTCCGGGCGGAATCACGCCGAAATATACGAAAGGCTTAAACCTAAATCTTGCCGAATAAATAGGATCTAGTGCTTCTTATTCACTTGATCTTAAGCGTTTGGGACAAAGCAGTCATTCTCCGAGGCCCAGGCTCAACACTCGCTCAAAGACTAACCGAAAAGGTTGCCTGATCTCTCTCTAGCATCAACAAGGGTGCAGCGGTTGTGGATATTCCAAGACAATGAGCGCACATCTACAACCCAAGTAGACCACCTGCATGCAACACTAATTGCTAGCATGACTCGAAGGATTCAGTGGGGAAGAAGGAAACCCCTCATTACCTAAATTTAGGTCCTAGATACTGTGGTATAGTGTCGGTTCAGTTCACTGCGATGCCCTTTAATCCGTACAGCATTACTTCGAGCAAGTTCCCTTCTCAACTATCTATACCGCCTTCAATTCTCAATTATCTTTGTATCTTTATCAAGAAATACCTATATCCAGAAGTTTAGCAGAGCACTCGCCAATCACAACCTCATAATTGAAGAATATGGCCACCCATTCTGAGCCCCTCCATCCCGAGATTTACATCGGGGATCCAGAATTCACCTCTCTATTCCTTCCTTGTATACATAAATAAGCGGTAATCTCCGACCATGCGTCAGTTCAGTGCCAGCTAGATCTTTATGGCAGTGACAGTGTTGGGTCGAAGTTCGGCTGCATCAACGCCCACGCAGGCAATTTCACTTCGCTATGTGCACCGAACTGCTTGCCCGAGAGGCTCGCTCTTATCTGTTACACCATTGATTACGGATTCATCCATGATGGTACGGGAGCAAGGAAAATTAAATTTGCTAGTTTGGACGAGTACCTCGCATTTAGGGTCGTTGATGTTGGTGCAATGTATGCCGCTCTTTTGTGAGTGAAAATATCTCAACCGCCGAATTTGATTTATTTATAGTTGGACGCTTGCGCTCATTCGATGGGGAACCGGAATCTATCTCACCCCCGAGGAATAACGGATTGCCGGACCCATGAACTACGTCGCATATGCTGCTTTGTCTCTCACAAATGACTATTTCTCGTGGGAGAAAGAACAGAAAGCTCATATCATGAGCATTGGACGTATACCATTAGTCAACGCGGTGCAGATTGTCATGGTCTCCAAAATGTCAACAGAGAGCAAGGCCAAAGAAGCCATCCGAGCGGAAGTCAGAACACACGAAGAGAGGTTCTGCCCGCTAAAGAAGCAGTACCAGGCTACTTCTAATTCATCGGGATCTATTCTTAGCTTACTCAATCTGCTGGAAGACACAATGGCTGGCAATTTTGCTTGGAGCCTTCGGGTCTCGCGCTACTGGAAGATTGATCGCAACCCTTATCACGATCACCTAGGAGCCTTTGGCAGCGACGAAGTCCGAGTTATTAAAACGCTTGCTCAGGTCCACGACGACGCATTGGTCGACGATACGGTTATGGTTGATCTCGTTGATCCCGAGGGCGTCAAAATGTCAAATGCGTATAGGTACCATTTGGTTCTGGCTGATCTTTTGACGAGACCAGCGATTTTGTGTAATGCTAAACGTGATATCGTGATAGAACTTGAAGAAAAGATCTTGATGAAGTGTTCTCCGAGTACTTCGCTCAAGGAGGAGGTAAGTCTCAGTCCATTAAAATAGGATGGCAAAGGCAATGGCTAACCATTATACTACAAGCTCGTGTTGAATCCATACGCTTACATCAATTCGTTGCCCTCTAAGAATGTGCGGCAAATACTCATATCGGCTTTGAATTCTTGGCATAAAGTGCCCGAAGAATCCCTGTCAATTATAGGTGACGCAATAAATTATCTGCACAACTCATCATTGTTGTATGTGTATAGAATCATATTGAATTTGTATCTTTACTGACCAAGACCAAGACTTGACGATATTCAGGATGGAAGTTCACTACGACGTGGCAATCCGGTCGCGCACCAAATCTTCGGCGTTGGCCAGACAATCAACGCGGCTACGTACTTGATGAATGAAGCTTGTGTCTTATGCAGAAGCTCTCTCAATCCGCAGTTTCCATTTACTCGGGTATGGCAACATCAATCTACTTGTTTGGATAAAACGAGGCTAATGCGAGTAGATGAAATGCGCAACCTCCATCTCGGACAAGGTCATGATCTCCATTGGAGCCATCATACCCATGTTCCCAGCCTGGAAAAATTCATCAGCATGATTGACGGCAGTGAGTTCCGCTATCGAGTTTCTAGTTTTTTGCTCTACTAAGCAACTGATAGAGACCGGTGGCCTATTTCGTCTTATTAGCCGATTGATGAAGTCAGAGGCCCCAGAAAATAGGTAGTTGATTCCTACCTCGCAATTAATCACATTATCAGCTAACATGGGCTTGGGGCCTTGATCTGAATCACTTTTCCACTTTGCTGGGGAGAAATTTTCAGATCCGTGACGATTACACCAAAACCTCAAAAATCCTGATGTACTAGTCCGCCTCCTGTCCCGTCTTACTCGAGTATATACCCAAGCTAACACTACTATCGCATCTTTTAGTACGCACAGAATAAGGGCTTTTGTGAAGACTTCGACGAAGGAAAAATTTCATTTCCATTGATATTGTCGATGCAGTCCCGGAACTTCTCCATTATAGCGCTTTCTAGCATCTTCAAAAGCTAGCATCTTCAAAAGCCTCCATGAGCATCGACCTCTGTCCCTGGAGCTAAAGCATTATATGTTGGAGCAAGTGGCCGCTGGAGGGGTGCTCAAGCAAACGAGGTCTGTGTTGCAGAAACTGCATCTTCGAATCTTGCATCTACTTGCGAATACCGAGCGAGAAGCTGGTGGCTCAGAGAATTGGGCACTAAGATTGATGATTTTCAAACTCGATGTTGGTAATGACGGGGCAAAGGATATTGAAGAAAGCGATTCACCTTGGGCAGTGAATCAACAACCAGCGTGTGTAGGCTGCGAAGAGAATTCACGTCCTGTCGATCTGTTTGTTTCTTCGGGGTCAAGCGAGACTTATTGAGGCTAAAGGCAGAGAGATCCACCGGGATTTTAATTATGGCGAACTTAGTTGTCAATTTTGACTCTTTTTTGTTCCTTCTAGGAGCAGTTTTTGATTTGATTATCTGACTGTGATCTTTCATGAAGTTTTGAGTCCTCTTGAATGAATGAATGGGAAACATCTTCCGTGCAGTACTCGCTGTCTTCGAGAATTTCTATTTGTCACATTTTCATGCATATCGAATCACAGCGCTGGCCAAAATATTTCATTGACTACATTCTATAACCACATCTACTGCCAAACACGAAACGCACAAATCAAGTTCAATTCGACCAGAACCAAGTTTCCAAGACTCACATGTTCACTCCTCATGCACCATCGAAGAATAAAAGACTTTGGAGGCCCACTCCACCAAATCCGGATTGGCGCATCTGTAGCTTGTATCCTGATTTCCTGATATAAGTAGCTTCATTGAAATAAGTAATAATTGAAACCGCAAGATGAATAGAATGCCCAAACAAAGAGATCCAAATATACAATGTTCAGAACTGCATGGGTCAGCATTCCAAAGCTTTGCCTTATCCCTCTTCTCTCAATCCTCAACGGCTTGCAGACTCCTCTTCTGCATATCATCATTATTTATCTGCAGTGTCTCCTGTCACGCTAGATTCCCAGCATAGCCATCAAGACTCTTCAAGACCCGCTCATACACCTCCTCCTCTATAGGAGAAGTTCGGTTACACGGCAGTTAAAAGTAACCCATCATCCGAACCTTAGGCATTGGAATCTGTATAATTAGTGTCCCAGACATATGCAAGGTGTATGCATGGCTTGGACATTGGGATTTGTACGTCAGTTACCTAATTAGATACAAAGTGCATACATGCCTGGGGCTCTGCGTTCCAGTGAATCTCAGACTGGCGTGTCTACGTTAGGCATCCTGATAGTTTGTACTCCCTGCACTGAAGGAAACAGGAAAACTGATTTATTATTGACATCAATAACACTTGGGCAAGTCCAAGTGCCATGTTCTACACAGATCTACATGCTGCGGGGACCTGGGCTTTGTACATCTTGTGGTTTCGCTTTTGCTTTGCTGTTTGAAATTTATTTTCTGTTTGGAATTTCATTTGTTTTATTCACTTCTATGATCAGGTATAAGTGCCCTTCATGTCGCTTGGGTGAGTGTGACACAGAATGCAGGCTTTTTGTCTTCCGTATTGTTACACGGCCGAATAGAATCGGCACGCATGTGCATATCGTGGAAGGAAGGTTTGCGTGCGGTACCAAATCACGTTTACTGCATCATCTTAAGGGATAACTCAAGCGGTCAATATTGCATGACGTATGTGGTAAAATATAGCTGCCCTTTCCAAACTGTTATAACCTGGCATTAGCTTACTCCTATTCGATCGCTCTTCATCCTTTCCCCTTCTCGTTTGATACCGAGACGTCTAGCCACGCGTAACTTGTACTACTCTAAACGATACCTAAGTGGAGTGTAGACTTGGAAAACTTTCGCGCCGATCAAAAGTAGGACTGCGTAAGCGATCTATCCTCAAGATTGTTTCTCGGGCGCAGATGGTTGATCTTTCAGTCGGCCGATCGCTCACCAATATTAAGTGGTCTGTCAAAATATTTAATACCACGCCACCATGCTTCTACTAGAAAGTTATACAGGGGCGCAAATTATATCACGTATTTCTTATCCAAAAGTATTATACTAGACAGCATGAAGATACTCTGCCTCCATGGCTACGGGACAAGCCCCGATGGCATGAAACATCAGATGTCAGCGTTGATGAAAGCATGTGATCCCACCTGGGATTTTCATTTCCTGGCAGGGAAAGTAATTTGTCCACCTGCTCCAGGTATGTTATTTGTGCCTAATGGTTCTGGCTTGCGCGGACAATAACAAATCCGCATCCATGGCAGGCATCGAACACGCAGTTCCTGGTCCTTACCTTTGTTATTCGACAGAGCTCGATCCTGTCAGCATGAGGGCCGCTCTTGTTTTGGTTAAAGAAACATTTGACAGCGAAGGGCCCTTCGACGGAGTATTTGGGTTTAGCCAGGGGGCCGGGGTTTTACTTGCTTATCTGCTCGAGCAGATGGATAGATATCCAGAAAAACCTCTTCCCGTTCAATTTGGGATTTTCTGCTCCGCCATACCAATGATTGCGACAGACCAAATCTACTACCGCTCGGTGTTTGGCTCGCTCTCTACAGAGGACGAACAGCGTCTTCGCTCTGGTCAAGACGACCAATTATTCCATCTCGCGGAACCAGCTCGAACAGTAATCAAGCCATTGGTCGGGGTTTTGGATGTAATGGAACCAGTTCTTCGCAGACCACGTACGAGCTTCCTAGATCGCCAGCCGCTAGAAGTCCCGTGTGTGCTGAAACCAGAGCTATACAAGGCGCGTCTACCTATTCCAACACTTCATGTTCGCGCGAGAAATGACCCACAAGCCTTGAAAGAGTGCTCGATGTTGGCTGAGTCATTCTGCCTCCCTAAATGGCGACGATCTTTTGAACATAGCGCCGTGCATAGCCTCCCACGTTCTATGAATGATGTGCAGAATATGGTATCTGCTATGCGATGGGTTATTGCACAAGGCCAACGACCGAAGTTATAGCAAGTTGTGGAGTTGCTCAGTAACTTTATTGGCGAGCTTCTCAACACGTTGAATAGTGTCGGGTGGGGAACCAGCCTCTAAAACCGGGAAGTCTGTGGTAGGTGTAGAAGTATTATAAATGCGAAGTTGCGTCCCCTTAAATTACCGATGGTTCAAAAGAAGGCACTCTTTCGGCCAACACTTTCACCCCTCCATCCAACCTCGAGATTTGCACATTCAAAATACTATTCGAGGATTTGAAAAGCCTGGTCATCAAGCAGTTGTCAAAGATGAAACTTTTGAGGTGAAATGTAGTATGTAACAATGGAGAACTCGTTTCGTATGTTGGTGGCGATTCGCCTGGTTTGAAGGCATAGTACTCGTAGAAGTCTTCTTTGCAATCGGTTTGAACAAAACTAGCGCGGCCGCTGGTCACGCTACGACCACCTGCTCGGTTTTCTAAAGCCATGGCTGTAGCATGAGCACCATTCTTGTAAATGTTGACGTCGACAGAGAGAGTGGGGTGTAGAATTCCCGTTTCGCTGGCACCGGCGGTTTCGATTTCGGCACGGCCTTTGAGAGAAGACAAGATGGACAGGGTTTAGGATTGGATGCAGCCGTGCGGTAGCTTTGGGGTTCGAAAACATATAAAGATAGAGATCAGCGATCAGGTCCAGAAAGCGCGAGGTCTCATAACCTAACGGGGAAACAGAGGATGAAGCAGTACAAATAAATCAGTATGTACTGCGAGAGACGAGCAGGGGAAGAAGAAAGAGAGATCGGGAAAATCATATCAATCCTTCCTGTGGTACGCAATCTTAGTTTGATGTGCAGTGCGTGGGCAGTGGAAACCTTCTCCATGATGTTTAGCTAGTGGAAGAATGTACACGTTCTCTGTTCAGCTGAGAACAAATTTTCATTGTAAGTAACACAAGGCCATCAGCTCCGTGGAAATAAATTTTTACCGAGGATGACATAGCTCGATAAAATGACAAGCTGTCTTGTAATCAGGGGCTGGAATTCTAAAACACTCATTGCATTCGTTCTATATCTCTCATTTGCCACAAAGAAAACCAAATACTCACTGAATTAAAGCCTGGAATTATTACTAGCCTTGGCAACTAGCATTTGACCAATGCGGGCATCAACATTGCTGAACATATCAATGACAGCCTCTCTGAGCTCAACGGGGACATCTTCTAATGTTTCCGACACATTGGCAATCCACTGCCGTTTCTCATTTTCATCAAAGATCCTGTTCCATAGCTCTCGGGGTTGAATATAGTCCTCGCCATCAACAGCAATCTCGTTTTGCGCGAGGATAGCATTGTGGGCGACAGGCTCAGTGTGTCTCACGTTGGAAACGAGCTGGCTTGGTACACCGGGGCTCAGTGAGCTGCGCACATAGTTCGGGTCACCACCATAGTTTCGGCCTATGGTTCCCATTCCGTCGCGCTCGAAGGGAGCATAGACGGGGCAGATTGCTCGGTTGGAAGGGAGCTGGGTGTAGTTCACTCCCAGGCGGTATCGTTGAGCGTCGGGGTAGGCGAACATGCGGGCTTGCAGCACTGTAATATGAATGGTGGTTAGAATCTGGTCGAAAAGTGAAAGGAGTTGCAGGCTGTACTGACTTGGATCGGGGGTCATGGCGATTCCGGGCACCATGTTCGATGGGGAGAATGCGGCTTGCTCGATTTCGGCGAAGTAATTCCGGGGCTGAATCTCTGATTAGCGATTGCTCATCGTCCCCGCCGGAGATATCGTACGTTTTCGTTCAGAGTCATTCTACCGACTTCAATCAAAGGGAATTCCTTGTGGGGCCAGACTTTGGTGATATCGAACAGTCCGCGGCCGTATGTCTCAGCCTGCGCTGGTTCCATGATCTGCACATACAGTTTCCACACCGGGAAATTTCCACGAGCGATGGCATCCCACAAGTCCTGGTTGTGGAAGTCGGGGTTCGCACCAGCCATTCGGGAACCATCTGCGCCAGAGAAATGCGTGATTTCGAGACTCGGCCGGAAGTGAAACTTGCAGTAGCGGAATTCGCCATCGGCTGTCACCAATTTGAAGGTGTGGACTCCGAAACCTGTGACTCGACGGATAGAGGATGGGATACCTCGGGATCCAAAAAGATGCATCAAGGCGTGGACACTTTCCGGTTGATTGGTGTGGAAATCCCAGAACTGCATAATTAGCTTTCTTGGCCAAATCAATATAAAATGCCACTCACCATATTCCAATCTGGTCGATTGGTGGCTGGGTGTTTCTTGTGGCTTCTGTTCAAAGAAGGAAACCTCATTGGATCCCGCACAAAAAACACGGGCTAGATAACAGTCAGGATAAGATATTGAAATTGCGAAACGGCACATGTCTCAGACTCACAATATGGTTTCCAACAATGTCATGGTTGCCATCTTCCGTATAGAACTTCACGGAGAATCCGCGCACATCGCGAACAGTGTCTGCACTGCCTTTTTCACCGCCTGTTCCACTGAGACGAAAGAGAACTGGTGTTTTCTTGCCGACGCCGTTGAGAAACTTTGCTGACGTGAGAGCCGCAATGTCATTGGTGACCTCAAATTCACCCCATGCACCGGCAGCCTTGGCGTGAACCACTCTATCTTGTGTCAGATCGCCTAATACATCGGCCACACAGATGCGGGTAAATTGATGAAAGGGCTTCACACCTTTCAGGAATACGTTCACGGTTAAAATGAGTAAGGGTCTCAATGAGAAGCGTGTCGCCGAGTGTCGTATAACCGCCGCCACCAAAAGTTGGCAGAGTCGTACTAACAGACGGGTCTGAAATTGGTTGGCCTGCTAGATGTTAGAAGGACAGTAGTTCCGCAGGGTGATGTTCAGATATGGAGGATCCTACCCTCTGCCAAGGTGAAGCTAGGCTTTGACATTTTGATTGATTGTTTCACTTTGTCAAATTGATGGTTTGCTGATGTTCTCTCTCTCTCGGGGGAGGACATGGCTTTTATGAGTTTGCATCTTGATGCTATGACATCCAGTAGTTCTCCAATTTCTTCTTGCTAAATCGGTATCCGAGATAAGTCCGGTCGAACTCGTCATGGATAAGAAAGCAGTTACGCCCGAAAAGCCTCTATACATATTTCAATGCCGAGATACCGGTCGGGCGCATCTCCAATATAATATGATATGAGGGGAAGAATGTGTGTCAAACGGATGAAGGGTAAGATTTGCAAGTCAACGGCTGAGACAAGGCGTATTCAAATTAAGTTCTCTGATTGGCCGAAATCTCAGATTCGGCACCGACGGGCCGAGGCTCAGACCCACTTGGTGACGGCCAAATTGTCTCCGGCAGAACACCGAGTGTTTGCCGAGTATTTGCCATTTCCGACATGCTATTTGTATCACAACCGTTGAAGAGGCTGTCACTTTGATTCGCTGTAACATCTAGGGGGTTCGTGCGGGGGGCTTTTTTCCCCTCATGAGGAGTAAATCGGAGCTGTGCAAAGCTTGACAGCCACTATCGTCACGTCTGGAACCAGCCCTATGGAGAATGCAGATACACATTTTTTTTACTGCAATGCAGGGTTCCCAACTAGCCGCATTGAGCATCACTGACAGTCTCAATCGTTGAGTATCGCCGTCATGACGCCCGGGATCCGGCACAACGCGCTATTTACCATGGTCGCTGCCTTGAAGATGTGAATATAAAACGAGTGCCATATCCCATCATTTTCTCCATCACACATCAACACACATCGAGTCATCTCGACAACAAACAATCCTCACTCTCAACTTTCCTCTTTGAAAGATTTCATCTCAAGCAATGGCATTCGTATCCAACGGATCTGAGTACGACTTCGTCGTTGTCGGCGGTGGTACCGCAGGCAATGCAATTGCCGGTCGCCTCGCTGAGAACCCCGACGTCCGCATTCTGGTCGTCGAGGCCGGTATCCCAAACCCCGACCAAATTGACCAGATCACCACTCCCTCCAAGGCTTTCACTCTTCGCGGCAGCAAATACGACTGGTCCTACAAGACGACCATGATCAAGCGAGAAGACTATGAGCGAGTCGAAAAGCCCAACACCCGTGGAAAGGCCCTCGGTGGATCTTCCTGCGCCAATTACTTCACCTGGATTCCTGGCTCCAAGCCCACATTCGATGACTGGGAGGCTTTCGGTGGCCGCGACTGGAACTGGGATAACTGTGTCGACTACCTGCGCAAGTGCGCCACTTATCACGACGATGAAAAGCTTTATCCCACTGATCTTGCCAAGATTGGCACCGGTGGCCCTGTGCAGATCTCCCATGCCGACTTGGTTCCGGAGATGAAGCCTTTCCGCGATGCGCTTACTGAAGCTTGGGTCTCCAAGGGCCAGCCCCTTAGCGAAGACATCTACTCTGGAGAAATGAAGGGTCTCACTCACTGTGTTGACACTATCTACCAGGGTGAGCGCCAGGGCAGCTTCCTCTACCTGAAGAACAAGCCCAATGTCACCATTCTCTACGGTGTTCAATCCAAGAAGCTGATCATCGATCCTACTACCCATGTCTGCTCCGGTGTCACTGTCATCAGCGACGAGTACAATACCGAGCTCAGCGTCTACGCCAGCCGCGAAGTCATCCTGTCCCAGGGTGTGTTCGAGACACCCAAGCTCCTGATGCTGAGCGGTGTCGGACCCGCTGATGAGCTTGCCAAGCACGGCATCACACCGATTGTCGAGTCCCCTCACGTCGGCCAGCATCTCCTCGACCACCCAATTGTGCCTTTCGTTCTCGAAGTCAAGGAAGGATACAGTCTCGATGACCATATCCTCCGCACCGGTCCCCTCAACGACCAAGCCATTTCCACCTATCAAAAGGACAAGACTGGCCCTGCCAGCTCCGGATTCCTCGAGCTCGTCGGTTTCCCCCGTATCGACGAGCGCCTGCAGAAATACCCCGCCTACCGCGAGGCCAAGGCTGCGAACGGTGGACTCGATCCCTTCGGACCCGCTGGTCAGCCTCACTTCGAGCTCGACTTCGTTGGCCTGTTCAGCACCGCATTCCAATGGCACTACCCATTGCCCCCGAAGGGTCACTACATGACCGTTATCGTTGATTTGCTCCGACCTCTTTCCGAGGGCGAGGTCACTCTCAACAACGCAAACCCCCAGGTTCAACCCAACATCAACCTCAACTTCTTCGGCAACGATCTTGATATCCTGGCCATGCGCGAAGGTGTCCGCTGGACATACGATGTTTTGACCAAGGGCTCTGGCTTCAAGGATATCGTTGTCTCCGAGTATCCCTGGAAGATGCCCCTTGAATCTGACGAGGACATGAACCGGGCTGTTCTCGATCGCAGCCAGACTGGATTCCGTAAGATTATCCCTTATAATTATTTGAAACAACGCTAACACTCACGCAGACCCATGCGGTACTGCCCGTCTCTCCAAGAGCATCCACCAAGGTGTTGTTGACTCCAAGCTTCGAGTCCACGGAGTTCGCAACCTCCGTATTGCGGACGCTTCGGTCATCCCTGTCATTCCTGACTGTCGTATTCAAAACTCGGTTTACATGATCGGCGAGAAGGTTAGTTCCAGTCTTTCTGATGGATTTCTTGGCAACGCTAACAAAAGTTCCAGGGTGCGGATATCATCAAGGCTGAGCACAAGGATCTCTATGCGGCTAAGAATATTCCTCTTCTTGTCTCTAGCAAACTGTGAGACACTCCTGTCAGGACATCAATGTCTACAAGCATCTTTTAGAATTCTCTTGTTTATATACAGCTTTTTGTTATTTAATTACTGTCGCGGTCATTTCGTTTTTGTTTTGCGATCCTGAAAAATCGAATTTCTCTCTCCTTATCTTACTCTCCATCATATTATTGTAAACTGTGTGATAGAAATTTAGATTGTTCTAGCCTAGAACAAAGTTCGGCAATGTCATTCAGCCAATGGCCACGGCTCCGAGAGAACCACAAATCTCGGCAAATGGTAGCCAATGATAGACTCAGATTAACATGTCAGAGACAGAACGAAGTTCCAAGTCATTAATCATGTACCTCGTATTCAAGCTGTACCTACCTTCAATGAATATGATCAGGTGCGCTTTGCACGGGAATTTGCTAATGACTTGGAATTTCATTTGGAGCATTCAAAGCTTTAAGTATATCCGGGAATACCTTTTACAAACCAATGAACAAACTCAACCTCACATACTTCTTCAAATTGATCTTGAATCGACACCACCAAATACTTTATTACCAAAATGCCTACGGGATCGTGTCTATGCCGCAGTCTCAGATATGAGTTTACCGCGGAGCCAATAATGAAGGCAAATGAAATGATCATGTATCAACTGTTCTAAGCTGATCTATACAGGCAATATGTCACTGTCTGTCCTGTCGCAAGATCACCGGTGGAACAAATTCAGTAAATTTGCTACTCCCAGGGGACAAGCTTCGTGTCACCTATGGCTCTGCCAAGCAATACACTGAGATGCACGAGAGTGGCATGGAATTGACGATCAACTTTTGTCCTAATTGTGGATGTATGATCTACAAGACGCATGAGTTGTTTCCTGGGAAGGTTGTTGTCTTTGCTGGGACGCTTGATGACCCGGATGGACTTGAAAACTCGAAGCCAGAGGCGGAGTTGTTTTCTAAACGTCGTGTTAGATGGTTGCCTGGTCTTAGTTGGGCGGAGCAAAAGGAAGAATTTTGAGTTGGGGAGATTTGTTGGTCGGTCCTTTCTGCTCATTTCTTCTCTCCTTCTTGCTTCATCCTTGCGATGATGAAATCATGCGTTTGGTCTATTGGTGTGAGTTGGTGGCACTTAAGTGAAAGTGAAATGGAGAGTAATATCATGAAAAGGGCCACAAAAAAAAGCTGATGGGGGCTGGCTACATTTACGGAGTCTGTTTTGCTTGTTGATTTGTTTATATCAATTGCATCTTTGCCCCGGCTAAGGAATATCTCTAGTACAGTCTTACACTTTACTGGGTTGACCTCAAAATGGGTTTCCGATACATTTTCACAAACTATAATCTGCGCTTTAAGTCGGTTGAAATGGTAATTGACATTTTATCGGGATAATAAAAGGCCCATTGAACGCCGTTCAGTCCCCCTATAGCTCTGAATTCTCCAAAATTTTGAAATAGCATGAAACTCTTACTTCCCTGGCATTTGCTGCTGCTGTTTTAGGTGAATATCTTGACCCGTCCTATAAATACAAGTCGCCATTTCCAGTCCAGGCTGATCATCCAGAAGAGTTACGTTACAATCTTAAATGTCGAAACATCTTCTTATTATCCTATTCGTCACAATCAGAAGCCTCCTCGAATTGTTGAAGTGCCGTTTGATACTCCTGCTTGTCCTGGATCTTGGCAATTGTCACTTTGTCGAAGGTGAAGGTCCAAAAAGTTCAAAAAGCCCGCAAAAGGTAGGAAGTAAGTAAAATTCCAGTCGCTGTCATCGAACATAAGTGATTCTTCGTGATTTTTCCCTGGATCACGACCATCCCGCTTCCCCATAACATTAGCCCCATATCAATCGAAAGCATGCTTCGTTCTCCCGCAATTTTGGAGAATCACAGTAAAATGAATTCCAAATAATTCAAATAATTGGATGTTTTGGAAAAATTCTGGTAGAACCTAACCAAGAACTTCGGACATTCGGTTATGATCGGGCAAGCTGTTGATGGGCAATTCTACCCCGATGAAGAAGATCTTGGATTGCTACAAATGCAAATATTGTCAGGACGACCGAGCATTCATCGAAAGACTCTATACGTACCTTCTGGGGGAGGTCCGACAGGCTCACCCACTGGAACTTTAGGGTATTTGATAGACTCGGGTGGAATCGGAATCTGTTTTAAAGTTGGGCCATAGGCACAACTATCAGGGACATGCGAACTTACATTGTTAGCTTCAAGATCCGCATGGACCAAGTCTGCTGTCCTCTGGATATTTTTCAACAGGCTCTGCAAATCTGACGTTTGCGACGAGACTGAAAGTAGCGGCACTCGGTATTTTGCGAATATCTTCTTCCAGCTATACCACTTGATGGACGTCGCTAGAACAGTGTAGTTATTTTTTGCAAGCCAAGACACCAACTCCATATGTGTGTAGGCGAGAAATAGACCTCGGTTGACACATTGAGGATCTTGTCTCGAGGCATTCATTAGTCGGCCATCGGATGAAGCGCGGGCAGCGTAGTCGCAAAGCAATGTTTGTAGAGACTTTCTGTCGAGTCTGTTGGCTTTGAGATTATCTGCGATCGTTTGAATTGTATTTCCTAAATTCTCAAGTAATTCAACGGCGGTGGCAGCTTCCTCAGGCATGATGAATATGAAACTTGAGGGTAGTACCTCAGAATATTCTCAGATAGAAATCGTGCGGGGGGAGGTTGATAACAATGAATCATTGAGTTCTTTTCTAAATCAGCCAATAATTTGGCACATGACCTACTGATATTGTCAAGAAGGTGGTGGCAAATATTGTGTCCAACCAAAACACCGGACCTCGTTAGAGAATAGAACAAATGGTAACATTGTTGCCTATACGACCAACCAAAGCTATACTTAATTTCTTGCTTTTTTCTCTTGTTAGATAGCTACGTGGTAAGATCTCTAGACCATGGACGACAAATCACCATTTCCGGATCCGGATCCGTCGACTCTGACGCCCCAAAAAATAAAGACCAGCCGCAAATGGTGGCTGACTTGCTGAGCCACAGTAGTAAGTATACCATCAATAGAGATTTCTTTGTGCAATAAGCACTGTAATCTGTTGAGTTCTAGATAATTCTGGAGTAAGCTAGGTTGTTGATGGGTCCAAAATACAGAATAACTGACCCTATGATCTGTTATAATTTGAAGCCAGGTTTGAAGAGCAGAGCCCAAATTTATCTCAATGATATGAACAGTGATATACTAGTAAATTAGTCACATGTATAGTTATCGTATCATTTTTTATCGAGATTGCGAGGAAGCTCAACCAAGCTATTTGCTCCCTTGACCCCGATCTTCGTATCTTAGGTAGCCATTCCAACACGCTGAAACAGTTTCACAAAGGATTGTTCTTGAAATACAATCAAAGAAATTACCTCGGAGGATATACCCCGCTTTTCTGCGTTTCAATTGTGAAGATTCTACGTCTGCATTTCCCCGCGGCTATGTGGCCATCTAATGGGACTATTTGCTGAGACTGAGCAAACCTGAAAACATGTTCTGTCATTAAACAAAACCCTTAAATCCCACGGTATTTTATCATGCCAGCATATATTTTCCAAAATTGATATGCAAACGGAAACATGAACGAGTAAAGTAGACATCCGCTAACTCGCCCTCGAAGCATTGCTAGCCAGAACTCAAGTCCTCATTCGAGATAGTAGGAACTGCGAAGCACGCAACTCTTTTTGACAGATCACTGCTTGTGTTACTCTGTTCATTGGCTATCAGGAAAGGTGCCTGCTATAGGGCGGGGGAATATTTCCTCAATCAGGATGAAATCATGTTTCTTGCTGATTGAGCCTCTCATTCTTCATTCCTGGAGACGACTTTGGCGACCGACATAAATTTAGCAAATGCACACTTCTTGATTTGATACAATTCAGTCCTTACAATAATGCTAGCTTATTGATAGAGATCAGAGTGACCCGCGGGCTTTACTAGAATGCCCATTTTCCGAGAAGTGTTAACCTCCTAGTTTGGTTCGGGCTCTGATCATCCACCCCTTGAGCCCTATTGGGTTTATATTGGCATATAGAGAAATTTAATATCATAAAAGTATTACATCTAGCTAGTTATTGAATACCTAGCATTCAGAGATAACAAGATAAAAAGATAAAAGGTATGAAGAAAAGAGACCCATAACCATGCGTCAACTGGTGACCCGATCAGCAAATTCAACCCAATGGATTGCAACTCTCTATAGATCAAAATTTTCCATTATGTCACTACAGACTCATCGGAGTTTCGGGCTCACATGTGGGCATTGTAAATATCAACTTGTGCCAAGTACATTTATCCGTGTAGTGATGCCCAAACTACTGTTGCGTAACACATTCGCATGATTAATTACGGATGTTTCTGCCACTCGAGTTTCTACTGAATGACATGCACACCGTAATTTTACGCGAGGTCACACAGTGTATCATGATCTTATGCAGAAGGATGATCTGCATGCATGAGTATGAAAGGAGTCTTAATGGACTATGTGGCCGCTGATAACATGACAACATTGACAACATTCAAGAACTTACTTAAGGCACGAAATTCCAGCCATTTGACCGTTTTATTCAAATTTCCAATTGGATCTCGAGCACCTAGATAATTTCAAGATGGCCCCGATTATCGATCTCGCACCTGTGATGTGCCACCTGGGTGCATATCTAACCATCATTCTTTATCACACTCGACGCCAGATTCGGATCTATAGCAAGATATTCTCTAAACACAGAGCATCTCTTATCCTTCATATTATCACCGGCATTACAGAATTGTCTCGATACCACATCACCAAAACACGACTTGGCCACGATAATATCCTTCCTGAACCCCTAGACGTGATGTCTTGCATTATCTGGGGCTGTACCAGCGTGGTCCTTGTAAGGACACTCCGTCGCGGCGATCCAATTACCACCCGGCCACCCTATCAAGTCGGTGCAATACTACGCCCTGTCCTCTCTATCACATCATATCTGCTCAAACTGCCTGACCTACACAAAGTATCTATATCTGCACTAGATAGTTTCCTTTACGCACGACTAGGGATCTTCTTCTTTACCTACACGCCGTATCTACGTGGATACTCCTCCAGCGCGATTTATTCGCTCTCCATCCCCTTGGCCGCTGTTTTCTCTATCCATGAAAGTTGTGTTCCTGGCGCCTCCTTGGTGTTTATCCTTGCGGTGGCCGGCGTTGCAAAAGTCAACGAGTGGGTCACGCATCGATCAAGAATTTTGGAAAAGTAAGTTGGCGCAATTCACTCTACTTTTCTTCTTATATGTTCTAATTTCATTGTTACAAAGATGCGGACCCAAGTCACAGATGGATATGCTCGAAGGATATGTACTCTCGGGGCTACTCTATCTTGGGTTTGCGGATCTAGACAGGTTGCGAGAAGTCTCCAAAAACAACGCACTGACGAAACCTCTTGCGGATGAATACGTTCCAAAAAAAGAATCTCTCACTTGACTTTGAATATCACGGTTGGGTTTGGAAGGAGACACCCATTGAATATCTGTCGCGACTCGCTGGTCAGTTTTCTGTGTCCCGCTATGGCGATGTGGTTGAACGCATCAAACTGGGTATTAGTTAGGGAATTTTGAATTGGGAAATTACGTCCCATGAGAAGCTCTAGAATTCTGGGAACTGGGTCAGAAGCAATCTCGGATGTTTTTCATTTGCCTTTGGAGATAGATCATGATAGATTATGTGTACACCGGCTTCCGTGTTGCTTATGTTTCTTTCAACTTTTTTCTTTCCTTTGTATAATTGAATACTTTTGTTCTTCTGGTACTAGAAATATATAAGAAGATTTATGTCGGGATAGTTTACATACAATACGAGTGAACGATTTAATAATCCTCTACTTTATCACGGTCTAGCTATACCCTACAATTCGCATCGACTCTCAAGGCCAGGCTCTTTAAGACTCAGCAACTATTGGCAAAGGTGGAAGTAGATATTGCATGAAAAACATTCCTGGGTGTGATGGGATCTCAGAACACCCGTTTGGGGCACTCTCAAAAGACCCCTCCGTCTATTGAGAGCGCCCGGGCATTGTTAAAGAGAAAAGCGCCTTTTGATAATGTAAGGAGGGTGGGGGCTATGTCTTTGAAGTGGTGCAGTAGTTGTAGGCATGATTCAATTGGCCATATTTAATATTCATGTGGCGGATCGCACATTTCCCTTTAAGGCAATGTTTGTATATGTTTAGAAATTATTTAATGGCGAAGGGCTTCCTCACTTATATATTATTGTGGTTCTCAATGTGTTTTCATGGTATCGTGGCCCATAAAGCGTAAGATACAAAAGAAAAATGCAAAAAAATGCTCACACTCGGAGTCGAACCGAGGATCTCATCATTACTAGTGATGCGCTTTACCACTAAGCCATGCGAGCTTCTTATTGGACAATGCAGCATTGTTTGCTCACATAAAGCTAAGGCAAGGTAAAAAGCCATGAAATCAAGAGTATCTTGAATAGAATGTTGATGGAGTATATGTAATAATTTGATTTTAAATATACCCTCCAAGATCTGGATCTCGGTTGCATTAATCAGCACATATAAAACTATATTATCTAAATATGGAGGTATGATATCCGTGTGCCGGTGGACTGATAATTCCTAATTCCGCGACAATACTGTGATTTTGTGATTACACATGGACAACAGTACTAATGAAAACCGGCTCTTAGCTCTCTATGTCTCTCTCTAATCTCAATATCTCTTTCTCTTTCTTTAATCTCTCCCCTTCATCATCTCTCCCTTTCGTTCTCCTTCTCTCTCTATCTTTCCCTCTTTCTGTCTTTAGTAACCAATCCACCATCATACTCTGCTAGCTTCCATTGCGAGTCACCTTGATTTTCATGACTTGGGGTCTTCTTTGTTTCTGATACCGTCACCTTGCGTCACTGGCCTACGAGATAGATTTCCTTCTCTACCGCACTCATCATACTCTACTAACTTCCATAGCTGAATTTCGCAATTTGAAATCTTCAGCTTTGCTCCTCACACTGTGTCATAGCCTCAAGTATCATGCCTCCTCGTCGTGGTCAAAGTCAGGGGAAGTTTGCGAAGGCACCGAAATCCAAAGAAGAGAAAGAAGAAAACAGGGACGAGAGAAAAACATACTGCCAACACTGCAGGTAATTCGAGTTAATAGATCATCCATGCTTTCCAATTTGTCGAGCATGCGGTGAAAGGTTTGCTGGCGGGACTGGATGTGATGCCTTTCCTTGCTGCGGTTGCTGTATCTCCTGGTCTCCCCATCAATAGTCTGCCCTTAATGAGGTCGATTATCCATTCTCAAATGTGATGATACAATACAGCTACTCAACTATACATGCTAATACCCATTCTTCTAGGTCACATTCCCTATTTGAAACTCATTATGGCCCGACTTAGCGACTTCCTTCTATCGTAGAATTCTTTAGAGTCGAAACTGGATCGCAAGCCCTATCGAGCCATCTTTCAAATATCCAGTGGTCGGGACGCTTTCGCTGATATGGCTTACAAGACAATTCTTCCGGATATTAAGGATTTACAGCATAAAGTGATCACCCTGGAGACTTTACATGTCGTTCGACGAGAACAAACAGAAATCAAACAGCTAGGGATCTGGTATGACAAGTAGCTTGATTTCTTAGTCTCATGACTTTCCAGCAACCTCAACTATTTTTGTCACCAGCAAGTTCCTGCTCACCTGACCTCATTTTGAGAGTACAAAGTAATATCTTTGCAATCTCCATCGATGGCAGCAGTGGCAGCGATGGTACATTGGCTAGCGATCCGTGTAGTCAAGGCAGCATAATTTCCTCGAGAAGTCTAGCTAGTCGCGCTGAGAACTTATTAAGGAGATTGAATCTTCTTCGAAGCCAGATGGCTAGTATTAAAAAAACCACATGCAGAAAGATATTATCTTCGTATCTCTTACACTACTTTTTAGACCTATTGCCCACTTTTCTTCCTTCTCATCCTTTTTTCACTTTTCCGTGTGTTCCTTTTTCCATCATTCATCCCACAACGCTCCTCATCAAAGAGACCTGACGAAGGCTATATCATCATGTAATTATTTATTGATATATTAAAACCTCTTAGCCTTCTATATAATCATTCCAGGAATATCATCATATACCACAGGAGTTAGGGGTGGCACACCTATAATATCATTCACTTGTGTTCATCCGTGAGTTCAGTGTTACAAAACGTAGCAGTCCAAGATAGCATTGCAAACTTTGGGTAGGACTAGGGATATGGCCTAGTAAGGCATTACATAGTGAAAACTCCAATAAAACAACCTGATTGAGGTATTCTTCGTAAAGGCTGATTTACTTCGTCGATTGCATACATAGTCTTCCACAGGTATGTTCAAGGGCCTATGCCCAGACGGTCGAATAGCTATAGACTGCAGCACCGGATTCATGTGTTTATCTACGATATAGGTTGAAGTAAGTCACTAGCTAGCAAAAAGATAACTAGGTAGCAGGGGACAATATCAAAGAAAAAGTCTTATTTATATGAAAAACATATGTTAAAAAACATCAAAAAATGCTCACACTCGGAGTCGAACCGAGGATCTCATCATTACTAGTGATGCGCTTTACCACTAAGCCATGCGAGCAATTGATGGAAGGTGACGGTGTTTTTTTGAACTATAAAGCAAAATTACAATATTGGAATTTCTTTTTTTAACAAAAATGCATCATGACCACATGTACGTGTAGTGCCCAGGTGATGCGCTAGGCTTACCACTAATCTTAGAAGCCATACGAGCATGTTATTGGTTACCTTTTTGACGTCATGTTCTATTCCACCAAAACATAACATTGAAAATTACAAAAATAAAAATAAAAATTTCAACACTGTAGTATCAAAACCTTTTCAAGGTCAAAATTACAAAAAGAAATGTGCATCATCCGTGAATCGAACACGGGCCTCGTCGATGGCAACGACGAATTCTACCACTAGACCAATGATGCTAGTTGATTGTGATTTGCTCCACTATAATGGATGAGCACTTAAGTGCACTTTACCTCAAACAAAACATTCAAGAACATCACTATTAATTATCAATCATCTTAGTTCTCAGAAAAACAGTATTGGAGACACATTCTTAGTAGATTCCAATTTATTCAGCAATTCCTAATATCACTAAATATTTTGAGATTCAATTTCTGGTTGAAGTTTTGATGGGCGACGCTACACCATCCATGGGGTGAAATATATATATTTGAGAGGCAATGTCGAACAGGAAATGTGAGGACTTTATACCTCAGACGACAGGCTATCTACTCCTCGCCATTGTGTAGATTTCGACCCGGGGAAGGCAATAGATACTGTAATTTTTGATCTATCATAATGATCAAACATAGGATATGTGCTATTCATCTGCGAGGTATACCAGAACAAAAGTATCTAACTCCACTCAGAACACAAATAGCCCCGTTAGAAGATGTACTACGTCACGAAGATGTAAAGTAGCAGATTGTAGGGATGCAGTGCCGGCGCAAAGAGGCACAACGATAACGAGCAGAGAAGTAACGCCAAAGTAGAAGAGTAATGGCAACGGGAAGAGGAACGAGAACTACACTAGGAGGAACACCGACTATACAAGGAGGAGCGACTATTATACGCAAATAGAATAAGGAACGACGCGAAGTATTCAGGGTTTTCGTGCTGCGCTACTCAAACCTTGGAAGACATGCTTTCACCACACGTGTACACAGTATCCACAAAATGTACCACATCGGAATTGAAGTAACCATATACCAGAGGTTTGATTCTATCTAGGACATGGATATTCTTATCTACCTCAGAAGCACTAGTTTGACCTACATATATAGCTACGATGGCGTCTGATACCTCGAGCATCAAATACCGTTGAGCCCTGGTGGCCAGTCTCCCAATAGAGCAATGATGACTGCAAATCGAAAATGTCTGAGATGTCATGCTCGAGTTTGAGATGTAGTCAATAGAGCGTTGAATGGCAGTGACTGTCTCAAGAGAAGGATAGGATGTAGAAAACTCCACCCCATCTCACTCGTATATAAAGAGAGAACTGCGTTACAAGTACCCTACTAGCCCTAGAAATAGGCTCAATTGAGAAGCAACTGTGTATCTAGGTAACCATTCAATTGCCAACAGGTCCTAATCTTACATGTTATGTCACACTAAAATGTAAGAACAATGTCCTATTAAAATTCGAAGTGGGCGATGCCCTCGTTATTTTTTCTCCAATAGAATCGATGAAGGCGCTATATATCCTACTGCCTTGAATTGATTTTCTCACCTATGGATGGTATAGTCGAAATATTACTGTTTTTTTCAACTTAGCGAGAAGCATTCATAAAGAACTAATTAATTAGGCTAGGGATCATATTCGAGATAAAAATGTACGCTAGTATATGAAAACATAACTAATGTTCTTAGAAGCTTGACCTTTTATAGTCAGGTGGAGCCTGAGCTCAGATTACCATGTACTTACCTCGGTGCACCTTATTTTTGACACACAGGTTCATGTAGCCAAAATTAAATGCCCCAAATATAAGCTCGCATGGCTTAGTGGTAAAGCGCATCACTAGTAATGATGAGATCCTCGGTTCGACTCCGAGTGTGAGCATTTTTTGCTATTCATTTTTTTTCTCGATCCTTATAAAAAAGATATCGATCTTGCGCACTACAGTATATGCATTGCATATATATACCTGTGGACTAGACAGAACAGGCTTTTTCCATGATCCCTAGTTCCAGGAGCAAGCAGACCCATCAATGCTCAATTGCTATGATACCTGAACAGAACAGGCTTTTTCCATGATCCCTAGTTCCAGGAGCAAGCAGACCCATCAATGCTCAATTGCTATGATACCTGAACGCCCCACATCCATAATGCCTCGGCATCATGATCTACGATGCATAGCATAGGGCTGAACGAATCTCCAAATTCAAAATCAAATACTATGGTGTAAGTCGAGGTGACGATGGAAAAAAGCCGCGATTTTGCGTGCTTATATCAAACAAAATCGTGGTGTTTCCACATAGCCAGCGGCAAGATATGGGAACTCGAGAACTAGACGAAAAGTGGTTCAGCTCATTTATGCCTACATGCGCTAGGAGTTACCTACAATGTAGGAAGATAAAAAAAACACAAAAACATACAACAGTGAGGATTCGCTGGTGGTCACCCACCCAACTACTAACTCACCGGCGTGTGGCTTAAGTACGGCTGAGCGGACGGGAAGCCCTGTTTTCCACACCCTATGGTCGTATGTATTTGACAAAGTATTTGAAGAGATTCTATAGGCAGCATTCAGCGCCCGGCGCGGCTCTATCATGAGCAAAACATGAAACCCACCACAGTTATAATATAATAAAAGAGGAGCTTCGTACTTCGCAAAATGCTCTTTTCTCCAATCGACTACCCTTCAACATCTTGCTACGAAGATGCCACGAAAGTTACCGGATGACTAGTCCGCCTTCCTGAAGTTTATACGATACTTCCGGATGTATTACGCGAGAAGATGGAAAGCGAGTGTCCCTTCAAGCTAGGACGACAACTAACAAAGGTTAGAGCAAATCCATTTTACTCATACAGATTGTTAACTGATAAGATGGTGGCCATAACACTCACTGTTGAGTACGATCTGGATAAAAGCGGGAAAACACAGCCACCCGTGAACATCGACGATGTACTGTTTATCACGTATAATCTACTCGCCCAGTGTGATATAGCATTCCCTACATCCCGAGCTCTTTTTCAATTAAATACATTGAGAAAAATTATGACTTCAACGTCTGCTCGGCCTGGAACTTTAATCGAGTTTTCCGGACACATGAGAGCTAATGATGCTCTGAAGTGGAAAGATATCGAATTGTACATTCCGATGATCCACCGTCTCAAGTTCTTCTGATGAGGGTAACACACCGGCTTGTCAAAGGAAGGAGAAATCAAGGAGTTGCGTAGGTGTTTTCTATGCCGAAGGAATCATCTTCTGACAGAATCTAGACCGATCTTTACATACATTGAAAGAAACGATAAACTAGGACTCTGCGTCATCCAGGACATACTTATGTATGCATTCCTTGATGATGCATTCGAGAGCCCATTCATCAAACGCCCCAGAGAAATTTGGGAACTTATAAATGTACCTGGACATCGCCACAGTACGCCGATCCATTTCAAGAAAAGCATGAAGGATGTTCCTATCCTTAGACGTGCAACCCGAAACAAAGATCGCATTTTTGTTACAGATCCGGAAAAAGCCCTTCTTTATATCCAAGTACGGGAGTGGGAGGAGGATTCTAGCGCATTAGCTGGGTTGCGGGAGCGAGGGTCTCTCTACAAATATAGGAAGAGAGCGGCTGCAAACCTAAACTCCTATAGACGGGAATCTAACTTATTGCAGTAGGAACTTTGGATGAAAATTCAAGGAACATTACCACATTTGCCAATCATGTCTCTGTGAGGGATGATACCCAACCTGTGTTCATGGAGACACCAACTAGCGATTCTTTACTCAATCTCGCGAGCAATGCAAGTGACACGTGATGCCTCAGTGCCAGTTCATCTTTCAGCCAAGAAGGAGTCTCTCGGAGCGGATCCTGAAATTGTTCAACTAAGGCGAGACTGCAATTCTCTTCGGAATGACATTATTGCTGAATTCCATCAGTTGAAGAAGGCAAAAAAAGCTAGCGACAAACGTTACCACGAGTTTACAGCACTGCGGACTCAGACCAGGACGCGTCGAAAGAAGCTTTATACGTTTGTCAGGGAAGAACTTCGTGAGGGGTTCTTTGATGGAATTGGTAATCAGATCTTTGAGCATGATTGCCACGGGAATCCGATAACTTTCATACCAGATACCTCTCGAATACAGCCGGAGAGAAAGAGTTTGGCTGACCTCGAGTTCAAGAATAGAGATGTTGATACCATCAGCGATGAGGAGTTGGTTGGGGACCTCATTAAATCCCTGGAGTTGAGGTTGGAACTCCACAGGATTCAGATACCAAAGCCTTTGACGAAGCATCTGAAACTCAACCAGAGCACCACAGAGTTGAAAGCTGCTTTACTTTGTTTCTTGAAAAGTGAAAGTGGCCTCGGATGCCCTGTATGCCCAAGTTGTCCTGATTTACATTCACAAGCAAAATTATATGTGTATTCACGAAAAGATGCTCTCCAGGCTTATTTCAAAACCCACAAACTGCCGAAATAATTTGCTGGCAAAGGTCGCCTATGTGATATTCCTAGATGCGAAGGTGTTTTGATGTCTCTTTCGTGATACAATGGTCATATGGCAAAGTGCCCTAATATCTTTGTTTGACGAGCTGAGAAATGAATGAGGAATTTTGGGTTCTGATATATTCTTTAATATCTTGCTCTTCGCTTTGCTTTGACTGGTCTTTGTTTGCCATTTGCAACATCTAGTTACTTGAATTAATGGGCTTTGAATATAATAAATGTAGGTAAAAAACGATGATCAAGATTATATGGAGAAGTTCACTAGACAACTGGAAGACAGGGAACCCTGGCTGCATTCGTCAGAAAGTGGGGGAGCAGAATAAGGATCTACAGGAATGTTACTTTTATAATTTGTCCGAGTTTCGGTCATACCATCTAGTATACATTGACGAGTCGGGCTGTGATGGACGGGTTAGTTTCTGGAGGACAAGTTGGTCACCACTCGGTACTACAGTATCCAAATTTCACCGGGACCAACGCTAGAGTATAAGGCTTGATTCCTTTCAGATTCATATTTATTTGCATATGTCCAAATCTAGCTGTTGAACGATCAACTTAGCATTGAGGTGAGCTTGGACAAGCGGTCAAGCAACCTATGTTGATTTCATATCAGTCAGTCTTGTAAGAAATATGATAAGGCATGACTTCCCAGTCAGCAATACTTAATTCACTCACCAAGTGCACAGGCTCCTCCTGCTGGGTTTGATAGTCCACAATAGTTCACGTAGCATTCGTCTCTACTTCTGCAGCAAGTATCGATGTTACAACACGGGCTCAAAAAGTCGCAGCAGCGCCTAGTGAGCTTCCCGTCGTGCCCCTCGGTAGCGGCGACACGGGAGACGACGTCTTCGTAGGCAGCGAGTTCTTCGGGAGTTTTCAGAAGCTCTATTATTTAGTCAGTGGGAATGATGGACTTGTGCGGGCAGAATTGAAGCTTACCATGGATATCAAAGGTCTGTGCAGCGCTGATAGCAGCTAAAATAGTCATGGGAATGATGAAGCGCATGTTGAAAGATGAGGGAGAACGTCGTGGTAGCTTAGTTGTTCTATGGGTCTAGTTGAGGGGAGGACATATCTTTTTATATTGTTTTCTAATGTAACACCATTCGGACCCCGCAAGCCTAATGCAACCCTTAGCATTGTTCCTTGGTGTATCTCGCCTCTGGCGGGACAGAGATCAAAATTGAGGCACAGTTAGAGCGCCAGAACGACTATCTTATTAATATGGAATCGCTTAGGCAGAAAGTCACTCTAAGTGGTATTTGTTAAGTGGGTACCGACTGGGAGTCAAAGTTACTGGTTGGGAGTTTGGTCCATAGCCGATATTGAACTGGACCAAATGGCTAGTCCTCTCTAGCGGTAAAATAAGATGAATCAAGGACCGTCTTCTCCTGTCGGCCCTTCAAATCTCCAGATCCCGGTCGAACCATCAGGGTAGGGGATAACAAAAGTATAGTCTGAGAAAGCTGTATTACGCTTTGTTACGTTGCAAGTTCCCAGGGCAAGACCTAGTTCTCGCCGGTAAGTATACGCCCTAACGTACTGCCATTGACCAGAGTTAAGCCTAATTTCAGGCTCAATGGATGAAAATATAAGGCTAAATCATGCTACATCTTGGCCTCGAAGCGGTCAGCAGTCAGAGCAGCAGCTGTACTATCCTGCCAGAGGTGGCACGGCGTCGCTATGATTGGCTCGTAGATTGGCACTAAGTCTCGTGGAAAAGGCCCGAAGGATCTCGAACGATTGCTCTTGGTTTCCCCGCACAAAGCGAGCACCGAAGCTACTGCTAAAAGCTATCACTGCTATTGGTAGCTTGCTTTCCCTAAGTCCATTCAAGAAAGGAGCCAGGGCCGATGGCTACTTTGGAATATCAGCTCCAGCCTTGTGGAAGAGATGATCCGTGCACGACTGGCCGATCGCCCGGGGTTGGCTTCACCGAAACCGAACCCAGATTCTTGTTCGCTCAGGCCCAAAGATGCAAGTGAGACCACAAGCGGTTTGTCTGATGAAGATAGCCTCTATTTCTCGCTAATTCTACTGTGTGGTTACACCGACTTGATTTGATGTTACGCCATGAGAATATCCGTCCCTCGGATCACCAGACATTCATCCAGTGGGCTGGCGAGGCCAAGCGGTGGCAATTCGAGAGACACAGCCTGTCTCTATCCGTTAGCGAAGCGAGACGTCGACGGCCGTGGAAAAATCACTAGGACTGCACAGGACACCCTGAGCATCCGTGTTCTCTCGCGCAATCATGGGCGAGGGCGAACGAAGGGGTCTTGACCTTAGCCGTGCCTGAACGGTCCGTTCCGACACGTGGCGACTCCTCGTGGCGCGTATTCAAAAAATCACTGATGACTACTGGAAGATTCCCAAGCCTCACTCACAGCCAAAATTTTTGCCGAAGGAGGGTGACGACGAGATAACAATATCCACTTCACCGTAGACTCATGGATCATCAAGGACCCTTTCTCAGAGCTGAGACGTATTTCATTTCCAAGGAATGATGCGTTCGAGAAACATGTACTTTTATCCCAGCCTGTGGCTTGAGCTTGTTTCATCTCAACGCTCGGATGCAATCTGCTGGCCAACAGCCCGTCACTCAGTAGTACGATGTCCAGCAACTGGCATTTTTATACAATCTTCTGAAAACTCAAGGGCACAAGAACTTGAGCTGGCCTGATATGGAGGCATTTACTAATTTGATGGCGATTCTCATATAGTCGTTGGGTCTCGGCCAAGGAATGCTACCTACTGACATTATAGCTAAGGCTAGCCCTGTTTTGTTAGATGGAGCTTGTCTGCTAGCACCCGCAGTCGCGCCCGCTAGGTCGATGCCAAAAGTGATCATAAGGAAGGTAGATGTGAATAAGTAAGCTAATGATGAGTCTCTGAGAAATATAAATATCATCTCCACTCGAGACTCCAGATAGATACCAATCCATTAGAAAAAATTCCCCAACTCGTCGCATTTCCACATCTTCACAAGTACGTGCGTACATCTCCCCACATCCCATGTTCAATCTCAGGTGAACCCATACTGAGCCTCCTATAGTAAAGATGAAACTCTCCTCCCTATCAGCCCTCTGTCTCACGGGCCTCGTCACAACGGCCTCGGCGCAAGGCAGAGTTTGGGCAAAACCCTGCTACTCCTCGGACTCATGCGAACAATACGAATACGTCGATGGAGTCCTCTGGGAGAAGGGCGAGTGTGTGAGCTTCGCGCGAGGGATGGCGTCGTATGCGATGTGGGGGTTCGGTGGTTGCCAGTTCTTTAACGAAGGGAGCTGCGCGGGTCGTTCCAAGACGGATTATGCGCCGAATGTGTGGTATAACTCTGATATCAGCTGGATCTGGTCATTCAGGTGTACTTAGTCTATTTGATCATAAGGAGTATAGTGAGGCACTAGAGACCAATGTATGCAAGGGCAGATTGGATTATATGATGGATATCATATGAGCAGTTGCCTCAATACCCACCTATTCTCGGCATCAGAACCAGAGCCAACCCATGTTCCATATCTAATCTACATCTCAACAACATACATCGATCCTTTCCTCGGTAGAGAGGCATCACTGCCACTCTAATGCCCTATCTAACTCGGAATTATACACCCCTAGCGTGATCAGTCGCTGCTGACCCCCCGTCAAGGCTGACTGATACCGCACATTCTGAGCATGCACAATGACCCGACAATTCTCCCCAATGCAGCGCGGTCCATCCCCCGAGTCGATCCGGAGTCGCCCGCCCGCATTCAGCTCCACATTCTCCATATGCACCAGCACCACCCCGTCTGGGCTTCGATCGGTGAGCCTGATGGTGATGTCGCCGCTGGCCGTGATCGAGGTGTTCCGAACGAAGATCGCCTGGCCAGTTTTTTGATCGTTGCCGGGAGTAGTGGAGTCTGGGTCCTTGCCGACAGTCAGGCAGAAGTTCCGGCCAGCCGTGACGTGCAGGTCGTTGAAGTTGCAGACGTTCGTGCAGACACGGCCGGCCGCTTCCGTGGCCGGGGAGCAGATCTCGATGCATTCGGGGTCGATGGTGCAGACGTCGGTGCAGGTGTCTGTAGTGCCTGGGTCCTCGGGGTCGGTTTGGCGTTTTGTGAGGGAGAGGAGGTTTTGGCTGAGGGGGTTGGGGATGGCGAGGGCCGGCAGGGCCGTGAAAAGGATGCAGATGAGCTTGAGCTGCATTGTGGTTGATAGAGAGGGAATACGAGACGAGAATAGGAAGAGTATACGGAAGACGGCCCCTTTGGGGGTAACGGCTGAGTCGACATTATAAGTGCCGCCGCTGAGCGGGAATACGGGTTTTTTTCCGCTTGATTATCATCTTGGGGTTCAGGTTCAGCTCTCCGCTAGTCCGCTAGCCTCCACCAGGGATGTAAGAGAACAAGCATTGTCATATATGAACGGGAGGAGAATATTCTACAGCTGAAATTTAGTGGAGCCGCTAGTCCGCTAGCCTCCACCAGGGATGTAAGAGAACAAGCATTGTCATATATGAACGGGAGGGGAATATTCTACAGCTTGTATTTAGTGGAGCCGCTAGTCCGCAGGACTACATCGCCATGACTCAACAAAGGGAATAAGAGCCGATACCATAGTTGCTCGATAGTATAGAACGCAAGATACTGAGTTCATATAAGTCCAGCCGCTCCCACGCTGAATCCCAGTGGATCTAGTCTTTTGCTCTCCGTCTTCACGGCAACCTCACTCAGGATCAACGCCGACATGGTCAAGTTGTCTCTCCTCCAGGCGCTTTACGGCGTGGCAGTGACGGCCAATGCAGCCATATTTGCAGGTCTTCAGGAGCTCATTCCCACGGTGTCCACTGTCCTGTCCGCCCCATTGCCAGATCCTACCTCCATGATCCCATTCCAGAACGCCACCTTGGCCACACGACAGACATCAGACGATCCCTACTGCCCCGAGGGGCTCATTTGCGACCTGGAACGCTGTTCTTCGGAATGTCCTGAAGGCCAATATTGCTTGGCCGTTGGGGAGAATGCTGATTACTGTATTTCGGAGGCAGCAACCTTCTGCAGATTTGACCCTACGACGCGCACGGCTTGGGGATGTTCTCGATCAGGCGTCGAGTGCTGGTACGTCTATTATTTCCTGCTTCATATGTTATGCGGATTGTTGCGGGGAGGGTACCTGCTAACAGCAAGGGCCATAGTCATGGGAACTGTTTGAATCCAGGAAAAGAATGCTGTGATTTTTTCGATGCCTCCTGTGACCTTACGCTGCAGGACTGTGGGCAGTGTGCGGTTGGGAGTTGTGGAGCGAGTGGTTGTCTCTCGTCTTCGTCCACCACCACCACCACTACTACTACTACTACCACTAGTAGTAGTAGTAGTAGTAGTAGTAGTAGTAGTAGTAGTAGTGGAACTACCTCGATAACCAAGAGTGCGAGCACGACTAAAAGCACTTCAACAAGCAACACAACAAGCAGCTCAACAAGCACCATAACAAGCACCACAACAAGCACCATAACAAGCACCACAACAAGCACCACAACAAGCACCACAACAAGCACCACAACAAGCACCACAACAAGCACCACAACAAGCACCACAACAAGTATCACCACAAGTATCCCCAGTACTACGGTGCCAAGTACAACCGCGACGACCTCAACATCAACGACAACGACAACCCCACCCACCCCGACCATCATCCCCGGAGTCGGAACATTCGTGTATAGGAGCTGTCTGGTCGACATCTGGGACGCACGGGTCTTGGTTGCCGACTCCGATGACTCCCAGAGCATGAGCGTGCAACGATGCGTCGAGGTCGCGCAAGCCGGCTACTGGCGATACGCAGGTGTCGAATTCGGCACGTAAGTATATCCTCATATCCATGTTCAGTGGTCGATCGACTGATCGATGTCCAGGCAATGCTACGTCGGAAACACACTCCATGGCCCTGATCAGTTCCCGGACAGCGACTGCTCGCAAGCCTGTGCCGGCGACGGTACACAAGCCTGCGGTGAGGCAGGCCGAATCCAGGTCTACGAAGATCTTACCTGGAAGAATCCGACAATCGATGAACTGGCCGCGGCCGTGGAGCGGTACAACGCTACCATGGAGGATGCGCGGGCAGTGATTGCCAGCTACCAAGGACATGTCAACGAGCTTGAAGAACTCCTCCAGTCTCAGTCTTCTCGCAAACGGCAAGCGCAGCAACTTGAGGAACTCGAAATGAAAGTCAGGAAAGACTACAGTGACGTGGAAGCCGTCCGGGCCCGGGAAGGTAGCTATGTCACGATACGGATATTCCCCACCAAATAGGCCCCCTAGCTAATCGGACATTATGTTTAGAGAGTGACCGGGAGGCCGGAAATGAGGCCCTAACTCATAGCCTCCAACGGGACACACTCGGGACGGCCAACACGCCAGCACCACTGCCCGAAGATCTCTTCGAAGAGTGGGGCATCACGGGCGAGAATTTGAGTCGATACCTTGGTCAAATTCGAACCCGAATCTCTGGGTGGCTGGATGAATTCCAACGCGCGCAGCAGGCCGGCAGTTCCCCACAGATTGATACTGCGGCGGCAGCTGCCGAAGTAGAAGTAGCGCTGCAAGCGATTGGGACTGCTTTCACGGTGGCGCTTACCACTGGCTTCTGTAAGTCGGACCCCTTCACAAACACAGAAGAAAAGTAGCGCGTTAACGAGGGGTCCCATCAGTCCTTGTCCTGGATAGTATTGTTTCCTTCTTCAAGGGACTCTTCTCTGGTGGGGGTGATGGGGATGGTGGGGAGCAGACCAGCACAACTACCACAACAGGTCCGACCAAGACGACCTCCACAACGACAACTACGACATCGACGTGCACTGCAACTGCCACAACCACCCCGGTTGCCATCTTCGCTGCTTCAGGCGCCAGCACTGATGATTTCAATGCGTTGATCGACACTCTGCCTGACGACCCGGGGAGTCTCACCCTCACCGAGTCCTGGATGCCAACTGTGAGTTTCCATGCTTACAGTCCACCTTCTTTGCTTTCCATGATACAGGTACTAATGTTCATACAGTACCTCTACACGGGATATGTGGACGGATGTTCCCTCGAGAAGCTGGCCAAGGACCCGATCGTCTCGTCTTGGCTTATCACCCAGGGCTCGCAGGCTATCTGGCAATTTGACCGCGAAGGAAGTCTGAGTTGTACGTTTTCATCTACCTAGGCAATTGGATTCATCATAGTTCCCTTGCATATGCCGTGGATAATATACTTGCAATTCACTCCCTCCTTAAAACTCTGAATCAAACCCCAAATCATAGATGAGACACAATACATAGAACCTCAATCAATCCCTCTTCTAAACAAAAGCTACAAGAAAGTCAGGATGAGACATCCTATTATACCAAACTGGCCGCGCACTCTACCATCGACGGCTGTATATTCTTCCCATATATGGAATTGATAATTCGAGTACATGCTTTACCTATATCCTGTGCAGTCACTGCAGTAGATCTGGTCGAGCGCGTATTTGGGCATATAATCCATTTGCTTAGAGTACAAAGAGATTTGTGGACGACACTAAACGTTTGATTGGATTTCACCGAAATATCTTGGATCCAGGAAAGGGAATGGTTATGTCCGGCGTGTGAGGATCTAAGCCTCACCCCGCAGTCTTCAGTTTGAAGAAGTGGATTGGGCTCCTTTATCATGAGATGAGGGAGCAAACACGTCACAGAAATAGGTCGATAGTACTCACATCGTATACTTGTCCATGCGAATGACAGTAGAAATTATTATGAAATTGAAAAGAAGATATCCACTCCGGAGAATTTGACACATTATGAAAATCCGATCTTTGCCAAGCCTGCCAAGCAGCAACTGGCGCTAAGCATACCGGTATAATGATGAGATCTTGTATTTTTGCTGCAGCTGCGGGGCCGCTAGTCCGCTAGTCCGCATTGGAATTGCCTCTTTTTGATTATACATGTATGAACAAGGGTCAAGTGCGTTGAATCTGTGACTTTCGGGATCCGCACATTGTTAATTGACCAAAATTTCTCTAATCATAGTTAAAACCTTAACACTGAACGGATATCACTTCATATCCAGCCAGATTCTGATGGCACCCAGTTAGTTTTGACTTCTGCAGAACGACCTGGGTATTCCGTTGTCCCTATTTGAATTCAAGACTTTGCATCGTCTTATGTACAAATTTGCTGTCGTATAGGATGGTGGCACATACTGCTCTCTCGCTCTTATACCACTGTGGGTTAGCTCGTAAGCCGTTCCGATGGCGTAAAATATCCCGATTCGCTTGGCAAGGTGGGCCGGTCGTTGCTGCATGGAAGCGACTTACTTCTTGGGCAAACAGCTACCTCTCATTCGTGTCGAGCATGCCAAATGCGGCTGCTATTTGATCATGGAGCTGTTCTATGGAATCAAATTGAATCCTGCTTATCATAAAGGCGTGGAAGGACGTATTATGCATTATCGATTCTAGCATACGCAGAAATGAACCGAATAGTAGTTGTGTATCATTACATACAGGATGCGCTACAACAAAATGCTTTTTGGCGTAGTTAGAGGCGCTAGGTAGGGGCTGAAATTAGTGCTTAGTAGCATCGGCACACTAGCGGGCTAGCGATAATGGCGCTACTCCTCCGTAGTCTCATGGATATAGTGGGATTACTCGCGGTGTTTATGCCGCACGTGAATACGGCTTCTCCAGTGTCTATGATCACAAGGTTTCCGCTTACCTTATTGCCAGGAGTTCTTTGCTTTCCGAAATGTCCTTATAATATACCTTGAAAAAGTACCAAACGCCCACATTATTGTGGCTAAATGGATGATTTTGTCGTGGCAGTGTTCTATATACAAAAAACAGATGTAGGTATTCCGTATATGGGAATGCTTGAAAGTAAGTATAGCGCGAGGCTAACGGGACTGAAAAATACAAGTTACGGCACAAATAGAGGGCGTAATATGATGGTACCACCAGGGTACCAGAGGGCCCATTCACACGACCCTGTTCCTGGAAATTCTGAGACAAGAGATATTTAAGTCAGCTCCTTTTCGCTCCTGGGATAGACATAAAATCCACCCAAACATTCTTTTCTGCAAAGTCTCCCGCTATTTCAACCGTAGAAACAATGTACATTCCTCTTTTGCGTGGCAGTTCACCCATACACTTCTTCATGGCTGACGAAGAACAATAGACCCCCAAAATGAAGACTACCAATCTCGCAACCTTGTGTGCATTGTTTGCGGCGGCTACACTGGCCCTGCCAGCCGGAGATCTTGAAGCCCGAGTTCTACAACCCCAAGTTTATGGCCGGACCTGCTACTGCGGCGATAATTGTAACACGGTCAGCTGGCTATACGCTTGGGAATGGGCTGACGGGTCATGCTTCAACTTTTATACGGGCATGGCGGCCGCGTGGATTGATGCCGGATCAGCGTGCACCTTCTACAATGCGCCTAATTGTCAGGGCTCCTACATGGGTTCCTCGAGCAAGTGTACCAATTCAGATGTTGGCTGGCTTTGGTCTGCAACGTGCCATCGGTGATAGTCGGAACCGTGCCAGCTTAACATCATGATATGCTGAATACAATGTTTTGCCTTCTTATTCCGGTAGTTCCAAATCTCTGTTCCTCAAAATCTCTTTCTACGCTTATCCAAATATATGGCAATTTAGTGATAGTTTTAACGTTATGAATCTCAACACTGTGCATTTTGACAAGGCTTTTATTTATATCTTCACTTTATTCATAGATTCTAGGGCTTCAAAGGTACCAGTCCAGACATATAAATCAGTTGGCCATGCAAGAATTTGAACTTACGCTGGAGTACAAAATTGACAAATTCCAAAAGCAACCATGACTGAGGTATCAAAAAATATCAATGGAGTAAAGGCGTTTTGTAGATCCGTCTTGTTGACCAAAGTGAGCCAAAGTGAAACAAACACAAAGCCAAAAAACTTGGGTGACAATAAATCAAGATATTATTTTCAAACCAGACCATCCTTGTACAGCGTGCAAGCCCTATCCTTCTGTGCCCATGGTGTTCTGAAGTGAAGGCGGTATTCTTTTCTTTGGTATCAGCTGGAGAATTTCTATCGTACCAATGCTCTGCTTTGGGTCCCTGAGACCATTCGTTATAGAGTCTCTTGCTATGGCCATGCGTACGTCTTCGGGCTCAAGCTTTTCGAAGTCATACCATGCATTCCTCGAGAGGGGAAGCTCGGTTAGATCGGAATGGACATGACTGTTACGTACTTTGTAGAACTAGGCTATAAGCTATTGTGTCATTTTGTATAAGCGTTCTGTTTATTTACCTTGATGAACTTAATTGAAGTGCAGGTTTTCCAAGAAAAGAAGTGGTGTTTGAGATATCCACGTTTTCTGATATATTCAGCCTTGAGCTTCTGGTAGAACTCGGTATTAGCTCGGATATTTTCGGAATAAGGAAGCATAGAAAGCATAGTCTGTCTGAGCCGAGTCCAAGGCCTGTCAACGCACCAATATATTCCGTTTGAGTAACCACGGTTCTTTTGGAATGTTGTATCTCGTAAAAAGGTCCTGCTAAGGCGCGTCCCTTCCTAGTTCCTGCTTGAGGAGGAAGGTTTGAACCTGAACAAGCGAAGTCCTTAAATAAGTCACTATCTTGATGTCTCCTAGCATTTGAATGTTGAGTATCTTGCTGATGTCGCGGCAGAGTTGGCTCCGAATCACCTCCATGACGAATCGGTATCGGCATGCAACTAACTTTGACGATATCGATCTGCTTCTTCCAAAGACAAATGGCGAAAGAGCTCTTTCGATCCACACTTCAACGAAAGTTAGGCTTAACCATACAAGGTAGTTTTCAAACTTACCATCCATTTAACCGTCAGATATCCAGGTGGACATAGATTATTAGGCTGACGCAATGGCCACCAATCTATAGATTCCGTAGTAAAATTTTGTATGCCTATTTTGATTTGATCGATGATTGAGGGGGCGGTATGTCAGAGAAGCAAATTTCACGAATGCCATCAAAGAAGTGCTGCCTGATTTTACACGAAGGCTGTAGGAAATTGAAGCAAAGGGTAGAAGTGGTCCCCGTTGAAAAGGGTTTCTGGCCGTCATTGTCCTGGGTCTTGGCGTCGGCACCGTGGTTAAGTAGTGTTCTTATACTTTATCCTGAACCGGCCTGGGCGGCGAAATGAAGAGGTGTACGACCGTCTTTGTCCTGGATGTTGACGTCTGTACCTTTGAACAACAGTGCCGATATACAGTCCTCTGAACTAGACTAGACGGCTGAGTGAAGAGGCGTGCGACCGTCTTTGTCCTGAATAATGACGTTTGTACCGTGGTTAACTAGTGCTCTTATACTGTCCTGTGAACTGGACTGGGCGGCGAATTGAAGAGGCGTGCGACTTTCTTTATCCTGGGTCTCGGCATCCGCACAGTTCTTAAGCAGTGTCGTTATACTGTCCTCTGAACCAGACTGGGCGGCGAGGTAAAGAGGTGTACGACCGTCTTTGTCTTGAAACTTGACGTCTGCACCATGGCTGATAAACTCGGAAAGAGCCGGTAAAGACCCGGACTCTGCTGCGAAGTGAATTTCTGTTCGACCTCATTTACTTTTTATCCCGATTTTAGCACCAATCTGGATCAATGTCGTTATGACTGTGACAGCGTCTAGTTTAGCCGCTTCCTGTCATAAGGTATGGCCTTCACTTAAGTAAGTATTAACCAAACCTGAGTACTTCAAGACTTCGTGAAATTCTTTCCAATTCTCATCCAAAGCATGCTTTCGAAGGCTTTTCCGGAATTCAATATACTCCTCTTCCACACTCTTAACGAAATCAAACAGCTTTGACTGGCCCCACTGCTTTGCCCGCTCTGATGCCGATATTCCTCGAGCGTCAATATCCTTTGAGCTGGCGCCGGCGAGTATCAATAACCTTATGCAAGGTTCGGATTTTGCCCATATTGCTAAATGAAGAGAAGGGTCTCCATACTGGCATCTTTCGGGGAGGTTTTCTCCTTCTTTGAGTGCGTTGTCTACGGCCTTCTCATCGCCTTCCTTGTCAGCGAAGTGGATTCCATGATAAGTGGACAAACTAAACTAGAAATCGTAATTCATCGTACCCGTCCGATATGATATATCTAGTTTCTTGGCCACATTGCGTCATTGGAGGGCCTTGCCCATGTAGGCATTTATCTCCGAGATGAGATAAATGAATTGCGCGTTCAAAATGATACTAGGTTTATTTTGATAGGCGCGCATGTCTTTCCTACAAAAACTATGACCAGTGTCCCGAGCCAGATATTATTAGTGGAATGTGGGGTATGTAGTGATCAAGGATAGCACCCGAAATTCACGTACCTATGTATATTGCGGGACTTGTGAATACAAACAAATTCTATCTTTGCTTTACAAATAATCAGATATACAATAAATAGTCAAGATAAAGAAATACAAACCAAGAGAAGCTGTTGAATTGAAGTGAACATAGATAAGTAGAAGTCAGATGCAAACAGAACAAACGGCTATCGGCATATCGGCGTTGTTCCCCGCGGTCGATTGTGCAAGGAAAAAGAAGAAAAAACACAGAAAAAGCCAGCAATCCTCCCTGCATATCTTTCAACTTTGCGCCAATCACTTTTTGCGATCTCAGCACTTTCATTGACCCAACATTGACAGACCGAAACCTCTGGTTAACCATCAATATGGTCCAAGGCGTAGCCCCGCAGGGCATCGTCTCCCTCTTAGACACGGATCTGTACAAGCTGACCATGCAATGCGCGGTCCTCAAGTACTTCCCGGATGTTTGTAAGTAGCTATAGACTGGGAAGTGGGACTTGGACTGACATCAGTGCAGCTGTGACCTACAGCTTCACGAATCGGACCCCGCACATGAAATTGCATCGCGCGGCTTACAAATGGCTACTGAAACAGTTGGATTGTGAGTGGATTAATACACGATGATCCCGGATCACATCTAACTATTCTGTCATAGATCTGGCTGAAATCCGCGTCACTGCCGAGGAGCGCGAATTCCTCCGCCAAAAGTGCCCCTACCTAAATGACGCATACCTCTCCTTCCTAGAGACCTTCCAGCTCAAGCCTTCCGAGCATGTTGAGGTCAAGTTTACTCCGACACAAGATACGGGCAGCGACGATGACGAGGGCAACGTGGAATACGTCATCAAGGGACTCTGGCTCGACACGATCCTGTATGAGATTCCTCTGCTTGCGCTGACCAGCCAGGCGTATTTCATGTTCAGTGATACGGACTGGGATTACGAGAACCAGGAAGAGAAGGCATACCAGAAGGGCTGTACTTTGCTGGAGAATGGATGCGTGTTCTCCGAATTTGGCTCCCGACGCCGGCGAGACTACCACACACAAGACTTAGTCATGAATGGACTTTGTCGCGCCGCGGAGGAAGGAAAGAAGCAGGGCTGGTCGGGTGTTATGGCCGGAACGAGCAATGTGCACTTTGCCATGAAATACAATAAGGCTGCAGTTGGTACTGTGGCGCATGAATGGTACATGACCATTGCGGCTATCACGGATGACTATGAGAACGCCAATGAGCTGGCGCTGAGCTACTGGCTCGGATGCTTTGGGGAGGGAGTATGTTATTTCTTTTATTTTCAACTTCGGCAGTAGGAGATCCAGCTAACCAGAAACTGGCAGGTCCTTGGAATCGCGCTTACCGATACCTTTGGCACGCCGGCTTTCCTTGATGCGTTCAGCAAGCCCGTTTCTGGGCCAAATGAGAAGGCTGGTGCCCGCTCAACTATGACTTACGCTCAGAGCTATACCGGTGTCCGCCAAGACTCAGGAGACCCAGCACACTTTGTCCAGATGGTCCGAGAATTCTATGACCGTCAGGGTATTACCGACAAGAAGACCATAGTTTTCTCGGACTCACTGGACATTGAGCACTGTCTGGAGTACAAGGCCATTGCCGAAGAGGCTGGATTCAACCCTACCTTCGGAGTAGGAACCTTCTTTACCAGTAAGTCAGAGAATTTGGCGCTTGATTTTCACCCATACTGATATTATGCTAGATGACTACACGCAAAAAACCACTGGGGAAAAGTCCAGGCCTCTCAACATTGTTATCAAGATCGCCACTGCAAATGGAAGTCCTGCAGTCAAGCTCAGTGACAACCTGGGAAAGAACACAGGCGATCACGCCAAGGTTCAGGAAGTTAAGAAGAAGCTGGGATATGTCGAGTACTCGTGGGAAGAGGGCGATGAGAGCCGTCGTTGGACAAAGCAAGCTTAATCAGCCGTGCCTTGCAGGATATTCCCAAAATATGAGCCATGATCACATCGAAGAAATTGGTGGTGGATTTTCATAGACATAATGTGTCACCACAATAGAGCATAAGAATAGATTTTAGTTGCTATCACTATGAGAGAAAGCACATCGACTGTATTTGAAAGGGATCTTTAGAGCCTTGTCTGTATCCGGATATGAGTTTCGCTGCATTGTAATTTGTATAAATTTTACTTAATCGGGTTGTCATCATCCCAAGGCTTCACAGTACGTTCTGAATGGATATAGCTGTTCAAAGTGGGCCACTATATCGACGTAAGAGGATCGTTGGCCGCTGTATTTTTACATCTTAAGCCATCAGGGCTCAGGAAGGAGCTTCGGAGCATAACGCAATAACAACAGCTGATAGGAAACGGCCGATGAAAACACCCATAGAAAGTGCGGTGTATGGTGACTGCCAATAGAGTGACATCTATGCAGGCAGTTAGGAGAATTGACCAGGAGTTACCTTTACTAAACGCGTCGAGTGTGTTCATGGCAGCTCTAACTGTCCAGATCAGTCAGACCATTCTTGATTCACTTAATCGGCACAATTGACATGGCTGAGATCATCTCTCCGAGTACCCAAGGGGAACCAATTGACCTCACAACCCCGAACACCCAATTGGAAAGTGTAAGCACCCTCTATTCCATTCAGCCACAGCAGCATACTCACTCCCAACAGGAAAACGACACAGAAACCTCAGACCACACAAGAGCAACAAGCCCCCACTCAATCGTCAGCGACATATCCAATCCCTCCCAATATCGACCCCGAGGCGTGAAAAAGATAATCTCCCAAGGCCACTGCCTAATCGGTCTGCTGGACGACAAATCTGTTCTCAAATACGCCAGCGACCCAAACAACAAAGAATACCAAAAAAGCATCAGAGTAGAATCCGCCTTGCTGCAGCTCCTCGGACCACACCCGCACATCATCGAATGGCAAGGCCTCTACGAAGAAGCCCTCAAGCTCAAATTCTACCCCCAAGGCACCCTCCGCAAATACCTCACGATGAACCCGCACGTCGAAATCAGAAAAAGACTCAAATGGTGCAGGCAGCTCGCTGAAACAATCGAGTTTGTACATTCAAAACGTGTCATCCACTGCGATATCTGTCTCCATAATGTCCTGCTGGACGATGATCTGAATGTCGTGCTTGCTGATTTCCAGGGCGTTTTCAAATCAATTACCGGGGCTGCGCTGCTCGATGGGTTAACGCGTGAATGTTCAAAGGCTTATATGCCAAGGTCAGATATTCACTATGCGAGTACGGGTAGCGATTTGTTTGCGCTTGGTTCGGCGATTTATCATATTATGGTGGGTCATGAGGTGTTTCCGGAGCTGAGCAGTCTTAGAGATGCGGAGGAGATCAACCGTAGGTTTGAGAGTCAGCTTTTTCCAGGTGATAATTATGTGGCTAGCCATATTGTGGAGAAATGCTGGAAAGGGGAGTATAGGGTTGCGGCTGAGATTACCGCTGAACTTGATGATCTGGAATTACTGGCTCAGGCTGTAGAAGCGGAGGGAGCCTTTGGAGTTGGGTAGATTGAATTAGATAGGTCATGGAGAAGGTTAGAAATCGGAGTTTGCAAGGTTTTGTATCATTAGGTCTCAAGAGTCCAAATTTAGTACTATTTCTACCTTTCAAAATTTTCAAGGCCCTGGATTTAGTAATTCACAGTAGCTATATGCAGCTGTCAACGAAGCGTGACGGGATCAGTATCAGCTGTTTCCAGACTTTTACACCTTCAGTAATATCACACAGCATAATGCTTGGGTGCTTGGATAATCGACCCGTGGACCGCAAGGTAGCAGAAACTGGATAGCAAGCTTAGTCTCCATTAGCACATTCCAGGACCGATATGCAACATGACATAAATCCTGCAAATGACGCATATTCGAGTGCATTGGCTCGTAAATTTGATATATACACATGTAGAAGAAGTATACATAACACAACCACCTTCATATTACACTAAAACATATCATCTCCAGATTGGAATCCCAGATCTTTGTCCAAATCACCAGTAATTTCCGGCCTTGTGTCGTTCACAGGTTGGTGCTGAGAGTGACCCCCAGGGGTAATATCATTTGCATCTTTCATAAAGGAAAAGAGATCGTCGTCTTGGACTTGTTGTGACTCATTTGTCCTCTGAAGCCCACTGAAAGTTTCGGCATGACTGAACTGGTGCATGTCTGTGTCCCGGAAGAGCTCCTGTGTCCAGTCGACGGCATCTGGGTCTTGGGCGTGTGGAGAGATGTTCATTTCATCGGGGTTGTTGCGATTCGAGTTTTGAGGTGTGGGTATATCGGGGAAGGAGTCAATGTCGATGGAGAGGAAGTTGAAGGGGTTGTTGTCGACGCTGTTGGGGTCGTCGAATTGATCGAAGTCGTCTGGGAATAAAGGTAGATCGGTTTCTCGTGTGGTTTGGGGAGTGAAGGCTTTTTGACTAGTGCCCTCTTGGCCTGATGAAGCTGGTGGCCTCGAAATCGGAGTCTCAATTCGAGTGACTGGCTTCTCGGGTAATAATGTGTTGGCTTGAGGCGTAGAACCAGATTCTGCGCTTGGTTTCCTAGTCGTCAATGAGGTGGCCGGGGCATCGAGGTTGTATTGCATCACCTCGAAGAATGTGCTTGATGCGCCGGACTGCATCTTTATGGCAGCTTCGATGTTGGCAAACTCTTGGTCGGCCGCTGGGTAGATATCCTTAAGACAATGGAGGACTTGAATACAGCGGTGGAAATTGTAGACACTGCTTTCACGGACGGCTGGATTGTCGGACATGGTGTTGGATAAGTGTGCCACAGCAGCAGGTAGAATCACAGTCACGCCAGACTGTGGTAGGAAACGCGTCAGATTGAGTTGATTTAAGCCTTGAATGATATGTGTAATGCCTCCAGCTGCATCATGCATCTTCGTGCGAGCAGTATTCCGCCAATTATTACGTGATTGAGACTGGTCGTTCGAGGCTATCGCCCATGGCCTGTGGAGTGCACTGCTGGTTGCATGGTAGAGCATGCGGAGCATTGCGCCATGTAGCAAAAGCACATCTTCACCATCACGGAAATTGGTCCTTGTCTTTGGTACGAACTGTGCGTCTTTAGGAAGTGCACTAAGCCATGAGTCGAGTTTCTGACCACACCGCGCAAACTCAGACTCAGAGGCCTGACGGGGAACGATTGTGACTGTGGTGCGATTTGTGGCTCCGAACTGGCGCTGTGACGGTGTATACTGAGCAAATAGCACTCTACCGATACACTGACAAAGCTTCATCTTCTCAATGAACATAATAGCGAGGCGCTTCTGATGCGATACGTCTTCAAGTTGGCGACATCGGAAACTTGCCACCACAGATGGTGAGAAGGGTTCAAAATCGAAGTCGTCTAGCCGGAGCATTGGAACACTACTTGTTCCCTCGTTGACTTGTAGTGGGCGGCGCATGCCCATGGCAATAAGTCGATCTCGAGAGAATAGACACCACCAAAGCCGAGAGCGTAGTCGTCGAGTCTGTAAATCCATTTCGCCCGATGCAGGGTCCCTATTCAGCCCAATTGAATGTGCTTGTGTGTTACAAACTCCGATCCAGTCCCAGATATCCCGCTGCGGGCTATTCTCTGGATCAGACCAGTAGGTCATCAATAATAATGTTTGTAGAATCACAATGCGATCCTCTTCACAATCAAGAGAGTATAGTAGCTATGAGCAGGTTATTGAGTTAGCTGAGTAATCCAAGAAAAGGAGGGCTCGAGAGAACACAAACCCTTAGGCGAGTGAAAAAAGCATTACGTGCGCTCTTCCGGGTTGAATACCCAGCGTCCTGCAAGTGTTTGAGATCGACGAAAGCAGTACCGACAAACATGACTGCTTGGAACAACAAAATACTAACATTCCCCTCTGGGTCATTCTCAGCCACACACCGCAAGAACTCTTGCAAATTCAAGACTGGCATAAAACTGTGCACCCATTGGATATAACAGCGCAGCAATTCGTCTCGAAGCCCGCTCTCCGGAAGAGACAGCGCGCCACGGAATCGCAGAAACTCCAAGTCCTCAGGTGCAATACGAGCGGGCAACGGCTTCAAAAATTGAGGCTCATCATCCAGCATCGCGGTTAGCGGATCAAAGTCGGGGTCTATCAGGTCCTGTACGGCAGACACCATGTTTGCCAAAGGCATGGAGTGTTGCACATCGGGGTTTCCGGCCCTTCGCCATCCATTTGCAGGTTTAGACTCGTATAGCCATGGTACTTGAGGGTCATATTGAAGGCTGTGTCGCTTGGCTGTAGGGTCGAGGCGAGTGTCTGGCGACTTGCGCTTCAGAGTGTGCGCCTGGCTATCAGGCGTTGACGACATGACCTTGCATCTAGGGTATATCAAGTGGGTCTTAGATACATTGAGTTTCCGCGTTGCGAATTGATCGACGTGTCAAGAAGTTGGTGGTTGAAGCCGTAAGAAAGCGGTGTTCGGAGTCGGGGAAAAGTGTGGGGGCGTGCGGAGAATCTTGGCGGGAAGATCGCCACTACCTGCAAAGGTGTGTAGCGGCCAACGGTCGGATTGAATTATCTGCAGATGCTTGACTTAAGTTTGACAATAAACTAAGATACTTGAATTACTATACTAAAGGCTATAGAAAAAAAAAGGGGTGAACAAGAGGTGAAAAGAGTTCTAAGAGTTGTCAATTTGATAATGTATAGAAAGTGAATCTGACCCCTGGCCGCTATGCATTTTCCCGCTATGATAAGATCCAGAATGTGATCGAGGAAGCCGATAAGGAGGTGATGCCAACGAGGATCGGCCAAGATAGCGATGGCCAGGAAGCTCCGTACAGCCCTAGGTATCGTAAAGGTAATCCCATCGAGATGATGGAAGAGCAAAACGACTTGCCAGACAGAGATGCCACCGATACAATGATAGAAGGACAAAGCGACTTGCTAGAAATAATTCCCATCGACACAGTGATAGAAGGGACTGAGGATATTAATCGAGAGTCTAGAAAGCCTACTTAACAAGCAGATAAGATCTGGAACAGGATAGAGCAAGCCGATGAGATTATATCACCAGGCATCGGCCAGAATGACGATGGCCAGGAAGCTCCGTATAGCTTAGAGGAACTGGAGCTGCACCGGATTTTCAAATTTTTGTGAAAACACCGGCACAAGATACAGTGCAGCCATTGCCATCAAGCTGCTAGTACCGTACAAAAGTGGCAAAGTTTGATTTCTGGCATCCGCCACGCTTCTGTCCACCGTCTTTCACAAGATCGCGATTCTCTCGTCCAGATAAATAGTGCCGCCATTGAGTACTTTATTTATATCGGTGGATTTCCAAGCATAGAGAAGCTTTGCCGTCTCTTGAAGTTCCTGGAGCGTAGACTCCCAAAGTCAGAGCGTCGTCTAGCGCAGCCAAGACGGAAGTTTAAGCACTTAGCTTCTTTGCCAAGTTTGCGCTATGAGCATCTGAAAGACCGATTCCTGTTGCTGCCAAAGCCCCCCCCCGGGAGTTCTTGACTGGATTGAGGAAATTTACAATTCGAAATGGTTCCTGCAAGCTGCATTCCGATGAAGCCGATGCACTACTTAGTATTAGTTTCTTCCGATCCGGTAAAGACGTCGAACTACAAAGTTTTGTTGATGTGTATCTCGCAAGAAGCAATGTGAAATGATTCGTAGGGTGGTCATTAACACCAAGGAGTGTGGACCGACGAATGAAATCTCAACGACTACCCCCGGTACTGTAGATCAAGGGGGCTCATTTGTGACCTGGGGAAGGATTGCAAGGGTGTGCAAATGTCGGGACACGATCTATAAGCCTAGACTTGACGGGCCATCAGCGTACGGATGGAACATGATTTTGTTGCTTAGGAGGTATGGTTGGGGCAGGTGGTCGTGTCCTCCTAGTTGCTCTCGCAAGAGAGTGGTTGGTTCTCCATCGAATGGAAAGTTGCTGCTTTGTCTTTCTAGTCTAGAGCGTTCTGGAAGCGATGCATCTTCTCCTGTATCAACCTTCCCCTCAATCAATATACTCTCTTCGAACCCGACACTTCCTCTACCTATCTGCTCCAATTCTACGGCCAGCCTGCCCACTCTAGCAGATAGCCTTTTGGAATTAATGTTAATTTTGGACGGGCAAAATGGTAGATCTAAACAAAGTCTCCGGTTTTTGCACTAGAGGCCGAGAAACCGATTGGGTCCCGGCCGACCCACAAAGTTTGTTTCAAACACCCATCGCATCTCGCGCCCGTACCTTCTGGCGGCGTCTACGGGCAGGCGCTCGGGCAAGATAGCCCCACGAGGGGCACCAGCAATACAAATATGAAGGCCGTCGTCATAGAAAGCTATCTAACGACCTTGGGTCCCTAAAAAACGCGATTGCCTAGAATAGGTTAAGATTGTTTCAACCCCAGAGCCTCTAATCATTCGTTATACCTCATGACACTGAATTCGCGTCACTGCTATCCTGAGGGAAAATGGTTTGATTAGTCTTTAGCACCTATACCCAAATTTGATGATCGATACGCACGTCAGAACCGCTACGAGCCTCCACCAGAGTTTCCTCTGGCTTCGCCCTATTCAAGGATAGTTCACCATTTTCGGTCCCAAGTGCTTCACTATGGGTTATTTCTCTTTCTATCAATCATGCTTTCTTTTTTCCCATCGCTCTTCCGACCTTGCGCCCTTGCTGACTATTTATCTCGGATTTAGGGCATGTACATATTGATATGATACGGTCGCAGTGTCATCCAAAGATTACCTATGATACTCTGAGTAGAGAGCAGTTTGATTGATACCAACAATTCAACCTTCTCATGGCATTTCAGATATAATGGCTCAATAAGACACAATAGAACGGGTAGACTCCAGATGTTACGATGGTCGGGTGAACATACGTCTTAATGGAAAGAGTTAAGAGATATATAATTGGCAATGGCTGGGTAAAGCGAAGTGAAGACTCAAAAGCGAAAATTGTTTTACAACTAGCGGAAAACGTGCGCAAGATACAAGAGTTTCAGCACTCAGAAGGCACTCAAATTGCTTCTGCTGATACAGATCACCTTATGACTGTCGTGTTCCAGGCCCTTATTTGCGCTTCGGTCCTTTTGATATCGTCAAGGACTTTCATTGGTATTTACGCAGCGGGATGGAATTTAACTCCAAGTTTGACCCTGAGTTCCAGGAATTTTTCAAACGAGACAGCAGGTCTTGGCCGTTGGTACCTAGGTATTTACCCACGGTGAGCTTAGCAGCCTTAGTATTCTTGCTAGCAGGGATAGTATCTCTGGTATCATTTACGGGGAACCGCTAGTTGGTATCCATCATATTGGGAATATACTACTGCCTATCAAGTCAACCAACAGAACTCTTTTTGGGTCCATGAGATTGACAAATTCTTACAACCAATGCCCGAAGAACTAGCGATAGACCGTGGTCGTCAAAAATCTTTGGAGATATTTGAGTAATCCTGGCTTGTGTGATCAACTAAAGGACCCTCCCATGAAAATAAAACAATTATTTATACTTCTATAACAACCTTGCAGATACTTGTACTTATTGGATCTATTTCAACCGTCGTTGTTCACGCGGGGATAGTCTAGGTAGACATTGTTTAATTGATTACAGCATCTGTACACGTTATATTATTCCTAGTAATAACTAAAGCTTTTCCCAACTGAGTCAATACTCACCGTCGCTAATAACGTTCTATAGTAAAAGAGAAAGGTTTGGAGTAAGCCACGAGTGTTTGACAATAGCACGCGGCAAAATTCCTGATATTCATGAACTTGAAACTGGAGTCATCATGCGGGATATTGCATGTCCTCCAAATAATATATTGTACAAATTATCCCATCCCAAAACCGCCGAGCGAAAAAATATCTATGCATCATGTGTTTTCCGTTGACCGACGCCGATATGCTTCCACTGCTCCAAGGGAGATCCGAGTCGTGTCACGGGAGGTATCAAAGGCATGGTGGTATTACATACTGCCTCAAGTTAGTATTTGTTAGGATAAATACCGTCGTTAACGATGGATTCGAGTCAGGGTCGACTTACGGAGGAAGGAGGAACTCTCCGAGGCTGGAGGAAAGGAACGCAATACCGGCCTAAGTAGCCATTCGTTAGTTATATGGAATGCAGGAAGAATCCAGACTGATATGATGAAACATACACCGAAGACAATGATACTGCGGACAATTGTCTTGTTCTCGGGGTTGGTGGCCTCATTGTAGGCAGTGCTGAAGAAGCTCTTCTGGGGGCGCGAGCCGGAGGGAATGATGCGCTGGTTGGGAGCCATTTTGTGTGATGTAATGAGACGATGGAAGACGGAGATTGATGTTGTTGGTTGGAAGTGATGGTCGGATCTTCGAGAAATCTGCGGCTTCGGAACATTTGGCGTCACTGCGCCACTAGCTCCTACCGGTGACCGTATCTTTTGCCCGCGCATTGAAGGACGATGCGACAACATCTGCGACAACCTTTTTCTTTGCTTTATGTATCTTGTCTTTGGCGATTTTTTGAGCTTTGAGTTGATATCGCTGTTTTGGGTTTAACTGACAACACATCGGTGCACCAAACGCTTTTCACGGTATCAGTGACCCAGCCGTCGCAACCATGAATGTCGACGAGCTCTTCAAGGTTAGTTCCACGGTGTTTCTTGCTGTCTCGCATTGCTCAAACAAGTCTGACTGTATAGAAATCATCCTCCACTGGAGGTGCTAAGCGCAAGTTCGAGCCTCTCCAAGACCCAAGTACGCCCTTCCCCCGCAAACGCATTAGTCGGACTTTCCTAACATAAATACAAAGATGAGGTGTACAAATCAGCAAAGATCGATTCAAATGGTGATGTGAGGTCGAAAGGGAAGGCCCCCATGGTTGAGGATGAGGACGACGGGGAAGCTGGACCTGAGCTCCCTCCGGACATGGAAGAGGATCTCCCAGATGACGAGGAGGGCCGCTTCTTCGGCGGTGGAATGGAGCAGAAGACAGCGCAAGCGATGGAATACATTGACCAATATGAGGAAGAAGAGGCTGCGGTATGGAATATTCAAAGGAATCTGAAGGTTGTCTGGTGCTGACATTCACATCTACTAGCCCGAGAACTTCGACTCCGCGTGGGTACGTCGCTTCGCATTGAGTTTCGAAAAGAAGATTTCCAAGAACGCCGAGCTACGAGCAAAATTTGAGAGTGACCCAACAAAGTACGTGGGTCGGAACGATTGGTGATTTCAGATGCTGATATGGTCACAGATTCATGGTCTCTGAGGCCGATCTCGATAGTGAGATCAAGGGCCTATCGATTCTGTCCGAACACTCTGAGCTATATGAGGAATTTGCAAAGATGGGATGCGTGGGATCTCTGATCTCCCTGCTCGCACACGAAAATGCAGACATCGCAATCGATGTCATCCAGATTATAAGCGAATTGACAGACGAGGATGTGGAGGCGGAGCAAGAACAATGGGATGCCCTCGTTAATGCGATGGTATGTTGAAATTGCCAATTTGGGAAATAGAAAATGCTCACAATGCTTAGATGGAAGCCGGTCTTATTGAGTTGTTGACACAAAACCTCTCCAGACTAGATGAAGGATCTGAAACCGACAGGGCGGGAGTGTATTATGTGCTAGGTGAGTACACACAGGCGAGAAAACCGAGGGAAACATACTTATTGAAAACAGGCGTATTGGAAAATCTTGCCTCCCAGACATCACACGCGGAGACAATTGGACAAGACGCGGCGATCCTGCCATGGATTTTGTCACGCATTCAGCAGAAAGAAGCAGTCGTCACTCAGAACAAGCAATATGCAGCAGAAATATTGGCGATTCTATTACAGTCATCCTCAAAGAATCGTGGAAAGTTCATTGACCTTGACGGTATCGATGCCATTCTTCAGTTGCTTAGCTTGTACCGCAAAAGAGACCCGGCCAAAGACTCGGACGAAGAAGAATTTGTCGAAAACCTGTTTGACTCACTCATTTGCTTGGTCGAAGAAAATTCCGGGAAAGACAAGTTCGTTGAGGCCGAGGGAATTGAATTAGCACTGATCATGCTCAAGGAGGGCAAGTTTAGCAAGCCTCGCGCGTTGAGGGTACTTGACCATGCCTTGGGTGGCGTCGGAGGTGCGCCGGCATGTGAGAGACTGGTAGAGGCGGCTGGTTTGAAGACTGTCTTCGGCATGTTCCTGAAGAAGGTAGGTTGGAGTTCACCAGCAGAACCGAGCGAAACTAACACCCATATAGCAAGAGGGCCAGAATATCGAACACTTCCTGGGGATCTTTGCTTCCCTTCTCCGACTCCTCCCTGGGGGCTCTGCGCCACGAATCCGGACATTAGCCAAATTCATGGAAAAGGACTATGCAAGAATCGAGAAGCTTATCACTTTGAGACGAGAGTATGCCGCGCGTGTCTCGCCAGTGGAACAAGCCATTGCAAAGGAGCGCAGAACTTTCGATGAGGAGGAACAAGAACTTATGGCCGGGGAATGGTTGTCCAGGCGGCTCGACGCTGGCCTGTTCTCATTACAGGCAAGTCTTGCCCTCAAAAGATTTGAATTGTCACTAACAGCCCTAGACCATCGATGTTATTCTGGCATGGCTTCTTGCCGAAGACGATGGAGCAAAGAAGAAGATCGTGTCGCTTCTTGCGGATCGTGATGAAGATTTGTCTTTGGTCCGCGGCACGTTGAAAGGTAAGACACATATGACACTACGATATTTCTAATCTAACTGAAATAGAACAACTCGAGGGACTCGGTGAGGAGGAACCAGGCCATAAAGACTTCAAAGACATGCTCAGCACTCTTTTGCAGTTTGTGTGAGCAAAATACACACCGAAATCAATTGTACTATATTAAAAACAAGATCATCCTCCAGATTCATCAATATCATGGCGCTAAGCGTAATGATTGTATTTTATTCAATGACATTCAAGATCAATAAAGAGTGACTAGATGCCATTGGATACTTCGAGTGAACCCTTTGGGCGGTGAGATCCTGGTCACATGATAACTTCTTAATTGGGACTAGTGCAAATCCAGCGGGCTCAGAAGCATCAATCGTCTGAAGATCAGTCCCTTCATCGCATCATTGACGGGGAGTTCCTCATTCATCTCCGCCAGTTTGTCAGACCTTTTTAACTAGCCGCTCTGACTCTCTGACTCTTGAATCTCCCCTCCCTCGGCGATCGACAGGTGGTTGCTCCAGCGCGTTGAGCGTTTCTCGCGGAGACCTGCACAGGCCGACGCGCCTCTTGCGCTTTTTCTTCCCACAACTTAGCCCTCCTACCTTCGTTATCCGACAAAAGAGTTCGACCTAGATACCCCGCCATCATGGCCGACTACGATGAAACATACGAGGAGGAGTTCTACGATGAGGCCGACGAGGGCATCACCTCCGAGGATTGTTGGACGGTGATTTCGTCCTTTTTCGACTCAAAGGGTCTCGTCTCTCAGCAGCTTGACTCTTTCGACGAGTTTATATCCTCTACCATGCAGGAGCTTGTCGAAGAGCAAGGTCAGGTGGTCCTCGATCAAACCCTCCCCCCTCCGAAGATGAAGTAAATCCTGTTGTTGTGCGCCGCTATGAGCTCAAGTTCGGCACTGTCATGCTTTCGCGTCCATCGGTGACAGAAGGCGATGGTGCGACTACCATCATGTTGCCGCAGGAAGCCCGACTCCGAAACCTCACCTACGCCTCCCCACTCTATCTCGGTGTCACAAAGAAAATTGTGGAAGGTCGCGAGAAGCCCGCCAGGGACGATGAAGATGAGGAAGAGGGTGACCAAAAGTCTAAATCATACGGAGGCCTTGATTGGAAGGAAAAGATGCTACCTCAGGAACAAAGCAAGGAGGAGACCGTTTTCATTGGAAAGATGCCCATCATGCTGAAATCCAAATACTGTATCCTGAAGGATCTCAATGAGTCCTCACTCTATGCTTGGAACGAGTGTCCTTATGACTCTGGTGGTTACTTCGTCATCAACGGTAGCGAGAAGGTTTTGATCGCACAGGAGCGCAGTGCCGGCAACATCGTCCAAGTCTTCAAGAAGGCACCCCCAGCCCCACACCTTACATCGCCGAAATCCGAAGTGCAGTCGAGAAGGGTTCCCGAATGCTCTCCTCGCTTACCCTCAAGCTATTCGCAAAGGGTGACAGTGCCAAGGGAGGATTTGGCCCGACCATTCGATCGACGCTTCCATATGTCAAGGCCGATATTCCAATCGTCGTCGTTTTCCGTGCGCTGGGCGTCGTTTCTGACGAAGATATCCTAAATCACATTTGTTACGACAGGAACGATACCCCAATGCTGGAGATGCTCAAGCCGTGTATTGAGGAGGGCTTTGTCATTCAAGACCGTGAGGTCGCCCTGGACTTCATTGCCAAGCGTGGCTCTTCACAGTCAAATCTGAACCACGACCGCCGTGTGCGCTATGCCCGCGACATCATGCAGAAGGAATTGCTACCTCACATTTCGCAGAGCGAGGGCAGTGAAACTCGCAAAGCTTTCTTCCTTGGATACATGGTCCACCGTCTCCTCCAGTGTGCTCTTGGTCGCCGCGATGTCGACGATCGTGACCACTTCGGAAAGAAGCGACTTGATTTGGCTGGTCCCCTTTTGGCCAGTCTGTTCCGAACTCTTTTCACCAGAGTTACCAAGGATCTTCAGCGCTACGTGCAGCGCTGCGTTGACGGCGGTCGCGAGATTTATCTCAATGTTGGTCTCAAGGCCGCAACACTCACTGGTGGTTTGAAGTACGCTCTTGCCACTGGTAATTGGGGTGAGCAGAAGAAGGCAGCTAGCGCCAAGGCTGGTGTGTCCCAGGTGCTGAGTCGTTATACTTTCGCCTCGTCTTTGTCCCATCTTCGCCGCACGAACACACCAATTGGTAGAGATGGAAAGATCGCCAAGCCGCGTCAGCTGCACAACACCCATTGGGGTCTGGTCTGCCCGGCCGAGACCCCCGAAGGACAGGCTTGTGGTTTGGTCAAAAATTTGGCACTGATGTGTTACATCACTGTCGGTACGCCGGCTGAGCCCATTATCGATTTCATGATTCAACGAAACATGGAAGTGTTGGAGGAGTTCGAGCCTCAAGTTACTCCCAACGCCACGAAGGTCTTCGTTAACGGTGTTTGGGTGGGTATTCATCGTGATCCCTCGCACCTTGTCAACACCATGCAAAACTTGCGTCGTCGAAACATGATCTCCCACGAAGTCAGTCTCATTCGTGACATCCGTGAGCGTGAGTTCAAGATTTTCACCGATACTGGACGTGTCTGCCGACCGCTCTTCGTTATCGACAACGACCCTAAGAGTGAAAACTCTGGTGGATTGATTCTCAACAAAGAGCACATTCGCAAGCTCGAGCACGACAAGGATTTGCCCCTGGACATGACTCCGGAAGAGCGCCGTGAGCAATACTTTGGTTGGGATGGTTTGGTACGCTCTGGTGCCGTTGAGTATGTCGATGCTGAAGAGGAAGAGACAATCATGATTGTCATGACCCCAGAAGACTTGGAAATCTCCAGACAACTCCAAGCTGGTTACGCCTTGCCAGAGGATGAGACCAACGATCCCAACAAGCGTGTTCGCTCGATTCTCAGCCAGCGCGCACATACCTGGACGCATTGCGAGATCCATCCCAGTATGATCTTGGGTGTTTGCGCCAGTATCATTCCGTTCCCCGATCACAACCAGTCTCCCCGTAATACCTACCAGTCCGCCATGGGTAAACAAGCCATGGGTGTCTTCTTGACGAACTACGCGCAACGTATGGAAACTATGGCCAACATTCTTTACTACCCCCAGAAGCCTCTGGCCACCACTCGGTCGATGGAATTCTTGCGTTTCCGCGAACTGCCCGCCGGTCAGAACGCTATTGTCGCTATTGCTACATACTCCGGATACAACCAGGAAGATTCCGTTATTATGAACCAGAGCAGTATCGATCGTGGTTTGTTCCGCAGTTTGTTCTACCGTACTTATACGGACACCGAGAAGATGGTCGGCCTTCAGGTCGTCGAGCGATTCGAGAAGCCCATGCGCGCCGACACTCTCGGCATGCGCAAGGGTACTTACGACAAGTTGGATGAGGATGGTATCGTTGCTCCTGGTGTCCGTGTTTCAGGAGAAGATATTATCATTGGAAAGACTGCTCCCTTAGCTGCCGACGCAGAGGAGCTCGGTCAGCGTACCAAGGCACACACGAAGATCGATGTGTCGACACCACTGCGGAGTACCGAGAACGGTATCGTTGACCAGGTGCTTATCTCCACTGGTAACGACGACCTCAAGTTCGTGAAGGTCCGCATGCGTACCACCAAGATTCCCCAAATTGGTGACAAGTTCGCTTCTCGTCACGGTCAGAAGGGTACCATTGGTATCACCTACCGCCAGGAAGATATGCCTTTCACCCGAGAAGGTGTGGTTCCTGATTTGATTATCAACCCCCACGCCATTCCGTCCCGTATGACCATTGCCCATTTGATCGAGTGTCAATTGAGTAAGGTTTCCGCCCTGCGTGGCTTCGAGGGTGACGCCACCCCCTTCACCGATGTTACTGTTGACTCCGTCTCTCGATTGCTGCGCGAGCACGGCTACCAGTCCCGTGGTTTCGAGGTCATGTTCAACGGCCACACTGGTCGCAAGATGGTGGCTCAAGTGTTCCTCGGTCCCACATACTACCAGCGTCTCCGTCACATGGTGGATGACAAGATTCACGCTCGTGCCCGTGGTCCCACCCAGATTCTGACCCGCCAGCCCGTCGAGGGTCGTGCCCGTGACGGTGGTCTGCGTTTCGGAGAGATGGAGCGTGATTGTATGATCGCTCACGGTGCCAGTGCCTTCTTGAAGGAACGTCTCTTCGATGTTTCTGATCCCTTCCGTGTCCACATTTGTGATGATTGCGGTCTCATGACTCCAGTTGCGTAAGTTTAGATTCATCTTTGCCCTTTCGTCGCACAATGCTAACAAACTGTTCTAGAAAACTGAAGAAGGGTCTCTTCGAATGCCGTCTCTGCAACAACAAGCATCGCATCTCGCAAGTGCACATCCCCTACGCCGCGAAGCTGCTATTCCAAGAGCTGGCCTCTATGAACATTGCCGCTCGGATGTTCACCGATCGCTCTGGGGTGTCTGTGCGTTGATCTCGATCTCTAGTCTCAATTTTCTCTACATTGTATTTTAATGATCTCGCTGCAAAAATGCGCATCTGCTTGGCCTTGTTTCGCGGCGTCTGGGAGGGTTGGCCTATGCATTTGAACGGCCATACATAGTTAAATCGCTTTTCTGTGCAGCACTTCTCTTTGTAAAATAAAAAAAACCTCAATACAGCAGAATGGTAGACTGAATTACTATCCGAACTCGGATGCTCTTCCATTTAGCTCGGCTCCCGGATATCCCGAGATCCCCAGCTTTGGGATTTCCATCCCCGCCATGTTCCCGGAAATATAAATACTTTAGCACCTTCACCTGTCCTCTGAAACTGATACATATATTAAGCGCAAAAATGTCTCTCGAAGACCCCATAACAGTACTCTACAAAGAGATCAATGGCAGCAAGATCACAACAGACCTCTACCTCCCCACCTCTTCATCTGCACAGAAATATCCCGTTGGTGAGCTCTTGCCAAACAGTCCAATCCCATTTAAAAACACTATATGTTAAAGACAAATTACTAACAATCCCAGTAATCGACATCCATGGCGGCGCCTTCATGCTCGGTCACTCGCGCATGGTATCCCTCCCACAAGTAAACGACTGCCTAATGCGCGGCTGGATAGTCCTCGTCCCAAACCACCGGCTCTGTCCAGCTGTGAACCTCCTCGAAGGCCCAATGCAAGATATCCGCGATCTCCTAGCCTGGATCCACGCCGGCCATCTAGACAAAGTCCTGCCAGCAGGCTACAGCGCCGATCTGGAAAAAATTGCTGCATTCGGGACCTCATCCGGTGGAACTTTGGCATTGGCATTGGTAACTACGATCCCGAGACAGAAAATACTCGTAAAAATTAAGAATATATCAAATGCTGATCCCCGCAGGGCTTCGACGTCCCAAGACCCGTTGCCGCCATCCTATCTCTCTACGGTGCAGTGCATTTCACAGATCCAGCGTGGAAAACGCCCCTCCAGCACGTCGCTGCAAAATTGCCGTCTAATCTATCCGATGATTTCCTGAACGGGGTCTACGACGAGTATCCCGTTCCGACGGATAGCTCGGTTTCATTGGAAGGGCAGACGGAGTCGGGCGTTAGCAAGGGACCTGATTTTTCGAAGCCGAGGGATGCGTTTGCCTTTACGCGGATTGCGTCGGGGAAGGTGATTGAGGCCATTTATTCGTCCGTGGAAGATCCGGAGATGAGGCGCGTTGATCCTGTTTTGAATGTTGGATCTGGGTTCCCGCCTACGTATATTGTTCATGGTATGGCTGATACTATGGTGCCTATTGGGCTTAGTCGGGTCTTGTTGGAGAGATTGAAGATTTGTGGGGTCAGGTGCGGAATGACGGAGGTTCCTGGGGAGGAACATACTTTTGCTGCTATGATGGAAGTTGGGTCGAAGACTTGGTGGTTGCAGAGAGAAGGGTTTGATTTCTTAGAGAGAGTTATTGGGAAGGGTCCTGGATTTTAAATTGCATTAAGAGATAAAGATGTCGAGAGATTAAGAAATTAAAATACTGTATATACTTACTGGTGCATGTTTATGAGCCTGGACTTCACAGAGAAATACCTAGGTACTTGATGTCCTCTGCCACTTCTTGGCCTTCCCTTTCCGTTTTAGTGCTCAGACCTTGCTTTTTATCGGGTGGGGAGCTGGCTGATTATCGCGTCAATGTTTCAGCGCCGTAGATTCACCTTATTTGATAGTGAACCTTAGATTTCTACCCTGCGCGTGATGAGCGAAATAGCGGCCCCCTCTACGGCTAACTTGTCTACATCTTTAGGCCCATCAACACGATGGTCTATAGTGCTATAGTGGCATCTTTGGTCGTAGATGTACTCTGTAAAGGGACAAAACCTGCACCATACTAAAACATCTCGAATGTTGGATCACGAATTTCGCATTAGAAGGCTCTAATATGGTTATCGTCTAAAATATCAATCTTAATACCTGATTGTAGATGAAATAACCACCGGGCTGCCCAGGGATAGGTGACAACAGAAATGTCGATGTGAAAGCAAACGGTTTATCAAACGCGTTATCGATCTGTTTAGCTCATGGCCATGTATCAGTTTGTGTCGAAACCGGGAGGAAATATGCGCTACGTACAACCAAGTTTCCAGTCACAACCACTAGAACACCGTTGTCAACAGAGGGAGAGGGGTCAGTTGTGTTGATCTTAGTCTTCACGGTCTTCATTTCGGGTTTCTGAAGATGGAGTGAAAGTCAGACATAGGTCATACCTCATGTAGTCACCTCGCTACACGTGGACATCACTCACGATCAATTGTGCTATGATATCCTGGGCACCTTGGAATTCTTGGCCTTCCCATCTCAGCTTTGACTCAGGACGCTATTCAAAAGTCAACTCTTTCTCGCATATAAATCTCTAGGTCTTCAGGTCGACACTTACGTAGAGGGAAGCCAAAGAGCTCCTGGCTTCATAATTGTCGAACGTTCTATAGAAGTGTTCTACAAACGCCCCTAGACAAAGTCAATAATAATTCATCGGAGAGACGGGGCCAAGAGATGAGAAGTTGTTAAATGTAAATAAGGGAAGAAGTTAAAACGACATACTGGCAATTCCGTGGTAATCCCCCATTTTGGCTGAACGTAAGGTATATTAGCAAAATTGACGATCATTAGTAGCTGCAAGCACAATTAGCGGCACATACAGATGTATCTTGTAATGTAGAAAAAGTTGGATTGATCTAAAATTGAGTAGAATGGCTACAAGGTCCTAGCAATATATATAGCTGGGACGCGGGACGGCCCCACCTTCCCCTCCGCCCCAACTATCTACGTAGGCACAAAGCATAAAGTAGATGCATTATACTACATGAAGTTACACTGAGACCCATACTTGGAATCGACATATTTGACCGCTGTTTCCTCTGACGTAGAAAGTAAATTAAAGGATAGATAGATCAGATTACTTGCCGATTGATACCTTCTTCAAGCTAGCGCGATCGTGCGTTCAGATAGATTAGCCAATAAGAGAAACCGAGATACATCTCTTACATGAGTAGTGAGGTAACCAAGACGATCCTTCGGATTTAGATGGATCGGAGCACTCAGCTGAGGGGGTGTATAAAATTCATGATTATATAATTTTATTGTTCCTTGCAGACTTTTCTTACTCGTCCAAGTACATCCCAGGCTTCTTATGAAGATGAACACATACGGCCTCTAGCATCGAAGGGGTGACACTCCGTCGTCGTCTAACACGAGTTAGAGGTGCTCTGACGTTTCCGAATCGGTGAAGGTTGTTACGGAGATTAATGATCGAAAGTTTATCGCATTCAGCTGCTTTGACGATCTGTGGTTTGTTTAGGGACTCGCCAAGTATCATATCACGGGTCATTTCGAGCTTCGATGGAGGGAGCTGTGGCACCATTTTGCGGAATGACGGTGTAAGGTCTAGGTTGTAGATGGTGAAACCCTGACAATTTACCGATAGGAGTTCTTGGGGCACCATAGGAAGATACCTGTGTTCTTCCTCTATGCTTATCTCTGCGTAGCCTTCTTCTTAGTGAGCAGACGAAATGATTGTTGATTGAAGGTAGGGGGGATAGTGGGGTATTAAGAAAGCTCTGGGATGTTGGGTATCTCTGAAATCCCATTTGAAAACTGCGTTTTTACTGGTAATGATCGACAATAAAGAAAAATCGACCTATGTAGCATTTAAGAGATTAGTATGGAGTTTTTAACCCATCTAGGGTCAAGAACGACCCTACCAAGCATAAGAATAGGATCTAGATTGAGTAAGCTCGTTAATAGCAAATGTCGGTGAGAAAAACAATATGTATAATGTATCTCATAGTCATTAGTGTAAACACTTCCTTAGCGACAGACAGCCCCGAATTTAGACCTGCAGATCAACATTATTGCTGTGTTGTCTCGTTGTCTCGCCCCACGGTAAATCCACATCAATGAACAATCACATAGCGCCAGTCAGAAAGGGCTAGGTAAGAACAGTGAGAAGCCAGAGAACAACAAAGAACGAGGATTAGATGTACTAAAAGCGCCGAAGGCTAAGAATTACCTAAGAAAATAATATTTAAGTACTCGAGCAACAATCCTTCGAGTTGAAAAATGGCTGGCTAAGCATACGGATCATGGAAATTGGCCTCTACAATGCTCCACTTCCGTCCGTAATTGATCTGCAGTCATCCACTTAAACATGTAAGGGGAGATAGGACGAGCCTAAGTGTGAATTTTGCTCTTCAGCGCTAGTGTCAAAACATATGAATCTTGTTCTATCCCCATCTCTCTGTCCACTTCAAGTTTCTTCGCTGAATTCCTCCTACCTCTTTTGAAATCAAAAATCAACAGCCCTTACTATAACCAGCAAGTCATCATGAAACTTATCTTCCATCTTATGTTCGCTCTTATCCCGACCCTACTGGTTGGTGCAACTCCACTCGAGTCCGAACGTTGTCGTCGTATTTGAACCCTAGCCTATACGAACGATAGCACTAAAAATTCTTACCCCATCTACAGCACAAGGCTCAATCGTCGACTTTTGCGATGTTTGCTGTTCTGGCCAGTGCAAAGAAGTTAATTATTGGCCCGCACCGTGTGCATGATCATTGGTATAGATTCTTCCTAAACATATTAGGACCCACGCTGATTGATTCTAATGAGGTTTAGTAGACTTATACCACAGAATACGTCAGGCCTAGCAAATAGCTATACTATCATTAAGCTTAGTCAAGCAGTAGTGACGTATTAATATGAGATTCTTTCTGTTCTAGGTTATCTTTGTTCATGAATTTAGCGATGGAATTGCACCAGGACACTAGGATATCTCCCGGTCGTCAGTGGTTTATTTCTACTTTACTTTGCCCACTTACGGAATGAGCTATTATGTGACTATAGTTCTGTCCCACTTAGAGCCCAGAGTTTGTTTCGTTATATGATATTATAGATGCTAGGATTGCAATCAAGCAAGGAACAGAACCACTCGTTCGGATTTCAGGCACCTCGTTCACTCGAAGAGGCAAGACCTCTACCTTTGTTTATTGAGTTTTCATACTTCGATTTTGCGTGAACCCAGCCAGGATTTATTTTGCTGCCTCCGTGAGAAAGAATGCTTCCATGTCAAGACTGGTAAGGGTATTAATTGTGTGAGTATTTCCCGCGGTTTACAGAGCAGCCCATCATGTGATTCACAATCAAAGAGAACAAAGTGGTGAAACTGATTTCGAGCGCGTCTGTAGTGGTTTGACACCGATTTCCGGAAGTACTGTACTGTTTTTGAACCGATGCTATACTGTAGGAAGGACTGTTTGTCACTTTATTAGAGGTTGAATTGACGAAATTACAATCAATCCCCAATCCTAAGGACTAGGCTCATCCTTAATTACCACAATCTCCGCCCTTCCCCCATTGACCTCAATCTCCTCATCCGTCGCCCTCCGCCCCCAAACTCTCCTGGCTCGCTGCCACATATGCAAGCGCGGATCATTCAGCTCCGCCCTAACCTTTGCAACAAGAACGTGCACCTCATCTTTAGTCCACGGACTCGGCACCCCCCACCGCGTAAGATGGTACATCGCCCACCCCTCCATTCCATGCCGCCACTGGTGATGATGCAGCCGACCTGCCTCTTTCAGCGTCGCGTCGCGCGCCCACGGCCCAATCGGCCACTTGTACGTTTTCTCGTGAATTTCGATGAACCCCGCTCGCGCCATCGCGGATCGCATCGTGTTCGCTGTGGTCATGGGATGGTTGTAGTTCGTTGCGGCTTGGATCACCGCTGCGGAGTACTGTATCGTGCTGCTGTTTGGCGGGAGGCTGGAGTCTGTGCAGAGGATTACTGGGTCGACTTCTATCTGCTCAATCCACCCGCCTGGTTTGAGGTTGCTGGGTGTATTAGCTGTGTGTGGGTGTGCATGTTGTGAGGCCACGGGTGGTGCTTTGCTTACTTGTGGCAATGTGTGTAGACTTGGTCCCATTCTTCGGGTGTGAATGCGCCTATCATTTGGCGGAGGTGGATTAGGTCGAAGGGTGTGCGCCATGTCCACTCTTGAAGGATGTCGTCTACTTCCATTATGCAGTTTGGGGGAATCCAGTCCAGAGGTGGGGGGAATAGATCTACGCCTCGGACGGTGGCTGGATTGTTAGATTCTGTGGGGGGATGGGGATTTGGACTCACCCGCTGGGAACATATCTGCTACATCGCTGCGATTAGAAGATATAAGTTTGGTTCTTGGTGGGTTGGGTGGTACTACTTACACTGCCCAATTCCCTCGGCCTGTCCCAATGTCTAAAATGTCCTTTCTTTTGGTCAGTGCCTTGTGTGACTCGATGGATATGGTCGAGTCATACTTTTGGATTTCGTACTGGAGCTTGGAAAAGTGGGTTTGCCGTGTTGGAGTCCAGGAATGTACAGAGAAGGTGGCTATTTGAGTGAGTTTTGGATTTCGATATTGAGATTCACAAACGCACCACGCCTGCAAGCTTTCGAATTGTTGCTCATCGCATGGACACCTATACTGATATAAGGATGGATTTTTGACTCGAACATCATGAGAGCGTACCAATATTGGCCCTCCTTGAGACTCTGATAGCTAACAGCCCGTCAGCTAGGTTCGATAAGGATCTCCGACCTGCATACCGTCTTCCATTTTCATAGACACCTCTGCATATCGACGATGCTATTGACGTTGTTTCACTGTGGATGTTAATCCGGACATTCCGAGTCTTCCGTCGGTCTGTCTGTTCGCTATGCGACTCACGAGGAAATGTTATTCATTATATACTCGGTATGTCCGAGATCATAGATGTCGGGGTCCTGCATGCATGGGTTAATGTGGATGATCATACAATTTCTGTTTCAGGTTCTAACTTACGACTTCAATTTGAACTTCCGCCATGGCGATCGTTTATAAAAGATGACTTTGTAATTACATATGGAATTCTGATCCGAGGACTCTGTGGAGTTGTTCCGCCCGTGACTATTTCGACGAACACCCACCGCCCTCGACCATTCTACGACCCGCACAGCACGGTTAGTCATCATGTTGTTCACCTTCAACGGCTGTTCCTCTCCTCTCCACGCTACAAATGACTCTCCTCCCCCGCTCAGCCTGATCGCGTGTAATATAAAAGAATGCGACATATTCCTGAGAAAGACTGATAGTTGCTGCAGAAACATTTTGATTTTTTTTGAACGCAGTTTTATCATTTCAATCAATAGAAAACAATAAAAGAACATATAATGTGTGGGGTGCGGCGACACGATCAGCAAACGGAAAGGAATTTGGTCAAACAGGCCCCCATGTAGCATGCTCTTCCGAAACAAGGGAGTCCACAGGTTGCATGTTGGCGGTAATTGTCCATATAGAGTAAATTTGCCATTTGTATAAGTTTACGTGTTGAATGGAAGAACCAATTTCTCGAGATTGGAGCCGAAAACTATATTCTTAGTTGATTGTCATATCATCTTTCTATCCAACGAAAATTTTATCGCGTCGCCGGACGTAGATTAAACTAGACTTCTGAGGAATGCCAATACCTAACACATCGAATTCGGCAGTATAAAAAGGAAACAGTGTATTGAAGTTCCTTGAAAATGATACTAGCGAGTGCTTGACTTGAAATTCGGCTCACAGTACGTTTAGTGTCAAAATAATAATAAGATTGATTATGGTCAAACTAACATGCCAGCAACTTATACAGAAGTCGGAATTATATCATTTCCCAGTAATCTCCCATTATCCAAAAGTGAACTGTGTGTTGCACATGTTGGTAAGTTCCCAGTCCTCGGCCCCGAATTCAACAGGAGTGTCCTGGTCTTCAGCATCACCAACTAACCCCCCTACGAACATTGCGCTCACAATATGATCATCGGTGGCATGCGTATCCCGGTATTTTGGAATTTTCATCAACATGGTGAGACTCTTCCTAAGCAACGGACCTGACGCTTTGGTCATTGCATCTTCGAATTCCTGACGAAAGTCTAAAGTCCAGTTACCACGCGGGGATTCCATCGCAAACTTGGTGCCATCTTTACAGATGAGCTAGAAGTTAGCCACTCAAAGGTAGGAAAGATCGTTCAAATACGTCCAGTTGATTTTAGCGCCGGTTCACGGTGGGGGAGGACGTGCTCAGAACGTTGGCCTCTCCACACTTTCCCCCCCGCCCCGAGTTAGAACACCTCATTTAGTAAGGGGCAATATAGGCTTTTCCACCTTTCTCTCCGATAGTAAAATCTTTTATAATTGGGTTCGTTAACTCAAAGTCCCACTCAGAAAGTCACAGGACTCTACCATTTTATTAGACAATTTGCTTCTTCTTCTCGGAATTAAGCAAACAATGAAAGTCTGCCCGAAAAACGGTTCCATAGTTACTAATAGACTAAGTATTATTCTCAACGCAGGACTTAGTTTCAAAATAATGACTAGTAGTGCATTAATCAGGTAGTGGATTCTGTCGTGTTCATAAGTACAGAATAAAGCGATCTCCTACTGATGATAAGAATGATAGTGGTGAGTTTATTTGCCTAATCTAGCTCACTTTATATATGATACACAGACAGTCCTTCACCCTGTCCTAGATGTTCGCTGCAGCTAACCGTAGCAATCAAGAAGATAGGGGGGTTGAGCTACAAGACGCCTCGCGAATCACGACGGTGGATCCTACATCATCTGCTTGTAGGGAGGATTATAGCAACCTGGCTTTGATCCACGGCCGCCGTCCTCTCCGTTTTCTTTTTTCCTTCGAGGTTTTGTCCTCGTCTACTTCTTACATGACGAAGGCTGTACTGCTGCTGTAGAGGATTGACCCTGATAGGTCAGTATGGTTCTCTTTTGTATTTCACATGGCTCCTGCTCTTTATGCTCTCTACTTTCGCTTCTAATTGTTCTGGTGTCTGCCTACAAATGGCAACGCCGCTGTACGCTGATACAGATCTCCAGGCCTTATATCGTGGGTAGATATGAGCGACAGCCCGTATTACGGCGACTACATATCTCAGTTCCAACAGCTCGAACCGTGAGCACAAGACTCAAAATATTTCCCAACCCCAGAATGGTTCCGCGGTCACTACACGACCCTTACGTAGTCCCTTCCCATCTATCTCTCTGGACGATGAGACCAACTTCGCAAGCCGACTTTGAACAAATACTATCCCACTGCTCCTGCTCCAGTCATCCGATTTGAAGGAGGGCAGGACTTACGACGAGGATCCACTAAGCTACATCCACTGCTGGTACATGAAGAAAATGAAAATACAGAAGAAAATACAATGAATTGAGATCCTACACTAGGGAAGATAAAGAGGAACAGAAAGAGTCACGATCATCCACTGTCTCTCCAGTCCTCCCGCTCATCTTCAAACTCCTCAATTTCTTTCTCACAGACAGTCGACAGACTCCTCAACTTAGTAAAGACCCTGTCAATATGAGACCCGCTCGCATCATAAAACACACCGCGGTTCAGCGCCTCGCTCTGTTCTAGCAACAAGTTCATCTTCACGAGCAATTGTGCCAGCTGGCTCACGATCATGTTTAGCTCCTGTTTATCAAACACCGGAGGCGAAGCTTGCAACTCTTCTAAGACGGTCCCCAGACTGAACACCCAAGCTACGATGTCAGTCTGCTCGCCATTATTCGTAACTATCCGTGAGGCTACGGGTACTTGTAACGTCTGGAATATATGCTCAATTTGGTGGCTGAGCTGTTGGATGGAATCGACGCTCTTGCTGGCTGTAAGGTGTTGTCTCTTGTGTTGTTGTTGGGCTGATGCCGATGATTTCGCGTCTAGTTGCCTCCGACGCGCTTCGAGTTCTTTGGCCCCGATGATCTTCCTCGCCTCGTTAACGGTTTGGATCCTCTTGGGGAGATGAAAGGATTGCTCGTCTGGCCAGACTGATGGCGCTGGCGACGGCAGTGCTCGGGGGAGAGGTCCCCCTTCTTGCGCTCGCTCTAGTCGTAGAGGGATTGTCGTAACTGCCGCGCTGAATGACTCGATGGTCTTATTGTTATTGTGGTGCTGAAAGTGGTGCTGAGACGTCAAAGGTGCTCTATTGTTGGCAAGCAGACACTGCACTAGCTGGGATACGTTGCTGTTGATTTGCGAAGCTTGCTGCACAATATTGTCTAGCCTTTGCTGATGAACGGAACTATTTTCTCGATGCGATTCGTTGAGGACCTAACCATATTGTTTTAGCACCGGATATTACTTGCGTATATGAAAGGGGTAAAACTCAACAGGCAGGCCTTGGAACTCACCATATAAAAGTACTGAGAAGAATGTTGATTGAATCCGTATGGGCCTGGAGCTTTTGCCGGTACTTGGCTAAGGAGTCGCCTCGGAGGTCCCACACGACTCTCCTCATCTGAACCTTGACCTGGGTCCGAAGGGCGCCTATGCCCTGAGCAAAGGGCGGTGCGCTGGGAGGGTCGTCTGCAGCCTCTCGGTACTTGACTGTGGCATTGTTAAGCTGCTCGAGAGTCGTCCGGCAGGAGTTGATCATCGATCCGAGGTGCTGCACAGCACCATTCCCGGGCTGAGACGTAGTATTGATCAAGATAGACTCATGCTCGCGTTGGAGATGGTCGAGGGCGCAGCATAGACCAAACAGCACGTCCTCGAGCTCTTTGAGGTCTCGGGGCGCGTTTTTGCGTCCGTCAGTCACGGATGAGAAGAGGCGGTGGGCTATCTGGGCGCAGAGGATTATATCGCCGATGGAGAACCCAAATGACATGATGATTTCTGAAGCAGCGTTGTGTTGCGATTGAAAACGGTTTAAGTAAAGAGGTGTATAGAGAATATTAAGAGATGGGTGGGTATATGGCCCAGAAGGAAGAAGAAGACCCTCCCAGAAATTCGCAGAATGAAAGTCAAGGGCTCGCGAGGCTGTGTAGGATTGACTAGGGTTGTCAAGGAATGAGGGAAATTATAGCGAACTGGAAAGAGACGATGAGCCTAGTTGGGTGGCTGCGCGCAAAGACGAAAGATGTATGTTCCCCTCTTTGATCTGGATAAATATTTCCATCTACAGTGGCGGAGCCGCAGCAGAGTGCGGGATAACCCAAACCCGTAAGCTTTCGGCGCTGCGCCTCGTATTCGTGTGAGATTGCCCAGGTGAAATCGATATGTCGTCGAAAATGCCATAGGCTAACGGGCCGGGCCCTCATAAACCCATGGGTCAGCACTCTCGTTTTCAACAAATCAGTGCTCAAAAATTTCGCATCAACAATTATACATCAAAATGACTACTATGCGTGAGGGCCCGTTTTCCATAGCAGTGCAGAAATTGAGAAAGCGCGAGGGAGAGGACGACAAGACCGAAGAAGCTGTTCTCGAGTTCACCGGTGATACTCCGCTCCAGCGCATCTGGGAAGAACTGGAAAGTATGTTCTCTCCACCCGATTTTCCTCCAAAAGGAAGTGCTAAAGTAAACACAGAACTAGGATACGAAGCTCCAGATACGATCATCGAGAACGGAAAGACTTGGTACAAGTCTTCTAGACAGCGTGTGTTCCACCCGTTCAAAGAGGTAGAGGTGGTCTCCGACAAAGCGGCCGTTGACGAAACCCATATTCATATTGACGAGCCACTCTATGTGTGCTCCAACCGACGCGAAGAGGTCAAGTTTGAGATTCTTCATGACAACATGGGTACCTATGCAGAGCGCCGCATGAACTCGCTGCGTATCGATGATGATCTCACCATCATTTTCCACCGAACCGTCCGCATGCCAGATGATGACCGTCTTCATGCTCTTCCTGCATCAGTGGGCAGTTTCCCTCTTTATAATACCGAGGACTATACAGACAAATTGCCCGACAATATACTTGAGAAAGGAGGCGTATTCTTGCCGATGTGGCAGCGCGAAGCGCTGTGGATTGAATTTCATACTACAAGCGAGAGTTTATACAGTGGCAATCATATGAAATCATACGCTATCAGAGTGTATATTGGCCAAATCAATGCAGTCACGGGAAGAAACATGATGGAAGAAAGAGCCGGGACTAGCTGGGTACAGGATTACATTGTTGTTCCCGATCAGAAATGGATCGACGGTGTCTGTGTCGCCCCTGGAGTTGTTCGGCAGTTTGTTGCCATGCCATGTCAGTTGCGGACATCTCAAAAAAAGCTGAACACGTACTAATGGGTACCATAGTAGGATCTGGATACACAGTCGAAGGCCAGAAGACCGGCGAGGAAAAGCACGGAGGTCTCCAGATTGAAGTCATTCCTGCATACCAGAAGAAGGTCGCCAGTTGGCTCGTAGCCACAGAAGAGGAAGCTTTGCGAGATACGTACTTGCATCTCGACGAGGCAAGGACTCCGGCTGAGCTGGGACTCGCAACTGGAGCGAAAATCCGGTCCTATCCCCCCGAATCCACATATCAGAGACCGGCCATCTTGAGCGACATGATAAAGAGGCTTGGTGGCGCTCCAGAAGCGAGTCGACTATCGGTTGAAGTAAGTCAGTGTTTGTTGTACGGCCTTGAGACAGGCTAACACGGATCCAACAGGCATTTTATTATACCTTTTCGGATGAGTCTGAATGGGAAAGGTATCGTGGCCGGCGATCTTATCGTCTGGGTCTATTACCTAGAATCGCAATGGAAGCCAATAGCAGGGGTACTTCGAATACCTCATTCTATTCAGGCTCTCCAAGCTTCATGACTGAAGTCAGCGAAAAAGAGGCTCTTCTCAACCGCCCGCCGTTTTCTAGTGAAACAAAAGGCATCACCCGGCGCGCAAAGGAGACTATAGAGAGAGTACAAGAGGCTGGGATTGCAGTTGCACGTCAGCCGCTGAGCGTTCAGGCCATGGGTTTGGCGGCAGGAGGAAAGCTGAGTATGTACCTCTCATGGAGTGTTAAGAAAGCACCATATAAGTTCCACCATGTTTTGAGTCCCAAATACTGACGGTAGACAAACACAAAGTTCAGGATATTGTTTCGGACTCTAACCCTCCGTCCATGTGGAATGTCGACGCGGCTCGTGTGATCCATGTGCACATTTTCGACCCCGTCAGCTTTGAGTCCGTCACTCACATTGTCCCTCCACCTATTCCCATGAGCGCCTACCAGGCTGTGGCAGCTGACATGCCGTTCTTTCTGGTCGAAGAACAGGTGGATGACCGTGTTGAAGGTGGTGGTTTTGATGATGTCAAGTCCGTCAGCCAGATGGACAAGAAGGGGATCGCGGCGGAACCATCGTTCGACCCAGCCCACCCTACTATGTGCAAAAGATGTGAGAAGAGGCTCTGTGATTGCATGTAAGTGATGAGTTCCCCCTGTCCTTTCAAGGTAATATGTGCTAATGTGCATTTATCAATGGGGGCAGTGTTCGGCCGTGTGACCACCAATTTTGCAATGTCTGCATCCGAGTCTTAAAAGACACTCACGAGGCTGATATGAGTGATTCACGTTGTCCTCAGTGCCATGTGAACATCACCCGAGTGGCAGGCTTCTCTGCCCCGATGAACCTGCCTGGCGAGGAGTCTGTCCGAACCAAAATGCCGGTGCGCATCCTCACCGTCAATGACGGACGCGTCAAATTTCAGTCTATCAGGCACACCAGAATCTGATTGGGATTTTTACTTTCTATTCTTTTGGTTTTACATCCTTCTTTCGCCGTTTCGCCTGCTGAAAGATTGACATGTCCCCTTTACATACTTTAGCTCTTTCCTGTTGACGGACCTGTAACTTAAGAAAAGCTCGCCTCTCTAATGCTATCCTCGTACGGTACAGGTGCCTTAGTAGTTATAGCGTTCCCGAAAAGCAAGGCGACCACTCGCAATGGCTTCTATAAACTCAACCCGATCTAACTCCTCCTTGAGGAGAAAATTGATGCGCCAAAATCAACGCCGTCCCAAGACAACCCCATATATCATCATGTCATAGCACAGTCCGCGGGTTTCGTTAAGCCTGAGAAAAATGCTTCAAATTGTGTGACTAGTAGCATGGAGGACTGGAGTTGGCGCTCTAGCTTGTAGAGCCACAGTCAGATTTAGCCACCCGTGGTTACTTGATAGACTCCCCAATTAGATGTTCAACTTGACAGCCTTCCCTTCCTTTAACCTGACTTCTCTCCTCCCTCTATCCTCCGCTCCCGATTCACAAAGCCATGACACATATGCTGCCTGAAGTCACACATTCCGATCGAAGTCACTTGTGTGATGTTATATCGTCACAAGATGTAATTTTTGTTGTCCTGGTGCAACGATTCAGACTTTAAGAGATTAGAAGTACGAGCATGGTTACAGGTGAACTTCACAAAGACTGTTTTCGAGCTGAAATTTCCTCTGTCAAGAATCTGATCTAAACGCTATACACATAAACCCAATGTCTAAACTGACCCACGTATCAAAACCCAGCCTCTAGTCGGTGCTTGGCTCTAATATGGCGCTGGAGATTAACTTGTCGCATCGGCCCTTTCCTTCCGTTCGCATGATAGTCGCAACGAGGATGAGGACAATAGGCCATGAAGTGCCCAGTGAACCCTTGGTCCTTATGAACTGATTGCATGTGTCGCGTCAGGTCTTTTTGGATTGCAAAACCTATGACACATCCGTTTATGGGACACTTGCAAGGACGTGTATGTGTTTTTATGTGTTTGCTTTTAGATAATCAGAACAATGTTGGTACCATGATGAAGTATGTGCAAGAGAACAAAACATACTTTAGCTGTCCACGGCTTGGGAATACCCTTTGGCAGTGTTCACACTGCAGAGAAGAGAAGTTGGCTGCTATGGAAGATGAGGTTTGCCGTTCAGATTTTGATGAGGTAGAAACCACGTCGGAAACACCATCGTGTTCAATTTGTTCATGTTGAAAATATTCTTCTGGCTGTTGCGAAGTGACCTGCTGCTGATACTGTTTTCCATCCTGTGTTGTAGAGTCAGGAAACCGGGGTTGGGATGTGGACACGGAATATGCACGGGGACCAGAATTGTCCGACCCGTGTAGCCACGCTGGAACGACATGTCCAGATTCAAGAAGAGAAAGCTGTTTTTGTTGTTCAAGGAAATTGGACTGCCGGTTGTTGACTTCTGGTGGAGCTTCTGGTATGTGTGTTCGCCGCGAAAAAAGGTGGACTAAATAGCTTCACCCTTTTAAACCCCAGATATCTAGACTAACCGCAATTTGGATGTTGTAAAGAGGATAGGTTGGAAGCCTAGCCTCTTGATCAAAGCAGCACAGAGAAGAATATTCTTTTCAAAGAACGATTGAAGGAGAGATTAAAAAAGCAGATTCAAAGCGCGCAAAAGGAATGGCAGTGGCAGCGGGTGAAGTAAAGAGCGAGGATGACAGGCCCGCTGCCCCTAAAAAAGAAAGAGAAAAGAAGAAAACCACAAGAGGATAGGGAATCACTAGCCCTTTATACTTTTCGAGTGGTGTGTTCAAATTGATCGGGTAGTCTCGAGTATGTACCTCTAGTTAGCAACTAATAACTACCCCGGGATGGTCTCAGTCAGAAGTGGGGGACCGTGCGAGGGAGGCCTCAAAATGTAGAGTTCTGATAGGCGAGATTCAGCTATGTCGTACGCCAGCCGGACTATTGAGCTGCAATATCGAGCTGGAATACCACTATCGGCCTAGACATATTGGATCGGGGAGTTTTGAATTGGGCATCGACAGAGCCGATCAGAAGGGGGCCTCAAAATGGAGAACTACGATTGAACGATCAGCCCGCCGAATACAACATCAATTGACAAATTGCCGGATTAGAATATGCACATGATTGTCAATCATGTCTAGGTTGCTACAGCTTTTCTCAGAATCAAGCTCCTGGATAAAAGACGAATTCGAATCAAGGGGATGAAACCAATTTGAAGGGCATATAAAGACCATCATTCCCCTCCAGCAGAGATGTTTTCATGATTATTTAAAAGGCAACAATACCTCAACTAAGGAATCACTCTCTAGCAATGTCTTCAATTTTTTGTTGCTCTTCTATGTCCCCTTATCGACCTGCCTATCTAACGCATGAGGCCAAGTTTGACCCATTCATTGCTTGGGCCAAAGGATCTGAATCATGCCCCTCTGCCGTTTCAGCTTCGTTTTTTCAGGATCCTGATAGTCCGCCACCTTACGCGATTCAGTTTGTTCGACAAGTCAATTTCGGTGCTGTCGAGGCTAAGAGATATTTCATCCCTGACCCCGAAGCAAGTGGAGTCCGGGTTGAATTCGTGGAGATTACCGAGCAAGATTTGATCGCTGGGAATTTCCAGAAGCTCAATTCGTATGTTCGCTGAATCATAATATCTATTGAGAAGTACAGAAAGCTCATTTAACATAGGTACAAAAACTTCAAGTGTGCAACGCACAACAAGTTCTTCGAAGTCAATCTGTACCAAAAGGACCCAGTTAATCGGCACCACTGGCGAATGAACATTGCTCGGCCAGCTAGCGATATCGATCTTTAGATCAGTGTATGGTGGAGAACGCGGACTATTGAAAATACGAATTCTTTGTAGTTTCAAGCATGAGGACAATGTTCAATATCAGTGTTATATTTGGAACCATGGCGTATCTTTGAAACAACTAGGTCATGGGCCACGACGTAGACAAGTACTTTGTGTTGCAGAAAATTGCAACTACGCAACAACTTTAAATATCAGCCGAAATTTCTACTGTTTACCCACACAATCCCCAGTTCCCATCACAGACCAATCACGGATGCACTCTAAAGGCAGCCTAAAACTGGAACAAATATGCAGTCTAGTTCTGTAGTATTATCCTGCAATCTTCAGTTAGATCCTACCTTTCGGTTTTGACACGCGAGATAACGCGACTGTCTTAAGTAGGTCCGTATGCGGCGTTTGACGAGAACTCTTGTTTACTTGGGCAAATATTCAAGTATTCATAAATATATTTATTTGTCTCCACTGCCATATATTCCAGAGATATAGCGCTCGTTAATCTATTCAATTCAACTGACCTCACAACGAACCGCAGCCCACCAATCATTGGCGCTTAGATCCTCGGGAAACTGAAGGCGGGGCCACGACCAATGGATGATCCAACTGGCCATGTCAAATAGTGGAAGAAGTTTATCTCCGTATTGTCTTTGGTCACCAACATTGTCCACGTAGACCGAGGTAACTTGCCGTTCACGTCGCTGTTATGTGAATAATCCCCAGGAAAACCGGGTTGGCAATCGTCTAGCAAGGAGCGCTTCCATTTGATGTGGCGTTCCTCCTGCCTCTTCCAGGCTTCCCTGAGTTTGCTTTCTGTCGAATTCTTGCTGCCACACAAACGAGTAAAGTCGTCTCTCGGAACCCAGGAATAACAGTCACAGTTGGGTCGCATGAGGACATATACGCTGCAACAGGGTCATCTCCATCTGGCTTTCACCAATAATCATACATTTCAAAGCTGAGAGGTTGGAAATAGTGTGTGAGTTGTATGTCCGCTCCGCGGTCAACCTGGCGGTGGACGATTTCGTCTCGTCTAAGATGGCACACAGTCATAAGCAAAGTATATTCTAGGTGTTCTATCTCATCAATTCTGGCCCCAGCGCTAGGAAGCATATTCACAATGGTCGAAGATGAGGTTTGATAGCATAGTCAAATGGAGTGTTTTGGGTATTGTCGCGCCGATTAGCAAATCTCTATTGTTTCAAGCTCCGGCTTTTTATGGCCATACTTACAATTTCCTAGAAAAAATCTTGAGCAAGCTTAAGGGTAGGGATGTGTGAAGGCGTCACGTGGAGAAATGTTCATATCGAATAGCTCGTGAGAACTTTTACGCAAATACCGACAAGCCACCGCTTCAACTCCAAGCTTAAGACCACTGTGCACCACTGACTGCTTAGATCTAACTGATACTAGTATGATATCCCGGATATACGCTTTTGGCCAATGGCTATCTTCGAATAACTGCACAAGTGCCCTAAGATTTTTCAATATAAGTTGTTCGAATATGGCGCAGATCTGGACGATATTTCGAATCCATTTCTTTGGTCACTTTTCTTTCTTGAACAATGTGACGAAAACGCCAAGGCTTTCTAGTGATGGCCTTGCCTTGCTTCAAGGAAGCCAATCGGAGCTTGAAAACGATCACATCGATAAAATGCGAGTGAGACTAGATAATCACAGCGACTCAGTCCGGAGTGCAAGTATCTTTGCGGGGAAGTGCGCTCATGGAGTCACCTAGGCTCGTTTTGATACTGGGTTGGAGACTCTCCTGGTTTTCGAGTTTGCGTAAGTCTGGGTGACGATGAAAAAGACACGATTGTGCGTAGTCTTTGGGCCACCAAACCGTGGTGTTCTCGATCGGGTGAATTTCCAGAGAGTATCCACTATCTACCTTGGTCGTTGCCACTTATTGGTCATGTTTAGACCCCTCCAAAGCTTTGCTTATGTCGTGCGTGGTAAGTGAGATCATGCTGCTCGGTGAGCAAAGAGCAGCGGGAGGTGAGCACTAACACGACAAGAGAACGCCAAGAAATGGCAAAGGAAATCCACCACTTACACAGGTAGTAATGGGTACAGAGATAGCCGGTTATTAGGGCTTCCCTGTTCTTTCCCTGTTCTACAATATTGTATCATTATTCCTCGCTTTGTATTTCTCTATACTTTGACCACTTACCATATTCTATGAAGTACATATCTACATATGTAGATAAGAAAGAAAAATAGAAAAAATCAAGAATTGACAAACTCTCTCCTCACTTCGGATCCGAACAGCGTCAAGTCCACTATGCTGATTGGCTGTAAGCACCAACACAGCACATCACTGCATCGTGCATGAAACCAACCACCAACTGCAATTACGCGCCAGAAGAATGATTAACCTTTCTGCAGGTGACATCGTGAGACATCCATTCTGCTTAAAAGAAACCTATGGCCCCAAACCCAAATCTTCTTTTTCTTTTTCTTTCTTCAGCGAGCGTTTGTTGTGTGAGATCTGCCCTAATTCGAGTTATCCTGAGCACTGGTTGCCTGGATCTTTTTTCTTTCTTTCTATTCTTACTATCTTAATATTTTTCAATCTTTTCATCACTCATACGAGCTGTGCTCTGTGAGTCGATTTCCTCTTTGCTTCGGACTTACTCGAATTATTCAACTTTATTAACAGTTCTCTCATTGTCGCCGGTCGACTCTTGATACTGTTCAACAGATCTAATACAACAAACCCCATCTTAATTTAATCTCGCTCGATTATTTTCCTTCATTTGTCGTGGACTGGTTTCCCGTCAAGATCCAACAAGAGTCTATACATTTCAACGAACTCTCAATTCAAGCAATCCAAACTCTGGTAGTTTCGATTGTTCATTCTATACGATACTCTTTACAGCATCTTATCCACGACAATATTTATTCTTCGATTTTATTTATTTGATCCATAATGGCCGCCGTTCAACTCCAGTTCTCTCTCCGGACCTCCTCCAACGTCAAGACCGTCCACCTCGTCGGATCATGGGACAACTACAAGCGCCAGATTCCCCTCTCCGCCGATGACAAGCCCGGCGCCTGGTTCGGCAAGTTCCGCTTCCAAACCTCCATGCTTCAACTCGGCGCCCGCTACTGGTACTACTACATCATGGACGGCCACCACGTCTCCCACGACCCAGCAGCTGAGTACACCGTCGAGCCCACCACCGGCCGCAAGCTCAACATCCTCGATGTCCCGGGCAAGTCCTCCCGCTCCTCCAAGCCATCCCGCGACATCCCCACCGGCCGCGCTCTGTCCCCCTCGCGCATCCAACACCCAAAGCCAACAAAGAACTACGCCTCCCGCCATCTCCGCGAGGCCGAATTCGCCCCAACCGTTGACGACCTGACCCGCCGCTTTGCCGGCTCCCGTCTCTCAGACGACTACTCCTTCAACGGACCTCCCAGCTCCGCGGGCTCTTCCCTATCTTCCCGCTCCTCGGGCAGCACCTCTCCCTCGTCCCTCTCATCTTTGAGCGACCGCCCCGTCCAATGCCGCTGCGAACGCTACGGCATCACCCGCAAGGGCGACCGCGTCAAGCTCGACTGTGGTGGTTCCCGCTGCGCAGGCTACGACTCTTCCGACGACTGCTGCTCCGACTCCGAGTACGACAGTGATGAGGAGTACTCCCGCGCTCGCAACGCTGTCCGTCGCCAGGGGATCTTTGTTCGCCGCTAATAGGATCGCAAGCTTGGCCCTGATCTGCTTCTGCTATTTGTCTTGCGCTGGCTTGTCCTCCCCTGGATTTGGCCATTGCTATTTGAGTTGAAAGAAAAGAAAAGAAAAAAGAAAAAAAAGATACTGGTGTTTTGGGGGTGAAAGTGCCTTTCATGGTATCTTCACCGTCAATTATATTCACCCCGGACGTGTCCTCGTGGGTGTTGATAAGCTTATTTCGGACTGTCAGAATCGCATTGACTGGTTCGAACCATAAGAGAGAAGATCTGCTCCGGGCTGCCTGTTTACCGTACGGTACAGTGTACGATGGGTGGCTTGGCCTGGTGGAAAAATGAACGCGACATCTCGTCTGCTGAAGAACATCTTTGATGTCATGGCTTCGCGCCGCCTTCGGCTTAGGTCGTACTCTGAGATCTCATGATTAATGTGATATGACCTGCATCTTTGTTTCATGGTAGATTGTATGTTGTAGACTATAGACTGTAGACTAGTAAACTGGCTCTGGCTGAATGCGAGTAAGAAACATAGAAGAATGGACTCACGCAGCCACTATGAAAAAGACTTGCTGAGCTGGACATCAGCACCTTTGCTCCTCTTTGATATCGGCAATCATCCTTTCAATGGCGTTGGAATACATTTCGAAAGCGAATAGAAAAATTAAGTATTGCGACTCTCTGCTTTTGTCCATCGCCCACATACATGTCCATCCTCTCCATGTCCATCTGCTTCCCCCACATCTCGACCACGACCACGACGGCGTCGATATGAATGGCAGCAGCGAAAGTTGCCGACTCTGGCTGAAAGACAGAAAAACTCGTCAATTATGACCCGTACGACAAATCCCATTTTGAAGAGCCCACCGCTAAATCCAACGAAGTCTTTGAGTGGGTTCCTTACGACAAAGTTATTCCCGCGATCAAGACTGTCAGTCAGGAGACTTTCCCTCGGGCGCTGCCTAATGACGACTCCGGGTTAGAGTAGCTCAGCCTTGTATTCAACGAAGGCTGTGAGTGTGGCCCTTGCGACAAAGTTATTGCCCAGAAAATCTTCGAGACTCTCACAGACACAGCCCGTGGTGATGAAAACGAAATATGAGCTAAGCCTCCGCCGAGGCTAATTTGTATGGCTTGTAGATTGTTATGACCTTGTAAAAGGATGCATCTAGGGGTAAGTGGGTATTTATATCAGTATCTTGGCATAAACTCCTGGTGCTTTGGAATAATATCAAATGCCGACAATGCTGAAAGCATAATGAACGTAAGGTGTGAGAATATACATCTACAATGTTCAAAAATTGGAAAAGAATGGGTAATCTTCCATGAGTACAGATTATATAAGATGTTAGATCAGGATAATAGTCATCTTGATTTAGTGAAATTGGTATATGCAAAGTGTTCAGCTTAAACTAGAAAGAATGGACATTTCCACCGTTGTATACTTCGGGGCTCCGGAGCTCCAGGGCTTCGGGCTTCGGCAAGATCAGTCAGCAATTAGTCATCATCCAACTTCGGCCAAATGGTCTCCCTACGATGGATGTCCATTTATTGACGCGACAGAAGGCCAGGCGTTCATCTGGTCATCAAAATTCCGACAAAGGAAATCGACAATAGAGACAGATACTCAGCCGAGTAGCCAAAACCCGCGCCTCAGAATCCCGACAGGACCCAACAACGTCCCGCGCTGCGACCGACGAAAATGGCACACGGAGCGGAGGACTGCGCAACTGTCCTGGAGCAGTTCGTTCACGATGTTGCGAACCTCCCGGCCGAGATCAACCACCTGATGGAAGAAATCCAGGCCAAGGACAAGATCATGCAAGAGTGTCGCTCAACCATCAACTCCCGCGACAGCAGCATTCAGAAATTCATCAAACTGAACGGCAGTCTGGCGCCAAACCCCAAAGAGGAGCAATATGGCAAGACCATCCTAGAAAACATGGATAAATCGCACGAACTACAGACGGAGAAGATCCAACTCAGCGAGAAGGCCTGCGTCCTCCTCGATCGCCAAATCAAGCGCCTAGACGTGCGCATTCGCGATCTAGTCAACGAGGGCCTTCTCACAAACGACCCTCCCCTACCATCCCTCTTCGACTCAAAGAACAAATACCGCAACCCACCCAAAGTCTTCTTCCCAGACTCAACACCCTCCGAATCCCCAGCCTACTCAACCCCTCTCCACCAAACCTCTGGCAACGCAAACCCAATCCTAGCAGCCGCCCAACGCCTCAACCAATCCACAACACCACGCCCACAAGGCTCAGCAGCCCAGCTCGCTCAATCTACAGCCCGCAGCTCCGCACCCGCCACCCCCGCCGCTGCCGCAGTCGTCCACCTCCAACAACGCCAGCGCGAATCCTCAGCAGGCGCAGTGGACTCCAAGCGCCGCCGCCTGAACCCAGCACTCGGCACTCTCCCCGCCGCATCCTCAAACCTGCGCCAATCATCTCTCGGCCCTGGAACACCCAAACCAGGCACGCCGGCCGGTAGTCGCGCGGGGAGTGTACCGCGCTCTAGCGCCGTGATCAAGAAGGCGTTGACGAAGAAGATCGCGCCCCACCAGCAGGTCAAGAAGCTTAAGACTTCAAATGGGAAGTTGATTAAGCGGTCTTCGAGTAGTGGACGCATCAAGGCTTCGAAGAAATCGCCTAACGGCGAGGGTGACGAGGATGATGATTCCATGCTTAGTAGTGCTGATACCTCCGATTCGGATAAGAGTGATGGTGGTGCGGATGAGGATGTCGATGATGAGGAGGAGGATGAGGGAAATGAGGATTCGAAGGTCTATTGTACTTGTCGGACGGTCAGCCATGGGGACATGGTTGCTTGCGATAATGATGAATGTCCTTACGAGTGGTTCCATTGGAAGTGTGTTGGGTTGACGAGGGAGCCTGTGGGAACGTGGTATTGTGATGAATGTCGGCGAACTCTGGGCAAATAGGTTTGTGTTTATTCTTATTCTTTGCAAGGTTGCATGGTTGATATACCCATGGCGTTTATGGATTGGTGGCGACTGGATTGGATTATGTTTGGATTCTTACATCAGTACAATCAATTACAATATACTGCTTAATGACTCTTTGAATTGAGTAAATTTCTCATATTCGTCTATGTCTAGACAAGACCAGCTCCATGCCGACGGCAAGAGGAATTGAAGGGAGTCCGGCGACGTTTTCTCCCTTACCTCCCAGCATATGTCCAAGCCGCAAAACCAGCCCCAAATCCAATGGTGGCCAGCGCCTAAGCAAATCAAGATATAACGCCATCGCTATGCACACGTATTTTCCTTTTTTTGTTCCATGCAAACGTGTTGGCACACAGGAACGTTCAGTGCGCCTAAAATCAAATGTTGGGTGTTAATGTCAACCCATTTAGAAGCCAAGTCCGCTGTTCAGCCACGGGTCGAAATACTCGCATGTCTCGGGACTGACTGTGCCTCCAGGCGAGCACAGTTTGAAGACAGGACACTGGCCACAGGGCGCTTCGGTCATGCCGTTTTTCACGAGATGCTTGTTTGCAAGGGCGAGGTCGTCGCCTTCGACGGGCGCCTTGCGCGCTTGCTTTTCTTTGACTGCGTCTGGGCTCTTGAGAGATCGGTAGACCTCGCCTGTACCGATTGAGACGAGCTTGTTGTCGTAGCAGAGCATTTCGAGGAGTTGGACCACGCTCTCTTCGCCCAGGCGGACAGGTGTGATGCCGCTCTCGTTGACGGCGGCGGTGATCATTTCCACGGTGGGGTAGCCTTTGTAGCCGTGGGGGTAGGGAAGGTAAGTTTTCTCCTCTTTGACGTCTGCTTTGCCGGAGGCGGTCTTGAGGCGTTTGTTTTTCCGCTCAGAGGCGGGCACTTCGTACCAGCTTTTTCGGCTCACGGTGTATTCGATGTAGCCGGCCACGCTGTTGATGAAGTTTGCATCGAGAACGCCGTCGGTGAACCAGGCTCCTCCAGTGACTTCTTCGCTTGGAGCCAGGCCTGCCAGCATGTACATCTTGCGGCTGGGGTATTTGACATTGTGCAGAGATTTGATGTAGGTTTTGCTTTCGAGTGATTTGAGGCAGCGGTCCAGGATGGACTTGTGCAGGTTTGTACGGTTTCCGATATGGCGGACCCAGATGCCTGTTCGTCCGGTGGAGTGGATGACATTGTAGACCATGGCCTCGTCGGGGGTGAGATTGCGGAGTCTGATGGGAGGAGAGGTTAGTTGAGGGGTCCATTGGCCGGGGTAACACTTCTAGTGCCTACTTTTCAGCATCCTCGCGGTCAATGAGTCGCCATGTTAGTTTTCCATCCTTGGTGAGAAGCCGGAACAGATTTTGATCGACGAGACTCTGAGCGCATTCTAGCAGAAGTGCGACATCATTGTCGGGGATGACTTTCAGGTCGAGAAAGTCGTTTTGGAAGAAAAGGTGATCGGGATCGAACTCGCTGGTGCATGCATCGTAAAGCTTAGATGCAAGCTCGGCCACTTTGGACCCCGCGGAGGCCATTATTGGAGATGCGACAGAGATATCAGGAGGCTAAATCAAGGTTCATTCGAGTGGGTTCGTGGTTTTTCATATTCAAACGAGTATGTTAGAACCGAGTGAGGAAGTTAGAGAGGCATGGTGCGCTAGTGTTGGTAAATTTGAGTCACAAATGAACACACGAGATGTTTTTTTGGCGACTTTTTCTCGGCGGGGGAGTGACTTGGGCCTAGAAGAGTTTAGCGCTTCGGAGCTTGTGAGCGCAGTGGCCTCAGGTGTCCATGCCTAAGGCGCTGAAATGCACTGCTGCCTGAGGCCTTGGATAGCAACGGAAATTTCGAGAAGCTCCGGCCGACTGAGCTCATAACCGCAGATTGCTCAGTTTCTTGTGATCTCATTCTTGATCTGCAAATTACTTTCTGTTGAGCCATTTTTTTATAACATAATATTAACAGCATGGCTGACGCTTTGAAGGCAGAAGGCAACAAGGCCTTCTCTGCTAAGGATTATCCTACTGCTATGTACACGCTACCCCACCTTTGACATTGACTCCAGAGCAGAACTGATAGAGACCAGCGAGAAATTCACCGAGGCTCTTGCCATCGAACCCGAAAACCACATCCTCTTCTCCAACCGCTCCGCCGTCTACACCGCACAGAACGAATACCAAAAAGCTCTTGAAGATGCCGAGAAGGCCATCGAGATCAAGCCCGACTGGTCCAAGGGCCATGTCCGTAAGGGAGCAGCTTACCGTGGCCTCGGAGATCTCTGTATGTGATATCGTGCCGGAGGAGTGGGAGCACCTACATTAGAATCTTATGCTAACCAACGGCAGTGGCTGCTTTCGACGCCTACCAGGAGGCTCTGAAGATTGAGCCCGGTAACGCACAGGCCAAGTCCGGCCTGGATGCCACCCAGCGTGCCATCAATGCTGAGGCTACAGCCGACGGTGTCACCGGTGACCCCACAGGAGGTCTCGGAGGCATGTTCAACGACCCGGCCCTGTTCCAAAAGCTTGCCAACAACCCCAAGACCGCTTCCCTCCTCGGCGATGCCGAGTTCATGGCCAAGCTGCAGAAGATCCAGCAGAACCCCAACAGTGTTGGAGAGGAGATTCGCGACCCTCGCTTCCTGCAGGTCATGAGCGTGCTTCTCGGTATTGATATGAACTTTGGTGGCGAGGGTGCCGAGCCCCCCATGCCCGAGTCCAAGCCCAGCGCTTCGCAACCCAAGAAGGCACCTACACCAGAGCCAGAGCCCGTGGACGAGGAGGCCATCGCCAAGAAGCAGGCCAAGGAGGCGGGTGACGCCGAGAAGCAGATTGGTAACGAGTTCTACAAGAAGAAGCAGTTCGATGAAGCTATTGAGCACTACTCCAAGGCTTGGGACCTCAACAAGGACATCACTTACTTGAACAACATTGGTGCTGCCAAGTTCGAGAAGGGCGACTACCAGGGCACCATCGAGACCTGCCAAAAGGCCATCGAGGAGGGCCGCGACTTGCGCGCTGACTTCAAGCTGATGGCCAAGGCCTACACTCGTATTGGTTCCGCCTACGAGAAGCTCAACGACCTCGCCCAGGCCATTGAGTACTACAACAAGTCTCTCATGGAGCACCGCACCCCCGATACTCTCACTAAGCTCCGCAACGCCGAGAAGACCAAGAGCACCGCCGAGAAGAACGCCTACATCGACCCGGCCGAGGCTGAGAAAGCCCGCGAGCTCGGTCAGCAGAAGTTCCAGGAGGGTGACTGGCCCGGTGCCGTCGAGGCCTTCACCGAGATGACCAAGCGCGCCCCCACTGACCCCCGTGGTTACTCCAACCGCGCCGCGGCCCTCATCAAGCTGATGGCTTTCCCCGGTGCCGTGCAGGACTGCGACGAGGCCATCAAGCTCGACCCTAAGTTCATCCGCGCTTACATGCGCAAGGGTGCAGCTCTCATCGCTATGAAGGAGTTCAACCGTGCTCTGGACACTTTCACCGAAGCTGCCGAGCACGACGATGGCAAGCACGCCCGTGAAATCGAGCAGCAGCAGCAGAAGTGCCTGGATGCTCAGTTCAGTGCCCGTGCTGGTGAGACTGAGGAGCAGACTATGGCCCGTATTCAGAATGACCCCGAGGTATGTTTCCTTTCCGCTTGAAGTATCGCTTGACACTTTTATACTAACAATGATTCAGATCATGTCTGTTCTGCAGGACCCCGTTATGCAGAGCATCCTTCAGCAGGCCAAGAGTGATCCCGCTGCGCTGCAGGAGCACATGAAGAACCCGCAGGTGCGGATGAAGATCCAGAAGCTGATGGCTGCTGGTGTTATCCGTATGGGACGGTAAATGTTTGGGATTTGAGGTTGCTGGATACGAATTGACACGAGATATCTTTTGACATATTTTTATTTCCCTAAAATTCCACTGCTTAGCTTGCATACACGTTCGTCCTTTGTTTACCCTTCCAACACTACTCCGTACAAATGTCGTATATTGAATTTCGGTCTCGGCGGCAAACACGTAAATATATGCATACAATTTTGTTAATCTTTCAATGTTGTTTATTTCATGTGCCACGCTTCGACCTTCGGCCGACATTTCCACAAAGAACTATCCCAGCCTCTTCGACCCACCGAGATTTAACGAGTGGGGGTTTAAAAAATTAAAAAAAAAGGATTTCACCGAACACCCTATCGTACCAATCATTTGCAAAGGAACCTCGGTGATTTCGATCTTTTCTTCAATATTGTGTGTGGTTGTCTTGTGCTCTGTTATTATTGTACGCTGTAGGGTAACACGAGCTGCAGTGGAATTAACCTCTTCAGCCCGGGTAACAGGTCACAGGGCATCTAGACGGGATGTGATGTGATAGATCAATTCCAGCACACGACATCGCAGAGCTGCAGCTGAAAAGAAAGACAGAGTTTACCTCGGGTATATCTCTTCTAATATATTATAATATCCATGGATGGCAGGGGGTGGATGCACTTTAGCCCTGGCCGATCAACCACATCGGGGTTAGATATGCGCTTGGATCGATAGTGTGCCTTTGACAGGGTTTTATTGATTTCAATGTTGAGTGTTTTCATTCTGTGCTGTATGCCACGTGTACAAGGGCAACTGAATGAAAAAAGGTACTCCGTACGAAGCACTCCTTACGTGTGAATGTCGTGGAGGATAATCGACTGTGCCAAGTGGTGGTACCTTGGTACAGTCGCTGCCTAATTAGCTATGTAGGGCTGTGCTAACAGCTAGTTGAGTTAGTCAAGTCAATCAAGTCAATCACGTTCGAATCAAACTTCGCTGCTCACTCCACTATCCACCGAATAACCCTGAATTATCGAATATTGTGGATTGTGGCGGTGCGTCGGGTCAACCGCAATAGTCGCTTTTAGTTGTGTTGCACAGGGGAAGGGTGCAATGTGCCATGGAGGGAGTAGGAGTGGTATATTCGGTCTCTGTTTGAATATGTTGTTTAAATATAGAGTTGAAGAGCAATAGAAATCAATTCCAATGGAATTACACATTGTCAACAGTTGAGCTGAGACCCGAGATCGTCGAACAAAGTACGTCACTGATCTCCGATCGAACTTCGGAGCTTCACGATCTCCTTTTTTTTCTTCTTTCTTCGTATATTATATGATATATGATATCAGTTATAGCATTATAGTCATAATAAATAGAAATATTATATTCTTGTGTCTTATTATATAATATAATATAAATAAACGACGTGAACGTAATCATTCCAGCCACACTTCCCCTTGACGCAAGCGGCTGGGCAATCTGAGCTGCCTGAATTGGCCCACATCTTCTCCTCTTTCTTCTCTTCGGACCTTTTTGTGCCTGTAACGCAGCTTTCTTTCACGACACTCCATGCCCTAATACCCTATACCGGACACCTGAAACCCTACAACTACTCTGCCTACCATTCGACAAGGCGTAAGCAAGCTTCCCCTCTTCCCCTCACATTCAACCTGACAATTCCCCCAGACCTGAACACAACCGGCGACATGGCGTCCGCCGACGCGGAGAAGACTGAGAACAAGATTGAGGGCACCATCGAAGCCGCCCAAGAATTACAAGAAGACCCTCAATCCCATGTCAACCCAGATACAATCGAGAAAAAGGTCGTCGAAGAAGCCCGAGAAGCTGGTTCGGCAGCATACCAATTCGACCCCGATGCTTCACCAGAAGACAAGGCCAATGCCGCCAAGGGGGTACGTAGAACAGTCGCCCGCGCGATCGCATATACAAACGTTAACCCATTGCCTGTGTTTAGCGACTGCCGCCTGATTTCCACCACCCACATAAGCCGCAGGGCATTGCGGTGGTCACAGATAAGGTAAGAGGAGCCCAGTCGCGATCGCAAAACCATACACTAATCCTGTGCAGACCGATGGAAAAGCAGACTATGACCTCCCTGCGCCGCAATCTGTGAATGCTATTATGGCCGAAGACGCGACGAGAGCGGAGGAGGGAAAGCCGATCGATGAAGATCTCCGATGGGCGCGCGATCGCACAGGTTGGGCACCCAAGTTTGTCACGGAAAAGCCTGATGGGCTTGATGAGGAGGGCACTTTGCTCGATCATCAGGATTTTCTCGAAGGTCGGATTCCTGATAAGTTCTTTGGCGATTGGTATCACAATGCGGCGATTATCGTCTTTGCCTGCTTGTCTTCTTGGCTGATTGCCGTGCTGGGCGGTGGTATCGGATGGGTGCTCATGATTATGGCCGCTTGCAGTACCTACTACCGGACCTCGATTCGTCGCGTGCGCCGCAACTTCCGTGATGATATTAGTCGGGAAATGTCCAAGCAGCGCCTCGAGACTGATACCGAGAGCTTGGAGTGGATTAACAGCTTCCTCGTCAAGTTCTGGCCTATCTACGCCCCCGTTCTCTGTGATACTATTATCAACTCGGTCGACCAGGTCCTGAGTACCTCTACCCCCGCTTTCTTGGATAGCTTGCGTCTCAAGACTTTCGTCCTCGGTACCAAGCCTCCTCGTCTCGAGCATGTCAAGACATACCCCAAGACAGAGCCGGATACCGTTATCATGGACTGGAAGTTCAGCTTCACTCCTAATGATACCATGGATTTGACTGCCCGCCAGTTGAAAGATAAGATCAACCCCAAGGTCGTGCTGGAGGTACGTGTCGGAAAGGGCATGGTCAGCAAAGGTCTCGACGTGATTGTCGAGGACATGGCTTGCTCTGGTCTTATGCGCGTCAAGGTCAAGCTCCAAATTCCCTTCCCCCACATCGAGCGCGTGGACGTCTGCTTCTTGGATAAGCCCGAACTCGACTACGTCTGCAAGCCTCTTGGTGGTGACCACCTTGGATTCGACATCAACTTCATCCCCGGTCTGGAGCACTTCATCAAGGACCAGATTCACGCCAATCTGCAACCCATGATGTACGACCCTAACGTGTTCCCCATTGAAATCGCGAAGATGCTTGCTGGAAACCCTGTTGACCAGGCTATTGGTGTGGTGGCTATCACTCTGCACGGCGCTCACCAGCTCAAGAACCCGGACAAGTTCTCTGGTACTCCTGACCCATATGCCGTGGTTTCTTTGAACAACCGCACCGAGCTTGGCCGCACTAAGATTATCCACGACACCGACAGTCCCCGCTGGAATGAGACCATCTATGTAATTATTACTTCCTTCTCCGATGCTTTGTCTATCGCCGCCTACGACTGGAATGAATACCGCAAGGACAAGGAAATGGGTACTGCCAGCTTCGCATTGGACAAGCTCGAACAAGAGCCTTCTCACGAGGGTATTTATCTGGAAGTGCAGGCCAGTGGCCGCCACCGCGGTGCGATTCAAGCCGACATCCGCTTCTTCCCCGTTCTCGAGGGACGCAAGGATGAGGCTGGCGTGGCTGAGCCTGCACCCGAACTCAACACCGGTATCGCGCAGTTCACTATCGAGCAGGCTAAGGACCTTGACGGAAGCAAGAGTCTGGTGGGCAAGCTTAACCCCTACGCTGTTCTGCTCCTCAACGGAAAGGAAATTCACATTACGAACAAGCTCAAGCGGACCAACAACCCTATCTTCCAGAATGCCTCCAAGGAGTTCCTTGTCACAGACCGCAAAAACGCCAAACTCGGCCTTATCCTCAAGGATGACCGCGATATCATGCAGGATCCCATCATCGGCCGCTACCAGATCAAGATGAATGACATGATCAAGATGATGGAGCGTGGCCAGCAGTGGTTCCATCTCCACGGCGCGAAGGACGGCCGTGCTAAGATGACCCTTCAGTGGAAGCCCGTTGCTCTGGGCGGCATCGGTAGCGCCGGTTACGTTGATCCCATCGGTGTCATGCGCTTCCACTTCAAGCGTGCGTCTAACCTGCGCAACCTCGAGGCCATGGGCAAGTCTGACCCCTACGCTCGCGTGCTTCTTTCGGGCATAACTCGCGGCCGCACTGTCACTTTCCGAAACAATCTCAACCCCGAATGGGACGAGGTTGTCTACGTGCCTATCCGCAGCGCTCGTGAGAAGTTGACTGTTGAGGTTATGGACGAGGAAACTATCAACAAGGACCGAACGCTTGGTTGGTGTGATCTTAATGCTTCGGACTTCGTTCGTGAGTCTGAGAGCGGCGAGTTTGAGATCGACGATGAGAAGCAGGCTATTACTAGCCCTTTGAAGATCAGTGGTGGTGTTGCCAAGGGTGAACTCCACTACACGGTTTCCTTCTACCCCACTGTGCCTGTCGTCAACCCCGAGGACGAGGAAGAGGAAGAAGAGGAGGTTCCAGGTACTCCTGGTCCTGACTCTGAGTTCCGCAAGAGTATCGACTCCCGGCCTAAGACTTTGCACACCAAGTCTGCTAGTGTGGACTCGAAGGCTTCCAAGGCCTCCAAGGCCTCCAAGGCTTTGTCTAATGGCACTACTCCTAACGGAACTAACGGTACCGGCGAGCCGGCTACCAACGGCCGCACCAGTCTGGAGACTAATGGGTCGCGCCCAATGACTGGTCCCCAGTCTGAGACTGCGTCTCTCCGGTCGATCAAGTCGATTCCCCGCACTTTCGTCAGCGTGGAGGATCTGGCGAAATATGGTATGTTTTGTTCACTGAAATGTGTCAGTCGCTCAAGCTAATCAATCACCTCTAGAATCCGGCTTCATTGTGTTCAAGTTCCACGAGGGCCAGCTGGCTCACCAACATGTCCAGCTGGAGGTTTTGATGGACGACTACATGTTCCCCGCCTATGTCTCATCCAAGATTCACACCACGACCGCGAAGTTCACCGACGTCGGAGAGGCCTTCGTCCGCGAACTCGAGTTCTCCAAGATCACCCTCCGTCTCGTCAACAAGGATGACCCCAAGGATTCTAGCGAGGAGCACACCGTCGCCAAGCTTACTGGTGACACCCTGCCCACCCTCATGCGCATGCTGTACACGCCCACCGAGCTTGTCCTCCGCTCCAACGCCGGCGAGGTCAGCAAGGTCACCGTCAGCGCCCGCTTCATCCCCACTCAGATGAAGCTCGACCCAGTGGAAAGCATCAACAACATGGGTACCCTCCGTGTGGACGTTCTCGACGCCGCTGAGCTGCCCGCTGCCGACCGAAATGGTTTCTCTGACCCATACTGCAAATTCCGTCTGGCCGACGAGACCATCTTCAAGACCAAGGTCCAGAAGAAGACCCTCCACCCGGCCTGGAACGAGTTCTTCGAAACACCAATCAAATCTCGTATCGGTGCTAACTTCCACGTCGACGTGTATGACTGGGATTTCGGCGACAAAGCAGACTGGCTGGGCGCAACTCCGATCGACCTTGAAGACCTGGAGCCCTTCACTCCCAAGGAAATCACCCTCCCTCTGGACGGAAAATCAGGCGTCATCCGCCTCAAGCTTCTGTTCAAGCCAAGCTACGTCGTTCGCTCCCGTCAAGGATCCTCCACTTTCTCAGGAACCTTTGCGGTACCCGGCAAGATCGTCGGCGCACCCGTCAAGGGCGTAGGCTTTGTCGGTGGCAACGTAGTCCGCGGAGCCTCCTTCGTCAAGCACGGTCTCATGTCCCGTTTCAACAAAGACAAGAATAACGAAGACGCCAGCTCCATCATCGAGGAGGACAAGGACCGTCTCACGCCCTCTGCCTCCATCGCCGACGGCGCTTCGTCCCCCAACACCCCTCAAAAGGAACACTCGCGCAACCGCAGCACAGCCTCGCAATTCGGTGACCGCCTCAGCGTCATCGGCGGCGTCGGTGCCGGCGACAAAGGAACAGCAAACATCACCCTCGTCTCCGCAGCCAACTTCCCCACAAACGCCAACCTGCGCATCCACGTCCGCATCATCGGCTCCAAGGGCGCAAAGGAAGTCCACAAGTCCAAGGCCCACAAGAACACCGCCGGAACAGTCAACTACGACGACTCCTTCCGCGTCAACACCACCGCCGACGCCCAGTACCAGATCCGTGTCGTCGACCACGCCACCTTCGGCTCTGACGATGTCCTCGGCGAAGCGCTGTTCTTCATTGACGACCAGGGCTCCGTCGCCGGCCAAGATAAGCTCGTTACCGTTGGCGACGGCGTCGTTACGATCCGCTCTAGCTTTGCGCCTGCTGAGGGTGCCCTCCGGCCTACGACTAGTGGGTCTACAGCTGCTGAGGAGGATGTCTCTGGGAGTCCGGATTCGAGGAAGTTGCCCAGGAGGAGCTTTTTGACTAAGAGGAGTGTTAGTGGAGTTTGATTGGATTGGATGAGGGTTTTACTTGAAGTCGAGTGGCGATTTGTCGGGATGAAAATATGCTTTTTTTGTTACGATATCCTTTATGAATTGTTGATTATAGCTGAATTAATTATATCTTGAGTTGCGGTGTGCTACTTACTGTAAGTTCGTAAATTGTACCTATAACATGGGTTTAAAATTAAAAATAGGAGAATCAATAGTTACGCCACTCGACTTGACCCAAGACCCATGTCTCACCTAGGTGAATCTGAAAGGGGCAAAAACGAGGCTATACGGTGTACTCCGACTATTGTACCTTGTACATTGCGGATTGTTATTCTGATTCTGGGATTTTGACAGGTTCTGTAAATCGAAACTGGAATTGTAAATTAACTGTAAATCCTATCACATTTCAAAACTCTGTTGTCTGCACAGCCCAGTTGATGATCAGTTTTGCGTGAAGCTTAGGCCGCTTCAGTGAGGGGGCGGGGTGCTGTCAGTGCCTGTGCTTACAGATTGTAACTCCGGTGCGGTTAATGGTGTTAATTTTTGGCTTCTGGAAGATATTCAAATTGATTCACCATTATTGGAATTGTAGAATATTGGCGCTCTTATTTTTAGAACCCCGTACTAGTACAACGCTCATAGAACCGTGGGTTCATGTTAAGGGATTTTGATTTCGGTGGAGTGCTGATTTCGGCAGTTCCACCCCCGGGGCCTTGGGTGGTATAGTTTCAGTTCAGAAATAATTTGTTGAGTTTATGATAGTGTAACTCCGAAGTAGAAATAGGAGTAGTGGCGTTATTACTCCGTACTATATTGTAGGTAGGGCTGGAAAGGAGACATGAGTAATTAGGGTTAAGACATGATCACCCTACAATGTTTCCTTACAACAGTGTTATTTAACTACATATACAACGCATATATACATACAATCGTATGTATGGATGCTGATAACGGGTGGTACATTCAGTCAGGTGAACACTGCAAGTCAAGCACTATTCGAAATCAGATCTTTCTGAATCTCGACATACCACAGCATGGCTGGCATTCCGGTAGCAAATCAGTCCCGAACGTGGTCGGGCCGATCGCGGGTATAATTAAATAATAATTTAGTGATTCGGAGTCGTTAACTCGTTAACTATATTATGGTACCTATATCCACGGCAATAATTAAACGGTATAATTAAATATATTATGTGAAACCTCCGAACCATTGAAAACTGAAACCCTACCGAATCTCCCGATGAAGGGTCAAGAGGATAAATCGGAGCTTCCCATAGCTAGTGGGGGTAGTACTAAATACGAACTTGGCTAGGTGTGGTGGGATAATACTAAGTGGGCTGGAAAAAAGGGGGCGGACGGTCTGGATTGCGTCCTAATGCAGTCTCAACGGTTAGGTGTACTCCGGATGCGGGTATTTGTAGGGGAATCAGGGGATGCTTATGTTTGCAATTTGGTTACCAGTAGATGGTATTAACTTTGGATACGATATGAATATACAACGTAGTGATATTAGTATGTATAGATACATATGTAAGTCGCATACTAGTTGGTTGTGTTGCTAATAGCTAGCTGGTAGCTGTTAGCTCCCGTATGTCAGTGGCGGGCAGCTGACGACATATCTAGACTGTACGAGCTAAGATCAGAATCAAAATCAGAAGTCAGAAAGTAATTATCGCTGATATATCATAGTATATGTAGGTAATGCTAGGTAATAGAGGTTAAAGTACCCCGTAACTATCAGTACCAAGTACTAGATACTTCGTATGTCTTATATCCCAAGTATTAAGTAAAGTACTCCATACCTAAAAGCAGAATAAAAATAATATAACATGGGGACCCCCACTCCAGAGATCGGCCTCTGCTCCCTTTTTTCCTTGTTTCTGTTCAACTTCTTCTTTTTTTTCCCCTCTCTTTTTTCTCTCTGCATCAATTTGCATTTGGTGAGTGAAATACCTTATAATGACGCTCGGTCATTAGTGGCAATTCCGAAATTCTCCTATAAGAGGTGCCACCGTTTCCCTTTCTGCCACTGACCTCATTTTTCTCTCAGAACATCCCTACAACATAATTCATAATGGCCTCCAAGGCACTTCCTACCCACCTTCAGGCTCCTGCTGGTGAGAGCTTCGGTGGAAAGCACCATGGCAAGACCCAATCTCATATGGTAAGTTGTTGGCGGTGAATCCTTCCTTCCCTGTTGCCGTACCTGCCGAAAGCTATTTGTTTATTGGGGGTTGCGAAGCGTCGTGAACTTCCACTTCCCTCTGAAATTGTGCTTTTCCTCCCAACACATTCATTACTGTATTCTCGGAAACTACCTCACATCCCTTTTTTTTGTGTCACTATGTCTACCTTAAAACCAAACTTTGGTCCTGAACTGACTCGTTTTACCTCCCATCAGGCATTTGAAAATGCTTCCACTAGCGTCGCCGCTTCCCAGATGCGCAATGCCCTCAACGCCCTGGGTGACACTGTCACCGACCCCAACGAGAAGAAGCGTTTTGAGACTGAGATGGACAACTTTTTCGCTCTGTTCCGCCGTTTCTTGAACGATAAGGCCAAGGGCAACGCCGTCAACTGGGATCGCATTGCCCCTCCCCAGCCTTCCCAGGTCGTTGGCTACGACGAGCTCGGTGCTGAAGCCTCCGTCGAGTTCCTGAACAAATTGGCCGTTGTCAAGCTCAATGGTGGTCTCGGTACCTCCATGGGTTGTGTCGGCCCCAAGTCCGTCATCGAGGTCCGTGAGGGCATGTCCTTCCTCGATCTTTCCGTGCGCCAGATTGAGCACCTCAACCGCACTTTCGATGTCAACGTTCCTTTCGTTCTCATGAACTCCTTCAACACCGATCAGGACACCCAGTCTATCATTAAGAAGTACGAGGGCCACAATGTCGACATCATCACCTTCAACCAGTCCCGCTACCCCCGTATCATTAAGGACTCTCTCCTCCCCGCCCCCAAGAGCTTCGACTCTCCCCTTCAGGACTGGTACCCTCCCGGTCACGGTGACGTCTTCGAGTCCCTGTACAACTCCGGCACCCTCGACAAGCTGATCGAGCGCGGCATCGAGTACATCTTCTTGTCCAACGCCGACAACCTCGGCGCTGTCGTCGATCTGCGCATCCTGCAGCACATGGCTGACTCGCAGGCCGAGTACATCATGGAATTGACTGATAAGACCAAGGCTGACGTCAAGGGTGGTACCATCATTGACTCCGACGGCAAGGTCCGCCTGCTCGAGATTGCCCAGGTCCCCAAGGAGCACGTCAACGAATTCAAGTCTATCAAGAAGTTCAAGTACTTCAACACCAACAACATCTGGCTGAACGTCCAGGCCATCAAGCGTGTTGTCGAGGAGAACGAGCTCGAGATGGAGATCATTCCCAACGAGAAGTCCATCCCCGCCGATAAGAAGGGCGAGGCCGACCAGGCCATCTACCAGCTGGAGACCGCCGTCGGTGCCGCCATCCGCCACTTCAAGAACGCCCACGGTGTCAACGTGCCCCGTCGCCGCTTCTTGCCCGTCAAGACCTGCTCCGACCTGATGGTTGTCAAGTCCGACCTGTACCGTCTCGAGCACGGCCAGCTGGTCATGGACCCCAACCGTTTCGGCGGTGTCCCCGTCATCAAGCTGGGTTCCGACTTCAAGAAGGTCTCCGACTTCCAGAAGCGCATTGCTAGCATTCCCCGCATTGTCGAGCTGGACCACCTCACTGTCACTGGACCCGTCAACCTCGGCCGCAACGTCACCCTTAAGGGAACTGTTATCATTGTCGCCTCCGAGGGTAGCACCATTGATATCCCCCCAGGATCCGTGCTCGAGAACTGCGTTGTGCAGGGTAGTCTGAGAATCCTGGAGCACTAGAAGTTGTCTGATTCTTGTTTTTTGCTAGATCTTTGCAGGTTTCAGGGTGCATCCGTTGGATTCGGGTTGCAAAAGAAGTACTTGTATTACATTACAATAATCCAGCGTCTTTTTTTCTTTCTTCATCTGGTTTGGTCATAGACCTTTTTTGATTTCCCAAGTTCTGTACTCCGAATCGAGCAATGCACTTTTATGAATACTCAATCGACGTAAACTAGGCTAGCCTACATACATATAGATGTAGATTCTGTTTGTATCTATAAGGTGGGTATCAGTTCTCGATCAACAGCAACAGTACGAAGTAAATAACCTTCACCAACCGTAACATTCGACAATTTCAAACACAGCTGTATGCTTCCGTATGACAAGACTTACCCCATGCAACTCAGAGGTTAAAAATCCAAATACTCCCAATTGATAGGCGGGCATAACTTCCCCATGATCGCAGCCAACGTCATTGGACAAACAAGCCCAGTATACGCTAGGAAAAGTATCAATTCCTCGATTACAAAAGAATTAAAGATTTACTCTCGAATCCGACATGTATTGATCCTGTATAGCTCACTCCGTCGACTTCGTTTTCTCTTTGTCCCTGTTCCGCTTCCTGTATATCTGTTCGTCTGGAGTACATATATATCGTGGCTGTCGCCTCTCGCCTCTTACATATTTCTTTTTTCATCTCGTTCTTTTCTTTTACATATCCATCTCTACATATTTTGAACTTTCAAGTGTCTGATTATACATACATACACATACATATATACATACTACAAAAGTTGTTGTGATTGTTGCAAATGTCTGAATCGAGCATGTCCGACTACCGCCGCCTTGTTCCCGGTCCGTCGCCCCCCTCTGATGATGGCGACGAGCATGAGCTCGAGCAAAGCCGCCCGGAGAAGGGGACTTGGAAGAAGAGAGTTTCGACAGCTTGTTTGGCGTGTAAGAAGTCCAAGAGGAAGGTTAGTTTCATTTTCCATGCATCTATTCTCATTCTATAAACAATATCACTCCTACTATATACCAGAACAACCCTAACACCCCCCAGTGCAGCGGCACATCTCCCTGCAAAAACTGCCAATCCTTCAAAAGAGTCTGCATATTCGACGAATCGCTCGACCAACGCCGCCGCGTCGCCGCAAAGCGTACAGCAACAGAACTCTCCTACCACCGCGACCTCCTAACAGACCTCTTCAAGCTAATCCGCGAAGCAAACGAACCACACGCTCTCCACCTCCTAACCCTAATCCGGCACAATGCCTCCCCCGATGAGATCCGCGCTTACATAGACTCCACCCTCGCACAGCTGGAAGACCCGCACACCCAGACCGTCGCCAAGCTGGAGGATATGCGCCAGCTTATTAATCTCGAGGGATCGACGCCTGTCTTTAGAAGAAAGGTTATGGATATTCATTATCTTTGTGATGATGCTCCTTGTGCGGTGCCTGCTGAGCCTTGGACGAGGGTTACCGCGGATGCGGATCTGGTGTCGCATCTTGTGTCGTTGTATTTTGCTTGGGATTGGCCGTTTAGTGCGTTTTTGGATAAGGAGGTGTTTTTGAAACATATGAAAAGGGCAGACGTTGCGAGTGAGTTCTGTAGTCCGTTTTTGGTTAATGCGGTGCTCAGTAATGCTTGTGTGAGTTGGTTTCTTTCGGTTTGGTCTCGCTGGGCGATATGGGCTGACGGTTTGCAGTATTTCTCGGAGTTCTCCGAGGCTTATGTTGTTCCTGGTGATATCTCTTCTAAGGGAAGTGATTTCCTGGCGGAAGCGGTGAGATTGAAGAATGAGGGACCCAGTCAGCCTAGTTTGGCTGGCTTGCAGGGGACGTTGCTTATGTATGAACGGTGAGTAAACAGCTGTGGGTCGATGTTAATGTTTGTGTAAGTGTGATATGACTCTGACACAGAGGTAGATACGCCATGTCTCGCGAAGATGACCTGGGCTATATCATGCTTCATCAGGCTATTCGCATGGGCGAGTCACTAGGTCTAGTCGGTAGCACAGGACCCCGAATGGCATCTGGTGAGCTATCCCAGGATATGGATATCTCTTGCAAACGAACAGCATGGGGTCTTTTCAACGTCGACACGTAAGTAGACCCCGATAAAAGCATACTTCACCTCTTGACACCAGCCAGAATGGTCCACACGGGCTTTCTCCGACCCAGTCTAATCGACCACGTCAACATGGCCCGTATGGATCGGACCCTTCCAGAAGACCAAGCACTTTGGTGTCCGTACCCGACACATCGCGATGCTCGCCCCTCATTCTACACATCGTACTTTGGCGAGGCATGTGACTTGTCCACTATCGCCCGCGACATCTCCCGCAGTATGTTCGCAGACCACCACGTGAGTACGGCTTTGGGACACATCCATCGACAGAGTCGTGAAGCTCTGTACGATCGCCTCCGGGGCTGGCATGAGTTACTCCCCGAGGACTTTGATGAGCGGCATAGACCTGCTCCGCACGTCATTCTACTAAAGTACTGCCTCCCGAAACTCAAGCCCAACGACAAACAAAAACAGAACAAGAAAGAAAAGAGAGAAAAAACTAACTTACCACCAGGATGCGCTACAACACCCTCATCATTAACCTCTTCAGCTGTATCTCCGACGATCCATCTCTATCCTTCGGGCCCAAAACCCCAGAAAGTCCACCCCGCCAATCCCCACCGCCAAAATACAACGCATGGGAAGTAACTAGCGCCGCGGCCCACTCAATCGCCTCCCTGACCCGTCTCCACAGACGGGAATTCGGACTCAGCCGCGCGCACCATTTTGCCATGTACGCAATTAACCTGGCTCTCTTTACTCTGCTGGAGCAGGAGACCTTCGACGTTCTCGACGAGGACTTCCTCGTAATGGCAAGTGCTTTCTCGGTCGTTGCGAGCCGGTCCGCGCTGGGCAGGAATCTATTCCATATTTTCCGACAGTCAGTTCGCGGCAAGGCGCAGGGATACCGTATTCGCGGTAGTTCGGAGGTTCCGGATGAATTAAAGGATCTATTTGATGAGAAGAGTACTAGTCGGGGGTGTCGGCGGTTTGATGAGTATGCGGATGGATTGGAGAAGCTGAATAAGAAGGATAAGTATCATGGGATTGGGATTGCGGATGGGGGGTTGCAGGGTTATCCTGGACTGGGACTTTCGGATATGTTGGATCGTTATGAAAGTCTGAGTTTGGGGAAGGATGACGTTCTTGCTGAGCGGTATCGACTTGGCGGTGGTTGATATGCATTGTATGTTCAAGTATTATATACATTGTTTCGTTGTCTTGAGGTACAGTATGTGTGGCGTCGGTGATCTCATATATATAGATCGGCTGGTTTGCCTCCTTTGAATCTTGGAAAATGGATCCGCTCACGGCAATTCCTTGGTCGGAGGGTATAATTGACGCAAATCAATTCATTGCAGTTTGATTGGAGAATATACACGGGTAAGTAAGATGATGTGAACAAAAACCGAATGAAGAAGAGACAGAATTAGTCTGACGTCAAAGCAGAACTTCATCTCTTGGCGACTTTTCCCTCCACCGCGTCATAGCATACTGTTGACCCGCATTCGACATTTTGCATTTTACATTTCGCATGTCATCTGTATATGCCATTTAATCCTTCTTAACCATATTCATGTCGACTCTTAAGACATGGATAATCCTTCACAACCGACTGAAAAGCTGAGGAGTTTTGCCGGCGACAATGAAGCCCATTTACATCCCTATCCAACGCCGAACCCATTCTCACCACAGACAGTGGCGGTTGGGAAACCCCAGTCGCAACCATATCAATCAACCACATCATCCTCATCATCTGTGCAGGGTTCGGTTCCACCTGCAGCCGTGTCAAAAGTACCCATCCCTCGACTAGCCACAGGCGATGTTTCATACAGGCGCCGCCGTTCAGCACGCGCATGCGAGCCCTGTCGCCAGCGCAAGATCAAATGCGACGGTATACGACCGGTGTGTTCGCAATGTATTCACCACAACCACCAATGCACCTTCGAAGATGTGAAACGAGTACGCGACCAGAAACGATTGGGCTCGCTGGCGAAGCGCGTGGAAGCGTATGAAGCTCTGCTGAGAGAGCTCGAGGGCGAGGTAGATCTCCCTACCGCGAGAAAAATAAGGAAAGCTATGAAGGTATGTTCGGAAACGTCAGGCTCCGTCTCACCCGAGTCTAGGATCGAATGATTTGGGAACCGAGATCAGGCTTTTGACGTTTTTCTATTTCGAAGAATTCGGGGAATTCCCGAAAACCCGACGACGACGGATCCGATTCTTCGACGTCTATGGGTTCGCTCGAGGCGATCGATCAGGTTGATGAGGATCTGAACCGCAGTGAGCGCACCCGTGCTGCTGGTTTTTTTGGGAAAAATTCCGAGGTTCAGTGGATGCGCAAGTTAGAAACTGGCGTGAGTATGAAAAGTCCCTCCAGATATGGAGGTAGTGGTGGTGCGTTGAACTCTCTCCATTCGGATAGTCACCAGGACGCATCATTCATCCAGAAGCGACAGTTATCGGAGAAGGACATCTCGACTTCCACAATGGACTACCACCTTGATAACCTGGATATTCCGTTGATTGAACCGTGCGATCCATTCGTTGTGCCCCCGCGTGAACTCGCGGATCGCTATCTCCACGCCTTTTTGACCTATGTTCATCCGACGTTCAGCGCTATTCGGAAGAATACCTTTACCTTGCAGTACCAGCAGTTTTTCAACAATGCATTGTCTCCACCACAGAAATGGCTGGCCATTCTGAACATGATATTTGCCATTGGCTGCCGTTTCTCGAGACTCATAGATGATCCCCAATCAAGCGAGGAGGACCTCCTCTACTTGACCCGTGCTCGGCTTCTCGGTCTGCATAGCAAAATTCTCTTTGAGCACACCGATCTCCAGCAGATCCAATTGGAAATGCTCGTGGCGATATACCTCCTCTGTCTAGGACAGGTCAACAGGCAAGTTCCCACCCCCAACACCAACCCAATCTCCCCTCCTAACTCTTTACCCCAAACAGAGCCCACGCATTCTCCAACATGGCGCTCCGTTCTGCCCTCTCCCTAGGCATCAACCTACGCCTTACAGACAACCGCACAGAAGACGGCGCAAAAGAAGCGCGCGGCCGTCTCTGGTGGTCCATCTACTCAATGGAACACCTCTTAACCTCAATGACCGGCCGAGCCTCCTGCGTAAGCGAAGGTCTCTGCTCCGTCCCACTCCCGCTCCCCTGCGACGAAGAAGCCTTCGACCACCCGGAAGCAAAGCGTCTCTTCCAAGACTCGGCTCTGCGCGAGTCCGAACTTCGCCCAACCCTCTTTGAATTACACACCCAATCCCCCACCCAATCCCCCTCCCAATCCTGTATCTCAACCTGGCCCCCCTCCCCCTCCCTCTTCTCAACCTTCCTCGTTGACCTAACCCTCGTCACCCATGCCATAATGAACAAAGTCTACTCAATCGAAGGCCTCCGCAAAGGCGCCTCTCAAATCGAATACCGCATTCAAAAATTCGACCTCAAAATCGACCGCTGGAGAACAAAACTCCCATCTTTCTACCAATTCACCCTCCCAAACGCTGGCCCCTGGCACCTCAACCACCCCCAGCTAGAAGATCTCTCGGCCCCCTTCGTCCGCGAACGCGTCTGCCTAGCCATGAACTATTACTCTGCAAGAATAATTCTCTACAGACCCTGTCTAAACATCCACCCCCAGTCCGACTCAGATGCCTCCCCGCGCAACAGACTCCGCGCAGACATGGCAACAAACTGCCTTCAAGCTGCCTGTGCCATGATCGCAATCCTCCCCGAGTCGCCGGACGTGTCCTGGCTCGCCCGCGCTGCGCCCTGGTGGAGCGTCCTGCATTACCTCATGCAAGCTACCACCGCGCTGCTGCTGGGCTTGTCGTTCTCCTCGTACCCTGGCGCTCCGAATCCCTCGAAGGATTGGAAAACAGGCAGTGCAGAGCGGATCTCTAACCCGCTTACGCCTATCTCGAACATGTACCCGCCTCTCCTGGAGACGGATCTGAGGACTGCGGTTGAGTCAGCGCGGAAGGCGCTCTGGTGGCTCCATAAGACGGCTGAAGTGGATGTTGCTGCTAAAAAGGCTTTTGAGCTTTGTCGGAGGATTGTGGGGAGGATTGCGCCTGGTTTGGGGATTGAGTTGGATGATTGGCCTGATGGGGGGTCGTATGTTGAGGCTGTTAAGGGTAGGAGGGAGGGTGGGAATGGGAGTGTTAATGGAAGTGTGAATGGACATGATATTGTGAGTGGCATGGAGGCTTTTGAGGAGTTGATTGATTTTGAAGGGGGTGTGTTCTAGCTGTGATTATTGTCTTACTGCGTTTAGCCATATAGTCATATTGGTTCAAAACTAGCATTTAGGAATATGGAGACCTGATGACCACGATGTCGAATGCCACATGTGTATCTTGGAAGGCTATGTAGTGGATGTACATGTACATGATTTTAACAGAGTGAGATTAGAAACTATATACTTGATCGACAACATTAATATGTAAACAAAAACCACCGGCTAAGTAAACAGGAAAGAGATGCCAGTATGCCATACACGTAACGCCAAGACCCAAGACTTGACACGAGACTTCATAGACGATAACGCATGCAAACGTTAACAATATAAACACCGATCTTTGAGAATTGCATGAACAGACAATATTGATCACAACATGATATCAAGGTTGGGAGGACACCCCAGATTCAGCTAGGTGGGTTGTGGCTGCATCTGGATTTGGAAAGTGTGCTGGTGTTCGTGTTGAGGTGCAGGCGGGGGAGGTGCCTGCGTCCGTTGGGGGATTGGAGCTCGGCGCTGTTGTCCTTGCATCCCGTGGGGCGACTCGGATTGCATCGGATGCTGCATTTGCTGTTGCATTGGTGACTGGATATATGGCTGCTGGTGGGGGAGGGGGCGCGAATGGTGCACGGGAGAATGGTGGTGCATTTGCATGTGCGGCATTGACAGCTGCTGAGCTGTCTGCTGGGGCAAAGATTGGCCATGCGACATGTGGCCGGGTTGCGGGGAGATATGTTGCTGTTGATGCATGTGCTGAACCTGTTGACCCAGGTGTTGGCTTGACTGCTGCTGCATCGGTTGGCTTTGCATGGCTTGGTTCTGCTGTTGAGCTTGCTGGAACATGTGGTGGTTCTGTTGTGGCATGGTTTGACCTGACATGACTTGACCCTGCATGGATTGTCCTGCCATCGACTGGCCGGGGAGGGCTTGTCCCTGATGCATCTGAGGTGGGGTCGGGCAGGGCCGTTTACGAGACTCCTCGTCCACGGCAGAGGTGGCACGTTTCAGCGCTGCCGTCGCATCTGTGCCCTCAGGTAATTGGGAGTTGCCATCGGCTTGGGTTTGATCTCCGGCGGCGGCGGCAGCAGCAGCAGCAGCGGCCGCAGCCGCAGCCGCCACGTCGGCCTTGCGAGGTCTTCCTCGTGGCCGACCGGTGCCAGGTGGCTTGGGCTTAGCTGAAGATGGCTTCCTGGGTTTGGGCGGAGGCAGAGGTTGACCCGTTGCTTTCGCCCAGGCGATTTGATCAGCCTTGCGTGGACGTCCACGTTTCCGCTTCATAGGAGTCCCGTCTGGTCCCAAGATAGTGGTCGCTTTGGAAGCGGAGGTCGGTACACCGCCTGTCGGTGTCATATTCGCTGTAAATGAGGCCTGGCCTGTTTGAGACATCCCTGGGATAGGCTCGCCGTTCGCAGCAGCCTGAGCAGCCTGCGCTGCAAGTCTGGCAGCGACCTCCTCTTTACGTGGGCGGCCACGACGACGCTTGGGGGTCGGAGTAACCTGCTCGCCACCGGTTGCTGCCACAGCGGGCATGTGCGCTTGTCCGTTGGCCTGAGTTGGAGTCACAGTAGGAGCACCCATGGAGGCATTCATGTGGGGTTGGGGTTGGGGTTGGGGTTGGGGTTGGGCTTGGTGTGGGACCTGAGATTGAAGCTGAGGCTGTCCCGGTTGAGGCTGACCATGAGAAACCTTTTTAGGTTTGGCCTTCTTCTTCGGCACGGAGCTTGGCTCTTCTGTCTTCATCACCGGGCTCTCCGTGGCTGTGGAGATAGCCGGCGCAGTTGACTGAGATGATGGGACCCCTGAGTGTGTCGGTTGATAGTGCTGGAACTGAGCCTGGTGGGGAGATGGCTGGAACTGATTTTGCGAAGGGAATTGAGCCTGGTGTTGAGCATACTGATGTTGAGACTGAGCTTGTTGCTGCTGATATTGGTGGAACGGAGGCTGAGTGTGTTGAGGGAATGGTGATTGTTGTTGGTAAGGGTTTTGCGCCTGGGTTTGCTGGTGCAATTTCTGCAACCTCTGTTGTTCCAGCTGCTTCTGTTGTTGTTCAAGTCGCTGCTGCTCGATCCTTTGCTTCTCCTGTTGTTCTTCCAACTTCTGTTGTTCCAGGACCTTCTGCTTCTGCTGCTCAAGTTGCTGCTGTTCAAGACGTTGTTTCTCCAATCGCTGCTGCCGAAGTTGCATCTGCTGATGTTGGAACTGTTGTTGCTGGTGAATCTGCTGCTGCTGTTGCTGCTGCAGTTGCTGATGCGTTTGCTGAGGGGATTGGGGCTGCGACTGGGGCTGCGCTTGTCGCTGGTTCATCGCAAACATAGACGGGGTCATAGATGGACTGGCTGAAGGGTGTTCTCTTTGATGTATGCCCGCATGGGGCAGTCTGTTCATGGTCTGCTGCGGCGAGGGGACATTCATGGGATGCATGCCAGCGGAGGTACCCATTCCCGGCTGGGGACGCAAATGCGCCATTGGATTGAAGCCGCGCTGAAGGTTCTGCAACGCCATAGGGTCCGGGTTGCGCGGCATCAAATCCGGCGAGCTCTGTGTCCCGAATTGTCCAGAAAACTGAGGAAAACTATTGGCGGTCGGGTATCCACCTAATGAGCCCGACGTCGGTGTCATTTTGCGTAAATCCGGGGATTGCGACGCTGCGAAGTTTTGCTGGGACGGTTGGCGAAACATTGACTTATTGCTCGGGAATGGACTGTGTTGCGGAAGCGCGGGCCCCGCGCCTAGCAGTGGCGACTGGGCATGCTGCCGTTGAGGCTGTGGACCCAACGGATGTTGCGGCTGAACATTTTGATGCTGTTGTTGCTGTTGCTGTTGAGGCGCCTGTTGATTAAACGGGTGACCACCGTAGTTCATCATTTTGCCCTCGAATTCAGAGCGCGCAGGCACTTGCCGGAAGCGGCAGATGATAAGAGTAATCCCTTCAAACGCGAGGCATGCAAGGGCGCAATAGTCGAGATCAGTCGCAAACTAGCGTGGGAGAAAGAGAATGTGGGATAAGGATAACGATTATCTTCCCAGGAATTGTTCAGTTATCGCGCCGCCAGCGCCGCCGACCAAATTCTTAATACGGGAAAATCGTCTGAGTCGCGAGGCGTGTTTTGTTGTTCTATTTCGGCCTGAGGCCACAAGGCAATAAGGCAGAAAGAGGAGGCAACCGTGAGCTGACCCAAAAGGGGTTTAGTGGCTACGGAGACCGAGTAATACCAGTCAGCGCAGTTTCGAGAGTTGCGACGGTCGCGCACTGAAAGAGAAATCAGGGGTGGGGGAAGAGACCCCAGCTGGGATAGGACCAGAGGGCTAGCGAAAGTGAACCAAATCTACTTACTGAAGCCCGTTACAGATGCAAGGGCATAACAGTAAAAGTAGATTGGAGATGAGAAAGTGGATGACACTGGGCTGGAATCCTCGATGGACGAAGGAAAAAAATATTAAAAAAATAAAAAATAAAAGATTAAATTTGCAATTTGCAATTTTGCATTTCTCTCCACGTCACGTGACTCTCGGCGTAGATTGGCTGTCTCTACTGTATACTTAGGTACTTATGTATGTATGAATATATGACAGATACCTAGGTAGATATATAGATATATAGGTAGATATAATAAGTAAATTCATATATAACATCCATCTAAGTCATAGAACACTACCATCCAAGTACAAAAAAAAAGAATAATCATTATCTTCCGCAATCCTAGTAAACTATACACTTCCCCCATAGTACAACCAGTACAACAAGTACGTGTCACCCTCAATTAATCATACTTAAGTATCACGCTGTCTTGCCCGCATCCTTGTCTTCTACCCGTAGGTCGGCCAAACAAGGTGCAACAAAAAGTTTCCCTGAAACGACCCCTTTCAGTGTTCCAATACTCACGATGATCCACAATATCACGACAAAAATAGATAGGATCTGCAACATATTAACTTAGATTAGCCAAGCTTCAGATCGTGTAACTGGAATGTCATACCGTTCCAATAATATTAAAGAATTCAGATGGGAGTTCTCTACCCATTTGACAGGTGGTGGTGGCAAATACTCCCAAAGGAAACGTAAATCCCCACCACCCAATGTTGAAAGGAAATGTCTTGTTGCGAGCGATCGAGGCGATTGCAAAGAAAAGCCAAACAAGTCCAAAGGACCATAAAATTAATCCAACAAGAAAACCGAGCGCATAGAATGTTGATCCAGAGGTTTGTTCGAGGGTTTGTGTTTCGGGGAAAATATCTCGCGCACATTGTCCCAGTTTCATCGCCCTAAGAACGTCATCAGTATTGTCTCTTCCACTTGGTTTTAATTATATTTAGTTAAAGATATTGTACTCACCCATACCCGCCCTGCCCTAATGGACCCAGCGGAAGAAAAACACTGACAATCACCGCTTTAGGTGGCAATTTATGAAGCGCAAGTCGTGCAAGATAGATCACCATTACCATTAACGCAAGGGGGAGTCCTATACCCCACAGAACATAGCTGGTGATTACCGTCCACAGAGCATACTGGGGGTTCGGAAGAACCTCCGCCACAATGGCGCCAGAGGAGGCGGCGACGATACAGCTGACGATTGGGAGAAGCCACACAGCTGTCATCGAAGATAGGTGGGTCTGTTCGCCATGGGCCATGCTGGAAGAGTTAGTACATAAGGACGTGTATCTAGGTACGGTGCGTTTGGGATGGCGATCTCACAGTATGAACGGCAAGGACAGTGCTACCGTCACCGATATTGCCGCGTCAAATATCCACAGTCCCCAGGCAAAATAACTGACCCATTGGCCCCATTGAGGGACACATACGAGGCAGATCATATTGATGATCGTTGCAAGGCCCATGGGGAAGGTGCCGATGAACATCGACTGAACCGGGTGTTTGATCATTGCGAGAAAGATCTCCGGATATAAGGTGTAGCGAAGAACAGTGATCACAGACCCGGCGAGGAAGAGAAGTACGTTCAGTAGGAAAATCGCGATGGAAAGCCAGTACAGCCATATCCCATTGTATGGTAGATTGTGAAGCAAGAGAGAAACAATCCCCGTGCCCATAGAGACAGAGAACCATCTCGCGTGGGTTAGCCAGGTTCCAGATTTGATGACTGAGACAGATACTTACGATGGGGTGAAATTACGAACTACTCTTCTCCACCCTTGCTCGTGCTTTGTGTGTTGTTCCATCCTCGAGAATTGAGGTTGTGGAGGGGTGACGGAGTTGGGAGTTGTGTTAGTGGCCATTTTGATAGTTCTTTCCAATTTCCTTCCTTCCGAATCCCTTTGGCTTTCGAAGTTGAATAGTTTCAAATTATATCAATGGATATTTTCCTTGACATTCAAAATCTATGAGTAATAACGTGGTATGACTCTACCAAGATTTCGGCCGAGATGATGTGCTCCACATTCTCCCTTCCCGCAGAAGCTTTATTTTAGCATTGTTGCGAGTTGTTTCTCAGAACACTTAATTAACTCGTTAAGTCAAGAGGATTGCAATTCTTTCGCTTAATATTTGTCAACACTAACTCCTTGACAGTGAGCAGGGTTTCACTGATGCTGATGCCGATGCCGATGAGCAATTTGCGTGTCCGTAGATCAATAAAGATGGATGCGAGCTTTTCTAAACACATAGTGCAGAAAGCTTAAGCTTCAGACTTAGCACCTAGGTAGCTAAAACTATGGCATAATGGCGAAGTGATTGTTCTCCGCGGCAGCTCCTAATCTAATCGCAAACGAACCCTTCCGGCTATAATTTTCAATACACTCTTCTGATCAGATTACGGAGTATGCCAACAAAATCATGACTAAACTACTCCGCTGCGATTATATTGCTCGAAGACAACAATATGAAGCTCAAATATCTTGGGAGCAGATCATCATACATCCAACTTCGTTGAGCCGAGGATCCTACTCCTCGCTGAGTTCCCCACACTATTAGCTACTAGAATAGTTCGGATATAAAAGTGCATTCCGATCGGAAGAAATTTCTGGATATTGAACTGAAATTATATGGAGAAGCGGATATCTGGGCAAGTATGACGAAGTTAGCAGACTGCGTAATTGAGACGTGATATATAAGTAAGGTGATACATAGGTTTGGAAAACTCCCTTGTTTGGTTTTTCATTCCGCTTCAAATCGCCAAATCTCAGCTATGACCCGCACTACCAGCGCATTGGTGGTTGAATCTGCTGGAGCCGAGCCTCAGCTTGCTCTGGTTACATTGGACTCGCTTCGAGTAAATGGGGTACTTGTTGAGATGTATGTTACGGGAGTCTGTCATACAGACCTAGGTTGTATGGAAGGGTATTTGCCTGTCCAGTTTCCTAATGTGTTTGGCCACGAGGGTAGGAATTAGAATCAATCGAGATCCCCAAACTCACACATCTAACACACGGTAGGTGCCGGAGTAGTCTTGGAAACGGGAAACGGCGTCACTGACTTATAAGTAGGAGATAAAGTGCTTCTTGGATATAAATTTTGCAATGAATGTGGTCAATCCCGCTCTGGATGTCCATTCTACTGTGAGAATATATTACAGCTGAATTTCAGCGGCAAAAGAAAAGATGGGTCCAGCACAATCCACGTCAACGAAAAGTGGCATTAGCGAGTCTTCTATTGTTCGGGTTCCCCCCCACCTCCGATCTCCAGCTGTTAGCCCCACTCGTATGCGGAATGCAGACTGGTGCCGGCGCAATCTTAAACACCCTCAATGTGAGCACCGGAAGCTCTGCGACGATCTTCGGAAGAGGCTGCCTTGGCCTTAGCGCGGTGATGGCGGCCAGAATTGGAGGTGCTCAAATCATTATCGCGGTCGATCTGTAGCCCGAGAGATTTGGCTTTGGCCCGAGAATTAAGATCCATCTAGGGCTACTAATACCTTCTGTGGGGACGACCCTGATATATATTCGAAAGCAGATTACAGATCTTTGTGGGTCATCTCTTGGAGTGGATTTTGCGTTAGATTGCTCAGGGGCTATTCTTGTGATCGAAACTATGATCGCGACTCTTGGCATTCGTGGGAAGGGCGCGAGTGTCGGTGCACCTGCACCTGGAAAAAAGGTCGGTGTGGAGGCTTTCACTCATCTGACTATGGTCGACACTATCTTGGTTGTCACTAGGGAGATAGTATTGCAAAAGAGGTATGGTCTCTTTGACATCATCTCAGACGGGTATCTGACGTAAGGTTTAGATGACTCCATACCTGATGGAGGCACAGTCAGAGGGCAAGTTCCCTTTGGGAAGACTTCTCAAGATACATGATTCCAAGGATTTTCACGAAGCCTCTTGTGATATGAGAGAGGGCAAAGTGCTCAAGCCCGTCCTGCGGTGGATGTGAGACAGCAGCAGGTAAGAAGCCGGTCTATATAATGTTACAACCAATAGAGACAAAGGAGAGGGGTCAAAAGTACTGTAGACATATATTTTAGGCGAAACATGATGTTTCAAACGACGGACATGAAACGAACGCGGCGTGGAAATTCAACTGTGAGATCCCAAACGCCAAGGTCCACTGAAAAAGCAAAGCTACACTTAATCCTTGAGCTTCGATGGGCTAGCATTCTTAAGACGACCCTCGGGAGCACTCTGATAAAAATCCATAGATGCCTGAAAATCATTATGCTTGTCTACATCCCCTGAAGGGATGGTTTCGTATATAAATGGTAAATGTCGGCCAACAAATCATGTGATGGTGCTATGGTCAAGTGGTTACGACGTCTGATTGTGGCTCACCACATTCAATAACTCAGGAATCCTCGGTTCGATTCCGGGTAGCGCCAATTTTTTTGTTTTCGGGTGAATTGCCCTGCAAGGATAAACATTCATGCTATTTTAAATTTTTTATCTTCAAAGGAAGTAAAGTAAGCAAGTACAGTCAGTTGGGGAATTACAGAATAAACATAGACACAACTGTATCGAGCATAATACACCAATTTCCATAACCAGTCCCAAAACAAGTCAAAATATCATGGCACGATGTATATCTCGCGCACGCAGCGTTTGCCGGAATCAATATAACCTGTACCGACCTCAACGCGCGCTAGGCTCCACGACGATGGGAGACACTTACGCAGCTGGCTGTTGACATCCACAGGCCAGAAAAAGAACATGGGTCAACTTTCAGCTAAAATCAAAGATTACGGCGAGTTTGGAGCTCCTGGAAATCGTGGTTGAGCTAGAATTGGAACCCAGAGGAAACACTACTGCGACAATCTCAAATTGCCGAACTAGCCGGGCCTAGCAATCGTGTTCTTTCCACCTACCGCGAGTATATCTTCAAAGGGCCAGCTGAAAATGTCCCCGTTTACCACCGGCCCCGATTATAGATGGAAGAACCAAGGATATGCTTAAAGAAGCGGACGATATAGGCGCCTTCCGAAAGCCGGAAGGAGATATTCTCTCAAAGCTTCTCCAAGATTACTGGCCTTTCAGACAACACAAGGCGATTGATCCCGTTGATCATACGACAATCTACAAGGGACCAAATATCGTAAAAATAGTCGCGGTGATCAGTATTTCATCGGCCGCAGTTCTCTTAGTTGCTGCCATTATCAATCTTTACGTTGTTCGTGACCCAACTATGAAACTGGGGCTGGTAGTCGCGTACACGCTTCTCTTTGCTTTGAGCATTGCGGTATTAACAAATACTAGGAGGGCAGACATGTATGGTGCTGCGGCCGCATTTGCCGCAATATTAGTCGTGTTTATCTCGGGCAATCTAGAAGAAGCAACAGTACAAGATATGGTACAATGGAGGCCATACGACCAAATGGTAATCATAGAGGAAAGTCTAGTTAGCGATCCACCTCACCACTGAGATAAAAAGACAACAGTGTCCCTCATTATCAAAGCAGGCCACATTGTGCTTATATTAGTATGGAGACGTTAATCGTTCGAGTCCATGATGCAATCATCTGACGAAAAGATAAAGCTATTGAAATTGATTGATAATCACGGATTGATTCCGTAGGCATCCAATGGTTATGGACATCGTTGGATAACGAGACACTAGTAACGCATGGCAAATTCGGAGCGTAGTATGGCGTGCGATGCCTTCAACCGACCAGCCCAGACCAGCCAGAATATTTAATATATGCTTTCCCGGTACACAGAAGCTTGAAGTGTTGAAAAAAAGAATCTCTGGCACAATTTTTGTTGAAAAAAATGGTCGGGCAAGCATTGACTTCCGTTGCCATTGTTGGTGGTGGCCCTGGAGGACTCGGCACTGCAATCGCCCTTTCCAAACTACCGTTTTTGCGAGTAACACTTTACGAAAAGAACCCAGAGCCACGAGAAGCCGGTGCTGGGATTAGTCTTAGCACAAATGCGTGGAAAGTTTTGGATTTGCTCGGAGCAAGTGATGGGGTTAAGGGGGGGTCCAAGTCGAACACACACCAGAGGTGAGTGGTGGAGTTTTGCTGAAATGAACATTTGGATACTAACATATGAAAGGAATGCATACACAGGAAAGGTCCTGAGTGTTGTTCAAAATCCGGAGAATTCGGAAGCACATCATCGCGGTGCGATCCGTGCTCGCAGGACCCGGCTGCAGTCAGCTCTCTTGGCAAAGGTGCCTGAAGGTATAATCAAATACGGCAAAAAGCTTGTGTTTTTGGAAGATTTGCCGGGACATGGTGTTCGCTTGGTCTTCGAGGATGACTCGGAAGTTATACCGGATATTGTCGTCGGGGCTGACGGACTCCATTCTGTTCGTCAAACGCTTTTACACAGTTTGACTGCCGACTGATTCAAAGTAGATTATTCGGAAAGCTTTGTTCAAGGACCACCAGCTTCACTTTACTGGAAACAGCGCTTTTCGTGTCCTTGTTCCGAGATCGAAACTCTCTCATATACCAGACATCACGTCCACAACGGCATGGTGGTGGGGCGAAGCTGGTCATGTATATCTGTCTGATGTGGATGACGAGGATGAAAGTGCCGATCCGCTTTTTGAAATAACTGTTAGATCCTACCGTGAACCTGATATTCCAGGCAAGACAGTATTTTGGGGGATCCCAGCTACCAATCAGAAAGTGGGGTCTCGTGTTGAGGTGCGACTCATTTTCTTTTTTCCATAAGGCCTGATGAGTATTCGCTGATTTTTCGCAGAATTTCGACCAGAGATTGAAAGATGCCATCAGAGCAGTCCCTGAAGGTGAATGGAGGGAATTTGCTACATTCGCAGGACCCCGTCTGGACAAAATTATCGGCTGGGATAAGATTGCTCTTATTGGGGACGCCAGTCATCCTCTCTCGGGTCAGTCTAATTTCAGGCTCGGGAAAGACACACAGCTTGCTAAACAGATGTATGTGTAGGCGCATTTGGTTCTGGTGCGACATTTGCTATGGAGGACGGTTGGATTCTTGCTCGAGCACTTGAGCTTACCCATTCGGCTGGGCTCCCCGCACAAGAGGCCCTTGAGATTTTTGACCATATTCGGTCTCCCTATTATGCCAAGATGTGAGTAGCGGGACTTATAAAACGATGATGAAACTAGTTGTGACTGATGATTTATTTCCCACGATAAAAAGGTACCGCAATCTGGATGAAACTAAAGCCAAGATGCAGCAATTCAAAGTGGAAAACACGGAGTTTGATGCTTTCCTCAAAGCTAAAATCGATACATTCCTCTATGGCGACAAGGATTTTATCCACAAAAACGATATCGAGAAAGTTTGGAAAGATTATCTTCTCACACAGGTGAGATCGAAGTAAGACTCGAGCACATGTTTGTCACGATAGTGGGAAGGGAACAATACACGGGCATTATTTCAGAAGATTCGATAGAAATCTCAATTTTCAACCGTAACTTGATTATATTACCTTCTCGTGCAGCCAACGGCTTCTAAGTAATTCAGACTATCGTCCAATCGCGAAAGAAGTGGCAGCATCTCATATCAAACGCAGGGAAATGACACCAGTTACCCCAACTATCATCAATTCAATGACTTTCTTTGAGCGGGGTCGCAAACATTGTTATCTTCTCAGCAAGAAGACTGGCAGAAAATCATACTATATACCTAATCAGCGGCAGCTATGGCACCAACGGGGAAATGACCATAATCGTCGATGATACGTTATCACGATGATATGTCGTGATAGACCAAGGATTATTATGAGATTGACCCTCAAGAAAAATATATAAAGGTATGTTACCGAAAGACACTCGAAAGACCGTGTTACATAGCGAAAATAGGAAAAAGAACACAAGGCCGAAGGTCAAGATGGGAAATCCAACGCCCCCTCCAACAACGAAGCAAGTTGATCACGCGACCACTGTCATCAAACCGAACACTGAAGATGGAGAACTTTCAACTTATCAGTCACCAAAAAGGTCTTTTCGTTCCTTTATTTGGGATACAGATACGCATTTGAAGTCCTCCGAAGAGAGACGTCTTCTCCTCAAGCTAGATGCGGCGATTCTCAGTATTGGCTGTCTAGGGTTCTTCATGAAATACCTAGACCAGGGTAATCTTTCTAACGCATATGTCTCAGGCTTACAAGAAGCCCTTTCAATGTACGGCAACGAGTACACATATGCCCAAACGGTTTATACTGTTGCATACGCTGCGATGCAAATCCCCAGCACGCTTATCATTCAGCGTGTTCGGCCCAGTGTCTGGCTTGCATCCATGGAACTGGGCTGGGCCATTTTCACTTTTGCGCAAGCCGGTATGCATAATGTTGGCGAGTTATATGCATTTAGGTTTCTGGTTGGTTTCTTTGAAAGCTCGTTTTTTCCCGTTCTGCTTTACGTGCTTGGAAGCTGGTATACGAAGACGGAGTTGGCGAAGAGAATTGCATTGTTTCATATGACTGCACCGTTGGGGTCTGCTTTTGGTGGATATTTGCAGGCTGCTGTGTACAAGAATATGAATGGGGCTCATGGTCTTGCTGGGTGGAGATGGCTGTATCTCATTTGTGGGGTGAGTCGATGTATGTCGATTTCAAAGGCTGAACTAATAAAAACTCTGCAGTGTATGACGCTTCCCGTTGGACTTGCTACATACTTCTTGCTTCCTGATACACCATATACCACCCGTGTATGGTTCCTCTCCAAAAGTGAACGGGAACTTGCAAAAGACCGTGTTCTGAAAGCCGGCAAGGCAGCACCAGTGAAGATAACCTTAGGAACATTCAAAAAAATTCTTGGCTCGTGGAAGTGGTATGCGTTTGTCCTAGGATATGTGGTAAGATTTCTACACCTGCTGCCTGAGATTATATGGAGTCATTTCTCACATTTCTAGCTTTACGGATCTTCATGTGGAGCAAGTAGTTATTTCGCCATTTGGCTCAAGTCTGAGGGCTTCTCTGTTGTTGACAGAAACCTCATTCCCACCGGAACCTCTCTTATTTCAGCGGCTTGCGTCGTACTTTGGGGATTTCTTTCGGATTATACGGGAAGTCGTTTTTCTTGGGTCCTAATTCCTTTGGTAAGATATCAAGCAAAATTCTCAATCTTAGACCCGGGTAACCGTTGCTCATGAAAACATGACGACTCAGATCTTTGGACTCTTGCCAAATGGAATTCTTGCATTTTGGCCCGCAAGTGTGCCATTAAAAGAGTTCGCTTTCCTAACGGCAAACGTCCAGCTCATGACTGCTGTATTGTAAGTTATGTCCCAGAAGACCTCGAGTTTGCCTAAGGCAATGTGCACTGATTGAACCCTAACTTCATAGTTACACCTGGGCGAACGAGGTGTGTGCCGGCGATAACGAAGAACGAGCCGTGGTTGTCAGTAGCATGAATGGCTTCCAATATGCCGTAGCCGCTTGGTTACCTATTCTCATTTTCCCGCAGACCATGGCTCCAACATTCCGTAAGTGAAAGACTACCAGTCAACTTGGTTCCCTTATATTGACGATGAACTAGGTTACGGATTCCCGACAACATTCGGGCTGGTTATTGCCGCGATTGTCAGCGTCATAGGGATACAGGCGCTAGTATTGAGGGAGAGGAGAAGAACCAAAGAGATGGAAGTACCGGCCGACCAGCTGAGCGAAGAGCATGTTTGACTGTGATGCCACAAACAACCTGGACAAAATATGACCCAATTCTATTGCACCCTGGATCGACAAAACCAGGATATAAACAAAAATTGTCACCCAGTGTTTCGTTTTGCCCAGGCTTACTATATAATCAATTAGTTAGTCAACTAACCTTTAATTCGAACCTCAAAACTTCAGGCAAATATACGAGCAAATATCCTCAAAATCCGGGGAAACACACTAGCCCAAACCAGGAAAATGGCTGACCAGTCAACGGGCTAGAATCGCTCGTCAAACGACGGAACATCTCCTCTGAACCAATCGCTTCAAAACTCTCAGTTGACTTTATTAAAACCCTTTCTTCTCCACGGCTGTTACCCCGGCTTTAAAGTGGAATCTACCAGTCACGGGAAAGTGTCACAGACTCTTTTTGTACTTCGCTTCCCATTTATCCAGAGCCTAGCCTCTTTAAGCCTTGCTCATGGGTGTTGCTTGCTAGTCTTCTGCCGCGCCGGTATCTCACACTGCCCAGAGTCCAAGAGTGCTTGACTAACCCACCACGGAGCTTGACTCTGCTTGGCTCGTCGAATAGCCAATATGCCTCATCTTTGGGGTGGCGTTTCTATGGCGTTTCCTTTTTATCCTATTTTGCCGTTAGGATAAACCCATATTCAGCTTTTGGATTGATTAATTTACCCCTCCGACTATAATACCCCCATGCAACCGCAGAGATGGATTCCCGATCCTCAACTGCGTCTCAACCGGGCTGTCGCACCATTTATTGAATTTCTTTTTTGAACATTGCACCATGGGAAAAGATACTTTCCAACTGGGAGGCCAGGAATGGCCGAAGGTAACATGGTGGAAAATGAAGGGCATGCGCTTCGTTTATATGACCCTATGGGCGGCCATGATTACATCTGCCACTAACGGTGAGTTTCACCTCTACATACCTGAATACTGTTGCTGACCAAGTTCCAGGCTACGATGGGTCTTTGATGAATGGATTGGAGGCTATGCCCTCGTGGAATGCCTGTGAGTTGAAACATTACCAAACAAATTTGAACAATGCTCACGCGGCTTTCTTGCTTAGCATACAATCATCCTCAAGGATCTACACTTGGTCTACTTGCAGCGTCCATGGCAATCGGCTCCATGCTTTCAATTCCAATTGTACCCTACGTCGCAGATGTCATGGGACGACGAGCTGGTGTCGTCGTAGGCTGTTGTATCATGCTTTGCGGTGTTGCCATGGTGTCTATTGGGTACCATATTGCTTTATTTGTCGTTGGACGAATTATCCTCGGCTTTGGTCTTGGAATTTCGCAGGAATGTTCGCCACTTCTTGTGACTGAACTTGTCCATCCACAGCACCGTGCTGTTTACAGTAGTATCTACAATTCTCTGTGGTATGTCGGAAGTTTGATCGGTGCCTGTGTTGCCTTGGGTATGTTACTCTTCCACACCATATCGAGAAGCATTTGCTCATTCGGAACGTTTAGGTACAAACCATATTCACGGTGAATGGGGGTGGCGTGTTCCGTGTCTCTTGCAGGGAATTCCTTCTTTATGTCAATTAGTATTTATTTGGTACGTCAATTCGCGTACTCACCGAGCTCATCCGACCTAACTTTCTCGATAGGACTGTGCCCGAATCACCCCGCTGGCTCATCTCAAAGGGCAAGTTCGAGCAAGCCAAAAAGATCCTCGCATATGTCCACGCCCAAGGAGATGAGAACGACGCACTGGTCAACGTTGAATTTGATGAGATCCAGCAGACAATTGCGCTGGAGAAACAATTTGAGGGCAATAACTGGTCCGAATTCTGGTCGACAGCTGGAAACCGTCATCGATCCATCATTCTGATTTCCATCGGCTTCTTCTCTCAATGGTCCGGAAACGGCATCGTCTCATACTTCCTGCCGCAGGTCCTCAATCTCATCGGCATCACCGACAGCAACACAGTCCTGACTATCAATCTCATCCTCAGTGCTGTCAACGTTGTTTCGGCAACGGGTATCTGCTTTTGGGTGGACTACTTTGGACGCCGCAAGCTGTTCCTTACATCCAGCATTAGTATGCTTGTTTGCTTTATCTCAACGACGATTGCTTTGGCGCGATTTGCCAATGGGCCCGAGGGCAACGATAACGCCGCGCATGCTGTCATTGCATTCATCTTCCTCTTCTATATCGCCTACAACATCGGATTTAGTGGAATGCTTGTGTCATACTCTTCTGAAATTCTACCATACCGTCTCCGCGCCAAGGGTCTTACTTTGATGTTCTTCTGTGTCGACCTGAGTCTCTGGTTCAACCAATACGTCAACCCGATCGCCCTTCTAAACATTCAATGGAAGTACTACATTGTTTACTGTGTGTTCTTGGCGTTTGAGATTTTCGTGGTGTGGAAGTACTACATCGAGACCAAGGAGACTCCTTTGGAGGAAATTGTCAAGTTCTTTGATGGTGAAAACGCAATCTTGGGTGGAACCGCTCCTTCCGAGAAGATCGTTGAGCTCACTGCTCGCGATGGGCAATCCATTCAGGTTGATGGCGAGAAAGCTATCACCACCCAGGTCGAGGTTAGGGCCTAGATGGGCGGTGTGGTAGATTGATTATTCTCAGTCAGGATCAGTGACCGTTCTCTTATGGCCCTCGTACTATATTGCCATGGCCGAAGAATTTAATAGGCAATAACCCCCAGATAATTAGCCAATGAGATAGTGAATAAATGAGCGAAATCATTCAACAAATTTAATTAATGATGCATCAATGCAAGACTTTTGATTTTGTAAAATCTTGGGCGACTGAATTTGCCTGAGGCCACAAGGCTACAAAAGATTGTTTACTCTCATCGTTTAAATTATCTTCTTCCATCTGACAACACTACACATTCATCTCATATGCCCACTATTAAGCCCGTTTTATTGCTTTATGATATGCCTGACAGTGTCTAAAAATGCGCCGATTAGCGGAGGCGAAGAATGAATGGCCATTTCGGGACAGAGCAAAAACTGCACCTGATGCGGGCTCAGTTTGACTTGAAAAGGACAATTTGAGTGGCAATTTGCTTGAAGGCAAAATCTCACTTTCGTCGCAGCCACGCCCACAAGGGAATGATCCATGTGGTTTTGGGGTGAAGGCAAAAAGTACTTTTGTCGAAAGTCACTAACAGAGCCCACATCGTCGCTACGAGCAGTGCCAGTGGTGATTTGGCGCAAAGGCGAAAGGTTATGTCTCCATAGACCAAGTTTCGCTTGAAAACGACAGTTTTGGTACACGGCACGTGGGCGCTATCTTGCCTGACTTCGTTGAATTATAATCGCACTACAGCCGATCCCTATATCCGGCTAAATTGAACATGTGGCTTACTGAAAATTGATTTTACCCAACATGACAGTGTCTAGTCTATCTCTTCAGCGTTCAATCAGAACGGCGGCTCACTTTTGGCGTTACAGCAAGCCCACACTTTATGTCGAAATGCCGGCAGTCGATATGGACACAGCCTAATTCCCCGCATTTACCCCAGAAACCCTTGTGCAGCGAACCAGCCGGAAGATTTACAGCTTCATCCTGAGCTGCCCGCAATCGAGCTTGACCAAGCTAGTTTAGCTGTGAATTTGAGAGAGGGGTACTCGGCCAAATTGATCGGCAATTGTTCCATTTAAAATGGCGCACTCCTCTCGAGATGTGAAGGAGTATTTCTACCATTTGACTTGTTGAAAAATCTACGAGATGGTGTCTTTCATCGCAATCACAGCTCTGCTTGCTAGTCTTGTCAATGCCGCACCTCATTCCAAGGATCGTACTAGCGTCGGGCTAAATGCCCTTGCCCAGGGTCGAGGCAAACAATGGTTTGGCAGTGCGGCTGATATCCCTGGAACAGCGGAGACGACAGACACCGCATACTTAAAGATCTTGCACCATGAGTTTGGCGAGTTGACTCCAGCCAATGCCCTGAAGGTGTGTTCGCTCAACCACTCCCACGATTTGATCCATCCTCTGACCCACAGCCTCGCACCAGTTCATGTATACCGAACCCGAGCAGAATGTGTTCAATTTTACCGAAGGGGACGAGTTCATGCGCCTCGCCGAGAGATACCAGTCTAAGGTGCGCTGTCACAACCTCGTGTGGGCTAGCCAAGTCTCGGACTTTGTCACTTCAAATACCTGGACCGCCGAGGAGCTTAAGGCAGTCATGAAAAACCACATTTTCAAGACGGTACAGCATTTCGGAAAGCGTTGCTATTCTTGGGATGTCGTCAATGAAGCCCTCAACAGCGATGGCACCTTCTCCTCTAGCGTTTGGTATGATACTATCGGAGAGGAATACTTCTACCTCGCATTCCAATACGCGCAGCAGGCTCTTGCTCAAATCGGTGCTCAGAATGTCAAGCTCTATTACAACGACTATGGTATTGAGAATCCCGGAACTAAGGTGGATGCTGTACTGGGACTTGTGAAAAACCTACGCAAGCGGGGAATTCGAATTGACGGCGTTGGTCTTGAGTCCCACTTTATTGTTGGCGAGACGCCCTCTCTCACCGACCAGGTTGCCACCAAAAGGGCTTACATTAATGCTGATTTGGATGTGGTTGTCACGGAACTCGACATTCGTTTCGCTGCGGAGCCTTACTACTCCGCTGATGCGCAGAACCAGCAAGCTGCGGATTACTACACCAGCGTTGAAAGCTGTCTTCAAGTCGGTCGCCGTTGTCTTGGTGTTGTTGTTTGGGATTTTGATGATGCGTACTCTTGGGTTCCTAGCGCCTTTGCTGGACAGGGAGGCGCAACTCTGTTCAATGATACACTTGAAGCCAAGCCGGCGTATTATGCTGTCTCGGAGGCCCTCCAGGGAAAGAAATGTACTGTGTGCTAGATTTTGGCTTGCAAAGCATGTTGGACCAGCAAACGCAAACATTGTTGTTCGTGAGATTGATAAATATTCAATTGATACTTTCAAGTGCACATGAGTTTTGGATGCCTCGGACTCTAGCTTTGGTAATTTTGCTAGGAGCAGCTGGCATAATCACACCTTCGGGCGATTGAAATTTTCGATTTGAATTCATTACACTTGTTCAAGGTTCACCTAAAAATCTACTGGCTGTGATCTGCTATTAGCAAGTAAACTCATATTTCCTTTATTATTCTCTTCTCATAAAAAAGCCACGTCTACGAACAACCTCTGGCAGCTCAGGTGGCCTGCGTCTGCCTTCATCACTCGATATCCACAGAAGCTGTGCCTGTTCACACCATCGAAAATGTTCCACAAAGCCGTTTCGTGCATATTCTTTATCTCGAGCATCAAATGCCCATCGTCCAACCACTATATCTTTTTCAATCGCAAGTTGACACCCGCCACATGAGATTCCGTCTTCGATGTTGCCAGTCCCTCTATCGTAATAAGGAAGTGCACATGACCCCATAAAATTGTATTTTGTTTCAATTTGCGTGCTGGCTCGTCGAACTTGCATCGGTTCATGATATGGGCCGTGGGAAGCCAGTGCAACCTGGTGGGCCGAAACAATCGTAATGCGACGTTTGAACACAGATTCTTCCATTGTGTATATTCCAGGCAATGTTTTGAACGAAACTAGTTGCATTTGGGTTAATTTGGCTTTAGTCAAGTGAAATTGCTTTCTAGCAGCGGCAAGACTCTGCACTTGCGTTTCCGGAGCTTCTTGAAGGCATTTAAAGCAGCATCGCGTCCAGGTAAGGAAAGATACGAATCCGCCAAATTGGCCGCAGATATCACAGTTTTTTGTACAGAGGGATTTATAAAAGTCTGATAGAGAGATGATTCGGGCAAGCCGTGTTCGCAGCAAAGCGCAGAAAAGATCCAACCCATGCGCGGCTACTAGTTGATACTCATTGAGTGAATCCACCATATGCCTTGCCATTCGATTGGTTTGTCGAAACTTAAATAGAGAATTCATGTCCAGACATAAGAAAGTGTGATATAAGAGCTCGAGGGGTAACCGATCGAAGACACCGATTCCAACATCCAAAGTCTGCTCGAAGGGCGTCGCTATTGAGGTACGAATACTGGCGTGTTCACGAGGGTGAAACCAGATGACAGAAAGACCGTAGTCTCTGCGATGGTAGGCTGTGGTTCGAATAATGGCATCGACCTGTTCCTCTCTGAAACAGTATTCAGTGGTGGAGCGATACCTAGGGGGCGCAAGAGCAGACATCTAGGCTCGTTCGTACGCGTACTTGAAAATTATCGAACTCAGTAGCGTTCATGACTCTCGAGTTCGTCCCTATGAACAGTCTTAGGAGACACGTCAATAAAATATTGCGAAATCAAAACAAGATTTCCGGTAGTAACCGGAAAAAGGCACTGCCGGCCCCGGGGTAGCCTGCAGATCTACCGGTGAAGTCCTGCGGGTGCTCCTGGTCATCCATCCACGGGGAAGAGACGACGATCGGGATACACGATATGGAGGCAAATGAAGTTGGATGAGAAAACGTAACCTTAATCTCTTCATCGAAAGGAGATATCTTAGCATTTTAGCTTGACGGCCAATATGCGGATGAAAGTGAATACAAGGGCAGATGATCTAGAGTGATAGGGGTGAACCTGCTGTATAAAAATCAGTATTAAAAGACGTGTTATGTTAGGTGATTATTACCATTCTATCTTTGAGCTATGACACAATATCTTGAGGTGGCATATGTCGGACAGCTGGAGTCAGCTAATGAATGGGGATAACGCTTCACAATAAAATTTTACGGGGAAATGAACCTTGAAATGTTCGAGAAAAGTGTATCAGCAGACAGTAAATTAGTCATAGCTTTGATCGTTCTAGCTATGAGCTGTATGCTCGTGAAATGTAAAAACTGAGGGGGGTTGGGCTGGAATGTCGTACAAAGGGAGGCTTTGAATATAAAATCCTCCCATGATAGCCCCGTACGAATTCCATGTGTAGCACCAATTTATCATGTTTGAATCAAAGATACATAACTCGGTCAAAATGCCAGGTCCGGAAGGAAACGTTGGTGAAAGTATGACGTATACAGACCATGAAGCAGAAAGATCATAAGTGAAGAAAAGCGATTTCATTGTGCTTCCGATACTTTGTCTGGTAGGTTGTATAGTCGATTTGAAGAATGAAATTGATATGGCTGACGTTGCCAAATTGCGATGACTTAATAGATGTACTTCTTTGACTGCATGGATCGGGTAAGTGTTTGCTTTCTGTCCTGGTAATACGGGGATATTAACAATGGCAGAGTAATTTGGCAAATGCCAAGACAGCTGGACTTGATACAGACTTGAACCTGAGAGGGAATGAATACTCCTTATTGATACTTCTCTTCTATATTCCATTCGGTCTGTTTGATCTGCCATGGAATCTTCTAATAAAGCGGTTCTCGGGCAGACTGATGCTCTCTTTTAGTAAGTCTGTTTTGATTCAAGCTCCACTACTGTCAAAAATTGACTCCTCGTGACTAGTGTCAGTTACTTGGGGTGTTCTAGCACTATGCCAATGTGCTGCCAAAGACTTCGGTTCCCTTTTGGTAATAAGGATTATTCTCGGAGTTTTCGGGGCAGGGTTCTTTGCAGGTGCAACATTCTACCTGACCTTATTCTACCCTCGTGGAGAAATGGGTTTTCGACTAGCGATCATGCAATCCTTCGCCGTTCTGGCGTCTGCATTCAGTGGACTCATCTCGTTCGGGGTTTTTCAAATAAATGATCCAACAGTCAAAGGATGGCTATGGTTATTCATCGTTGAAGGAGCGATGACTTTGATCACTGCGGTTGTTGGTTTCTTCCTATTGCCGGATAGCGCACCGAAAGCGTGGTTCTTGGATGACAGGGAGAAATCGGCAGCCATAGCACGTCTTCTTCGAGATAACTTATCGGAACTTGATACTGGATTTAATCTTAAGGCTTGCTTTGAGACTTGGCACGATTGGAAATTCCCAGTGTGGTGCTTGATCACATTCACATATCCGGTTGCATATGCCACCGTAATGAACTTTTTCCCTTTGGTGTGTTCTAAGTTCACAGCCTTTGAGACTCGTCTAACAATCGCAGATCGTACAGAGGCTAGGATACTCCGTCATCAAGACAAATCTTTGGACAGTCGCGCCAAATTTAGTCGGCGCCATATTTTTACGGTGCGTGGCCAAATCTTCAGACTATTTTCGCGAGCGAACATTCCATATCGCATTCTCGTTGAAAATTTCGTTGGTCGGGATGGTCGTGCTCGCCACCATTGATGTTGAGGCCAACAAATCCGTGGCATACTTCGCCTGCTTTCTTATGGCAGCAGGATCATATATCCCGTCATGCTTGGTGCATGCATGGCACAACAATAACAACATGCACGAAAATTCACGGGCAGCAAACACGGGCTTCTTCGTAGGCCTGGGTAATTTGGCAGGTATCCTAAGCGCCGGAACATTTCGAACCCAATATGCACCAAAGTAAGAAACCTGTTTACATGGACTGTTGTGGAAAAATGGCTTGCTTACTAGATAGATATCTTTCAACTTTGATTGCTACGTGCTGCTGCAATGTCGTCTGCATTGTGCTTGTTCTTGGCTTGGGGAGCTGGATGCGATTGGAAAATATTCGTCGGGACAGGAAGCAGGGCCACACAATCAGACAACATCAAAATGATACTAGTCAATTCAAGGAGGGCGAACAGAGCCCGGAGTGGAGGTATTTCCCTTGATCTTTTTATCACGCATTTTAGCCAGGACCAACATGTTGAACCGGGTGGAAGCTGTAGCGAGCTTCTGCAGAGGTGTCTGGGGTCGTTGAAATAATGAAGTGAAAGTGGGTGAAGATGGAAGAAAAGATGGAGAAAGTTGTGAGAGGCAACCCAGGAAGAGATGATAAGCAAGTGAAAGATCAGATGAAATGATAAGAAAATATTGCGTAAGTAAATGAACTATATGTATAACAATATCATCGAAGTTAACAAGAGTAAGCAACGAAAGAGACCGTTTGTGACTTCAACCAGAGACATTGGCAGGCCTCTGGCAATGACATGAAACTAGTTTTAGGTCTAGGAATAACAAGTTCTCTTATCGAGAACCACTTTACTCAAAGACAGGAATCTTTATCGCAAACGCCAATAGTATCTAGCAGACCATGAAAGAAAAGTAATCTTCAAAGCATTTCCACTCGATGTCTGCCTGGGCAAACTCCCACTTATTAATCCCACCGATATATCCGTCTGGTCTTACGATAGCAACGCCAATCCTCTCCGTACCCAACTCACCAAACCACTTTGTAGTACAGCTAGGTATTTGACAATTATCAATATACAAACTCCACCGACTCTTTTGAAGCATATCTGGCAATTGTGAAATTTCGAATTCAGACCGGGAGGATTGTGTGATCAGCGCGAAAGTAAAAGCTTCGGACACAGCAGTGTATCGTTGAAATTGATGGAAGTCATCCGAAAGGGAGTGCCTGCGCGCATGCTCCTCATATGACCAGTTGGCCAGAAGGGTGATTCTTGTAAGTGAAGTCTTAAGCAATTGACAAAGATGTCCCAAAGCATTTTTGGAAGAGCAAACATCCGGTACGAAAATGTATATCTTGAATTGACCCAATAAAGGGATATCCAACTGAATGTCCACAGGGTTGGCATCTATGTAGCGGGTAACCCTTGCTGGCAACTGGAGCATACCGGGCAGAAGACCAGATACACTCGAACATGAACGAGTGAGTACACCGGGAGAGTATTCAGCTCCAATTCCGGAGATGAACCGAATATTGTCGTCAAAGTTCTTCACTAAAGCCGTTTCGCCTTCTGAAAACGCTTTGCAATGCTCAACATCAAACTGGATTAGATCATAGGCTATCTTGCGTCTTTCCTCTTCATAAGTATGTAATAGAGATGGTTTTCCCAGTCCTCGAATGACAAGATTGAGCTTCCATGCAAGGTTGAAGCTATCGTGCATACCAGTATTGGCACCTTGTGCAGCGAGGGCAGAGTGGCAATGTGCAGCCTGCAGAGCGTTAGATGGCCGTTAACAACGATTCTTTTTGAGCCGAGACCGTACATCACCCGCGATGAATATTCTTGCGTTGCGATCCATAAAGTGCTTCGCAACTCGTTGGCCCACAACATATGTTCCGAACCATTCTACCTTTTTCCACTCCAGTTTAAATGGATGCATTGCTTCCCTTGCTTGTTGCATAACATGTTCGGGTGTGGTTTTGGTCTTGTCAATTCGCTCTCCATCGGTCGAGCTCAGCTCGACATAAAGTCGCGTCATTCCTTTTTCGCGTGGGATCCACAAAATTGATCCAACAGAATGAGATCGCAGGGCTACTTTGCTCCACAAGTCCGGAAAGTCGGTATCAACAACGCCTAAGCTATCAGTCGATACCCTCTGCTAGAGACTGAACGGACATACCGTCAAGTACACCCCAAGCGGCGTTGGTGATTTCGCCCTCAAGATCGGCATCTGGAAGAAACTCCCTGACCTTCGACCTGACTCCATCGCATCCAACCAAGTAGTCCGCTCTGATTGTATGAGAAGCGTTTGTCAAAGTATTGTCATAGACAATATCCAGATTCTTATCTCCATTCACCGAACATGAGGTGAATCGACTATTGCGAGTGACAAACACACCCCTTGATTCCATGTCATGTATCATGACTTCTTCAACTATGCCTTGATGTGCCAAAAGAATATATGGGTCGGATGCACCAACAAGATGTTCGGGATAATGCGTTTTGCGTCCGGTCCGTCGAAGACCTTCGTCGGCGGTTGACTCCTGTGAGTTTGTTAGTGAAGTTCAAATAACAGAAGCATAATTTGTACCCAGAAGGAGATATCATAAACACGAGCACCATGTTTCAACAAAGGATCCGCCAGGCGAAGTTGCTTGAATGTCTCGATGGTCTTGGGTTGCATGCCGTCGGCTTTTCCTGTGGAGGTTTTGTCGGGGCGATCGTCAAGAATCACGAGTTGGATGCCGAAGCGCACAAGATTACATCTGAAAGGACGTCAGTTATTTTACTTTGGAGAGGCCCTTCAACATACGCAAGCATCAGGCCTGAGGGGCCGGCGCCCACCACCACGACGGTAGTTGAAGAGCCCACGGGCCCAACTGGATATCCTTGATCTGCACTTGGTGACATTCTGACAAACGGTTGTTGCTTGACACTTATCCTGATCATGTATCACTTCCGTTCATCGAAAATCCCACTCCACACGCAATGCGGGGAGACCTCCCATCTTGTCGTTCTCTTGCCACCGTGTCACCCTACCGTCCACAACGATGTACGAGCTTGCGTCACTTCCGACAAAATAATACGGCTCTCGTAACACTTTCTGGCTTGGTAAGTCGGCTTCTCGTGACTTCTGATTTCCAGCACTCGAGCAGGTGCAGGAATTGGTTATCGGCAGAGATTTTGAAGAAGGGTTTGCACGAACTTACAGATGCGCACTTATTTACTTGTGGAATGCCGTTTGAACGCCATAAAACCAGAGTCCTTCTTGATTGCATAGAATCATTTATCCAGTGAGACAATATGCAAAAAAACTACGTTTGCATGTGGTTCAGAAATCCCTCCAGCAGATGCCAATCTTCAATCGCGAGTGCCACCTGTCACGAGCGCGTTTCGCCCATGGAGAGTGAACTCAACCAGTAAGCCAGTACTCGAAACCTGCTGAGGAAGATAATTTTGAATTAGTCTAACTTGTTTATGTGACCACTTTGCTGTGTGGCGAACGAGTTTGCTCTCAGATATCACGGCCTTTTAACATCTAGGGCACCCGGACTGTTGATTTGAGCCAACCCCCATCTTTGATACAAATCTGCATATACTGACCTTAGCAGAACAGTCTCTACAAGGCACTATCTATAATAATCAGTCCCTCCAATCAAAGTCGCAACTGTTTGTCTGGTTACACACACTCGTCAGCATGGCCCCTCCCATTCAAATTAAGCAACAAGAAATCCGCCCCCAATCATGCCAGCTCAAAGTTATCATCGTCGGAGCAGGGCTCGCAGGCTTAGGTTCCTCTATAAGCTGTGCACTCGCCGGACACCTCGTTCACGTCCTCGAAGCAGCGCACGAAATCAAAGAAGTCGGCGCTGGAATCCAAATCCTGCCGAATAGCTCCCGCGTACTCCAACACTGGGGCTTAGAAAAGTCACTGACTCCCCACATGACTATTCCGCGTGTTTGCAATTTCTTAGGATGGAAGGGAAATTTTATTTCGTCTATGAACTTCCGCGAATCAGAGAAGAATTATCCTGGAACTTGGTATCGCGATTTTCACCGCGCTGATCTTCAGCAATGTTTGCTTGACAGGGCAGTTGAGCTGGGCGTTGGACTTACCTGCAATGCCCGCATTACGGATGTGTCTGTTAGTGGAGATGGTACTACAGCTACGGCAACATCGTTTGATGGAAGACGATGGACTGGTGATTTGATCATCGGTGCCGATGGGGTGTTTGGAAAACTAACGGAGGAATTGTTGGGGCGGGTTGATTCGCCTGTGAAAACGGGCGATCTTGCATTTCGTGTTATGCTGTCCACTGAGGAGATGCAAAAAGATCCCGAATTGGTCGAGTTTGTTACTGATCCTCAAGTCAACTACTGGCTAGGTCCAGATGCCCATGCTGGTATGTAGTGACCTCAAATTTTTGTACACCAGTTGGCTAATTGTAAATTGAGTAAATTACGTGCTCCGCAATGGTAAATTGTTCAACATGGTACTCATTGTTCCCGATGATATCCCCGAGGAGTCTCTAGCACCAACCATTGAGGGCAATGTTGAAGAAATGTGCGCGTGGTTTAAAGACTGGGATCCTCGGTGAAGTAATATCCCCCCGCCTGTAGATTGTTGACTAATTGTGATAGAATCCCCAAACTTCTTAAACTATGTCAATCTGTACAGAAATGGCGCCTGTGTATTCGATTCGGAGATTTCGATTGGACTCATCCATCCGGGGCCTTTGTCATGCTCGGAGATGCCGTTCATGCCGCATTGCCATATCTCGCATCTGGGTATGAATCGTCCACACGGTGCAATTGATAGCAACCTTGTCTCTTTTTACCTTCTTTGGGCTTATGATTCTAGGGCCGGAATGTCATTTGAAGATGGTGCTGTTCTAGGTGAATGTCTTTCTCGACTACCGAATCGTCCCGATATATCCAAGACCTCGACCGAGTTCCTCAATGCCAAGCAACATGCGCTTTTCGTGTTCCAGAAGTGTCGCAAGCAGCGAACGAAGATGGTTGTCGAACGCGGAAATATTCAACAGTATCTATATCACTACCATGACGGACCGGAACAACAAGAGAGAGATCGCAAGATGCAAATGGTGCCAACGCCTGAAGGCGAGGCATTGGCTTGGCGAGATCCTGGGCTCGCAGCACAATTACTGGGGTACGATCATATTGCGGATGTAAGTTATGTTCCGTGTTATGTTGTTCCCGCCTAATGGCATCAGGTTGATCGTCGTTGGAGTGAAGCATCCGGGAGGGCCGCGGCGGAGTCTAGACTGTAGTGCTCTAGATACGATAGGTAGAGAGAGAGAGTCTAACTAGTATTCCCTTGTTCTCGGCGTGGAAGGTGCATGATCCATCTCTCACGTTCAATGAAACCTCAAAACATCCGTTGTCACGTTTTCTCGGTTTTTATTGAGATTTAAAGGTAGCTGAAATTCTCTTCCATTTAGATTTCACCTGGCGACTGGTCTTATATTCTACCGCAGACATCAATTGAGATACGAAACACGCTCGAATTGTTTCAGATTTGAAGCTTTTCAAATTGAGTTTGCGCTGACGCGGTTAATAGAAGTTCGCTTTTCCATCATCTACAAATATTGTGATTGATACTTCACCTTCTTCATCATCTTCTCTTGTATCTACTCAATTTCCTTACTCTCTTATAGCTTCACCGACCGAGATAACTCACCTCTCAAAACTACTTTCTTTGCCATCCGTTTCACCCAAACTCCAAACCACTCAGATCACCGCTGAACCACACACACCAGGAGGAATTGAAAGACATCACCAATGTAAGACCAGCCTATCCATCAAACCTCCAAACTTACTGGGAAACAGCATGAGTGATACTGAGAGCACCGCTAACTTGCATTTACCACTTGATTATGACGGAGATTCTACCCTTGGCCCGTTGGCTGCCCGGGCTATGGCCTTCCGTGGCCCTGTGCCATGGCTAAACAGGGACTCCTTCTAAGCATGTCCAAGATGATGCCGAAGAGAGAGCCCTGGGTAGTCAAGGGCAGATTCGTGGATGGAAATTATTTTGATTACCTCATCGGTCTAAGCATTGAGAATGTTGAAGCCATTCTTGCCCAAACTATGGGTGATCAATCTGACGATAAGTGCACAAATTGCCATTATGGGGAGACTCCTTTCAAAGTGTGTGTTCAGGTCCCTGGGATGGCAGCTTGTGCACCTTGTCACTGGGGAGGGCTCGGATTTTGTTGCAGTTTCAACTCAGAAAAAGACATAAGGAAAGCCTGCAACGAAAGAGTCATTTTATACCAAAACAAATTTGGAATATCGAGCAATCTCAACGATGTGAAAATGGAAATCACCAGTGCTTGTCAAAAGCATGATGAGGAGATGAATCAGTTGGGTGGGTTGATCGACTCGGCGGAGATGCTGAGAGCAACGATGGCCGTTCTTCATAAGGAGCACACGAGGACAGCCAATTTGGCGGACAAAATTGATAACGCCCATGATATCTTGCTTCAATCTACTAGGTGCGTTCTTGATACGATGAAAAAGAAGCCTGCGCGTCTCGAACAGTACATCGAAGAATGCAAGGACCTCTCTGATAAGGTCGTTTAGCTTGAGGAGGAAATGAGAATCAGGAAAATTATACATCAGGAAGATTGAGTTATTCAAGCTGCTCGAGCTGAAAGGGGAATCAGGATGAGGGGAAAGCATAAAGTTTCTCGGTGGAAGAAAAGAAGAAATACCAAAAACAGGGGATTTCTGCGAGATCATTATCTGCTCATCAGCTATTTGATGAACTTGCAATGGCCAGGGAATCAAAAGGTGAATTGTCACCGTCAAAGAAAAGGAGAAAAGCAGAAAATCCAAAAACAGGGGAGGGGATGTCTACAAAAAATACTTGGGCTTTTGCTAGCCAGCCCATCTGGTGGTCACCCATGATAGTGGAGTCTGATGGAGAATTGACAAGATCTATGCTATTCAACAGCAATACGAAAGTGCTGGCGGATGATATTGAGCAAGATAATGACCGGAAATCATTGAAGAAAATAAAGAAAACAGACAGAATAGTTTACAAAACTCAAGATACAAAAGCCATTCAAAATATCATCATTTCATAAATCCCAATACCAAATCCTTGACTTATTGATTCAGTCCCAACGGATTCTCGGCAGTCTGCTTCTGACCCCCAATACTCGAAACTCCATTCTGAACACCTTGTCCCGCGCTCTTCGTTGTGTTGCCCAGTCCCTCCGTAGCTCCTGAAACAGTCTTCCCAAGGCCTGACGTGGCATCGCCAACGGTTGATCCGAGGCCACCGACTGTGCTGCCTAGAGTGTCTGTGAGACCGCCGACGGTTTTACCTAGTGTGTCGCCTAGGCCGCCGAGAAGACCGGCTTATTTGTTAGTTTGGTATTGGTTGGTATTAGTGGGTGAGCGGTAGCTTACGGTTCTGGTCGTTGGACATTGTGTGGAAGGTGTGGATTTTTTGAGTGTGTTTCGGGTTGTGGTTTATGGTGTAGAAGTGCGTATGGTTTCAAGTAGATGCAGGACTTGTGTTTGGGTTATGTCTGCCAGAGTGTTGATTCTTGCCAATATATATGCACCCGCCACGCGCTCAAAACCGGTTACAGGACATGATATAATGGCTACGACGTTGTAAGCCACAGGCCTGTCATATGGAAGTATGGAAATTATCAGCCAATCAGGTACGCGTAATCCATGTTGACACACTACGATCGGGGTCAATTATTTCCTATGCATCGATCTGACGTATGATTGTACTTCATTTCTCCGCTGGGTGTGTGTGTAACGGGACTTTGATTGGATGGTTTCTTGTGAGTTCTAGAAAGTAATTTAGATTAAGTTGTGGCAATTGGTTGAGTGGATGGGGTTATTTGTATAGAATGATGTCATAGAATTTTTATATTAACTGCCCTGTTCACGGGATGATCTCATGATTGGTTCACAACTTCTGAAGAGATTCTTGAAAGTACTGTTCAATTAGATTTGCTTTATCAAGCCAATCAAAGATTAAAGACTCGCTTTGCCTCGAGATTCAAACGGCATGAGGAGCACAAGAAGTCCGGCCGCGACGAACAATGCACCGCTCACATAGACTGGCGCGGCGGTATTAAGATCGGCAAACATGGCAATAATAGGCGCCATGATACCAAATACTCGATTCGCAGACGCGGTCAGTGCATTTCCTGTGCCACGATCTTTTGTCAGGAAGATCTCAGGTGTGTACGCGTAGAGCACGGCATACATGAGACTGCTCATGAAGTTGAAGGCGCAGTTCCAACCAAGCAAAGCGTTAGAGCTCGTCGCTGTCGTCGAAGCAAGAAGGAAGGCACCGGTTATAACTGTTGACGTGGACAACGCTCCTTTACGACCGAAACGCGGAAGCTCGACTAGTACTCCACCCAGGAGGCAACCTGGGATTCCCATCACGGCGATAATCAGGGAGTTGCGATAAGTGATGTATGTTGAGCCATCGCCGAACTCCGCACCACGCGATTGCTGGATGAATGGGAGGAAGGCGTTGTAGAGCGGGAAGCCAAGTCCGATGAAGGCCCATATGAGGATGATTAGGGTTGTCGACCACGCCCGCTTGGGAGTATCGAATAGTGCGCGGATGTGATCCAGCCGAATTTTCTCAAGTCTCTGGCGGACGATGTTGGATGTGCTGAAGTGTTGCGTTGACCCCTGATCCAGCTCGTCCAGCTCGGCCTGTGTCAGATCTGAGGTTTTCCCATTTCTGCGCGCAACCTCGTGGACAACTTTCACAGCCTCCTCGTTCCGACCTTTCCCCATCAAATACTTGGGCGATTCGTAAATCGTGAAAAAAACAAATCGGCCGACAAACATTAGCATGGCGAGTCCGCCCATCGCGATCATGAAGTATCGCCATCCCATGTTTTCGGCTCTCGTGCACCCATCTTTAGAAGCACAAGTCCGATACCCGAGTAGTGGCCATCCAATCAAGTTGGCAAGAACTTGCGCAAAAGCCCAATCGATGGACAAAATTGTCAAAAGGTACTGGTGCGACCCAGGCAGGAATTCCAAGAAAATGGCCGAGTCAACGGGCAGATTCCCGCCCACGCCGACAGACCACAATCCGGCGAACGCGCAGATAGCGCCGAAATTGGGAGATCCTGCAGCGATAAGGCCAAACACTGCCGTGATGCCAATGGTCAAATTGAATGCCCATCGCCGACCGAAGATATCGCATCCGAAACCCCAGAACACCGCACCGATCAACAACCCGATATTTTGCGCCAGGGTCAAGACAGGAGCTTTTGAAGGATGAAACTCAGATGTAATGGCTGGGAGAATCAACGATGTAATGATAGGCCAGAGATTATCGCTCGCCCAACCAAACCCGATCACAACAAAGAGCTGCCATTGGTACCGGCCCATGCCGATATCCTGAATAGCGCGGTTGAGCACCTCAGCCTTGGCTTTGTAAATTGCGTCGCCATCTTGTTCAATTAAATCGGCTTCTGCCGTCGGTTCAGGGGATGTCTTTGCCATTCCGTATGTGTTGGTTGAGGAGTGCGGAGGGAGGACTTTATATCCCTTTATTCGGGCTGTAACCTCATGCAGAGTGGGAAAGTGCATATCGAGAGTCTCCAAATTATGTGTCAAAGTATCAAATCAAGTCCCACGCGGAAGCCCCAGATCAACTCTATTTCAGTGGGTTTGTTGATTTCTCGAGTCGCCAATTGGTCCGTTCAATGGCGTGATCGCCCGGTCGTGTTGTGTCAAGATGGCATTTACCCCTTTCAGTCAAGTCGATGGTATCACCGTATGCAATGTACACATTTGTTGGACCCTTATTTCCGAATATTGAGCTCCTGGAATAATTGCTGGAGTGTCAGTTTCCCACACCGATCTCCAACAACCATAGGTGTCTCCTCGCTGTACGTACTCGGTCGATCGGTCGGGGTTTCGATAATACGTAGGCTGTCTTTCTCGATGAGGATAGGGACGGGATCGGTTCGAGGGCAGGGCTGATTCTTATCGCGAGACTTGATTTTCTTTAGCGTCTTCTTAATGGCGTCACGCTTTGGCTCCGGGTGAAGCTTCGGGATTCGAGATGAGCCCAAGCCATTGACTCTGTGGAGCTCGCAGATTCTAGAACGAAGGGGGGAAGTAATGTCTTTTCTAACAAGTGACTTGGTCATTGTAAGATGTGGGGATTGCGAAGCGAAAGTGGATCGATCGATCATATTGCCTCGGGCGGTGGATCTCCCTCCATATATAATCTACAACGTCGAACAGTAAGTACCTTGCCATCCTTCAACACTCCTTACACAGTTAACAATGTTCAAACATATTTTCCAGATATAATAATAGATAGAATCAAGGTGGGGACTAATATGAGAGCAAAATTAAACAAAATTAGAAAGAAGGCACTCTGGCCTGGAATCGAACGGGGTGGCCCTCGGCCTCCTGGGCAGGCTCGTCGGAGCTTATGTATACCTTTCATTTCCTATGGACTCCTGTGGACCCCAAAGTCAAAAAACCACCAGAACTTCCTTGGAGTGTTGGAATATCTACTCCTTTTGCATGAGTTAGTCCGTGTTACAAGTGTTGCGGGTTCATCAGACGCAGGAGGGGGAGCGCGTTAGAAGTTAGCGATGTACTGAATGAGTCTAACTTCGCGGCTGCCTGGACATCTTGTTGGGCATGTCAGGTGACATCCAACATTGGGATAGTCTCCCATGGAGTAGATAGATAGATAGATATCTCTCGCTCTCTCTCTCTCTCTCTCCTTCTCTCCTCCGTCCGCAATACAATATTCATATCTTCATATTCCATTGCCCTTGTATGATCTCCACGACATCTTCTTAAGTAGATCCTCTCATTTTCTGTGAAGTTTTATGTAGTTAATTGTCTCCTACCTGTACAATTGTTTTCGTAATCAGTTATAAAGTAATATTCGAAATCAGATTTACCTCTACATTCTTTGACTTTCATTCCCGAACCCTAGCTTGAAATACGCTAGTCTGACTTTAGCCATTTCACAGTAGTCGCTGTCAGTCTGTATTGTATTTACTGGTAACTATAGAGATGAGTCATTGTTGCAATATTTACCATATTTCTCTTGGAATTTGATAAAAATTTTCAAGCAAAGAGACCAAACAAAGGGAAGAAACCCGAACAAGGTGCTAAGATCATTGCAGTGATATCCGAAATCGGAGATACACTAGTAAGAGTAGAGAGTCATAGCTGATTTCGAAAACCATGTTCCGAAGCGCATTGTACCTGTTCTCACCTCTTCGGTTCCCAGACACAGAAATAGGTAATATGATAACATATCTTTGGGTTCCGTGGTAATTGGTCCGAACTATTTGCAAACAAGTCAATCAGACCAGGGGAGATGTGGCCAGCGTTCTACCTTTGCTTCCAACTTCCGTCAGACAAGCCACGATGAACAGCGCGGAATCCCTATATCAAAGTTGTGTCCTTGATATCCCACCAACTGACGGAGACGTGATCAATGACTTCGGCTTTAATCGAACCCCATCACCTATCGATAGGGCTTGCCTCTTTGGACTCTACAAAGGTCTGGTCTTCGGCGGACTCACTCCTGAGGACATCCATAAGTTACGAGTCGGAGGCTCTCTGGTCCCCGATATTATAAATGTCTTATACGAATTACCCAAGGAATGTCGAACAAAAGACATCCCTTGGCTTTTGAACCAAGCCTATACTCTGGAAAGGCTATCGTTGCAGGAGATTAAGATACCATCAACACAAAAGGGAACTGGCGGGAATGAATCCTTCGTGTATTGGGCCTCTGCATGCTTTTTTTCTTCTCTGCGTGTTCTTATATGCTTTTGGTTCTAACGATCATGATCTACCTATGAAACAAGAATGAACCGACTCGTGGGTTCTCCATTTGGCGAGACTTTGCACATCAATTTGCAAGACATGTTATCCAGACTGGGTAGTTACACAACCTTTGTCAGAATGAGTACCAGAGTTGCAGTTTGAGAAACCATATACGCCATGTGGGGCACTGAGGTAGATGTAGAGTGTCTGGCTCTTTAATATATCTCGAATTAAATACAGCTTTAAGAGGAGGAGGGAAGTCTCGGAGCTATATTATTAGCCTAAAGAGTAGTGGCGCTTGGGGGGTAATAGCTTATATAAAGGAAGAATCCTATCACTAGGGGGCAAAGGGAACGGTAGAGTAGCATCAAGTGTATAGCAGTCTCTTGTGAATTACATACAGCTAGGTTCCGCCCGCGTCTTGTAAAATCCAATTTCTATTCTAGGAAGCGGGGAATGGACCGGAATACTATATCTAGATTGGCGTGTTTCAAATCAAAATTCGGGTGTCAAGTTCTAGGAGTGTGGCGGTAAATCTGATTTCGAATACAGTACAATCTGACGCTAGAATATCTTCTTGTTGGAACAAGCGCTTACAACTTTTCATTCATGACTCGCTTATCAACCCCTGCTTAGAGCTGGAATGTAGAGTCCTGTGGTTGGCAGATATTAGGCTCGAGGAGGCCCTCTTGTATCTGGAAAACCACCCTAAGTTTTCACTTCTTCCACCCCCAATTTCACTTGCTCAGTGTTTTGTTCCAATATTATAAGTTTTTTTTTCGTGAATTGCAAAATCAATCGCTCGAACCGAACTATTTCACTTACTTGGCTATGCCTATTTTGAATCATTTACCCGGGGACCTCATCGCCGGAGGCAGTAAGATTCTCCAAGCGGGGTTGGAGGGCGGAAAGCTCGCCGTTGCTTATGGAAAGCCTGCCCTCGAAAAGTCCGTGGACGTGACCGTCCAGGTTAGTATACAGCTCCTTACTCATAGAGAGTTTCTCTATGCTAAGATTTAATAGGTAGCAGGATGGAGCACTCAGAACCCTGTTCTAGCTGCATGTGTGGTCGTGGGCGCTAGCGGTGCTGTGGTTTTCGCTGCTCCTGGTCTCGCAACGACCCCGATTTTATCGAGTGTTGGATTCACAACAGGCGGAATTCACGCAGGTATGGACAAAGTCACAGGAATCAACATATTGAATCTCGTTTCCCGCGCGCCGAAGCTCGAATAACCTTTCATGTCTAGGTTCAGCAGCAGCAGCCGCTCACGGTATGATCGGAAATATCGCAACGGGGAGCGCGATGGCCATAGGACAGAGCGCTGGTGCAGGAGGAAGTGGCCTTGTGATTGTCAACGGAGCTGCACAATTGGGGGGAGCTGCGATGACTGTGGGAAGTGTTGGTCTAGCGTGGATCAAAGCCAAACTATGAACATACCCTATATAACGTAAGACCGGTATTCAAGCTACTCGCATGGGGCCATTCGTTTGTTTTCAGTCGGGTAGTCTCTTTATATTGAAACTGGGTTTGGGCGCGTATGGGAACATTTACTTCCCAATCAGAAAGTACAAAGCCTAGTGGCTCTCTATGATATAATCAGATTAACCCTAGAGTATGATGTCATATGTCATGTCTCATCATGTAGAGAAACAGCTCTAGTATATATATTCCGCTATATATGGACAATTACAAGCATAGAACCTAGAGAAAAGCCAGTTTTTCTTCTAAGTGAAATAGGAGATCAACTCTGACTCTGTGACATCCCAGATCCTGACTTTTATGACTTCTTTCATGGCAGACTAAATTCAAATATCAAAGCATTTGTGTCTATTTGACCAATTTTCATTGACCAAATGAGACCTCGAGTCAAACTGTATCCATTCCAGGCTAGACCCTTAAGCATACAATTTTTTCTCTTAGCTATGCAAACCGTTAACATTCCCCTCAGCCTGCGCACCAGCACTCCTCATCTCAAACCGGACCACACCACTATGAACTCCCTGCCGCAGCGCATCCAAGCTCTTAACACCAATATCCTGAAGCGAGTGCTGCACCGCAGCAATAAGATAAGGCAAAAACTTAGTAACAGACCCCCGATCAACAACAGATCCAGCAACATCCTGCGCAACCTTCACCTTGTCATTCTCAGAAAAATACCGCGACGCCCCGGCAATGCTTCCAGTCTTCTTATCCTCCATCACGGCAATACTGCCAATACCTCGGTACGCCTTCACCAACTGTCCATCCTTACTGACCAAAAACTCCCCAGGAGACTCGGTCATACCAGCAAGCAATCCCCCCATCATAACATCCGACGCACCAAGCGCCAGCCCCTTCACAATATGCCCGAGATTCTGCCCCCCCCCCCCCCCCCCTCCCGCCATCAGCGATACACAGAAAACCGAACCGCGACGCAAACGATCACATGCTTCGCATGGCTGCAGCCTGCGGCCGCCCAACTGCCATCACTTCTTGCGTGATGCATGCGCTGCCGCTGCCCATCCCGATCCGCAGTCCGTCTGCGCCAGCCACGATCAGTGCGGCGGCTTGCTCGCGCGTCACGATATTTCCCGCTATCACGTCTACCCGTGGGAACTGATGCTTGATGTATTTGATCATGTCGATCTGGTACATGCTGTTGCCTTGGCTGCTGTCCACGACGACGATGTCGAGCCCTGCGTCGATGAGATGTTGCAGGCGCTGCTTGTCGGCTTCGTGGGTGCTCACGGCTGCGGCGCAGAGGAGTTGCCTGGACTCTAGCTTTGAGGCTAGGGGATAGTGAATGATTTTCATTAAGTCGCTTCGGGACAGCAATGAGATAAGGTGTCCGTTTTTGTCCACTATTGAAAGCTCTTCTTTCTTTGATCTGCGCAGGATATTGTTAGCTTCTGCGAGGGTGGTTCCTGCGGGTGCAGTGCTGAATCTGTTGACATGATTGCTGTCACTAGGTCGTTGGGGTGGCTGTGGAACTGGATGTCTCTGCTGGTGACTATTTCGAGGAGCTTGGAATGGAGGGTTCCATGTTATGTATATGCGTCGAGGCAACAGCCAGCACAACTGCAAATGAAATTCCAAAGATATGCGGAATCAACTTACCATCACAGGGAATCCTCCAAATCCCCACTTGAATTTCAACTTCTTTGCATCTTCGACCGTCGCAGTGGGGGACAACACAGCTGGATTGAGAATGAATCCATTTTCATACCGCTTAACTTTGCGCACCATCTCAGCTTGATCTTCTGGCGAGCAATTCTTGTGGATAACCCCCAGTCCACCCAGTAGAGACATATGGATAGCCATATTGTGTTCGGTCACCGTGTCCATTGGTGAAGATAGGAGTGGGGCCTTCAAGGCAAACCGCCTGGTGATTTCGATGTCCAGATTAACATCCGATGCTAGAAAGGCTATTTCAAGGGCTAGTAACAGGAAGAGAGGTAACGCTGTAATGAGATTCTTACTGATCGAGCCAGGCAATATCAGAAAGTCATTGTAAGTCAAAACTCCATGCTTCTCTAATTCAAGCAACGAATCAATATGAAGACCATCCGCAGATGGATACTCCTTGAGTAAGTCGAGGGGTATAATCTTCGATTTTGACCATTTTGGGAATGATGTTGAGACGATATGGGATGGGAATGAGTAATCCTTGAATTCCACATTGAAGGGGTCGCTGGATGGGAGATATAAAAGGGAGATATAAATGGGATGCTCTCACGGCCACCAAAATACTAGATACATCCAAGTTCTACGCTATGATGATGTGGGTTTCTACTATGACACAAACAAGAAAAGAAGAGCGATTTTCATAGATCTAGAGCTGACCTCGAGAAGTTGATTGGTCGAGAGAGCGCGTATACACAACCAGGTCCGTGCTCCCGGCTCCATTTGCTTTCAGGGTTCTTAATTGATGCGGTCAACGCTTGGTCAATCCGGTTGATAGATACATGGACATCAAAGACGTCGGCCACCTCCATCTGGATCACCAATATAGAGTTCCTCAAGCTCCGACGAGAAAAGCGACGGTGAAAGAGAACAAATAGACGATGAACGGCTCCGTGCGGATATCCGCAGGGCCAACTCGCCAAGAGAATCAATGAACCACTTCCGGACTCAGCCTCTCTCAGCTCCTACGGTTTCCAAAGAACAGTCACCGAAAGGTCAAGAAAAGGAGGCCCTGGGTTTAAAGCCATGATGACCGCGACCATGAACCTTGAAAACACTAGCCTCGCCATAAACACACTCGTTATGGCTTCATTCTCACCGATCAGGAATTTGTCGCAATTCGACGCCTGGACAGAAACGAAAACCTGAAGCTCTCTGTTTTCATTCTATGGACTGCGAATGGTACATCTGGAAAAACCTGCTCTGACCCTTCTTCTTGGATTGTGATATCTGAGCTTACTCGCGGCTCAAGAGGATTGTTATCTTGATAGAGTGGGCTTAGGGTATCTCTTAGGCCATTTTTATCAACTTTTGCTTCTGATGCCTATATCAAAGTTTTCACTAATTAAAGCAATTCAGAAGCTCGAGTGAGGGTCAACTGAAGGGAATCCGAAGCTGGAAGGACAGATTGCTTAGAAATTCCAAGCAGTATATGAGGCTAGATTAAGTCATTTGATCCTGGCGTCTATATACTTGGTATGTGTGCAATTCATTCATGTAATTGTTAAACGCCATTTCAAGCTTGTTTGAGGCGCTAGCTAAGTGTCTTTCGCAATCTAGTAGCAAATCTCAACAATGGAGCCGACATCTAGTATGAAGATAGCATACAACACCACACCATATGCCATTGGCTCTCACCATCACCACCGGTTCATCTAAGAGGAAGTAGCCTGAGCTCCAGCAAGTGCACTAACAGGAGTAGCACCAGGGTAGAACGAGGTCGGAATAGCAGGAATAGGAATAGGCGATTTAGTACCGAACGCAGTCGCCAAATCAGAAGCCATCGTAGCAGCAGAGTATCCAGACGGCGCAGACTTAACAGTCTGAGTAGTCGTGTACGCAGAATAATCATCTCCATCCTTCAAACACGCACCGGAGCCGTACGCACTCTCACAGCTGTACCACTGGGAAGAACCCGACTCGGTCCACATGGCGAAGTCCTCGATCGTCACGTCCGTGCAGGGCGCGCCATCTGCACACTTCACTCTGATGGGACCGCGCTGGGCGCCGTTGGCTTCCGTTCCCTTCCAGTTCTTGACCGTGATGTTCGTGAGTTGCACGCCGTCGCCGGACACTTTGCTCATGCTGCTCCAGGCGCCGTCGATGTCGAGGGAGTAGGCGTTGCCGTGGCCTGCGGGAAAGAATTTCTTAGAATTCATCCTTTATAATGATTTTTAGTTAGTGCTTACCGATGAAGTTCTCAAGAAGGAGATTCTCGACGTTGCCACTGCCTCCGTTGCTCTTGACCATGTACATCTGGTTGGACTTCCAGGTGTAGACGTTGCGGTAGGTGATGTCACTGATGTCGACGTCGGTGCTCAAGGATCCCATGGCACAGCCGCCACTCCAGTTGCAGTAGATGTTCTCGACGAGAATGTTCTTGGCAGGACTCTGTGATTATGTTAGTGACTGTTTGAGAATAGTAGCTCAATATCATACCTTGACAGTAACACACTCATCCTTGTTGGTGACCTCGACCTATTTGCAGTTAGCACGACATTCCCGACTACAGATGAGAGAACTCACGTCGTGAATCCAGATGTTAGTGGACCAAACATCAATTCCATCCAGACCACCCTTATCACCACCCCGAATAGCAAGATTGTAAACCTCACCATTTTCGCAGGTATCCAGAGAGAAGTGGAAAGCGGGCGCATCGACCAGAGCAATATCATGGACCGAAAAATCAGTCACATCATACAGCCGGAGGATTCGCGCTCCATTGGTCGATCCCTTCTTATGGTACTCATACCCATATCCCTGGATCGCACCCTTGGAAGTAGAGCTGAAAAGCTCGAAGTCCTTGGTATGCTTAACCATAATCATATTTCCACCATCAGTACCAGTCCGATAGAGAATACCGTCCAACTGAATGGCGCAGCTACTACCACCTGACAAAGTCACCCAGGATTTAAAAGCGTAATCACCAGACGGGATGTAGACAACACCGCCGTTCTTGCAATCCGCCCAGGCGGAAGTAATGGCTGCGCCAATATCGGTCGACTTGTCCGCCTTAGCGCCGTAGTCCAGTACATTACAGATTTTGTTGCTGGACTTGGTGGCGAGGGAGGTTGTTGGACCGACTGAGCCGCTCAGGTAGGCGTTTGCGAGCAATGGCGCCAGGCCGATTGCGATCACTGAAGAAAAGTACATGTTGAAAAGAATGAATTATACAAAAAAAGAAAGACAGCAAGAAAGGAACGAATGAATGTTTGAAGAAAATCCAATGCAAATAGGCTTCGAACTGACTATATAGAACCCCTGAGTGAACTACCCTGCACTATATCCAAAACATCCTTACAGTGTGGGCTATCATTCCAAACCCCTAGCCAAGCTGTGCTGGCGTCTGTCGTGGAGCTTGGCATCCTCGAAACGAGCCATGGACAAACAGCGAACTGTTTAGCATACCTGGTGGGGTCTACATTAAGCCCAGCCGGATAGGCGGGTGAGGATCGTATGAAAACGTGCGGTTGAAGCTGAGGTGGAGCTTATTTCGGCTGTGGGAGTTATTGCAGGGCAGCAATGCCGGTAGAACGTTTTGCGTTGAGTGATCGGCGCTGAAACGTATGCTCTTAATTAAAAGTGGGCGCTAACGGTCATTCTCAAACACTCTCTTTCCTTTTTGTGTTTAGCATCAATGGAATTTTCATCGCTTAAACACACAGAAGCAACCCCTGGCCCTAATTCATCTATACAATCTATACACTAGGATTGTTAGAAGAACATAATCCGTACAGATGTATAAGATTGCTCCGATGGTGCCTTGGGCGCGAGATAGTGACGCCAACTACAAAGCTCGGTAATGTTGTATTTCCAAACTTTATGGACTGCTTAGCCCTGTTCTTCGCGTCGCCTCAAACCATGCCATGCTCCGACTGCGCGGACTCATATTCAAAGATCGACAATTAGCTCGCTTTTCAGGGGGAGCATTCGTTCACCGTGGAAAATCATTGACAGTCATCGGCAATTACAACTGCCTAGACCAACCTACGTCGGGACACCAACTTGCTACGGCTACACAGATTAAGCGAGCACATCGATCATCTTGCCACAACAGCAAACTACGACTTCAATCCAAAAATTTCAAGCATCTGAATTGTCCTATATAAGATTGCAAGCAAAACCTAGCTTCCAAGTCTACCTAGGTAAACAGAAAGTTTGGCAGTCCAAGCGCAGAAGTCCTCCCGTTATAGAAGAATTCCGTTCCCAGATCTGCCAGCTATGTCGCAGCTTCTTTCCGAGTCAATCCAATTCCGGCAACGTATAGAAGCTTAGACCATGAGTCTCTCGACCTTGTTCTTCATCTGGCGGATCTGAGCGGTCAGGTCACTGGCCTCGTTGGTGGTGATGCAGCAAGCAACGACGGGGCGGGAAACACCGTTGGCACGGCCAAGAGCGATCTTGCTGGGGACAAAGACGTAAGGAACCTGGTTTGACGTTAGTTTCGTTGTGGGATCGTGATTTGTGGCAGATTTGACTCACGTTCTTGTCCTCAGCGAGGAGAGGCAGGTGGAGGACGATGGCCACTGCGAAATTGTTAGAATCGAGTTGTGGAAAGGTTGTAGCTCATTAACTCACAGGGGGAGGTATCGGCGGCCATGATGATCAGCTCACAGGTACCACGGTTGACGGACTTGGTGGCCTCGTTGGCGCCCTTCTTGGTCTGTCTGTAGTGGGTGGCCTGCTGCACAAGGTCGAGGAGCTCGGTGCTGAGGGCCTCATCGGCGAGGGGGAAAGCCGCGGAAGTGTCGTCGGACATTGTTGCGAGTATTATTGGAAATTGAAGAACTAGGTTTCGGTTGCAGTAGGGAATTCAAACACCAGATCTTGAAAAGAAATGGCTCACTCGAGGATCACGGCCGTGTAGTATAACGGAAAAAAGGAGGATAAAAAGGTTGTTGGAGATGAAGTTCGTGATGCCTGGGCCCGCAACCAGAGATTTATTGTTTCACCGCCTAGAAAACTGTTTGAAGATTTCTGCTGCCAGACACTCACCGCCTTTTCGTAATTGACCAATCACGATAAATTGCTTATAGTTGGTGCCTTGTTGCCAGTTTTACCAGGCAACAATTTCGAAAGTGTTAGAAAGTTTTTCCAATTGATGCAGGAGTTTAGCAGGAGTTCTTAAATTGATGATGATTGTCGCTAAAATGCCATGGGGTTTCAACCCCTCTTTCTATATTCATGAAAACATATGCACCGGAGCGCCAATATCGCAGGAAATGCAAAATTTAGTCAGAGCCATTGACAGTGGCACTGGCAAGTCTGGAGCGTGCGCGCAGCGCAGGACCAAACTTGAACAAGATGAAAGGAATAAAAGTTAACAAAGTTGCGACAAGAGCCAGCAGCAGTCCAGCATACTGGCTGCCCAAGTTGTGGAAGAACTGGGAGGCGAACAAGGGAGACACGGCACCGAGGGTGTTACGCATGAACCCTTGTCCGGCAATGGCGGAAGAAGAGTGATCACCATAGCAGTCGGCAGTGTAACTGTAGCATGACTCGAAGATAAAGAAGATACCGATGGCGATCAGGGCAAGTCCGATCACCGGGCCGATCCAAGGGAGTCCCTTGTACTGGGTGAAGCTATAGATGAAAAGACCAATAGGCAGCCAGACAGCACCGCAAAGAGCACCGTACAGACGAGCTTCTGGTGACACCTCCACGTTCGGGTCCTTGGTAAGGGACTTGTACTTGCGGATTTGCAGGAAGTTCAGGGCGAAACCGATGGTGGTACCGAGGCAGAGGGAGATGTAGGGTAATCCGGAGACACCCTCGCTCCATCCGCGCTTCTCCTGGAAAGTGATGGGGATGACTGAGAGGAAGAGGAAGGTCAGGAACCAGGCGAAGGAAATCCACAGGCCGAAGGCGAACACTACGGGCTCGGTGAAGAGCATCTTCACGGCCTTGACGGAGGAGTTGTGGAGCATGTGCTTGATGCCCGGGGCTTCGATATCGTTGTGGGTCACGAAACGATCATCGCCGGTGGCCTGGCGGATCAGCTTGGCGCGCTTACCGAGGCAAACACTGCCGCGGGTCTCGGGGAGACAGATGAAGATGACAATACCCAGGGGAATGTTTGCAAGACCCTGGATACCCTCGAGCCAGCGCCAGCCAAGGGCCTGGTCGATGAAACCGGCGTAGATGGGGGCACCGACTGTACCGAGAATGGCAATGAAGGAGAAGCAGGCCATGGGGATGGCACGGTGCTCGGGTGTGTACATATCACCGAAAGTACCACCGACAAGAATAGTGCCAACACAACCAAACAGACCAAGCAGGGCACGACAGACGAGAATGGTGGCGATGTTCTTGCCCAGGGCAAGGCCGATGAACATCAAACAGAAACAGATGTAGGCACCGACGTAGATGACACGGCGACCTGCCAATTCACAGAACGGAGCGAGGAAAAGAGGAGCCAAAGCGCAGGTGAAGTTGAAGGCGAACAGACCAATCTGACCAACCTCAGTTGATGTTCCAAGCTCGGCAACCATCTTCGTGATGCCAGAGCTGTATGCTGTTGTGGCGAGACCAATGAACAATGTCATCAGACAAAGCTGGGTAGCAATGAATGCCTTTCTGCCGGAACTCCAGTTGAATGGGTTCTCCTTGTCTCCTTCCACAAATTCGAGCACAATGAAGTGGCCAGCATCGTTTTGTTGAGGTTTCGTAACGGTAAGAGGAAGGTCCACGTCGACTTCTTGTAGTAGGCTGCTGTCATATTCTTGGGATTGTTCATCGGAAAGTGCATCGCGGAATTTTCCACCGACGATGAGACCCTTCTTGGTGCGCTCTCGGTATGTTGGAATACTGTCGGATGAAGGGATATTCTCGTTGTGAGAAGCCGAGACCGGCTGGGGGTTTTTATTGGCCTTCATGTTATAAACAATATACAAATATGAGGAGGATGAAGAAGGATGGAATAAGACAGACTCTGGTTTATATGCGAGGAGCCGGGTCTACATATATTATTTTTTCACCAGTTTAGCCCTTGCCGAGTATCCGTACGTCATGCTCCGGACTCTCCAGAGTCTGATGAGAACTGGGGGCTGCGGGACTATACGGAGAGTGGGGAGAGGCACTCCAAGGTACATAATGATCGATTACTTTTCGAGAACAGTGCCCGAGAAAAGATCTTTCGATCAATCAGTGAGTTGGAGTACAGAAAAAGTGGATAGGGAGAGCCATACAATTCGTCTCGTGCCTGAACGTTGTTTTACGCCTTCCTATAGAAGTAATCAATTCCAAGAAAATATCACGACCCCTTCATTGCTCTAACTCTGCTTGTTATTCCCGTAGTTTCTTAGTTCAGACTCGTCCTGCACGATATGGGGTTGCTCAGGCCCCCGTAGAGAATTCTCACACCAAGTAGTATGTGGAGCATGAGAAATTGAAACGAATTGTTTTCAGGAACAACAACGCCACGAATGAACCAAAGGATACATTTTTCGGAGGATATCCGCAGACAAGATTTGCACTGAGGTATTTCCGACGAGGGCCCGAGGATCTTCCCGAGCCGACTCGTCATGATTGGTCGGTGGGTCCACTGTCGAACTACAGAGTCGGCATGCCGTATTGCACTCGGCTTTTCAGATTTGAAGGGAACCGAGACAAGAAGATTGTGAAATATATAGCAGATGACAAGAAGTAGTGAACCATTCAATCGCACAAGATCACCTGCTGAAAGAGCTCGTTGGTGAAGTGTAAGCCCATGCACAACGGAGAAATAGACTTTCCATCGGCCCACTCGGCCAGCAGAGCATCCCTTGCAAAGTAACCGGTGAGAAACCGAGTGCAGCAGAAACCCCGAGATTCACCCCGAAGTTGATCCCGACGCTATGATTCGTTGGCTGATCTTCGGCGCTCCATATCAACATGAACGATCACTTCCAATAATATCTTGTCCCTGGATCGGTATTTTGAACGTCCTTTTTCGACCTTCCCAACAGTGCTATATCCCACGTCGTGTTGTTTGGGATCCCCGACAGTTACTGATCTAGTGCAGTCCACTAGACATTCTCCTCCACTGTTAGCTGCCGATGTGTGTGCCCATGGGGAGGGAGTATTCCAGGCTCATATCTATCGACCAATAAGAATATGCACGTTACTGGCTGTGTGTTTATTGGCCTTGTGAGCTGCTCGGCCGACCCAGTTATATTATCGGCGTTCATTCTCTTTTTGATATTATCAACGTGTCTTGCCCCCAGTCTAGTCTCGTGAGATGTCCCAACATTTCCCCCGGCTTGTCCCGTTCTTGCATGATCACACGGTCAAGCCGGCTTTTTGTTTTCCCCATATATGATGCGCTTGAGGCATTTAATGCCTGGTAATATGTCATTTTATGCAAGCAGCACAATTGCCAACGAGTCATCATTCTCGCCACCCAGTACCAAAATCTGCTTCTTGCACAGTGCAATTGTAGATCTGACGTTTCGCAATTGTGGATATACACACGAAAAGAGCATCCCACGTCTAAAATACCGCAGTCAACTGCCAAAATAAACAAACCCTAACTCTGTTTACTCTGGTTCTGGTTCTGTCTCTTACCTTTCTCTACCAAGTCTCCATTGATGAACGTCGGTACAGTGAGCTCGTCCCCACTTTCACCCAACACCCATTGATGGACTCAATTTATTTTCGCGACCAGTCCACAAGTCCCGCACCATTGAGCACGTAGTATGAAATGTCTTTTTGGTGATCAAGTTTACTGGTGCTTCCAGTCTATCCACTACGAGCCCTTGTCGAGGCTTTGACACATGTTGTAGTCCTGGTAGCGCGTAGACAACGTTTGAAATTTCTGTTAAGATCGCCCGCCGCATTTCGGGAAGACTGAATAAGAACCCATTGTCAGCGTCATTCAGAGCACATAGTGGATTACAGCATGCATTCACCGCTAGCTTTTCGAGTTTGATTTGGAACACCTCGGTGTAGCTGTAGGCTGTGGGGTATAGCCATGGGGACAGGGAAAGGTTTTCTTGGTTGTCATTATTCAAGTACGGAACCAATCCAAGCGATGTCGCTGCAAAACCGGGGTGCTTTGTATCGAAGGAGATGCGAAGCGCGATGCCATGTGAGATGACACTGTTGATATATTCCAGGCGCTCGGGGGGACGGGGGAAAGAGGCGCATGTTGACCTCGTCGATGTCGATCATCCTACAGCTTTTGGGAGAAAAAGGACTGTGGATCACGGGGTGAGTCGGTGCCGCAACTTTTGAAGCGCAGACACTGTCTGCGTTCCTTTCACAGCTACAATGAGATTCCCAATGGTGCTCGTTTCTGCAGAGGTATTGCTGGTTTGTTCTGCACTCCAGTGCCAGTGTCCACCCTGAAGACCCTCCAGGTCTTATCCCTTGTAATTGACCTTCCGGCCCTCTCTCGTCTCAAGCGAGATCTGGACTCCATTGTTGCGACATGAGTTGACGAGGGATGGACGGCGGCAGAGCAGGGCCACGGACGGGGGATGTGGAATTTCGGATATTGAATGCGCAGTAAATGTGCCAATTGACCTAGGAAGTGAGCTCGGGGTCTTTTACCAGACTCATTGGCACAATTGGTCAATGGGCATGTAGATACCGACATGGTGCAATGTACAATGAATGTATCAAGAGCTTGTGTTCGATAAGGCGTCCTTACGTGTCAACTTTGATGCCAAGTTTACCATGATTGGCCAATGTGATCCCGATGACTGCCACTCCCAGCAGGACTACTTTGAGGTGGTCAAGGTCGCCGGCCAAAAAGACGCCTGGGCTCACAAATACTTGGTTGGCGTGGATGGTAATGCTTTCAGCGGTCGGTTTTACGTGTTTTTCCTCTGCACCAGCTTTATATACAAGATTTCTCACTTCCGCGAGAAGCACGAGGTGGATCAAGCCTTGGCTGCATTATGTGCCGCTCGGCTTGAATGGCAACGGATACACGGAGACCATGCGCTATCTCCAAAATTCACCAAGAAGAAGAAGGCAAGAAGACGGCCTATCCGATTGCAACTTCAGGCCAGCAGTAGGAACCAAAAGTGTTGCGGAATAACGACTTGGAAGTTTGGTTCTTCCATTTACTTCTGGATTAAATTTGCCTCGACCCTATTTCTCTATTTTTACTTTTGCTAACTATCAAATTCATAGATACAGACATTTCGTGGATGACAATCGCGAACAATTAGGCTTCTTCCTTTGAACCCCCTCGGCCATCTTATGAACACTGCATATGTATATACCCTAATTTTTCTATCTTTCCCGACGACATTGTGGTCTCTTTTACCTTGCCCCTTTTTTTAGTTTCCACCCCCTATATCTGCGTTGCTACGCATTCGCCTTTCCCAGTCTGTGTCAATACCCTTCCCATGTTGCTCGATGGTGGGCTGAATTTGGTGCCGCGTTGATACCATCCCTCTAGCTGCATATGAAAAATGGGATTGGCATTCTTTTGGACTCTCGCTATATCCCATGCTGTACTAGAAAGTGAATTCTATCTCTAGAAGATTGGTTTCAAACGGACTCAACTCGAAATTTCAGATTTGGTATAATCAAATTATAGAGCATTCATAGTTGTATTAGACCATTTCATATAGGAAACTTACTTAGGAATTACTACTTTTACCCTAATTTGAACAAAAGAAAACACAGAGAGCCATACATGTCCTGAACCCCGAAGATCAAAAGAACGAACCAAAAGGCAAAAAAAAGGTATCACTTGCGAGAATTGTCAATCAAAAGCCGAACTCCCTCCGGCCAGCCGGAGGCCTCCGCCATATCCAGAACCGTCTGGCCCGTCTCATCCTTTCTCTCAAGATCAACAGAACCACCCTTCTCAATCAACAGGCGCAACAACTTCAGATCCCGATCTTCAATAGCCTGCATGATAGCATTCCAATCACGATAACATTTATTCGGATCAGCACCTTTCTCAAGGAGTAATTCAATCATGGAAAAATCCCCATCATCGCACCGGCGTATCGCCTTAACAAGAGGAAGATGTTCGCCAGGAGCATTTGGATCAGCATGACCCTCACCGAGAAGAAAACGAACAATATCCGCATGTCGTTCACGCAGCGCCGTTGTCAACGGAGAAAACACACCACCATTCTTCCACTCTATATTCGCGCCGGCTTCTAGGAGGAGTTTGACGTTCTCGAGATGATTCGCCTGAACCGCTTTCTCCATGACACCCTTGTGCGCACCTAAATCTTTGATTCTCGGCAAGAGCAGCCGTAATAGGGCTGACGACTGAACGGCCATGTATATGGGCCAGTCTTGGCCGCGGATGTTCGGATCCGCGCCGTGCGCTAGCAGCCATTCTAGGACTTCGGGTCGGTTATCGCGGATCGCTGTTGTTACGGCTGTGTGGCCCTGCGCATTGCGGTCATTTGGGTTGGCGCCGCCTTCTTCGATAAGCCAGCGCATGGCGGCTGAATTGTTGAGTTGGACCGCGCATTCGACTATGCCTGGGGGATTGCGCAGATCAGCGCCTGCTGCTATCAGCTCTGGGAGGAATCTGAGGCGGTTATGAGTGATGCATTTCCATGCTGGGTACTCTGATGCCATTAGATTTGGATCGGCGCCGTGACTGAGGAGGAGGGTGATTATATCTGGGCGATCGTCGCGGATGGCGGAGCATAGCGGGGTGTAGATTCCGTCCTTTTTGGAATTGGGGTCTATGCCAGCTTCGAGTAAAACGCGGACTGCGTCGATGTTGTTGACGCTTGTAGCCTGCTCCATGATCCCTGGGGCTTTGCGAACGTCGGCGCCGCGGGCGAGAAGGATGCGTAGACAGGCTGGACGATGCACAGCGGGCCAGAGGGCATGTTCGGGACCCGGTAGATTTGGGTTTGCGTGGTGATCTAGTAGGATTGTCACGGTTGCTGGTAGATCGTCATGCACAGCTTCGCAGAGCGCTGTCTTGCCGTGATTGTCTTTGCGATCGGGATCGCAGCCGGCTTCAAGCAGGATTTCAATTAGTTGTTCCGGGGCATGCTTGCGGATTAGATCAATTAATAATGTTGTTCCGCTGGGCGTTTCTTCATTTGGATTTCCACCATGAGAGAGCATGAACCGTGCGAGCTTGATGTTTCTTTTATTGATGCACAAGTTCAGAGGTGATTCTAGCTTCTCGTCCGCGCGATAGTTTGAATCAGCACCATGTTCCAGCAAAAACATGGCTCCGTCCACGAATCCCTGTTCCACAGCCAGGAGGAGGGGTGTCTTTCCCTGTGGATTGGCAATATTGGGATTGGCTTCGAAGGCTAGTAATAACCGCAGGCTTTCCATATCACGTTGGTTCACGGCCTCGTGGAGTGGATAGAAGTCGCCCTCCTTATCTGGCGACACCCCACTATTCAAGAGTTGCTCAATTGATGTGAGATCGCGCTCCCTCATTGCAGAAGACAGATTATTCCGAATGGTCGATGTACTTCCACCCGTCCTTTTGCTGGATAACCGGGGCGGCAGGGTATCTGATTCACCCTCATATTGTATACTGACCTCCGCGACGGAAGCTGGAGCGCTTGTCTTAGCCGGTCGATATGGCATCGATCGTTGTTCGTGAGGAGCAATTGTTTGAGGTTCGCGTTCGGGTTGAGAGCTCAGGAACTGATTGAGAGAGAGAATGGAGGATACATCGTCTCCGTAACTGCCGCGCTTCTGTCGGGGAGAAGTCCCTTGGCTAATTTCTTCAGGCTGGAACTCCTTAGGTGCTCCCCGCAGGAACGACACGTCTTTTGAGGGCACAGATGGCGTAGAACCATCGGACTCAAGCGATTCACTTCGTAGAGATGATCCATCAATATGCGCAACTTTGTTTATGCCCATGATCGAGCGGCCTTTCGAGATACGGTCCAGCGCAGCGGCCAGACTAGCGTACCCAATGCCCACCGATTCCTCCGGCTGTACCTCTCTCAGTGACCAATGGAATGCCATGCCACTGATCTGGAGGGTTTCATTTGTCTTCTTCAAGGACTCGTGGATGCGCTTCAGCTCGTAAGCTGGGCGATGCCACCCTCGCTGGAGTTTCCCCAGTGTTCCGCGATGTTCATATTGGACGAGTTTCAATATGACTTTGTCCAACTGTTGAAATTCACGATATGCGACAACGAATTTCTTTTCCACTTCGTCGATGATGATGTCTGGCAAGGCTCGGTTCGCGGCGGTCAATTCAGTCACTCCAGTCTCAATGGCCCACAGAGTGCGACAGGTGTCAAGGAAAGTGTGCGACAGTTCGCGAAAGCCATCTGGTAACTGCTGGGTGATGGTGAGATAGTTCAGCATGTGCACCGAAATTTGGTTGCCGAGTTGGGTGGCCGAAGCCGAAATGGTGCGAATTGCATCCTCCGCCTGCGAAGGCATAGCGATGGCAATAGACGAAAGAAGTGCTATTGAGGCAGGGCAAGTGGGATTAAGATGTAGAGGAGAAGAGATAAATCTAGCAGGATCACACTACTGCTTGAATGTGAAACATTGGGGTCTAGAACGGTGGGTCTGAGGCCAATCAATGTACTTCTCGATGATAGGACTGCTGGCCTTGACCTAGTCAAAACAACAAAACGTGTCATCTACAATTGTTCCCAGACCATATAATCAAGTAGACAGATGAGATATATGAATAGAATGATCGACTTATGAGCCCTAAATAGAAGTCATTTGGCAACTTTTTCAAAAGAGAAGCTGAAATTTGTGATTGTAGTGAACGTTCGCAAGTCGGTAGGAATGATCGATTTCGGGACCACGAAATGCCCCACTTCAAAGTTTAAGATCTCTTTGAAACCCCCCGGGGCGCAGTAAATCCTCCTAAGAGCACGTAATTTCTCCGTTAGTGCCTAGCCTCGGCAGATGGGGTGATTGGTTGGAGCCTTTTAGGGAGCCTCTCTGTGTTAGTTTTACTGGATCCTCCCAGAATCCTGTCGGCTGATTTGCCATGACCCATGTGAGCTCGAATAATCGGTTTTGTGGGAGACCTAATCTGATATCTGCATATAGGATGTACGGAGTACCCATTCAATCGATCAAGGTTTATGGCCTAGACAGAACCCCATTGTCTTGGGTCGATTAGACGGGTCTGATTGGATTGGCTATCAGGGACTATACTATACCACTTGAGTTAGCCAAGGCTTCCCAGCTCCCGAATCTTGAACTTAGAGACTTGAAATTCAGTTTTTCGCCCTGAAACATTTCAGACTCGCAGATTTGCAGATAGCAGTGCTGGTAGAAAGAGGACAAGATACTCTGTACAAAACACAGAATACATTCGAGCATAAGTCAATTGAGAACAGAGAACCATCGATCCACCGCCATGTGGCGTGGGGCGAATGATGGAAATGCTCTGAACTTACAGAGCCAATTCGGCCAATTCGGCCAATCCGATACCATAGTGAGTGTCTTGGCAATCTGAAACATCATTCCTATTCCCGAATCGACGATCGGCAGAATTGATATGACTTTGTTCTTCCTATCGACCAGTTCGGAGAGAAAAACCCGCCTTTAGTTCTCGCGCGGCTCCACTGTAACATCGAAAGGCTCGAAGCGGGCAGGGGTGAGATGGGGGCGAAACAAGGGTCCAAAACACAGGCACGTGTCTTCATCTGTTAGAGAAGATGCTCCAGAATTTTCAAGTTACAGACACGCGCTTCAATCCAAACTAGATACTCTCTCAAACTTACTCAAAACAGCACAAGCACCTCCCAAGTCCTATGGAGAACGCGCTAATCCAAAGTGGAGAAAGGAAAGACATCGAACCAACTATATAAGTCAATATGGGTCCATGGTGCGGTCCTAAATACTTTGTAAAAAGACCATAGACTAGATAGTCCAGTCCCAGTCAATGCCGAGGTATAGTTCTGCATACATACAAGAACTCAGGGGCTTGCTTCTTAGTAAGCTCCTTTTCTATGGATCCTCTCTGAATTGGGCACTAGTGGTAATCTACCACTGACAATTAATATTTGTAACTTCTGGCTGTGCTTTTTTCCATTCGCATGAGGTCTAGTTCAATTGTTGCATTTGGCTGCGGTGTTGATGTAACAAAGCGGAAAGCAATGTATGTATGCTTATGTAGTGTAGTATATCGGTTCCGAGAGATGTAGTATGCACTAGTACTAGAATTAACCAATGAGGCCATTTCACAATACTTGAGATGTGTCTTTCTACATATAAAATTCTGATAGCAAATTAAAGGGGCTCCCATATGCTGATTCAGCATCTGATGCCTTGGAAATCAGGAAGCAGTGGGTGTTGAGTGAAACAAACTGCGCTAGTAAGATTCCTCTCCAATTTTACCGACCGTAATACGCCACCGATCTTGCAGATCCGCAACGTGTTCTCTTGAATGAGGGTGAGCCTGCAGGATATGAGATTCAAGGGATTTCTTTGATCGAATGCTTTTTGCGCTCCAATCACGACAATCCTCGGTCTTCAAGTGGACGGGCCTATATCCCCTGTTCAACTCTACTCAGGCTAGCAACATGTAGGGCTCCGAAAGGAACAAAGGAATGCGAACATGAATATATGAATTTTTTATTCGCATTCATATTATTCATAATGTGAGATTTCTCCGCATCAATACTTTGTCTGGTACAGCGGTTATCTGTGATGAAACCTGGATTAGTTGAGAATCGGTTGAAAGTCCAGCAAGATTTTTCACTTACTGAGGCCTCATAAACTGTGCTAGACGCATGGATAAAACACAAAATAACGGCGACCCTCATTTGTGCTCAAATTACCTTCATTCATAACATTTGGTAGCAAAACACAGGAGTCTATTTGTTTGGGTCCTCCTCCTAAGTCTTGTGAACAGCAATTTGGTTGAAATACGAGATCTTCATTCCGCTGTTTTGTATCCAGTCAATTTTATGCGTGGCCTCCCGTGCAGTTCACGTCACTTCCTTATTCAAAGTACCAATTTACGCCGAAGACAAGACATTGTTTCAAAGGCAACATATCCTGGAAAAGACCAATTAATGCTGTACATAGGCAGCCATCTTCCTATCTAATGCATGTTTATGGTCGATCGGCAGACCATCTGGTGGGGCAGCCTTGGTGATAATCATCCCCGGTGATTCATTTGATACTTAATATCGGTCACAAAGTACGATAGAGCCCAGCTTTACATTTGCTTCCGCGTATTAGATCTCTCTAGGCTTCGTATCATACAAACTCATAGGAATGATTCTCTTGGTGCGCGTGACATATAGTGTCATCAGCGCGCATATAACCATGCTACCAAGCATGCCATCTAGAATTCGAGTTGAGATCTCGTTTTGCACGAGATATTTTCTTCCATCGTGGAAGTTTTCTGTATAGATAGGTGCTTCCATGGTGGCGGGTTCAACAAAGTATGTCGCATTAAAAGGATCATTGAAAGATTCCCTTGCGCCGGTGTTGATTGATTGGGCCATGAGAACTCCCCAAACCGTGTTGACGCGATCGGCCAGTACATCAGGGTCGAAAACATCACTTAACTGGACACCGTTAACGCCCTTCGTAATCGTTTCTAGGAAGGCATTACTGTAACTAGGGTCGGGTCTCAAGAGGAGACTTGATACCTCCGCAAATAAGAGAGAGGAATTGCCATATGTCGCGAACGGTGTGCGAGTAGAGCACTCGACTACCCGAGGAGGGGTGTCGGGGTCGATCAATAGCGAAGGAATTTGGAGTTCTGTATCGATATCTACCTCTTCGATGGTGGCGTCGCAGTATATGTAATGATAAATGGTGGAAGTGCGATTCTGACTCTTTTTGGCGTATAGTATAGCATGTGTGGGATCATTTGGAGGTGGAGCGCCTATAATTCTGGTCGGAAATCTAAGAAAACAGTCTTTGTCTGTTGCGGTGGCATCGGCATACACTTCCCCGAAGAGGCAACTGGAGTCAGACCCACACCACAGCCCTTGACTTTCTCTTTGGGTGCAGCTACCGTTAGTCGGATCTGGCGCACAAGTGAGGCGACTACGCAGAGCGGGAATCCGCACATCAATGATTCCCGTGTCTGGTAGCAAGTGGTCACTGCTAGTTAGCGCGACTTGCGGGAAGGCCAGGTTGTTATGTGTCCATTGTGGATCAGAGAGGTTGATGTTGAGAATGAGACCAGCTGTGTGGTCGAAATCGAAATCTTGTGGCTCCTAGTGTCTCATCACGCGATCGGCAGAGGCAGGGTCCCCTAAGTTCCAACGGGTGATCTGCGTGAGATTCATAGAGGTGGGCCCCGAGGTCTTAGAAGCAAAGAGACCTGACACAATGATAGGGTTAATAGCCGCGAAAAGGAGTGAGATAGAGGCCGCAGTTAGCGCCCACTGTTTCTTTCGGAGTGTGTCAAACACGGCATAGGGGGCGATATTGCGGGGTTGGTTCTCGAAGATGCTTGTCTCTGGAGGAGCAAGGCCCTCGCGGAGGCGGGAATAGGGCTGTATAATGCGTGTGCTAAATTCGATAGATGTGAAAAGACATCGAACGATAAACATAATCTTGCCGGGATATATGCCTAGATATAGTGAATATAAGGTGATTTCCCATCAACCAGGGTAATCCCACGTCGACTAGTAGAGATACGATAGACGACTTCGAGGCCAATAATCACAGTGATAGAAAGAACGACCACAGCAATTCGAATGAACCAAGTGGATGCGAACGGTTGCTACCAAACTGGTGAACAGGGTTCACTAGGCTCGACAGGTTAGGGCGTACATTGATCCCGAGGAAGAAGCATAAAGGCTCCCTTTATATCACTTAGGGCACTATACTGTGTCTGGCCCGGCGTAGACTCCGCCATCTTTGCTTCTGGTTCGAACTGTGTTCCGCCAAAAGCGGCCATAAACTCCGGGCTTTGGGAAAGTATAGAAGCGACCCCTCCAATAGACCCTGTGTCTTGTGGGCACACAGTGACGGGAACAAAAAGCAAATAATATCGACGACAAGAGCAATCAACACGATCAATAGGACTACCATCAGCCAGAACGACATTTGACGCACAAATAGCCGGTCCTCAAATGATTGCTCTATTCCCTCTACATAATGCAAGTCGTCCTTCAGGAGCTTGTTTTTCGCCATCTGCTGCATCAGACATAAGAAAGAATCAGGGATAGAATCAATAGACAATACCATATCTGCCCAAAGCAGTTCCCGCCAAGTATCATTCGCTGCAAAGGTGTACTCAGACCCCACTGGTTGGTTAGATGATTGATCTATTCCCTTCGATGCCATTGAATATCCACCGAAACTGCGTCTTCCCCAGCCTCACGCCAGAGTCTCACAGGGCCCTGGTATGCAGTAAAGCGGGGCTTGCACGCAACAACATGGATTGGGTGCTAATACCAGTCCATGAAGTTTTGTCTGTTTTGGAGAAAACAGCAATTTATTATAGAATCACCGCGTCTTTCTATGACTCCTTTTTAATATCTTTGGTAAAATACTTCTAGGGCGCAGGGTATCCCTGCCCTTTTCCCGAGGCTGTCAACCCTCGACGCCGAGCACTACTGGCAGGAGTTCGCTCCACGCCCTACGCTTTGGACCCACAATTCCCGAACATGCGAGAGGTTTTGGTTTGCATAGCCTTCTTTGTATTTGTGAGGTCGAAACAATACCGATGGCAAGATTGGGGATCCAGATCTAACGTTCAATACTCAACTTGTTCTTTTCCGGCTGTGCACGAAAAGGAACAATTGAACCTTGGCTCACGGCAGATCTAGGACCCGCATCCACGCCCTAGGGTGTAAACCTTACTTTCAGCGCCACAGATCTGATGTTCGCCACAATATGAGATCATATCAAATTGATTAATTGTCCGGTTGGTTTGGTCCAAAAAATCTATTCAGGCTCAGCTTCGGTCCCTGGCACTGGCTGACAATGCAATCGCCGGAAAGCGGAGAGCCATTGGCCGTTATCTGCGACAGTTTGGTTCCAGCTATCCTCGCAGTCATACAGTAGTCGTCTAGACTCCTGTTGGAACATATCATCAGTAGGAACGATGCCCTTTTTCATCTGATCCTGGGCGTAGCGACTCAAGTGCATTGTCAAAACTTGGGTAAAGGAGCTGATCTCCGATTGCGATGAAAAGTTCTCTGGGAAAGCCTGGAGTGGCTGAGTCTCTGTTGGTCCATGTTTCATTCCCGCATTCGATGAGATCTGGAAAAAGTGGTCTCGGGTATTCGAGTCCGTTGCGGAAAATGGCACCATGCTCACTGATTCGGTCCCTATCAGATAGGGCGGTAAAGCATGTGTTACTTGGGCGGCGATAGAAGGTGGAAAGTCATGTTCACCGTGCCAGTCACTCATTGTTGACCCTTGTTTGTAATGAGTGGCGATGTGATCTGTTCGTTCATCCCAGCTGTTCAATTTCTGGCCGCATATTCCACAACGGGACGTGAAGGGGGGTATTTCCATTTTCCATTCATCAATCAAAGGCATAATTTCGAGATCGTGCACCAGTCGCAGATGTTGAACAAGATGATCCTTTCGACGGAACACGCGGGGCTCTGTCGAATCTCTGTGGCAACTCTGATGGTTGTGCGATTCAAGATGTTCGGCGTTTGGTTCAAGGGCGTGACAATAGGCACAGTGTGGCCTTCCAGTGGCCGTAGAAAAAGCCGACCCTCCAAATGGAGCGCATATCCATGCTTCGAGATTCAAATGTAATGATTTTTCATGTCGCGTCCAGTCGTACTTGCTTTTGAAGCGGTCGCAACAGAATGTGCAGCAAAATATGCGCCGCTCTTCTTTTCCATTTTTGTTTTGTCGCGGCTTTGTAACGCGTCCTCGAGATTTGCGAGAAAGCAATGTAGAAGAGTTTCTAGATGATCCCGAACCAGATCTCTCCGATTGTACCGAGTTTCGCGAAGATTTACTAGCACCGCTTTCGCCACTGGTAGACGAGGCAGCATTCTGGTAACCTCGGAATGCCTCGCCGGAGTGCCCAGAAACGTCACTACCTGATTTCTGGTAATCCGCGGGGCTGGACCCTTCACTAGACCTTACAGCATGTATGATGGCTGACATGGACGCTGGCTCATCTTCTGGTGGGGAATCCTGCCATCGCTGCATTGGGTCAGGAGTATCGTGAGTTCTGCGTCTTGGAGAAATAACAAGTGGAGGAGTTTGCTGTCCCAATCGTCTGGTTGAGTAGCGACTTCGCTGTCTAGGCAAACTTGAAAGATTATGTCTTATCCTCGATCTATTTCTGGATGACGAATTATTCCCTCCAGGGCTGGAAACCGCTGACTGGCCCGCGCTGGATAAAGCCGGTTGGCTGTCCAGCGGTTCTCGCAAGGGCCAAAAGCCACCGGAATCGAGGGGGCTATCAAACACTCCAAGCTGAGCACCAAACCTCGGCCCTCCATTGATTGAAACAATTGATGCCGCTGCGCCCATAGGGTCAGTGTTTGAAGATGAGTCATGTATGATTGAGCTATTCTGCTCAGGGGCAAACACCATGTCAGGAGCTGCCATGGATGAATCGAATGCATTAGTCTGAAACTCCGAAGGGAAATTATCGAGCCACTTCCACTCAGCATCCATGTTGACTGCCAATTTGAGTCAGGAAAGTACAATCCATACATGGATCAAGGCGATACCTACACTGGGTCCCCGTGTCCTCCAATGCATAGAGCGCGTCGGGCGACGTTGATTCGAGATCCCCCATTTGGCTGGTATTTTATTGAGTACCAGCCCTGATGTCACTTAGTATAATTTCTAGCTGTAAATCGAATGTGAACCCAGATCCAGATTAGTGCGCAGGCGAAATGGCGGCAAAGCTGATTATGTAACCACCTCGTATCGCTTCAAAATGAGGCGACTTTTCTCGTTGCGACGACTCCTCGATGATAGTATATCATAGATTCCTTAGAATGGTCTTTCCAGTGAGACTCTAGCCGTATGAATCCTTCTTTGTGTACGTGAAAATTGACAATATACAGAAACATTGCTTGCATCCATGTACTTGTCTGGGCAAACTTGATGAATATGTCTTAAAGCTCCTATCCTTCCATTCTCTACTAAAAAGAGTCAATCTAGATGTTTTAAACAGTGTGATTGAAAATGTGCGAATTTTGCCAGTATCTTTCGAGTTCATGGCATGGTTCAATATATAGGCGAGTTAGGTATTTAGCTACTATGTATATTTAGACAGTGCAAGCCTACCTTAGCAGTAATTATTCGAAGTATACTTACGTATGTAGCTGTATGTACCAGATTTTAGGCTGCGGATGCAAATTTCTTAATCGGTGCAAAGCAATTTTCGATATCACAACAATGTAGGTTTTCAAATTCCTTAAGATTGATATATAGTTCATAAGCTCTATCACAAGCTATCGACAAATTATTCTCAGACTTAGGAAACATTTTAGGTCGCTTTCTTTTCGGAGACCTGATCCCCGACCGGAAATGCCTTCCAATTCCGGCGGCTGAAGTCGCAGTAGAGAGATTGTTTAGCCGTGATAGGGAGATGTTAGGGGTACGTCGACGTTCTCTTAAAGGTGAGACAATACGGGAAATGAGATATACAGTAAGACCTGTTTAGTACGATACAGTTGGTTTGGATATTTTCTATCGTACTAACTTGGTATCGCACCATAGTAGAATATGTATATTTCGTGTTTACATACAAAGTTCTATAGGAAATAACCCCTTATATCCTTCTGCTTTTGTGCATTCAATCTCCTATCCTGTATTGACCTCTGATGTTTATACAGGCTAGTTATTAAATGCGTTTCGCCCCGATCCTGCTGCTCTTCATATAAAAGAAGCGTCTCTAATGCATGAATAGCATCATTTATTGGAACCAGGGGGGTTTCAGGTATGGTTTCTGCATCTGCATCATCATCATTATCATCCTCTCTGGTAAACTGGGCTAGCACTATATCATCTATAGTCTCAATGCCATCTTGCACTACCTCATCCATAGGATTAAGGAAGTTCTCAATGCTCATTGGGTCTAGTAATAAAGGCCTTAGCATTTTCAAACCAGCATTGAGTTCATTCATTAGCTGCTGCTGTACTTGATAGTCTTCGCCATCTATCAATGCCTTATTGAAGCAATTGGCAATAGTTTGAGCGGAAATATCAAATTCCCAGGCCTGAATCCCCCATTTTAGTGCTTGAAGCACATTCATGGTTTGAACAGGATCACGACCTGCGTCACATTCAGCTGCTATAAACCTTACCCACTGGCGTTTCCAGTAGGCCTTCCAGGTTCTGATGATACCCTGATCTAATGGTTGAAACCGGTTCGTTGAATTAGCCGGAAGCCAAATGATCAAGGTGTTTTGAAGCGGTGAAGGACTATTATTAATAGCCTTTACTGCGATTTCATGCGCAGAGAAATTGTCCATAAGAAGCACTACCTTCCTATCAACCATCTGGCTATCAAACCATCGAAGCCACTCTTCAAAGATCTTGCCAACCATCCATGCTCTTAAATTCGATCTCCATTGAAGATTGAAATTCTTAATATTGATGTGAGCGGCGGCAAAGGCGCGGGGATTTTGAGTTGTTCCAATAAACCAGGGAATCAATTTCTCAGAACCGTCGGAGTTACAGCAAAATAATGCTGTGATCTTTGATTTTGTTGCCCTTTTCCCGATAAATTTTTAGTAGCAAGGCTTCGATCAGGGGTTCGTCTCCAATAAAGTCCAGTCTCATCACAATTGAAGATATCTCTTGGATGATATACTTCGAGTGCATGTCGGATAGGAATCATGGCTTCACTTGCGGACAGCGGTGTGCTTCCGTCTTCACTAGCGTGTAGCCGATTCCGAATTGATTCCCGGCTTTGGAAGGCATCCAGCCAACCATTACTGAATGTTGGCATCGATTGACCTTCGTATGTTGGTATTTGGGTCCAGAAGAACCGTACTTTTTCCCGAATAACGTCTTGCGTTATTGTGATCTTCTCTTGCGCGAGAACGATCCAATGTATAGGTGCGGCTTCGAGGTCTGGCCCACTTCGCAGTGCAGCACCGCTTCGCGTTTATCGTATGCTCGGTCGGATCGGTATCGAGATATCGATATTTAGGGGAGAAGATAGTGGATAGGGTGGACTGGGTAGGGCGATGGTCATAGGTCTCATTGAACCAGTGAGCAAGCTGAGTTTGGGTAGCCGAAGGGTGCTTGCGGTGCTGCTCTCTGACAGCGATCTTTTGCTGGTTCTTGACGGGGCGTTTAAATTGGTTTTAATTGGTTGAATATTAGGTAATTAGGTGAATAATGACCTGGATAGTACGATAATTGTAAGGGGGCCCTGGGAAAGTTGCGATATTTGTATGGGAAACCAAATTTTCGGTGAAAAATTATCGTACTAACCCGGGTATCGCACTGACCCAGAATCGTACTAAACAGGTTTTACTGTATATAGTTTAGAGAAACACCCAGTGAAAAGTCCTAGAGCGTTTTGCTGGTATTCCCTAACCGGCCGCTACTTTGATTCGAAGGATCTAGTAGTATAAGCCTCTGCGGATCATTGCTCGCAAGGCACGGAACATCGAGGGAAGTCTCGTCACTTGGTCTATGACTGCTCACTAATTACAATTTTGCCACGTGACCAAACTTGCGAATTTTCGTTATTCGTGCCGACCTCTAGGATAAAAGATGTAGTTGGAGTGGCAAAAATGTGGAAAGTCGCCTTGTGGATATATACAATCTCGCTCGGCGTTCTGGATCAACCTTTCCTGTCACCAAACTATACACTTACCGATAAGGAATCGCTGAATGTAATCACGAAACTTTTGTAAACTTTATCGAACCCTAAGTTACGGTGCTTGCACTTCTAGAATATAGTTTGTTTGAAAAATGTTTCCTACTTCTGCTTGGCTACAGTACATCCCGAAACTGGTGCGACCACCTACACTCTTCGATTGATTCTCCAGCCCCAACGCCAAGAGACGCCAGCCTATATTAGGAGTTTTTACGGAGTACCCCTGTTAGTTGGACGTGTATTGCTTCTTATGTAGATTACATAGTACTTGGATTTGCTTGTAAATGCAATTCATCCGACACCTCCATACCCCCCCACCTTTGAAACTGCCTCCCGAGGGAGGGGTCTCTTAACAATCAACCACTTAGTTTTAGGGTGGTCAACCCTATAGAGTCGAGAGAACGGGTGGGTAAATGCATCTCTGATCAAAAGTTGCACGAAAGAAAACCCTCAAAATATTTGCCTTATGTCTTTATCTAAAATCGTTCTATCGCCCTTATATCACCACCCTCGTTCTATTAAAAGGCCATTTTAGGTAGTAACATTGGAGGAAAGAGGTAGGCAAGATAAAGGCTAAAGTGTAAATTCAACCGAAAAACATTCGTGTCCAAGTACTGGTTCGTTACAATTGTGAAGCCTATTTTATTGTTTTTTCTCAGCGACTGCTAGCAAATGGTCCGCATTCCCTATTAGTGCCTCATCATCTGTAAACTGCATCACAACATCCACCCAAAGCTCGTAGTCTTTTTGTGGCAAGGCCACTAGCTTTGAGGATAGCCCTCCACCTAGAAACCCTTCGCAAGGCACAATCCTGTTTAAAGAAATTCCCACTGTATGCTGAGCTGCGCAGAGCCCACTAACCATTTTAAAAAGCTCCTTAATCTCGCTGACATGCGTATGGTGCATTGCACGAGATGGATTTCTTGTATATTTGCCCGACAAGAGATACTCTCTGTAAAAGCTGTAGTACTCCATCGCAAGACGCGCCGGGTCCCGTTGAGCAATATGTCTTAGATGCGCGTATTGAGTGACAAATGCGACGAGAAGAAATCCTCCGGGATGGAGTAGGGTGGTGCAAGTGTAAAGGACTTTGGAACGTTCAGACTCTTTAAGAAGGTGATACATTGGACCCTGGCAGAGGATCAGATCATATGATGACGTGGTGCTTTAGGATCGTCCTTATCTGGATGTAGCTGTATGGCTCGCGCATCAGCCCGGACAATGGCATCTATAGTTACGCCGGACTCGGTAGCGAAGGACTTTGCCATGTCGAGCTCTGACTGCGATATATCGACGAGAGTAACAGATTGGCCATTTCGCGCAAGCTCGACAGCTTGACATATCGACTCTCATTAATAGGGATTATCGCTAAACCAAACATATCTCCGGCACTTACCATATCGGCCGGTGCCTCCTCCCAGATCTAAGATCCTTAATGGTTTCTGTAGACGTTGTCCCAGTCGTTCTAGACATTGATTAATTACCCTCATTGAAATCGAAAATTCAAGACGACAGGCATTAAGTCGATCGTGCTCCAGAGCGGCATTGTGGTTATACCAATCCATAACGCGTTGTGGGTTAGTCATTTTAGTGAGGTATATTGGTTGTTGTTGTATTAGAAGTTTAGAGGCATTATGAGTTATTTAAACACGGCTAGAATCAATAATACACATGGTAGCGTTGCATTTAGAATCAGTTAGCTATTGTATTTTGGCTCGTATTCGCCTAGATGCTCGTGTCTCCCGATTAAATGCCTCATATTATTAGCAGGATGTTGACAATACAGCCCCACTGTCTGTTGCCCGATGCATCCCTTTACCTCGTGGGATCCTCTCTTGTCTATGCTGGAGAGAATGAATAGCATACATCTAGAAAGTGTCCCAAGAAAGATGTTCAATACATGTTATGAGGAAGTAATGCCAGTGCAGTTTAGGTTAGATGCCAGAAAACCTCTCTAGATAAATGTGGAAATAGGAACTAGGACAACGATAATAAATTATTGCATGCGTGTCAACCTTAAAGAAGGTATTGTACACAGATGAAGCTAGCGGGTGCACTTTATTGGGGGGTCGGCTTAGGTCGCTCATCCCACTGTATCAGAGATCTCTTTTAATATAATAATGATTCTTCAATGGCGTCCGCATCGCTTACCTGTAACGGGAATATTGCATTTCTAGCTCTATTCCTAATACAGACTAGCGGGCCTTAGCATTGCGGCTTGAGAAACAATGAAAGAGTGTAGGTGATGGCACCAGTTTCGAGACGCACTGTAAGGCCTCAATGGCACTTGAGATATATAATTCCAAGGTTTGACTGATAGAAACGTCTATTTCGGTAACACAAAACCCGGGGAAACGGAAGAAATATTAATACGCACATGCATCATATGAATAATATGAACGCGAATATGAATAATGCGCTTATTCGGGCGAATACTAACTTCATTTGTTCATAGTGACATTCATTTTTGTGTTTCAGAGCCCTAGGCCTCGGAGGAGCCGCGAGCTTCGTCTGATTGGCTTCCGCGAGCAGCGACAGCTACGCTTGGTGGCAGTCCGATCAAGAGCGGTCTGCCTAGTGTTTAGCCCGCTAGTTGACCCGAGCATATCTCATCTCTCGATACGTATTATGGTTTCATCTTAAATTGACTGTCTGACTTGTTCCATTTCATCAACAACCTTTTACTCCAGCGTCCACCATTTTTCCCCATGGTTTCTCCATGAGATAGGTCATGCCCGACTACCCGACTTTCGTCTCTACGATGTTATATCGTCTTTCTACAGGACCCGGTGCCCAGTCATATGTCATAGATTCTTGTATGTAGGATCAGGGCATTATCCTTGTCTTCTTCGAATATTCGAGAATTCAAGAAATGTATCAATACGAAGTGAGAAATTAATCCCGAACCTCGACTAGCAGACGTGATATTAGGGTATACAGTAGGAGTGAAACATGGAAGATTAAATAATACCGAGGAGTGAGAGCAATAGATTATTTTGGCGATAAATTAGAGACTAGGTCTTGAACATAGCGATGGGACTTGCCAAATAGTGTCTGTAGGACTGTATGCATGTGAGAGACGACCCGATCGGGCGACAGAATTGAAGCTCGCACCATGGTATTCAAGAATCTCCACAACAGCAACAACAACGTAAACTGCATTTAACGCATCAGTCGCATCCATCGCATCAATTACAGTCACAGCGTTGAAAGCATTGAATCGTCTTCAGAGGACCAATTTGAGAAGCAAAATCGAAGGTAGCGGTCCAAGTTGTAGCAATGCTTGAAAAGGCAATGCGCGGCGGGTGGGTTCATCATCTTGAGACTGTAGTTTGTAGCCCATAGCTTCGATCGAAGCATGTAATTCTCGGCACTACAAATCGAGTGTAATCACGTTGAAACTTCGACCTGCTTCTTAAAAAAAATTCCTATAACTACAATCATATTTATGTATTCTTATTGGAATCATGTTAACCAAAAACAGAAGATCATAAGCGTGCTGACAGCTAATAATTTCAGCTATAAGGTGTCTGCAGTGGTAGTGATACGTGGCTTTGAGAAAGAGAGAAGTGAAAAACGAGACAAGTGTGCCTTGGGATTGTCCAACAGTAAAGCAAACCTCTGATATCAAGTAGAATTTTTTATGATATTGTAATGAAGCCTACAGCGCGTATGAACAAAGAAACTGTACTCAGAAAAAGCTTAAGAAAAGTCACATAAGTCTTGGAGGTGTACGTAAAAGTTAGCCTCTAGTAACCTGTTTAAGACATAATTCCTAATTTCGTTTGAAACAATTCGAAAGGTGATATACCTGTGAGAACTATAGTATGCAGTGAGAAAAGGAGGTTAAACTCAAAGTCTGGTTGGTATATTGCTTTTTCTGTCATCCTGTGGGTCTTAACGCGCCTTCCAGGACCCCTGACTATATGCGCAGCAGTATGTACGTTTCTTTGGCTACTTGTCGTGATCAAACAGACAAATATCATGGTATTATACATGCCTACAATGCTAGAGAAACAACCCGAAAAAATAGGTGCGTAGTGCTATTGAGTACATTTACTAGTGTAATTGAATGACATTGAGACTAGGCTCAAATAGAGAGACGTGTTGCCAATAAGGAGAGAAAGCCCTTGAGAAAAGAATGTGACAAAAAAGACCCTAACGAGTATACAATGCATACACAATATGAGTATTAAGTAGACAACAAGAATTACCGACACAAATGATTATACGGTCTGAAGAAAATTCCAATTGGACCAATGTAAAACCGAAAGATACCATTCTGTAAGTCTATGAGGTCTAGCGATATCATAGAGCATCAATTACTCGTCAAACATCAACTCCGCTACTTTGTGCCAATAACACTAAGGGAGACCAGTTGTAGATAGACCCTGTGTTCTGCAAAGACAACTGATATAGAGCCAACTCTTGTTCGGTGATCGAAAGTAGCATTTCATGCGAGAGTATTCTCTTGATACCCTGTATGATTTCACGGAGAGCCATCAAATAAGTGTTTGTGCAGAGTTGCACTAGCTCAGGCTTGAAATATCCAGTTTCCGACTCGATGATCTCAAAGTTCTGCTTTCGCAAACTGTTTGGCAGGTTCGAGACCCAGCTATAGCACCCAAAATATCAGTAGCTAAAGCTTTATCACCGTCTAGTAGAAAAACACTTACCTGTAGTCAAGCCCGACTTTTTTGAAAATCTCGTTTATGTTTCGCTCAAACTTTTCCGCTTCTGCACCTTTGATACGTTGGTGTACCAAATCGGCATCTTCCCATTGTATATACCCTCCGGGCTCTAACCTCTCCTACGTTAGCTTTATATTAATTTGCATTAGTCTGCACGAGTGGTCATACTCAAGAGGTGCTTCACGTGGCTAGTCAATGTTGATATATCACTTTCCCGCAGATTGCTCGCCCACATCCGCAGATGCACCACATCATATTGACCAGAAAGAGACGAAGGCGGATCAACCAAAGAGTCCAGAACCCCTAGCGTAACATTTTGGGGCCATAGTCCCTTTTCCGGGAATTGACTTTCGGATATGTCAAAACCGTGTAGCTGAACTGTCGGTGGAAGCTGTCTTGCAAGGTCAAATATCCAAACCCTATTAAAAATGCAGAGTCAATATAAGGCCGGAAATGTAGACAAATGGAAGGGAGGCTAGAAACTTACGCCGTCCCTGTTCCAAGCTCAGCAATCTTCATATACTCAGTTACAGGGATATGGGGATGTAGCTCATAGCCTCTATGGAGTTTCCAGAGAAGGTGCTGTGCATCTAGCCTGTTATTCATTAGGTCTCTTATATGCCAAAGAAAAACATAGGTCAAGCTACCTAACCGAGTCCATAATACCTCGGCCTAAAACATAATCGTCGTTCTGAGTCATGATTTTATTCCTTAATGAAAAGAAAAATGATGTCGATAATGCTTCGATTGAGTTTCAAAGAATGTAGAATCTAACGGGAGTCTGGCTTAAGGTAGTGGTTGCTGTCTAATTTTCAGATACCATAAGTGTCTCATGAGTTTATATAGCCAGACATTGCTCTAGGCCTTACTAGGGATTTGCTGCTTGATTGGTACGTAATATAACACATGAATAACTGCAAGACTTCAATTTTGGAAATCCATGACAGCATGGTGACACTATTCTTGGTTTTTTACAAGATGATTATCAACCGGTATCACACGACATCCTGTGATATACTAGATGATCAACCGATAATGCTAAATCGGGGTAGTCATTAACTTGGCTGGAATGCAGATCGATATTGAACTGGTCGTGAAAACTATCTTATCTACCTCTTTGGTATTATGAACTGTGGGAGTGCCCGATATAACACAAACTGGGTTAGTACCCGAGATAACACAAACTGGGTAGTGCTCGAGATAAATTTCATTGCAGATATACAGGTTTTTGGCCACCATAGCCATTTGTGCACTACCAATAGCCTTCCTCAAATGGCTTGGAACATATCTCCGAGATCGACTCGCATTACGCTACATCATGCTGCCTTGTAAAAAGTCAAACCACGCCACCAATATGTCGGAAACATTCATTAGACTTTGGTTTATACAAACAGAAGCACGAGCAGTTCGCGAAGACGCGTCCTTGCTTGGAATTAAAACTGGAAACCATGAAAATTGAAATTCGATCAACCAAAAATGAAAGAGCTGAATGTTAATACAATCAAAGTATATGTATGCTATATGCTCCAGAGAGGTAAATGTTGCATAATTCTAACCTGCGTTAACCCTGAAGTATGGCTGAACACGGTAAGAAATATGTTTATCAGAAATCCTGCCGCGAATCCACTTCTCCCACGGATCTCGCCAATAAATCCAGTAGATTGTTTCTCGGCTTATAGTGAATCCATTCTCTCTAGTCTAATGAAACATTAGAAGGAGGAGAGATTTGACGATCAACCTGCGGGCGCCCCTAATCGGAAATACATCGAGACTGCTATCTAGTACGCAACCTTTCGCAGCGGTGTACTCATTAATCTGAGAGGGGGTTCAATAAGGAATTGATCAACGATAGACTGGGAGCTTGGTTGTTGTAAAGGTATGATAACACACATGATTAGAACATCAATTTGTTAGAGAGGGGGGGAAAGGTATAAATATGTTGTTCTACCCAGGTAATGTCAATTTAATATTCGACAACTCAAACTCCTCTATATCTGAAAATCAATCAACAAACAATTTCTATTCAATTAACAGACATACACAATGTCTTGTTATAAAATGTCTGTTACCTTCATCAGTCAAGCCCACGCTTTAGAGACCGTCGTCTCGGTTCTAGCGAGGCACAAAACCGATGATTACTACGCATATGAACGAGGGGAAAATTGGTTTATAGGCATTGGAAATCAAGCATCGTTGATTTTTGACTCCAAGGGAGAGACTGTCACCATCGATAAAGAATCCAGTCAAACATCACGTCCATTGGATGGATCTTCTATCACTGATGTTGCAAGGGAATTTGTCTCCGATAACAGTAAGAGCGGTTGCAGAATATTCGGCCAAGCTGGGTTTAATTATGCTGCACATGTTCGTGGACAACAATTTACACCTGGAAATTGGCCTCTTCTAGCCCTGCTAGTTCCCCGAATCGAGTTGCTACTTATTGGACATACCATTACTCTAAAGGGAATTGAGGAAGAAGAGGTGAAGAGCTTATATGAGTTCGTCCGGTATCACAGTGCTAGTCTTTGTCTTACCTGTCATCAGAGTGTCCAACATATTGACACGCAAGACATCGAAGGCAACTACACTGCTAGGGTCGAAAAGGCTCTCCTTGATATAGCTCAAGGCCAGTACGTGAAAGTCATTCCGTCACGCATCTTAGAAATCGAGTATAAGATAGACATGCCGGCTACTCTTCTTGCCGGCCGGCGTTCTAACAATCCTGCACGAACATTCTCCCTAAGTCATGCAGGCTACCAGGCTACAGGATTTAGCCCGGAGCTAGTGTTTTCGGTGGATAATGGAAGGGTGATAACTGAGCCGTTGGCTGGAACGCGATCAGCCAAAGGAACAGAAGAAGAAGTGAAGAAACTGCGACATGAGCTTTTGAATGATCCGAAGGAAATTGTAGAACATGTCATATCAGTGAGGGAAGCAATCGAAGAGCTTCGGCAGCTGTGTCCACCAGATACGATCAAGGTGGAAGATCTGATGTCAAGCAGAGCACGCGGCTCTGTTCAACATTTAGGGTCTAGTGTTGCTGGGACATTATTGCCCGAAAAAGATATGTGGGATGCGTTTAATGTCCTTTTTCCGTCAATTACGGCATCCGGTATACCAAAGAATGCAGCCATGGAAGCCATACAACTCCTAGAGGACAAGCCGCGAGAGCTCTACTCTGGAGCCGTGTTTATGATTGAAAATTCAAAATCTTTTGAGGCAGCACTGGTCTTGCGCACTGTGTTTCAGGATGAGAATCGTGGTTGGATCCAAGCCGGGGCGGGCGTCATCTCTCAATCTAACCCGCAACGGGAGCTGGAGGAAACTCGCGAGAAGCTGGCAAGCATCGCACCATTCGTGATTCCGGACATGCCAACATGAAGGGAAATTGGGATTGGAAGTTCAACCCTGCGTTGGAGACTATCACTAGGGAAGGAAGATTTGCCAAATTTACGAAGGATATTGTTAGGGGCTGTTTATTGTCGTTTTACACACTATCTACGACCCTTCGATAGACTTTGACAGACTTAGATAGTTAATTTTCGGTAACACTATGTTAGGACTGTTACGAATAAAGTTGCGAATATAATTCGTAGCAAATGTGGAATGTGAATGATTTATTCGCAATTTACTTTATACAGTCAATAACAAATGATACATCTCTCTCACTCTTATGTTAGCTTACACTTGACTTATAGAAAAGCTGTATAACAAGAGAAACCTGAAACTATGCCTGTTCTGCATTATTTAGTTGGACACATAACGACCTCTTTGAGCCCATTCTGGGCTCCAAAGCCATAGACACAACAAGCTCTGGGGACTCGTTGATCTCCGAACCGCAGCCATTCGAAGGGACGGCTTTCAAGACCTAAGAGCCTGAGGCCCGTGAGCTTCTCTAACTCTATGCGCCTGATTCCGATACAAGCAGCGATTGGGAGCTCGAGAAACCCGAATACTGGAATATGGGGAATCCACAAGGTTTAGAATTGGCCAGAATCAGGCAGTCTAATGCGAGAACCCTACAGCGAGTGCCTACCATCATGAAGAACAAGACCGAAATATTGCTTTTAAGGTAGAACGGGAGCAGCAAATCTGTCGGCCCCCACCGTATTAACCATTGAGATATAGTGTTCGCTCAGACGTTCGCTATCTCGAAATTCCCATATTCGGTTAACTGGGTTCTATTTATAGGTCATATAACAATAAAATCAGGGTCGCTGGTAGACAATTCGTGTGGTGAGATGCGTGAAATTGGCCCTGAAGTGCGTTTTAATTATGAATACATAATGACCTACTGGATGCTCAAAAAGTCCCTGACTGCTTTTCGCTCGGCCAGAGATGTTGGAGATGTTTCAACTGTGGATTTTGATCAGGAGCCTTTTCTTTGATCCACCTACATGAGGTCCAGTCCCTGCGACCGCAGCGGTGGCTCTCGTTCTGGTCATGAATGACCCGTTGGAATGCCGCAATCATGTTATCTGTTTGGCATGTTGAAATTGTGCCGCAAAAGTCAATAGTCAAGTTAGGATCCTAGAGAAGAGTCGCAAGATCAGACGCATTTAGACGATCCACCCTCCGCTTGGAGCAGACAAATTCTTCTGGCAGCCACTCGGCAATTTTACCGCCTGGTATTCCCGGAGCCTGTTCAAAGACTTCGTCCTCCTCTCCAACTAACATCAAGCCAACCGCGACTCCAGATAGCCAAGCTAGGACCATGCCCTCTCCCTGGAAGCCTGCTGAAATCCATTCTGCCGGTGGTTTTGCATCTTTGCTCGAGCGCGAAGTTCGGACTTTTCGTTGGGTGATTCTCTGGTCCAGAACGCCAACATAAGGCAGCAGGTCCGGCGTGAATCCCATACAGCCAGTCCAGGCCATTTTCACCCTGGCACCGTTATCAGCCCCCCAGTTGTGCGCCCCAAATATCGTGGGCAAGAGACCATCCAGATAGGCCTGGACAGCGTAGCTGCTTCGGTCATCTCGCCAAATGCCGAATTCATCCAATCCCTTTTCTGGTGATTGAACCACGCCACCGCCTGCCATAAGCTCACCCGTTCCTGGAAGTTGACTGATATAGTCGAAACCGCGCTTGTGGACGAAGCTCCATGACCTAGCACCGCCAAGCTTGGGAAATAGAGTTCCTGGCTCTTGCGCCGTCATGTGTCCTCGCACGGGGAATATTTTGCCCTTCAATCCAGGAATAAGGTTCGCTGCGAATGCGTCTGTGGCATGGATAATATGGGTTGCAGTTATCTCTCCACGAGGTGTATGAACAGTGAATGGCCTCATAGGATTATCTGGATTGACTTGGATATCAGTTGCAGGAGTGTTGGTCTCAATGGAGAAGGTATCGCTATATGTCGAGAGAAGCGATGCATAGAGAGCTGTAACGAAGCGATATGGCCAAAGTGCTCCAGCCTTGTAAGTTATGATGCCATAGCAATGCTGTGGGTCGATTTTAAGTTCCTATATTATTAGTAAGTTATCAAGTAGAGAAAGAATTTTTGAATCTCACTTCACACGCTTCGGTGCCGTCATGAACCACGATATCTTCAGCCATGCCAGGGGCATCCTGTCTCAGCTCCTGCACCATTTTTATCGCTTTATTCCACATCGTTTTGTCGGTAAAAACATCCACAGTCTGTACTTCTCGAGCCCCGCTAATTTTCAGGTCTTCATTTTGTTGCACGAAATCAAGTATAACGGCCAAATGTCGACGCTGAAAATTGAGTATTTTCTTCGCATGCTCCACCCCAAATCTCGCTTTGAGTGTCGCATATTCCACATACGGCGAGCATTTGATATGGCCACCATTTCTTCCAGTTGCGCCACTACAAAGATTTCGCGCTTCTAAAACGACAATTTTCAGAGAAGTCCCACGTTTGTGCGACTGGTTGAGGATTGAATATGCCACACTTGCGCTGGAAATACCGGAGCCAATGATGACAACATCGGCTGTAGTTGGCAAATCGGGAGACTGGGCGTCAACTAAGTTTGGAAATGGCGGATCTTCTTGCCAATACGATTTGGATGGATTTGGGACTGGAAGTGTGACAATGGAGAGACGAGCAAGGAGCGAATCAAAAGAGTGTTTAGTTTGACTGAGCTCGGAGATGACGGCGCTCAGATCAAGGTAGACCCGGTAGATGCTAGAGAAAATGGCCCCCATCGCGTTCCAAAGTCAAAATCTGTTCTGTTTGAAGCCAGCAGCAGCTTGAGCTGGGCTTATGTGAGCAGGACGTGAGATGAACACGTCGGGCTCGGGAAGTCAGACATAGCGTAGCCGGCCTTTCATAATCTACTATAAATAACTACGAGACATCAATCACGTGATAATCTATGGGGTTAAGTGATCCCGAAGGTTTGCTATGTCATCAGAGCCTGAGGCAGTATGTAGGCCTGAGGCTTCAATGCCTAAGGTAAGTTACCAATTGCTACACGTAAAATTGGGTTTTCACGAAGCGAATGTCTTCACATTATTGCTCAAGTAAGCCAATTGGAGTGTTTAGGTCACGCTTAATTAGTGGGATCAAGCTGTCAGGTAAAGCTCAGTAAGCAAGCCATCTAGCTTGCTAAATAATCAGGTCATTTAACTAACTAAGTGAGTGGGTGAGGATTACGTAGTACACTAAAGGGACGTGCTCAATTTGACTTAGTGAGCAAAAAGCGGCAATGGGTGGGCACTAAAGCGGAAAGCGAAAGCCATGTGGCGTGGCCTAAAGTCCGGTGCATACGTAGGGTAGATCTACCCTGCGTCACTCTGATGTAATGAGTTATCGTATGTTGCCAATGATATAGAAATATGTATATAAATATCCCGTCGCCAAGAAGATTGTCACTGTCAAGCTTTTGAGGTTAATTCACTTGGCATCTTTCCCTTAATTGCACATCTTCTCATACAATGGCTCACAGTAGTTCTTCTCACCATCTCCACCAGTAAGTAACAACACCATCCACCCAATCCCAAGCCACTAACATCCCCAGTGTCGGCAATTGGATGCCAGCAGACCACAAAGCCCACAAAGAATGGCTAGGCGGTATAATCCAAGAAGTCGACGACAACGCACCCCTGCACCCCGTCCTCCAGGAGTTCCAAACCCTAATTGAAACAAACACCCGCATCTACATGCTCCTCACATCAATGTTCAAAGAGGTCCCCCGTCGAAAACGTTACGGCCACGACCCAACCGGAAACCCCGAAATCAGAGACTACCCCCACTTCCTCCAGGTCCTCAATCACCTCCTCACCACCGCCCCCTCATGGACTGATAAATCCCACCGCGTCGGCTTGGTCGGTTTACCCATTAACGCGGTCCTCGATTGGCCAATGGGCACACCGAGCGGGTATGCGGCATTCCTTGATCCGGACATCAACCGCATGATTAAGAAGATTTTGAACGTCTGGGGTGACTTCCTGCGCTCGCCTGCGTCGGCTTATGTGCTTGGATCTTCGGAACATGGATGGTTCGGTGAGATGGGGAGGCGTGATCTCACGGCCGTTGCGCGCATCGGCCCCGTCGCTGCTACTAATATGCAGTTTGGGGACATGTTCGAGTGTGATCCCGACGCGGAGAACCATGGGTTCACTTCTTGGGATCATTTCTTTACTCGTGTTTTCAGGGAAGGCATCCGGCCTGTTGCTGACCCCGAGGATGGGAAGGTCATTGCCAATGCGTGTGAGTCGAGACCGTTCCGACTGGTTCATCATGTGAATGCTCGCGATAAGTTCTGGATAAAGAGTCAGCCTTATTCTGTTCTTGATATGCTAGGTCACGACTCTCTCGCGTCGCAGTTTGTTGGCGGGACTATCTATCAGGCGTTTTTGAGTGCATTGTCCTATCACCGCTGGCATGCGCCTGTGAGCGGTAAGATTGTCAAGGCCTATGTTGTTGATGGAACATATTATTCTGAGCCTTTGTTTGAGGGCGTCGGGGATCCTCATGGCGAAGCTAAGGAAATCGATATGGCGGGCCAAGTTACTTCGCAGGGATACATTACCTCCACTGCAACACGTGCATTGATCTTTATTGAAGCGGACGAGCCCGCTATCGGCTTGATGGCTTTCATCGGAGTTGGGATGGCAGAAGTTTCAACTTGTGAAATTACTGTGAAGGAGGGACAAAGAGTTAACAAGGGTGATCAAATTGGCATGTTCCACTTTGGTGGCTCGACTCATTGTCTTCTCTTCCGAAAGGGTGTTAATGTCTCTGGATTCCCAGAGCCTGGTATGGAAGAGAATGTGCCGGTTCGAAGCAGACTGGCAGTTGTGTCTTAAGATGAAATCTGCATCATGGGTCAAGCAACTCTTTGTATAGAATTAACATTGATAAATACAATATATTTCCTTCTCACTGTGGCTTTTCCGGTTGGAATGACACAGACACTTCAGACATCACCGAGACATCTACCACCGGGCAGCCAGATTGGTCCACTTTTCCACTTCATCGCCACCTTCTTCTTCTCCATACACACCGCGACGGCGGCGGTAATATCTTCCCCTGCTATTATCAGAAGCCCGTTGTGTCGTAGCCAATCTCTTAGCAACCTCATTTGCCTCGAAAAGACTAACAAGTCTTCTCTTCGCTGGACTTTGTCGTGCCTTTTCCTGGCATACACGCAACATAATTTCAACGCTCTCTTCGCGGTCGCTAGGGTCTTCGTAGCCTTCAATGAAGTATTGAGGCTGTCGTTCAAGCACATTTGCCCATGCAGGTGAGTCTTGGGATTCTGCATGACGGGAAGGTGGAGATGTTGTGTGGTTGACCCAGGCGTCCACAGCCATTTCGAGCGGAGTGGTTCCAGTCGAGTTCTCACGGTAGAGAAGATCAGGGCGGCGTTCAAGCAACTGACTCAGGACTTGAGGGTAGTTTTGTCTCACTGCAATGTGCGCTGGAGTGTTGCCCGCTCCATCGAAGAGCTCGAGGTGCTTCTGGTTAGTTGGAGCAGCCAAATCGAGAATAGCGTTTGTAATGGAAGTCACAATATAATTGTGAGATTGTGACACAACCACGGGCTGGATATTTCCGAATGAACTTGGGTTATTGATCGGCGAGCTTCCTTCTTGTGGATGGAACAGTTGGTATGAATCCAGCCAGTGTGTGAACGGCGTGTGGGCGTTGTCTCCAGCACGTTGCGCCAGTAGTGTGGGTATCAGCTGTTGATCCAATAGACCAACAAACTCGCTGAATGTTGCCGCATTCTTGCAAATTTCAACTTCATTTGTATTAAGAAGCATGTGAAGAAGGTTGTTCGCTTGGCTATCCCTAGTGGCCTGGTTGGCCCCCGCTGCTATCAATATGCGAGCGCAGTTGACCCGGCGAAGGGAGAAGGCCAAGGCCAGTGGAGTCTTTCCATTCTCTGACTGGAATTCCAAGCATTCAGGGTGATGGTCGACGAGGTATTGAACCAGGCGCTCTGACTCCTCGCTGGGCTTTGACATCACTGCGCAGTGGAGAACAAGATTGTCTATACACGTGTCAGTCCAGATAGTCCAAAGATAAAACTTGTGAGCGGCTTACTCCTTGTCTGTAGCCAGTTCAAAATAGAGGCCTCGAGTCCTAGTTTCGACTTGGCGATCCTCTTGATTTCCTTCCTTTCCACGTGAGAGTTGACGTACTCAAGGTAATACCGACCAGGGGCCGTACCAAGGAAGAACTCTGTGCTGGCAAGATTTCCTTGGAAGGCAGCAATCAAAAGAGGATTAAACATGTCAGAAGGGCTCACTGTCTCATTGCGACCAGCATTTGCCCAGTCAGAACGCTTTGCTCCCCGAATTGACAATCCTTGGTAGTACTTAGATTCCTTCGGAGCTTCGACTCCAGAATCAGCGCTCAATTTAGCCAGTGGGAGGCCAACTGCACTGTGTTGAATGAGCTTGACCAGACAATCCGTCCGCCCAAGGGAGATTGCAAACTCAAAGTCCATCTCTCTTGTCCAGTACAGACCCTCACCGGATGAATCCTCGCGTGCATAATTCTTCTCGGCTTCCAGAAGGAAATCCAAAAGAGCAATATCATGTTTGTAGACGGCATATTTAAGGAGATTGTCAATCTTGTTAGAAGATAAATCTTGGCTCGAGTAATGAAAGACTATCTCAGAAGGGGTGCAGTAGGTGGCTTGTTTGGAAGAATTTTGATCCAGGAACAGGGAAGCATTGAAGTTCGCTCGCAAAGCTGAGAGAGGGTGAACAGTGCTCTCGACTTGGGTAACAATCTCTCCAACATTTTCATGCGTGAAGGTATCATCAATTGTCTCACCAACGATATTGAGTGCATCATCGTCATCTGACTCGTCATCCGAGCCAAGCTCAAAACGAGTTTGACCACGAGATTCCTTTGGCTTGTATTGCTGGCGAAGGATTTGCAAAATTGACTTTGCAACATCGAGATGCCCACGCATAATGGAGATCGAAAGACATGAGAGCGAATAATGGCCAGTTACTGCGATCTCAAGGGGGGTTTCATCTGCAGCCGGTCCCCACATGCCAAGAGTTAAAGACTTAATGGTTTCAAGATCACCTTTCCAAGCGGCCTCAAAACTGCGATCATGATGTTAGCTTAGTTCGATCATGGAGGGTAAAAGGAGTATCATACAGTTGCAGATATCCATCGCGACGAATGTCATTCAGACCAGGGACGTTGAATTTGAACTGGATGTTGAACGTCTTTTTAGCAACCTCTTGGTGGTAAGCCCGATGAGGCAAGTGCTTGGTTTGATGCGTTTCTTCGGGATGAAGTTCTGGCCATGTCTTTGCGCCTCTTACCAGAAGTTGCGCTTCAAGGTTCTCATAATCACAAATCAAACTGACCACAGCCTCTCTTTTCGAGGAAATACCGGATGCATCGAGATAGTCTTTCTGCTCCTTTGCAATTCTCTCTTCAGCTTCTTGGCTAGCCTTGCGCGAGTCTTTCAAAGAAGTCTTCGCAACAAGTCTCTGGTAACTGTCAATGGGAAACCTAGCCAAGTAATAATCATCGTCTCCATCAAACTGCATAGGCTGTCCGCGAATTTGCTGCGAGCCAGGGCGTTCATCCAAGTAATTGCGAAGCCTTTCCAGATTCTCGCGCGTAGAATCTAGTAAGCTTTGACCATTATTGCCGTATCTAGCCTTGAATGTTGTGTTTGGATTGACACCGCGATCAAGAAGGTCGATTGCAACCAGAGGCAGATCATTAGAGACAGCCAACATGATTGGCTGCGTAAAACTGTCACCAAGGCGGTCTTCGAGATTCCAGGGATGCCTGTCATCTGGATTAGCAGCTTTGTAAGCCTTCACGACCTCGCCAAGCTCAATCTCTGGCTTTGCACCCGCGCTCAGCAATTTGTGCGCCATTGCGGGCATCTTTCTTTTCAGAGCTTGCATAAGGGGAGAGGTGAAGGAGGGTGACCATTGATGCTCACTGACGGCAAAGTGGTTGATTGCCCGCTTCACGGCTGGCATGTCGTGCTCAAAGTACATGTCAAGCATATCACTCCTCCTCTCGTGGACACTGTAGTACAGCGCGGTCTTTTGTTTCAAGTCAGCCTGGGCCACCGAAGCGCCAAGGCCCAAAAGTGTATGCGTCATCTCAATTGCCTTTTCCAATGGAAGGGAGAAGGCAAGAACTAAATTGAGAATTGCTGCTTCGGGCTTTCTGTTATAGTCGTTCAAGATCTTAACTGGGAGCATAACATCAGCCCCGAAGGAGGAAACTAGCTCCTTGACGACATCGGTATGGCCGTTGAGCATAGCAAGATGCAAGGGTGAAGCGCGACTATCCCATGCGACCACATTCACATCGTAAACATCGGGCTCCAGGTCATTCTCTTCGATCGTGTCGTATGTGATGAGCGGGGGCTCTTGTTCAACCTTGACGTACGAGGCAGAGGTGCGAGAAGCATCGTCATCACTGTCATCATCTCTCTCATTATCTTCTTGATCGGTAGAGGGATCTTTTTCAATTTCCGTTTCTTTGTCCCTTTTCAAAGCATCCTGTTTGTTGGCCTCTTCCTGTTCGTTCTCACAACTCTTTGTGAGCAGAATCCGAACGATATCGAGGTTTCCGCGCGAGGCAGCAAGATGAAGTGCCGTTTTCCCGTCTGCCATGCGTGGAATCATCCGAGCGCCACGATCAACAAGCGCTTGAACGATCTCGGGAGTTGAAGAAATGCAGGCAAGTTGAAGTGGTGTTCTACCGGTGTAGTCACGGCGATCCGGATTGGATCCTTCCTCTGCAAGGCAAGCTTCCACAGCGTTCAAATCGTCCGCGACGATTGCCTTGCACAATCGCTCGGTGCGACCCACGTAAGCCATTTCTATCAAATAGCATTAGTCCCAAAAAAGTCGATGTTATAAAGCGAATGATAGTTCTCTCACCAGTCCAGTCGGTTTCGGTTATTGGATTGAAACTTCCAATTTCCTGGCGGCCAGGGTCATCCTTGAGGAAGCTGATGTCACCAGAAACGTAGATCTTGCTCTCTTCTTCGGCAATCTTCCGTTCTTCCTCGGTGATAGGCGTAGGGCAGAAGCCACAACAATCATGAACGACGTGCTCAGCCTCACCAAAAAACGCAGGATGACGATGAAGATACACCTCGCGGTCTTTGCCCTGATTCCACTGGGCGTTCAGAAGCAAGTCCTTGGTATACAACATCTTTTCAATCTTTTTGGCGTTAAAATTCCTGCCATATGGAATAGTCTATTTGATTGTCAGCAAATAAAAAATTGGCAGACTGAAAGTAGTGGTGCGAACAAAGGTGTGATAATCGGACACTTGGTCTGCCTCCTGCCACTCAGGAACTTCATCTTCCCAGTCATCCTTGATGTTTCCATGCAACTCTCTGCCTTGCCGGCGTCGCATGTAGATATTGAGAGCAGGGCGTCCGCGCTCTTCACGTCTCTTCCGTAGATATTCATCTCTATCATCTGACTTGGGAAGCTTTTCCAGGACGAGAAGTCGTGCAAGACCCACGGTTCTATTAAAACTTCGCTCGAAGATAGTCTGCCACTGTTAGTAAAAGGATTTCGGGGTTCAAAATGCCGGGTAATTTGGATGTCCTCACCGGATCAATTCTCGATCGGTCGAGCCCAGCCCAGAATACTTCGAAACCACGATGGGAATACTTTGACAACCGATTCTCATACGACGGGGAGCGGCGGCTCAGATCGACTTGATTGATCTGTGTGACATATGCGGCAATTGCGCGTGGTGAAGCATAGACCTGGCGACCGTCAAATGCAGCGCACGAAACATCAACATCGAAGCCGGTGAGGATCTCAGCTACCGAGCGGTAGATGCGAAGCACAATCTGCACATGTCGATTAGGGTATTGCGAAGCAATCGTGATAGTATTCTTTGTTCGGACTGTTGTGGTCTCATAAAGAATGGCGTTCTTGATCTGATCTTCGATATACTTGATTTTCTCAATTGCTTGTTCCTCGTTCAAGCCGTACAGGAAAAGATCTACATCAGATGCCGGTGCAAACTTCTCATGGTAATATTGGCGAAGACCACGCTTCGAATTGCGGTATTCTGCCGGAACTGGTAGTAAAGATGTGACAACAGCACTACCAGCGACAACCACGTTCGACCAGTCGATATCACTCAGACTGCCTTCGGTGAAGAGGGTGAAGTTGTTTCGGAATTCATCAAGAGTGGGAACAACTGCCGGTGACCCATTTGGCTTGCGATCTTTGTCACTCAAGGGCAGGACATACTTCGCCTGTTGCTCGGGTGTTTCGGATTCAAGGTCACGGGCCCGAATGCGAAGATCGTTGCAGCCGGCCTGGTCATACATTGGTACAATGTTGACAAGGTTATCTGTGACTAGAGGGCTCTCGGGCTCTTGGGCAAATGTCTTGCGCAGGACTGCATCGAATTCATTGTAGGGCTGGACCAAATCTTTGATGGGGGTGTTTGGTTGAGACTGAACGTAGTTCACAAATTCATTGTGTTTCACTGGGATAGAGGGTAAAGACGAAGCCATTGTTTCAGCTCTAATTGAGTAATTGAGTATAATAGTCAATCTTAGAAGAGATCAAAAGATTAACGATCAAACTACACAGAAATGTATAAGGTTTAAGTAGTGACTGTTTGACTTCATCCAACTTCGGTTAGTCTCAGAGGAACAGGCATCCTTAGGCAACAGAACCCACTTAGAATTCACATTGACCAATCAAAATAGCCTAATACATTTGCCAAGCATCACAGCAGGCATCAGACCTCAGTTGCCTAACATCTCCAGTTTCTCTAATTGATTTAAGACTTCATAGTGACATTTATTGATTGAGAGATACCTAAAGGAAATCTGAAAAATATCAAAGGCTAACTTGCGGCAGTAGCGCATCTGCCAAATTGCATCAACGCATCCGACCTGGCGTCTGTACACCTTTTTACGGTATCGAGTTTTGTGTGTGTTTTGGCCAGTAGCCATCTTTTCACTTTTGGCCTTTGATAATAGTAAAACCAATACACCCGATCTCATCTCGCTTACACTAAGTCAAAACCGCGTCTTACTTCTTACCTTTTCTTCAATCGCCAATTAAATCTATGCGGAACTGCGTTCAAACATCGTCTCGAGCCCTCTCCCAATGTTGAATATTGGGCCTAACCATACCAGCTCCAGTGCAACCCCTAGCCTCCTCTACACAGGGGACATAAAATAGTGGGCACACTGTCACCAAAGCGTGGCTGCCAACTACCTTGTGCCGAGAGGAGGGCCGCGCACTGCTCAACTGAGTCCATATTAGTGACGAGACACGAGCGGCGATTTTCTCGGGAAAGTGACTATCCCAACATTTTTAAAATCGTCGGCCTCTAGGATCCTTTTGACTCAACAGATATCAAGCTAGTTGGCGAACTCAAGGTCCCGTGGGTTACTGCGCACAACCTTAGGCCCTACGGAAGAACTATGATGAGCTACGATAAATGATAGCACAAATACTGCGTGATATGCAGATTGTTAGGGTCGGAATATGGATTTATCTAAACAAACGAGAATACTATCTTTCTGAGACAGTATCAGATACAGGCCCCTTCCCCTATGGACCTTTGGTGGTTTGTCGCCATGAATGCATCGTTAGATTTCGGAGCAAAGCCCTAATGGAGCCTCTAACGCATCGGCCAATTCCCTCACGGCTCCCCAATTCTGTGTTCTGTTGCCCTCGATCATCAGACTTAACCGGTTCCACTTCGATATGACTCAGGTGTTATTTCCCGAGATCGAGCGGCTAGCTTAAGATTATCACAACGCCAGAACTCACTGCGGGCATTTTCGAGACGGACCCGGAGAGATTAGGGACTCTGCCACTACGCGACTTCTGCAGAGGGGGCATCACGACAGATAGACTTTTCAACGTGATCACCTTAAGAAAGAGATAGGCACATCCATTCTAGGATTATGTCAATTGCGCATTCTTATAAGCTGACTCACAATGCACCTAATTTTTTCCGGAACGGGGTTAATATCACGACCGACGACCTAGAGTCAGGGCCACTGTCTTCTATGAAATTTTTACAGATGAGATGGAACTTGTCGCGCATCGCCGACCTGCAAGGAAGTGCTGATTACGAAGATGAAGACGAAGAAGAATCTGGCGGAGACACTGATTTTGACTATTAGCTGTATGGGAGCTTCCTACCGACGTGATCGTTATGTTACGGCGTTGCTATCTATCATAGCTAGCTGAATCGATCACTGTTACATATTCCGTTATTTCCACAGGAAAAAAGAGTAAGAGCTTTGACAACAATTGCCAGCCCCGCGTGGGGTTTAACACGGCAACTGTTCCCGGCGATTGATTTCGGGGTCTGATCTTGACCTGTGATTGGTCAGTCCTCAACTACTCCGGCTGTGGATCGGCATACAAGAAATTTGATATTTTCGCTCGTCGGAAATTTTCCTATTGAATATATTCATATTTCGACATTCACAATGGACGTTCCACCAGATGGAGGGTATGGTTGGGTGGTTGTTGGTGCGATATTCTGGAATAATGCACACCACTGGGGTCTTGTCTCGGTATGTCTTTCGGAGTGACCCATATATTGTTCTGAATTAATTGTGTCCAGAGCTATGGTGTTTTCCTCGCATATTTCTTGTCTCACTCTCACTTTACTGAGGCGACAAGCCTGGATTATGCTTTTATTGGTGGACTGTCTGCATCGCAGGCTTTGCTGATGGCTCCATTTGCTTCGGTCATCAATCGACGATATGGGCTGAAAGTTGCTATGAGCTTGGGTGTTCTACTTGAAACTGCAGCACTTCTTGGGGCATCCTTTAGTACCAAGATTTGGCAATTGTATCTGAGCCAGGGTGTGTGTTTCGGCTGGGGATTGGGCCTTCAATATGTTTCCACTATTCCAATCATTCCGCAATGGTTCGCCAAGCGAAGAAGTCTTGCTGCAGGACTAGCTGCTGCCGGTAGTGGTACTGGGGGATTGATATATTCCCTGGGAGTAAATGCAATGCTTACGCGGTTTGGGTATGGCTGGACGTATCGCATTCTCGCTATTGTGCAGTGTGTTGTGAATGGTGTTTGTTTGATGATCATTCGAGACCGCAATAAAATGACAGGAACTAAGACTTTCAACCTCAAATTCGCAGATGTTGTTAAGCGGCCTGAGCTGTGGTTGTTCTGGGGGTGGAGCTTTTTGAGCGTGATGGGCTTTATGGTTATTTGGTACTCGCTAAGTGATTTTGCACGAAGCCTTGGCCTCACCTCCCATCAGGGGTCCATTGTAGCTGCAATTATGAACTTGGGCACAATCATCGGTCGTTCCGGCACGGGGTATGTCAGTGATATACTTGGGAGAATGAACACAGCATCCTTCGCCACGTTCGTCACTGGTGTGTTATGTCTCGTCCTTTGGACTTTGGCTCGATCCTATGCGGCCACTCTTTGTTTCGCTTTCTTTGGTGGACTGGTATTCGGAACCTTTTGGATGGTGAGCTTGAAGAAACCTTAGAGTGTGCGGTCCAGGGCTAACCTTAATCGTAGGCCGTGGCTCCTCTAGCAACAGAGGTAGTGGGACTGAGATATTTGCCTTCGTGTCTCACTATCACTTGGGTTATCTGCGTTATTCCAGCTACTTGTAAGTATAGAGCTTCAGCTCTACTTCACCCAAACACATGCTAATGGTCTGCAGTTGGCGAAGCCATCGGTCTCAAACTCCGGACCCAAGGAGATCGAGAGTATCTCCACGTTCAGTTGTTCACGGGGTTTATGTATATTGGAGCCTCAATTTGCGTGTTTTTCCTTCGCATGTGGAAGTTATCCACGAATGAAAATATGACCAGCCAGCCGACCTCGACGGTCGCAGATTCGAAGGATGCTGCTATTACATCCGTTGAGGAGTGTCGAGAGGGATCCTCAATTAAAACGTGGATCAAGGTGACTAAAGTATAAAAGTCATAGAGATACGTTTGGTGCATCTTACAATAGTCATCAACTTTATGAACGAATATGCCAACATCTTCCAAACCGAGGCTTATATACCCGCTAACCCAATCAAGCAATTCTTGAGAGATCGGTCACTTCGCCAAACTCATCAAGTTTATAGTGCAAATGCTCACAACCCAGTTGTAATAATTAATGTCGGCTTCTATTCCCACTCCGGCACCAATTGCCAAGTTACGAGCTCTCGTTCGCACAGACAACGCCACGTCGTTCTCCCCGCGCTTCAGCCTGCCTAGCGTCTCCCCGCAAAGCAGTTGCTTGGCGTCAATGGCCAAATCAAGAAATATCATATCCGGAGACCCGCTGGCATCCGGGGACTCCGTGATGTCTGTAAGCGATTCGTTTCCCTGTATCCTGGAACTGCAGGGGATACTTAAAATGATGGTTTCCTCTTGTTTGATCATTTTAGGCATTTGGGGACCCTTCATGCAACATGAGATACCAGGTTTTATTGACTGCTTTGCTTTGCAGTCAGGCATCAGCGGCTCCATCCGCTAAACCAGACAGTCATCCTTCTGCGGCCTCCCTCGGTTCTCTCCGTGTCTTGCATCATAACAACCTCGGCCCTCAGAATAATGGAACTTCAGCTATTCTCATCCATGATAAATTGAATTTTGCAGATGCTACATCTAAGTGCGCCGCCATCGGCGAAAAGGTTCACCACTGGATTTCCGGAAAATGCGACAGCCAAACGGAGCTACAGTACCAATTGGACTATCTAGTATTCGCAAAGGAGCTTCGAGATGATGATTTTGTTTGGATTGCCACCAATGAGCTGGGCGCATATTGCTCTGCGTTCTCCCTTTCCCATAGAAAGGTGGTCCATAAGTCCTGCAAAGAAAAGCTACCAACTCTCTGCAACTCATCGCCGCCCCCCACCAGCGATCTCGATCCAACGGCCAGGAACTCAACAAAGCTTACTGTCAAATCAAAGGATTATACCCTGACCGGTTATCGTGATGCGCGCTCTTTCCGCTTCCTCGGCGTACCATTCGCCAATCCCCCAATCAATAATTTGCGCTTTGCCCCACCCCAAGCGTACACAGGGCACAAGAAACTTGATGCAACTGCCATGAAAGACTCATGTATCCAGGCGGTCTCGAGTTTCGGGACCTTGGGTACGGGCGGTATCTCCGAAGACTGTCTATACCTGAACGTGTATACACCATTCATACCCGCAGAGGTCACGAATAAAACCTCGCTTCGTCCCGTAGCAGTCTACCTCTACGGAGGCGCTTTCACGAGTGGCAGCGCAGGGATGATCGACTACGACGGTGGCAATTTTGCCAGTCGCAGTGACGTCGTTGTTGTCACGCTCAACTACCGTGTCGGAGCTTTGGGATATCTTTCTACCGGAAAACTGACGACCGGAAGCTATGGCATTTATGATCAAATCATGGCGCTGAAGTGGGTGCAAAAACACATCGCTGCTTTCGGTGGCAATTCTTCACACGTCACGGTCTTTGGTCAATCGGCCGGTGGCCAGAGTACCGTAGCCCTTCTGTCCTCAACCGCCGCAAAGGGTCTCTTCTCCGGAGCCTTGGTCCAATCGGCACCCCTCGACCTCCCCTGGTTCCCACGGTCGCTATACTCTGGCTATATTGCCCCGGCAGTGGGAAAAGCAGTCGGATGCAATAACACCAGTTCCGAAAAGGACTTCCTGAAATGTCTCCGATCCGCCCCAGCATCAAAGTACCTCGGCAACTCGACCAACTTCCAAACCGCAACGAAAGCAATCGTGTCAAGCATCTCAACCCACTATTTCAACAACACAGAGCTGCTCTCCGCAACAGAACCCTTCATGCCAATGGTCGACGACTCAAACTCAGGGGTAATAGACGACCAATTCCATACTCTCCTGGAAAAAGATGCCCTCCCCGTCCACGTACCAACAATGTTCACCACCGTGCGCGACGAATCAAGTCTCTTCACAGGATCCGAAGTCCCAAATCTCGGCTCAACACAGCTGGCCCTCGACTCCCTACTAAAAGCTACATTCGGAAGCGCCCTCGGTCCAAAAATGATCTCTTCTTCGGCTTTCAAAGTGAATACCTCCGATCCCGATGGTGTACGAAACGCAGTCTCTGATGCTCTGACACATAGCGAGTGGACCTGCGCGCAAGGGTATCTTCTTAATATCTCCTCTACTGCCTTTCCATCGCTGTACGAAATCGAGATTGTGGATGGTCATATCCAGACGAATGTTAGCGTTCCTGCTATCTGTTCGCCGAATAATGACTACAATGCTTCGTGTCATGCGTCAGATGTGCTACTCGCGTGGGGAACCTTGAATTCCAAGTCGAAGAATGTGGCTCCGTATTATGATGATAAGGATATATTGCATTCGCAGCTTATTCACGATGTTTGGGGCGCATTTTTCCGGACTAGAAATCCTAATCCGGATCCGGGGTTCTTGAAGGTTCGTGGGCCGGCTTATGCGAGTACGCTTGGGATCTTTGCTGAGGGGAAGATTGGACAGCGAGAGAATGGGAAACAGAGGGGGGCTGGGTATGCTATTGAGCAATATCGGGCTTTGGAGCGGAATATCACGCTTTTGGGAATGCCGCCGTCCACGACCGATAATTTTGAAAATGAAGATAAGTGTGCTATCTTTAGGGACTACGGGTTCACCTTCCAGAGGGCGCAGTTTACTGGCTAAGTATATTGGATTGAAAATAGTATAAGGAGTAGTAATTAGTCAATTGCTTATTTCAGGATCCATATTAACCTTTATAGCTCTACACATATCAAAATCATCTGGGCTTCTTGATTAGTTTGACCTTCGCCATCGTGACATTGATATCAGCCCTTTCGTATAAACATTCCCTTCTTTCAGGGATTTTCACAGCTAGCTTGCTCTGCCGGACTCAAAGGAGTCAATTCCTGAATTAACGTCGTATTTTGAGACACCAACTGCGTGAAAGACGCCGACGAAGCGGTGGGAACAAGTTTCCAGCTTTGTCGCGACGGTCAAAATGAAAATATGAAAAAATCACAAATGAAAAACAAAAAACATCATGGTGACCGTAGTCAAGTCAGCTTCTGGTATTGAAAATCAGTAATAAGTGAATACTGCGTTGGTTGTAGACTATGGTGCTTTGACAAAATTGAGTGGATGCCCGGGGTTCTTCATCTTTGCAGCGACATGCATAGAGCGTGAACACCTCCCTGGGCAGACCAAAGCCCTTGAATGCATGAAACAGGAAATGATTTTGACAGGCTATCGACTGTCTTAGCTAAAGCAAGCTTCTATACATTTACATTCATATCCTTCCACATGACTCCCAGGCTGTTATTTCTGGAATTAGTCGCCGTGGTCAATGCCGACCTTTGAATATCGTGATCCACTGAAGATCGTTGTAGCTTGCACAATAGTTCAGAAGGATCTGAAATTGTCATAAGCTCGGTGCAGTCTCTATGGGGCAGTCATGAGAGATCGCTCTTGCTTCCTGAGGACTGTGCACGATCTAGAGACAGCTATTGTGAATTGCGGCAACTGCCCTTAAGCAAGGGGGAATTAATGAGCAATTCAGACACTTGGAGGTTTTCTTGAGATAATTGATAATTTTTGTGAGATGTGAAGAGGACAATTCTGAACATAAAAAACTAGGAAATGTATGTATGATTCTATCTATGTAGGCAATGTAAATATAGAACGCAAAGAAATGTACGTAGGGTACTAATACAAAACTGAATGATAGAAACCCCTCAGAGTGCCAATCCACAATTCTATCCGACTAACAGGATATCTCCATTCGATCACTCAGCCTTCTTTGAGGCTTTGGTCCGCAGCTTCATCAACAGGTAAACCATACCATACGAGCTGACAACGAAAATGGCAACAATGCCGACGTCGCGCCAGCCGTAATAGTACTCCTTCAGGTTGAGGTTGTAAAGGTAGTCGCTTCCGTGAGTGTACTGACATACCTTGCAAGATTCTGTCGCAAGGGGATTGACCAGGTTCATGCGCGACCCTGTGGTCTCCATGTAAGACTTGAGGTAGTCTCCGCAAGTGGTTCCGTTGGCAGGATTGAAGACGGCGAACTCCTCCTCCTTGCAGTTCACCTCAGTGTCCCAGACATTGAATACGAGAAGGCCACCCATGAGGTAGTTGAAGGGATTCATCCAATAAATCCAATACCTCCAAAATGCTTGGATCTGGGTGTAGGGAACCAGGACACCACAGAAGGAAACAAGAGTACCGATGAGTAAGGGATTGACCAGAGAGGCGAAAGTAGCGTTCGGGGCGTAAGCAGCAACAAATTGGCCAATGCCAGTGTAGACGAACTCGTAGAGGAGCATCATGAAGAAGGTCGAGCCGGACTTGGAGGCAGCGGTGACTCCACCAATGGTCCAGTACCAGCACACGAAGTACAACACAGCGCAAATGCAGAGATAGGGGATCTCGGACACCACAAGGGCAGTCACAAACGCCCACCATGAATACATCTTGGACTTCTTCTCACGCTGCTCATAGATAGCACGACGCTCCAAGAAGAGAGGTTGCAACTGGTTGATGACACCGGGGGCGACAAAGATAAAGTTGAAGATAGTGAAGAGGCGCAGTTGCATAGCACTAACGCTATCACCGATCATCCAGAAAGAGAATCCGTTGAACAAGGCAGAGGAAATGTGAAGAGCGAACTTGTTGTTAACGTAGTCGGTGTTACGGAAGAGAGCAGTGCTCATGCGGAGTGTCACAAGCTTAGTCTGCTCTACAATAGTAGTGGCAAACTCGCAGCCGTCATCGGTGGTGCCGGGGGGATTGGATGCAGCAGTGTTGACAATCTCATCAAGCTCCTCGAGTGCCTTGTGGTGCTCTGGTGATTCAAGCCAAACCTGGTTCCAGTCTTTGCCTTGGCTAAGGTGTCCAGAGACGACGTCAATCATGTGTTCAGCGGGGTTGATTTCGCTAGGGCAAGGAGCGCCGTAGCGTTGGAAGTAGCCCTTGACTGTCTGCGCATTGTCGCCAATATCACCGAAATAGACAGTCTTACCCCCCCTGGTGAGCAAAAGAAGAGTATCGAATTCAGCAAACAGTTGAGCGGACGGCTGGTGAATAGTAACCAAAACAGCCTGGCCGACATCCGCAAGCTTCCGTAGGAATCGGACGGTATTATAAGCAGACTGTCCATCAAGACCGGAAGTGGGTTCGTCCAGGAATATCAGAATGCTAGGTTTGGAAACAAGCTCAACACCGATAGTGACACGCTTACGCTGCTCAACACTCAAACCAGCGCCGACGTAACCGATCAGAGTATCGGCCAAATCGTGCAGCTCTAGAAGATCAATAATAGTCTCGACATATTTCAGCTTCTCCTCGCGAGGAACATTCCCGGCCTGGCGGAGCAGAGCCGAGAACTCCAAAGATTCACGGACTGTGGCGAAAGGCTCAAGAACATCGAGTTGCTCACAATATCCAGCAGAGCGCTGGAAGGAAATAGGAAGCTCACGACCATCAACCAGAATAGAACCATTGATAACACCATCGGTTTTGCGTTGCGCCAAAACATCAAGTAGAGTGGTCTTTCCAGCACCGGATGAACCCATCAAGGCGCCCAGCATACCAGGCTTCACCCACCCAAAAACGTCATCGAGGAGAATACGGTCACCGGTAGGGGTCTTCACAGTATATTTTAGATTCTTCCAGGTGAAAACAGAGGTGTTCCGAACAAGCTGCTGGTTAATCTCGCTGTGCTCGACGGCACCGGAACCGGAGGGTCTTTTTGACTTTTCCCGGACCTGAGACTCCTCGTCGGGTTTGACAACCTGAGTGTGCTTCTCGAGGCATTCACGAGGAATAACCAGAGAGCTTCCACTCTCGCTGGGGGATTTCCATTTGTTCGTAGCGATGATTGTGACAACGACGAAGAGCACCCACCACGCCCAGTTGATCCCGAAATTGCGCCAGAGGTGGGAGTGGCTGTAAGAAAGCGAGGACAGGTACTGGTCGCCTGTGACGTAAGTACTTCCCTGGATGGCGCCGCCAACACCAGCACAAGACTGATGAGCGGGATCATCATAGCCAGTACCTGATGGGACGAGGTTAGTACCAGCACAAGGAATGACCTTGCCGTGGAATTCATTGGAGAGAAGAGCCTCAAAGCCGTAAGCCAGGGGGTCGATCCAAAAAATCCATCCTAGCCAGGGATGCATCTCCGGCTTCGCAATCATATAACCGGTATACATGACCAGGGCTGAGATAAAGAATCCAGACACCTTTGAAGCTCCATCAAATGTGGAGAAAAGGGCACCGATGGCACGGAAGAGAGAAGTCATACACTTTGGAAATGGTTTAGCCAATTTGTTTCATTCTGGGATAGATTTCAATCTTACCATTGTTGTTGCAAACACCAAGATCCAGTATGTAAAGAAGGCGCCGGCCGACATCGTCAGGCCAACCATGAAGTAGACCACGAGGCCGAACATGCTAATTTGAAATAGCAAAACGGGGATATCAGCTGCTATTTGCGCAAAACAGAAAGCCGCGGGATGGAAGTATGCAAAGCCCTTGTGCTTGATCAAGACGGGACGGCCGCTAAACGAATCTGTAACTTCAGACATCGCAAGCAGACTATTGTATAGCAAAGAGAAAAAGATGGCACCGGATTTGATAAACAGACCACTTGAGTTGTCAGCAGCGCTGTAAAATAGCGAACCGGCAACCAATGCCTGTATCAATGTGGCGACTTGCTTGATAACGAAAGTGGCCTTGTCTCCCCAAATGATTTGATACTGTCGAGATACACAGGCCTTGACCTGCTCAACAAAGTTGACGGTCAGAGGGCTGTTTTTCGGAAGCTGCTTAGCTGTCTCAAAGGCGACACCGTCCTTAAAGACTTGGGTTCGGTCGCGGGCCTCATCGGTGTTCGGGTAGTCGTACTCAGTGATCATCTGGGCGTGAATGGCGGATTTTTCATACACCTCCCGCAGGGCATCTTTGTTGCGGGGGAAGCGGTTTTCAAAGCCGTCGCGAATACGGCGTTCCGTGGGCACGGTAATACCAGTGAGGAAATCACCAACGTTAGATCCTTCACGGCAAACAAAGCCAATCTCTTCCATAAAAGGCCGAGCCTGTTCTCGGGGACCGTAGTAGATCTGCTCGCCCTCGTCGAGAACGAGAACCTTGTCGAAGAGATCGTAAATTCCGTTACCGGCTTGGTATAGGGTGACGATTGTCGAGAGACCGAGAACATCGGTCATAGCGCGAATAGCCTTAGTCCATTCCAAAGCAGTGCTGGCATCCAGTCCTCGGGTGGAGTTATCCCAGCAGAAAACGGAGCCTCGGGTGGCGAGGCATTCGATAATGGACACACGTTTGCGCTCACCACCGGAGACACCTCGAACGTATTCGTTACCGACCTTGGTATCCTCAGTGTGAGAAATGTTCATTGACTCGAGTAGAAACCTTTTAGTTTCTTGGCGATAAGCATCGGCAGATTCGACACCATTTGGTAGCTGAAATGGAACCTTGAGGCGAGTCGCAAAGTCCATAGTCTGGCCGACGGTCAAGGTGGGGAAGAAGACTTCTTCTTCGGTGTTCATCACGAGCTGGCCACGGTATTGAGAAGCTTCTTCGGGAGCCAGCGAGCCGAATCGCACATCTCCTTCCACTGACTTGTAGCCAGCTCGGCGGTTTGATAGCAGCTTCAGTAGAGTTGTGCAACCCGAGCCTGGTCGACCCAGGACAAGGAGCATCTCGCCCGGCTTGACACAACCATGGCTGTTGTTCAGAATAGTTCGAAGCGCGGCTTTGTTGCGTGAATCTTTAATTTGCTGGGCCATGTTGAACTGTGACAGAACATTTTCGTTGACGGCAGCTTCAGAGCTGATGACATCGACACTGAGGTTTTGCCAAGTGACACCAAGTTCCTGTCGCTTGAAGCCGGATGCCAAGTCTCGTTCGTGTTGCTCCTGAAAGCGGGATAGCAACTTCCAGTCATTGCGCAGACTAGGCTCGGGGCTAGTGTTCTTGAAAGGGGTCTCATCGCCGAGAACAGTGGCGGCACTTGCGCTTTCAATCTTGATATCGACCGACCCTCCCTGCGAGGACGAGGGTCTGGGTGTACCATCCATGGTGAAATGAGTTGGAAATGGGGTTATCAGCTCGCTCCCATGAGCAGGAGAGTGAATGCTTTATACTGGGCTAAGAACACTCGAATGGCCTCAGTGGGGCCTCACCAGTGCCCAATCGGAATCCATCGCAAGAAGATTTGCGAGATTCACAGGCTTTATGTGTATGGCGTCCATATCGTTGTGTCTCGGAATCCCCTTTTGTCAAAATCCCGCCTATGCTGTTGGTCGGAACTCTATAGACTTACAAAGTGTGGAGCCCCGGGATGATCCTCAGAAAACAAGACGGAAGAAAGATCAGCTACTCTTCCGCTGAGTCATCACCGTCAAAAAGTAGATGTCTCAATAACAAATTCAACAAATTCAACAAATTCCCTCTATCTACTATCTAGTATATTGGGTATTGAGTATATAATAAATTCTATATGAGATTTCAAGGTCAATCCGATAACTATCCCGTTCTGTTTCAATGGATTACATTGCAATTGAAAGACTTAAGCTAAAAATATAGAACAAGTTGCCGTATAGCTAACTATAGCAATCACGCCTCTTTAATTTGATAGGGCCTCAGTATGGCGCTATTGTATTTCATAAGCGGAAGAGGCCGCGAATACGCATTCCCTGCAGCAACCCTCGATTTACTTCCGGGTGCGACTCACACACGTGCACCGAATTGCTCAGTGGGACTCTATTTCTTAATTAGGCTGCTTTACTGACCCCGTACTAGCAGTATCGATAAAATCTCGTATTCAATATATGTTCAGGAGACAAAAAGTGGAAAGCGGCCTTGTGATCACTAAGATGGAGCCAGCGTGTATAATAAGTTATGACTTGAGAGGGTCTCATGATCGATAGAGTCTGTTGATTTCCATTCAAGAGAATAAAGCTTCTAAAGAAAGATCGACCTCTCTTTCTCCTGTTCGCTTTTTCTTCATCGAACTTTTGCCCAGCTCTTGACCCTAAGGCCCACGTCCAACCGCCGACCCTCCTTACAAACTTAATGGCCACTCGGCTAATTATTTTTCGGGAGTTTCATCACTCATTTGATTATCTGGATGACGACTGATCCCGAAAGTGGTAGCAAAATATTTAATATTCATTTTATATTATCTCTGTGTGGCATAAGGGCTCCATCCAACCGACTTTGTTTCTCCGATTACCGAGTCTAAACAAAAGGCGGCTTACACAAGCTTAATGTCAGCCTTTCGTGTTTGCACGCAAGCTGGTACTCTCTGCTCTCTCATTTGAAAAGCACTACACATATAACACCAGCTTATGGTCATGGTAGTGCGCCAAAAACCCCAACTCCTGGACATTGGGAAGCGGATAGTAATGTCCGCAAGAGGGTGTGCAAAGCATATGATCGGTGTCGTTAAAGAAATCCAAGGTACAGCTTGGCAAGTGAGTTATAATCTTCCCTGGAAAAACTGATTTCTTCGATAGTGTGACGGATCTAGTCTTTGTTTGCGATGTCGGGGAGACAATGCTATCTGTTTTTCGGACAACGGTAGAAGGCCCATTGCAGAGCATACCCAATGAGGTGAGTTCGAGTGTATGTTTATTTTCTTTTCTTAAATATTCTCTTTAACTGACCTTATCTTGCTTGAAATAGATATGTTGAGGTGCTCGAGCAACAGCACGATTGGCTAGTTTACGGTCTTCAAGAACTGCACCAACAAAGTGAATTGTCATAGACAAGCAATTAGGGGATTTCTGAGAAATCGGTATCATTAACATGCAAAGGGTATACATTTTCACATTCTTATTATTGGAAAACGAACCTGTTTCTTGAAGCCAGTTCAGGAGGGCGAGTCGATTTTCAGCGTCTTCGGTTCGCTTTGCACCCGGTGAATGCAGCCAGTCAACAGCAGCTGAATTGGAAATTTGTTTCATTGACTCTTCGGTCTCAAAATTGAGCCAGAGAATTGCACGGGAGGTGGACGTATGTTGATGAGCAAAGTGCAAAGCAATCTGCGTCTTGTCTATCCCGGCTAGCCCATGCAATGTCACGGAGAACAGTCTAATGACAACAGGGTCCACGTCAAGGCGCAGCGAGCTCTTTAATCCTGCAAGGTGAGATTCACGACCAGAAAAGTCAAAGTTCGGAGCCGCCGGTAAGTTATGGCATGCTCATTAGGCAAAGTATTCAAAACTTGGAAATTGGAGTCGCCTTCTGCCCTCTGTGACCTCGCATGACTCCACTGAAGATCCAACTCTTGAAATTGCTTGTTGGTCAAAAGAATCTATGAGATTTTCAAGAAATTTTCCCCAGTATCTTTGATGTTTTGGACTATCGTATCACTGCTCTGCTCGATTGGCTTCCAATCTTTCTCCTCGATTCTTCCTATTTTTATTAGCATGTAGTAATTCGAGATAGGCCGTACAAAGCACATGACTGGGTAAGGTGGCATACTTGGTTGTCTAAAAAGAGATATGATGTTTAACCAGAGCACCATCATCTCATTTTGAACTTGAACTGAATCTTCTAGGATCTTCTCTGCAGCAGGGCTTTCACAGATCTCACTCAAGGAGTTCAGGTTTGTTCCGATTGCCCTCGAAAGCCTACTTACCCGTCTTAACCAGTCATTTCATCTCAAAGAATACTGCTATAAGGTTAGCTCAAAAGCGTGAAGAATCAAGAACACGAATCATTACCTGTATCACCAAGTATAATAGTCCCTACATCAGCGATATGTCGATATCTCTTTTCATCTTGTTCACAAAAAATAGTAGAATACGGTCAATAATTCGGCAAGAATGGTCTTGTGAGACTACGCGGGGAGCAGTGGGCCGATTGGGTCTCCTTTGTTTAAAATGTTGTGGCCCAAGCCACAGTTATTAACAGCTCCCCCCCGGCCGATCTGCCGAACACAAACCCCCTCCTTTCCGCCTTCGACGGGTAGCAATGAAAGCATTTCGCAAGCTCTGGCTAATTCCCAGTCTTTCCAGTCGTTTTTCTCTGGCGGAACTGCAACGGTCTCTTGGATCTATTTAGCCTCAAACTCGTATGTTCTTGTCCAAATCCACCTTCTCTGCGATCATGGGCGCTGGTGAAAGCAAACACACATTCCCTTCCTCGCTCGATCTTCTCACCCTCGATGCTATTGAACTGCAGTCCTTGTTAGCCGCACAGAAACTCACTAGTGCTCAGCTAGTCAAAGCATGTCTGGAGCAGATTCGAAGCCAAGACCACAAGGGGCTGGAGTTACATGCGATGATCGCAACTCCACCAGAGCAAGACTTGATCAAGATTGCAGATACTCTTGACAATGAGAGAAAAGCAGGTCTCATCCGTGGACCTCTTCATGGTATCCCAATCATTGTGAAGGTGCGGGACCGAAGCAAGGAGTTTCTTGTGGAAACTGACGCATACTCCACCATCTCTTAGGATGCTATCGCAACTGACCCGCAGTTCAAAATGAAGACGACATGCGGATCTCATGCTTTGGCTAGCTCTATTGTATCTGGAGATGCGCGTGTCGTTGAGAAGGTAAAAACTTCCCATTGCGCCATTCTAGGTATATTTCTGATACACAAGATAGCTTCGGAAAGCCGGTGTGATTATTCTAGGAAAGTCAAATTTGACGGTAGGTTCCTTGATTCAACGTGCCTTCGCGAAAAGCTAACAGAAAGTTAGGAATTTTGCCAAATGAAGTAAAGTAGCTCTCTAAAGATTGGGCTCAACTATACTAAATGCCGAATTAGAGGAGACAATATCACCAATGGTTGGTCCGCAGTTGGCGGCCAAACCGTATCACCCTATATTAGAGGCGGCATTCGCCATGATCAAGGCTCTGGGGGTCCATCTGTAAGTTTCCTCATTTCATTCGTCGAAATACCCCACATGCTAAATGGAGAAGATTCCTGGGGGCTCATCGACGGGATCTGCCGTTGGTGTAGCCGCTGGATACAGTCCATTGGCCTTAGGAACGGAAACGGACGGTTCTACTATTCAGCCAGCCAACCGAGCAGCTCTATTTGCTATAAAGCCCACGCACGGGATTGTGTCTGTTGATGGCATCTGGCAGCTATCGACCAGTTTCGATGTCATTGGTTCCATGGCCAAGTCGGCAAGTGACCTAGCCAACCTACTCCACATTCTCGTTGAAGACGAAGCTGCAGACTACCCACGGTTTTTGACTAGATCATTCGCCGACTTGAGGTTGGGTTTCGCAGATCCTGACATGTGGCGGTTCCCTGACAGCTATTCCCATCCAGACGAGGGAGTGCGAGAGCAGATGGTGAGCGCATAACCAAATCCTTGTCAGATAATATTTCTAACTTCTATCAAGAAAGCAGTATACCTTGATGCTCTTTCAAAGATTCAACCGTTGGCTGCTAAAGTGGAATATCCAGTTGAAATCGTCCAGCCGGAGGAGCTTGATATACATGGAAAATCCAGCTTCTTCACCGTTATCAGTTTGTTGTGACTATCCAATTAATTTCTACGAAAACTAACTGGTCAAAGGATATGAATACGGCCCTCTTGCAGACAGTTACCTGAACAATTTGGTTGAGAGTGAAGTGCGAAGTCTAGATGAGCTTATCAAATGGAACGAGGCACATCCTGAGCTTGAGCTTCCTAAAGGTATTTTCAAACTGTCTTTGCCTCGATAAGACAGGACAAGTCTTAATAACAGAATTAGATTACCCTAGCCAGTCGCGTCTTATAGCGGCGCGGGATCAGGTGCCTTCTACTGCTGATTATAACGCAGTCATATCTCATCTTGAGAAAGTGACAGTCGAACTAGGTGCTATTTTTGACAGTCATGATATTGATTTGATTGTGGTACCGACAGATTCGCGCATTTGCTCATTGGCATCAGCATCCGGTAGGTCCTATAACAACGCAAAGTAGTATTCCGTCCACTGACTCAACTGAGGCTTTCCAATCGGTACCATGCCACTTGGTTATCTTGATTACAATGGTAAGCCATTTGGCTTAGCTGTTGTAGGAAAGTCTGGACAGGATGGTCGACTTCTCGAATTCATGAGTGCTTTTGAGGCAACCTTTCCCAAAAGAACTCATCCCCAGCCACTGATCGAGCAATTGACTGGGAATCATGGAAATTTCTCGAAGAGCATGATTTAGGTAAAAATGAGGCTAGATCACAATGATAAGCATTGAAGTTTCGCAATAAATTGTCCCTTTATATCTCCTCTCCCACCGTATTTACATTTTGTTCCCTGAATCGCATCTCAAGTTTTCACCCTATTTTCACAAGTGCCAATGATGTAGCTATGTATGCAGCCTCCTCTCTCCGGGTTAGAACTTCTTTCTCAGAACAGGCCCTGTAGGACACACTTACGCTGCTCAGGAAAAAGGGTAGACCTAACCCCATGTTGCTAATTCTCAGTCCATATATCCATGCCAAATTGATCAACAGTCTACCAAGAGCAGATCCTAAGAATTCCACCGTTCCCCCAAGACTGTACAACTGAGCATTCTGTTGTTCACGGGCGAGTCCGATCCAATTGGGGCAGATACGGAAGCCACCTTTAGATGAGTAAGATTGAATATGAACAACCCGGATCCGTGTATCAACCACTAATTCTTTTTTTCAGCTGTTAGAGATAGCACGTCCTCAAGAAGAGAAAGAAGAAACGGGCAAGCTTTTCACACCGCGGCGCTAAGAAGTGGCTGTTTTGGTCGACATGTTTTTCATTATTTTGTTTTTTCTAGTGTTCATGTCCCTTATTTCGGTATTTGTTTAGTGCCTCGAGTGGCTTTAGGTTGAACAACTAATCACAAAATTGTTACTATAGTAAGTTTTGGAGGAGGGGGTTTCTGAAACCCTAGAGCTTCTACCCTTGATCATGCATCAGTGGGTCCACCGATGTGCGAATCGCACCCGAAAGTCAAAATTAAAACCTTACCCGTTGTGGAGAACGCGAGCTTCGCCTCCTCTTCCGCTTCCGCTTAGGTAACACAGGACCCAAAGAATGGGGAAGAGACCAGACCTTAACATCAGGCTGACCCCCACTTTATGATGGTCAAGGGTAGATCCCCGGGGCTCGTTGGCTCTCCCAGAGTCATCAATGTCCAAATAGCCCTTCAAGATTTTGCGGGGTTGTAACAATGTTGACCGTGGTGAAGCGGTGGAGCGGTGGCTGGAGCTAGACCGTGCGAATTGTATGGTTCCGATTGGCTCGCTGCAATAATTGAGATGATGAGACGGAATGTGCGATGTGGATTGCTCCGATTGACTAGCTGTCGACTGGGATCTGTCACCTGTGTACTAAAATGGAAATCACAGCCTATAATGCGCAGTCCGTAAATGATAAGAAACCGTCCACAACGTTCAAGATTTCTTCTGATCATTGACAGAGAATTATCTTCAAGTTCATTTTTTCCAAAAGATCATCTGAACGATGATGCCCAATACGCAGTCGTGTCCTTTCGAAATGGGCTTCGTGGATGTGGTAATTGTCGGAGCCGGAATTTCCGGCATCAACTTCGCTCGACGTCTCCAAGAATCACACCCATCACTCTCCTTTGTCATTTTGGAGGGTCGCAATTCGATAGGTGGAACATGGGATTTCTTCAAATACCCCGGCATACGATCTGACTCAGACTTATACACCTTCGGCTTTTCATGGTATCCATGGAGAGAAGATCGCGCCATCGCTGACGCTATGAGCATTAAACGGTACCTAACCGAGGCAATCAATTTTGCAAATCTCGATGCACATATTCAATTGTTGCATAAGGTGGTGAAAGCGGATTTTAGCGAAGAGAGCGCACAGTGGGAATTAAAAATCGAGAATGATAGACATGCGAAGGTTAGTGACGAGAAAGTGGTGCATTCAGCATACAAAATGAGACCTACGAACTGCGACCTAATCTGTGAACAGTCACTCCGTTGCCGTTACACCATCTTTGGTACTGGTTACTACGACTATGAGCAAGCCATGCCTGCCACAATCCCGGGTCTGGGCAATTTCAAGAAAAAAATTATACACCCTCAATTCTGGCCTGAGGACCTAGATTATAGGAACAAAAATGTTGTGATCATCGGATCCGGTGCAACCGCAGTGACATTACTCCCTAGCCTCGCCAAAAAGGCCAAGCACGTTACCATGCTCCAGCGCAGTCCGGGCTATATCGCGTGTATGGATAACACTACTCCGCCCATCCTCAAGATGCTTATGCCTGACAAGCTACTCTATGTCTTTCTGCGATGGTGGTTCCTGACGTCCTTGTTCATGCATTATCAATTTTGCCGAGCCTTTCCAGCGCTAGCCAAGCGGAATTTGAAGGAGACAATGGAACACAAGTTGCCACCAAGTATCCCAGTTGACCCTCATTTCTCCCCAAGGTATAATCCTTGGGAACAACGCCTCTGTCTTAGTCCAGACGGTGATTTCTTTGACTGTCTTCGAGCTGGAACTGCCTCTATCTCAACTGGACAGATCAAAGGCTTTACAGAAAAAGGAATTTGTCTGCAAAGCGGTGAAACCATCGATGATGTGGATATCGTCGTGACGGCAACCGGACTGAGACTGGTGTTTGCGGGAAAGATTGAGATCTCCGTGAATGGTCAAAATGTTGATGTATCGGAAAAGATCTTGTGGCGAGGTTGCATGCTGGAGGACGTACCGAACGCGTGTTTCATCATGGGATACACCAATGCATCCTGGACATTGGGTGCTGATGCATCGGCTGTTTTATTTTGCCGTTTAATGTCTAACATGGCTTGCTCACAACAGTCTAGTGCCACACCACGCTTTGAGGGAACTGCAAAAGAAAGAGCGGCAATGAAGACGAGCTCATTCTTGAATCTCAATAGCACCTATGTGCAAAAGGCCACAGACAGCCTGCCAAAAACAGGTGACACTGGCCCATGGAAGATGCGGCGGAACTATTATTTCGATATCTGCACTGCACGATGGGCCAACCTGTCTGACGGTATCTTATACAGAAAAACTCTTACTGAGAAGAAGAATCTTTAAGTTTTATCTTACAGTCCATTTTAAAAAGTCGGTTTCAAATTATTTGTGAGCGGCCTGAGACCTGCCTGCTTGAAGGGCCTTCTGTGTGGGTGTAGTCTTTGTCTCTTCTCCCTCTGTCCTTATGATCAGATAGTCAAACTTCATGCTTCTTCCTCTGTTTTCCTCTTCCTCATATAAATCATAGAGTTCGCAAAACCTCAATTGGTCAATGAACCCCAGAGATGTAGGCATTTCGTCTCGGTTGGCGAGATTCATTGCCAAAAGGCTCTTTTACTTAAAGGCTTAACGTATATGATTATCAACGATAATTCTCTGATAACCATTATTAGAAGCCTACAAGCCATCAATGGTAGATAGAGCGAGGGTCTAGTGCTATAAAGGAATCGGGTGTATGCCGAACCAAACCAGACAGTCTATGTTGGTCCCATCAGAATACAGAGAAGTGGCACAGAGTAGCTAGGGTCTGGGCCCCTTTCCAAAAAACCAAATTGCCGCTACTAATGCATGCGACTATCGATGCCCATTTTTAGTCGACTAGTGTCTGTGGTAAAAATATCTACCCACACAGATCTCGGCCGTTCCGTCTCAGTCAAGCCCATAGTTAGCGGCCTCCACTTTGATAAACTAGCCTCGTGAAAATTCTCAAGATTTACTACTCGCAATTCCTCTCTGCGACGGTACTTTTAGTTTTTCTTATGCATCTTTCAACCTTTTAACAACTCTCGCTGCCAATAGTCCTGGGTTTTATCCCAGACACTCTCTATTTGGTCTCGTTGTTCTTTACTCAGTGCATCTTTCTTTGACACTTCAAACGGACCCATCCTAAACGGACCAGAAAAACCAGAATGGAGGGCAAGATGGCATCCAAATTAGCTTTCTTGTTAGCTACAAGGGAATGCGACGGCGATGCAAGCATGTCTAGTTGCGAAAAGCCCACCAGCAAAGTCCTCACTATCGGTATACCAGCCGCAATAACGGGCGTGTAAGTCGCCTTCCAGGCAGACTCGCTTTGATACTAAGGTTCTAGGATTGTGGCTGTCGCCATCATTGTTTGTGGCACCATTTACTACAGACGCCACAAAAGAGATCAGCTTGCAGATCTCGAGGATGTTTCACCGGCCCAGAGGCTCTATGCCTACGATAATTCGACCAGAATAAACCGGCGACCAGGGCATGCGCCAACTAATGATGGCCCAGGTGGATACAATGGACCGCTAAATATGCCAAATCACACGTCACGATCAAGATATAACTCCGAATCACCGTTTTCAGACTTATACGAATCTCGAAACGAGCACGCCTTGTCGACCTTTGAATATTCTGGAGGGACACCTCACCAGCGTGAAGATGGAACACGTATCTTGGTTGGTGGGAAAATTGCCCGAGGTTATCCTTAGTGACTTGGTCTCGCTTTTAGTATTTTCGAGATGTGAAGCATCCCGTTGTACATTCAGCTCACTCTGTCTTCTGTCAATCTAAAATACGCTCAATTGGATCTACCTCAATACTCATGGGTTATTTGTTATTATTTTTCGACATTAACAGCAATGAATTAAGCTTATCGTTGAGTTTGCTCTTTAGACATGGATTCAGAGAAAGAAAGCTGTGACCATTTCAACGTAAGAGCAAAATATATATACAAAAAATATGAATCCATGAACTACCATGTTTCTAATGCCCAAAAACTCCTTCATACTTCAGAACTATCATGAGAAATTATTATCGAATACGCGTACAACGCGAGTCTAGGATATATTGGGGGAAAAGGAGGAAACCTTTGTTATAGCCTGCCGCTGACTAAGCGGGAAAAAATCAACCTTGGAACAGGCGCCCAGCTGGAGCAGTCCTTCGGCCCATAGACTTTCCCGCATCCACCAGCATCCAAGTTACCTTGGAGCTCGGCACTTGGGCACGTGACACGCTGACCCGTGGGGAAAGAAATTGAAAACCATTGCGTCACATCACAACTAACTTGTTCGATTGCCCCTTTTCACAGATCAAATGGTGACTGAGATGGGTGCCCAGAATCATGCCCACCCTATGAAGGCCTGGAGTTCAGGTCGTGTGCTGACAAGCGCGCAAAGAGCGCGCAAACAGAGGATGGATCGAATCTCGAAACAACAGCTCCATCAACGACAGCAAGACCATCTGCGCATGCTCGAAAGTAAAATCTTGGGCTTGGAGATTAGTATTTCGAAGGCTATTGGTTAGTTATCACCACTAGGAAAACCTCACTTATATCTAGCCCTGAAGAACAACCCTGCTGACTCGCGATCTCTACAGAACCACTTTCCCTCATAGATGGCCATACTGCGGATTCGAATGATGAGTTACCTCTCTCTTCACTTGAAGAAGCCTATCAGGCAAGCCCCATTTCATACGGTCTCTGGGATTGCACTTCGGCCTCCCATTTCCAAGCACCAAGCATCACACCGGGAACGGATAAGCAATCGGTGGGATCACACTGTATAAGTGACATGAACTGTGTACTCACAAATCTGAGCGAAGAACGCGGTGGGAAGGTCATGAACTATTCCCGCCAGGCTGTTCAGATTCTTGGCTCTGTACACACTCTTGATCCGTCCCGTGTCTGCACAGATGATCAAAAGAATCAAAATATACTGATTCGCGCCATCCTGGAAGGATGGCATATACTACAATATAAAAATAACGTATGTCCTCTCTGGGTTATCATCCGAGAGATAGACGTAAGTATCAACATACGCAGTGGGCTTGCGACTAGACTTACCATGTTGCGCGGAATTCATCAACTTCTACTTGTACATGTTCCTTCTCTGTTATAAGATCCAAAAGCTTACAGCCACAGTGTATCGTACTTCCAAACCTTGTTGGAGCTCTACCAGCTTGGTATCGACCAAGGCGGGTTCCCATTCTGCCTCCTCCAATACTTTTCGCTCTCTAACCGTTTCCCACAGGCCAGCTCAGCTTCTACACTCTCATGAAATCGTGCTGGACTATTTTGCCTGGTAAGCAACAATATCTTTTTTCTTTCCAACTAGCCCCTCTGTGAGACACATCTGTCACTCCCAACCGCGCAGGACGCACAAAAAAGCAGAAGCGAATGCTGGATTAATGGCCATAGCCGAAGATTAATTACTAAAATTGACAACGTCTAACGATATTATGCTAGGCCGGGCTTCCGTGAGCGATTGGTACTGCTCCAAGAACCGCAGCTGGATGATAATTTTTGGGACCAATTTGCGAGGTCGTTTTATTTTGTATGGCCGCATCCCTTTTCGAATGCCTATGAATATGATGCCGCACATGACAGGTATGGCTTTTCGACTTTCTTTCATGAGTGCACGCGCGACCTCTGGAGATATAGGATGGATTCTCAATTTTTTATCGCTTATCCTGAGACTTATGACGACATATATTGAATGCGATATGGAATATGGTCCACTGGGTTGGGCTCTCAAATCGCAGCGACGGGAAATGGTTATTCTGGTGGATATAACCTTGACCCCTCTCTTTTCTGGTGTATATATATATCCCGAACTTCGGCATTTTCTGGTGCCTAGAAGAATTCCTTGAGAAAATCGAGCTGTACTTTGATGTTCTCCTCAAATGGTGCGTCATAGTACGGATCGAAATGACCGGCACCTTTTATAATATGAAGCCTCTTGGGTTCTGGTGCCTCATTGTAAACCTGCAGCTGTGTATCAGATGGAATGGTTGAATCATGTTCAGCAATCACGAAGAGGATAGGGCGAGGAGTAATGCGCTTGATAGCCACCCGGGGTTCATGGCCAATTGCATGGAAAAAGGTCTGCAAAGTGGCCATCTTCTCATACGCATATCCTCTTCTTTCCATCTCCTTTATGAACTGCACAGCATTAACATCATTCAGCATGGATTCGCTCTTGCCGCTCAAAGCTTCTTCCTCAGATTCGGGCATGACGGGAGCCATAATCGCATGCTTGCCGCTAGCAACGTTGGCTCGATCCTCAAGCAGGATGTCACAGAAGAGTGCAGCTGGGGTGCTGAGGACCTCCCCCGTCACAAATGGAACTTGGACAATGACCGCCCTGACAGATTTGTTGACTGCTGCAGCGACGATGGCGTTGCCGCCGGACATGCTGCTGCCCCAGTATATGATATTTTCTGGGTCAACATCTGGCAACGTTTTCACATAGTTGAAAGCATCGTAGTAATCACGCGTTTGCAGAATTGGATCGACATTGTTTCGCGGTGTACCCTCGCTATCGCCCCAGCAGCGGTTGTCATAAGTGAACGTGGTGAACCCCTCGGCAACGAATCGCTCGGCAAAGTCGGGAAGAAACTGATTTCTCAGTCCGGAAAACTTGGGAGCTGTCAGCAAATCATTCTGAATCACAACTCAAGCGCACAAAGCGTCTGTGACGTACCCCTTGGGTCATGACAATTGAAGGTCGTTTCTCGCCAGCACTATATACAGTGCCGGCCAACTTCACACCATCATAGGTGGTAAAAGTGACATCACGACGAGACATTTCTGATTTAAGTAATGGGGGATTTATCTTTTTCTCTGTTGTGGCTCTTTTATGGCGACACTTTCTTGGAATATGGCTCTTTTTATGGTGCCCGATGTCAGACTTCCGTAGAATTCAAAGTCGTTCGATTAGTGATTAAGCAGTGCCGAGGTCGGATCCATTAATCCTGTCTGTTTGAACTAGCTTCATAATTTTCTGCATTGGAAGGCTGTTGCTAAATTCTCAGTGGGAACTAGTGAAACAGGCTGACCAGTAGTCGAATCCTCTGCTCATCCACCATCGGGTCCACAAGAGTGCGAGTCGCACCCGAAAGTCTAATTTGGAGCTAACAGTGGAGATCGTCTAACTACGTAGGTACCTATATGTAGTTTCGCCGCCTCCGAAGGTCTTCCGCTTAGATAACACAATACCCGAGCACAGAAAAGACAACTTGACATCAATCTGACCCCAACATTATGATGGCTACCGGAGCTGGGGGGCTTGAGTTACCCCAGATACGAACAGACTGATCCACCATGCAGGTGAACCGATAAGTGGAGCCGATGAATTCATAGAAAGGTATTTATACAGTCCTGAAAAGAAAGCGAGAACTCCCGGTGGAATTAGGTAAATTAGTTTGGCTTATTTTTTACCATCATCTTTCTTCGACAGGCAACTTGTCTGAGCCCGGTCTGATCAAATACTATTATCGCTGCAAGACATCATGGCGTCTTTTCAAACAGTCCTAGAGACAATGCAGAGAAACCTTCCAACATTGATCGGCTTCAAAGGCTCCAGACAAATAGGGGCAGCCTTTTCATTTCTGGTCGGTGTATTTCTGTTGAACAAAGCCAGCAACAAGCTCTCTTTGTGCGCGCACAACAACTACAAGTCGGACAAGACTTGGGACTGGGAAAAGGAGTTGGTCATTATAACCGGCGGTTGTGGCGGAATTGGGGCCCAAATTGCTTCCAAGTTGGCTGCAAAAAATATCAAAGTTGTGATATTTGACATTGTTGAGCCAAAGGGCAAACTAGGTGAATAAAACACCTGTAGCTATTAAGTTCTATTCACTTACTTCATCTCCAGATGCGAATTGCTTTTTCTACAAAGTTGATATAACTTCAAGCGAGGAAATCCATGCCGCTGCGAAGGAGATTCGCGCGGAACTGGGCGAGCCCACAGTCCTGGTTAACAACGCTGGCTTCGGTTCCGCGACCCCGCTGCTTCAGGTTCCGGAGGATGTCGTCCGAAAGGTGTTCAATGTCAATATCATTTCCCACTTCCTGTTGGTGAAGGAATTTCTGCCGGCCATGGTGAATCGAAACCATGGCCATATCGTTACAGTTGCGAGTATGGCAAGCTTCCTGACGCAGGCATCGAACGTGGACTACGGTTGTACCAAAGCGGCAGCATTGGCTTTGCACGAAGGTCTCACTCAGGAATTGAAGATTCTCTACAATGCTCCATTAGTCCGGACGACGTAAGTCAAACCCGGGGCTTTTTCTTTGGGCTCCATACTTTAACACTTCTCGAAACTTGCCCCACTGACTCATCTATGATCACAATCAGCGTCGTCCATCCAAGTTGGGTACGCACTCCAATGATTAGCAAACTCAGCAGCAATCCAGCATTCAAAGACAACATTTTGGAGCCAGAAGATGTGGCAAATGCAATTGTCAGCCAGTTATATTCTGGATACGGAGGGCAGGTTGTTCTTCCGGAGAGTGGTTCCTGGGTTTCTATCGTTCGAGGTTTCCCATTGTGGCTACAGGAAATCCTCCGCACCGAAGTTTCAATCGTTTTACAGAAGTGCTTATAAAGTGTCGATACCATTTTTTCCCGAAAGACCGAGTTACCCCCAAAATCTCCTCGAGAGCGAGACAATTGCTCGAGTGTGAAATTTAGGTGTAACTGACAAGACAAGGGTTGACTAGGCTATGGGTAGTGGACATTCAACATGATAAGAACTTAATGTGCGGACTTTATGCGCTCCATGTTCTGTTGTAGTGTACCGCGAGTGCAGCACACCTGATAGTATGCAGAAATATTGAACCAAAAGCGTCAAGAGAAAGCAATGTCGCGCGGCCTAATTCCCAGTGTATATGTACTCCTACTTCTTAAAGACAGGAGAGTCAATAACTTTGTTCATTTGGAAATTCTCAACTAACTAATAAGCAATGAAAAGAACACCGAGGAAAAAACATGACTGCATGAATGTATGAATACCTAACAAGCTCGCTAACCATCAAGAATACTCCACAACCGATAATCAACTAAAAGCGCAAAAATGCAATACTGTCGTGATAGAGATGAGATAAGATGCAAATGCAACCTGCAGAATAGAAAACCAGCAAATATTCAAAGAAAGGAATTCCCACCCAAAACAAAAAAATTCGCACAAAATATAATCGTCATTCGTAAATTGTTGCCCGCCTGGAGTATCCTCGATCCCCAGGAACAGAAGGAGGTGTATACCTCTTCGCTGCAGACGACTTTTCATTGCGTGGACTAGCCCACCCTTTAGGCCGACGGCTACCAGCATTACTATATGACCGAGGCCGCTCGGATCCACTCCCTCCACTACTGGGTCGGCTCGGCGTGCTACCCCCACTATAGCTTCCCCGTCTCATATCCTCTGCAGCATAGGGACCGAGATGTCTGGGGACTGCCCGTGGTGGAGGCGGGGTGGAGGGTCTGTACAAGGGTGGATCTGGGGCTACTGGTGTTGGGATTCGGTCTCCAAAGATGAATTCGCGAAACTTGACGCCTGGTGTTCTTGAACGAGAGCGCTCTCTATACTTTGGTGATATTTCGGGGTGGGATCTGCTGTAGCCTGATTTGTGAGTTTCGTGGCTGTGGTGTTGTCGCTCAGGGCCTGGGGAGCGATCGCGGAAAGGTCGGCGCATGTATGCTTCGTGAGAGTGGCGTCTGGCGTGATTGTTTGAGGGGGGGGGAGAGGTTCCGCTTTTCATAGTGGCGGTGGGAATTTGATCGTTCTGGGGGTTGGGGCAACTCTTCTTCTTCTGATGATGCATCAAAGATACCTGGCTCTTTGGCCCCTGGGCTTTCGGGGCGGCCATAAGCGGCTGATTGGTCTCGGCCTCCTGAGCGCGGCGGGTGCTCACCCCATGCGGGTGGGGATGAAACTCTGGGTGTTGAGTAGCCAGATCGAGTCTTCAACGGCCGGCGCCCAGAAACGGGAGGATAGTCACCGCTGTGGTGTCGGCGGTGGTGACGGTTCCCGCTAGGCCGATCAGGTTCAGCATGGCTGTGTCGTTTGGACGCCATGCGAGGCGGTGGGCGGTCAAACTCAGCATACTCTTCTGGTAGAGGGTCCTTCATGCTATGGCGATGCCCGCTAGAAGGCCCAGGCTCTGCATTGCCGTGGCGACTTGATGCTTTGCGACGTGATCGGCCACTAAACTGATCATCTTCTTCCGGTAGAGGGTCTTTCCCGCTGAAGTGATAGTGATATGTACCAAAATCGGTCGGTGAAGCACGCTTCGCGTGTCTTGCCACATAGTCATGCTCCAATCGCCGACTCACGCCTTCATGCCACTCTAGCATTTCCTTGTCTGGCTTTGCTGGAAATGCATCTCGGGGGATCGTCTTGGGGAATGGATGTCCATCTGAATCTGCCAAATCCCATAGGCTCATGGCATTTTGTAAATACACCGAGTGTTCGTCTGGGTCCATCAGCAGCTGTATTGTCTGCCAGCGCACGAAGCCATTTGGAAGTAATGAGGGGATAGATGGCGGTTCATATGGATTGGGAGAGGGCTGGAGGCTATGGAAACATCCAAGCGACTGGTAGATGAATGACAAGGCTTGTGTCTTGGTCTCGAGAAATAACGAATCATAATTTCCACCAACTTTCTGGTAAAAGGTAGCGAGTCTGTCTGGGGTAATATCAGTAGTGCCATTTTTGTCAAATGTCGGCTAAAGAGACGTCAGTTATTGTCACAGTGAAGTGGGCTGAGAACTCACAATCAACTGGGCGATCGCCAAACACAACTGTACAAGCAGCGGGGCTGGACTCTTGTCTGAATTGATCAGCGTCCCCCAGGTATTCTCTGCAGAAGACATGAGACCGAAGTAAGTGGTCTGCAAGCAGATGCATCAACATTTCATCAAGTTAAAGCGCGCAGAGAGAAAGAGAGAGACAGACTCGAAGAGCGGTCAGGCACGAACTGCGGACCCACTGCGGGGGGACGGAACCAAACAATGCGATCTATGGAAATTCAACGTCAATCTTGATTTTTATATATTGAACTCTTTTTGTAGAAAATTTCGTTAATGATGGTAGAATTATATTCATGCTACAACTTATCATATACTATGAGGCATCTGATTCAATCTATATATATGTGACTTATTTACTAAAGTTTGAATCTGATACGTTGCGTGCAAAGCCTAATGTGGCGCAGTGTGACCCAATCGGCTACAAAAGGACAACCTGACTGCATGTCATGCAATCATGTCTTGCTACCTAAATCTCACTCTGCTTCAGGGCTGATTTTGCCTGCCACGTTACTACTGTTACACACGACATCTGTCATGTTACGAGGCTGGAAGTGGATCGCGTTTTGTTGTCTGGGCAGAAACAACGTATTTATTTCCTTGTCTTTATTAAAAAATTTATCCAGTCCACAAGGAAAGATTGGGCCACGAATAAACACCATCTGTCATCGAGGGGTCAAGCAAATCAAAGTCGACGTCAGGTTGCGCCAGAAATTCTTCCATGCTTTCACCCAGGAAAGCCATGTCATTGGTCAACCCCCCTGCTGTTGTATCCATGCAAAAGGCACCAGGCGCAAATATCCCCGACTGACTAGACGGAACCAAAGGAAGAGTCTCGGTCGTATCCTCAGCAACGTGGACAGATCTAGTCCGAACAGTGACTGCTCCTTCTGATTGTCTGTTTTGATTTAAACACTGCTGCACACACTCGAGATTGTCATAAAACTCGGTCGCAGCGAGATTTCCATGATCGCTCATTGCTCGGAGAATTTCAAACGCTGATTCAAATAATGCGAAATCGTTGCTGTTCTCTGGATATACCAGGCTAGATATTACCATCACCAATGCCGAAGAGAACAGGTAGTGGGCATAGAAATATCCGAAGATCGGGAGCGATCCGTTGGTCCACTCTTCCACTATTAGTGAGTGGGAATGTCTCGCAGCATGGATACATGCCTCACTGAGAGTTTTGAGTGTCTGTCGGATGTTGGCATGAGAGTCGTCTTCGTTGGGCTTTGGGCATTTGGTTTGAATGAGCGCGTGCAGAAGTATTGGACGACTTGCTAACATGATACACTATATTCCATCAGTCAACTGTCCCCGGTCTAAGTACGAAATAAATTATGGGCTCACCTGATTAAATTGAAGATGCAGGGAAATCACGTTCTTCGGAACCGGCCCGTCCCGATTGAGTCGTATCTGCGGAGGAAGAGCGAAACACCATTCCTTAAGCGCAATTAGCAGCTTCTGCTCCCGCTGCAAGAACGAATCTGCGAATTTCTTGCGGCTATACACCTGCTCAATGATTTGGCCAGTGATTTTGGCTAGTTCCACGCTAGCGACTAGAAACTCCGTATCCGAGCCATGATCATCATGAATATCGCCAGGTACTTTTGATGGCATTTCAACGTGGATATCATCGTCGGCAATCTGTATCGGCCAACCAACCTTTGACCCGTACATTCGGTCAAACACATATATTGCCCACCAAAGTCTCGTCCGATGCTGCCGATCTACGGGATCCGGACACTTGCATTGCGGAATGTCATGGTTAAGACCCAAAGTCAGACCCAAGCGCATGGCACTCCCGACAAGCAAGAAAGCCGAGTGCCGTCTGTTCAAGAAGAATGAATATAGCGACTGAACATGTTAGCATATGAATCATGCAATCGGAATAACAGGTCTCACCAAAAGCAAAAGAGATTCGACATGCGCCAGACTCGGTCTCTCGGGCAAGATCGGTATTAACATAAGCGCATTAACATAATAGGCCACCCCAGGAACCTTGCATTCAAGACTCGAGTTCGATCGCGCAGAATATACCTCCCCAAGAGCAAATAAAGCAAAGAATTTACAAGTCAAAACTGGATCATCAAAATCTCCCTTCCGATAAGCATCTTCCAGCTGATCCAGCGTTGCTTTCCGAAGAACTAAATGATACACCCGAGTTACCTGACTGAAAACGACCTGGATCAACAATCGAGCTTGGGGAAGACTCGGCCATTGAATTGCCGGATTGCGCATGCTCATTAATGTCGTTTCGCCTGTATATTGCGTCCGGGCTATGTGCGAGGTTGTCTCGCACTTGCTGAGGACTCGACGGAGTCGAGTCGCGAATGCCGTGCATGCTGCTTCGCAGATGTGGATTGGTGGTAGGGATGGGTCGTAGGGTTGAAACCAGGCCCTGTCGCCGAGCATGGGGTTTTGAACATGCGTGTCACCAGGAACATCTACGGGTGTGAGTTGGAGTGCCGTGATTTAGGCGAGGGACATACCTTGGTCTGAGACATGGTCTTCTCTCGGTGTGAGGAAGCTAGGCGATTGCGATAATTGTTCCCGAAGCCGTCGGTTTTCGGCTGCTAGTTCGTCGATGTAACTGGTATGATTAGCCCTGCGTGAGAGCAAGCTCGTGCATTGGTCATACCTCTCATGAACTTTTACTTGGCGGTCTCGATTTACATAGTGGCATTCGGTAGGACAGCCGGACTGTCGGCATTTTTGACAAGGTTGGCCTCCACTACATTTGATTTTGTGCGAATGGCATCTCTGACAGCTGCATGCCACATTAGCGACCTGGGTTTATAGTGGGTCTTCGGCACTCACGCGATCGACTTCTTTTTCTGCTTCCTTATGGCAGCGTCGCTCTTGGGCTTCATCTCGGCGAATTGTCAATAATGCGGTATTCTACAGATGAAGGGGGAATATCGCAATTTTGCCGATGTCCTGTTGCAGGTGGCGTTGCATGATCGGTGAAAATTCAAGTTGCCGAGTCCTGGAGTGGCGAATCACGGTCTACCACAGCCCTCAACTTGGATCATATCCGAATTATCAGCATTAACAGTCTGCGAACGAAGGATTCATCAAATTAGATTGCAATATCACTAGTAAGATTAATAGACTAAAAGAGGTTGCAAATATAAGAAGCCAATGAGATACGTTCTGTTCAAGGGAAGAATATAACTGGCCACTTCACTCAACTATTCAGACCTGGCATATAATATGAATTTCAGGAAATTCCCCAAGTGCGTATGTGAAAGCGCATATATGTCTTTTAGTGGAACTTCAATATCCGAAGTACTAAACTGACCTTTGCTTTGTGGCATTGTATTCGGGAAGGGGAAGATGTAGATGTAGATGTTCGGTTAAAGCACATTTTGCCGGCACATACTCGGAGAGTTGAGTCGTACTTAAACCAACAGACAACAATGGAGTTGCAAGTTTAATATCAAAATTATCAAAATGAAGGTCCCAAAGGTTCAATTTACAGTGAACGGCCTGTCTGATGCTCCGGCATTTAGAACTCACGACATAATCGATGGCCATGTCTTATTTACACCCCACCAAGAAACTCACATGGAAGATATAAGCATTTCATTCGTGGGTAAGTTAGAACCAACGTGAACTGAGATTCAATATATTGTTCGAGATATTGACATAACAAACAGGCGCGACACGAACAGAGGTCGAAAATATGCACACACATCTTCCTCTTTCTCCCCCTCAACTATTAAAAGAATTCCTTCGTATGGAACTACCAATCTACGGTTTCTCGTGGGAAGCCACTATACTCAAACCGGGCAAAACATACCGAATTCCTTTCAAATTTGTGGTTCCCGAGGCACTCCCCGTCCAAGCCTGTCACCACCAATGCTCCCATTACCAAATCCAACAACAACACTTGCAACTACCAGCATCTCTCGGCAACCAAACAAAAGGGTTGGATAGAGCTCATGACATGTCACCTGAAACCGCACAGGTCTTGTACAGCATCAACTTCGCGATCTGGCATAGAAGCGGCAAGGCAGACAGAGCAAAGAAAGTCCAGGAATCAACACATCCAGTTCAAATCATCCCAATTCGAGATGAAAACGCTCCAATTCTCGTGCCGCCCAAGAACCGACATTATCAACTACATTCAGAAAAGACCTTGTCCAAGGGCGTAATGCGACATAAGGTGGGCAAAATTACCGCGTACTCCGCCCAGCCTCCAGCAATCCAGATACACAACCTCCAGACGCAGAATGAGACAGCAACTGTGTTAAAGATCAACCTTCGATTCGACCCTTTCCAGCCAGGCGAATCGCCGCCGATTATTCTATCGTCTCAATTTCAGCTCCGTGCCATGACCTTCTTTGGTCTAGATCCGTGGCAGGATTCTCCTGATTTGTCGGACGTCTCCACGTGGGGCCCTCGGCAAGGCTTCTGGTCTGATTGTTTATCTTTGACCCCGGATAAGAATGTGGAGGTCGAGTGGAAAGCTGGCGAGGAAGATGATCGAACGACTTTCACCGCGTCGGTTGAAGCGCGCGTTTCACTGCCAAGTCATCGACAATATCCACCTACCTTCCATTCGTGTTTGGTGTCTCGGGTGTATGCGCTGAAAGCAATATTGTTTTATCGTGCGCATGGGAAGAGTCGGGGTAGTTCGAGCATCGCACTTTCTGTTCCGGTTGAGATATGTGCGCTGTGATCTGATTTTGGCAGAGAGCCTGGTCACCTTGTATACACCTGTGGCGATCATGCGCTTAGACTAGGAGTATTCCAATCATATAATCTCTAATGCACCATAAGGTTTTGAATCGAGTTCCCGTACATTTCAAGGTCCGCGATCGATCTCCCGTCGAACTGTAATGAATAGCAGATCAAGTCCATGTTTTGCTAGAACTTACAACGCCACTCAATATTGTATGCTTTGTATGAATAGACAATGAATTCTCTACAGAATCCACGAATACCATCTCCAAAGCGAACCTTGGCCCACATTCCTTGGACACCCACCAATCTAATCCCTTGAATGTCAGCCCCAAATAATCTACCGCGAATAAACTTCCCGTTGAGGTATTCACATTCCACGATCGACATGCCATCCTGGCAATGGCATTCGACACAATAACAACCAATCCCAACCCCAAATGCCATCGGGCAGTATTTTCCAAACCTGATTGCCTCGCTTATGGCATGGCCCGGGTACTTTCACCCATATCAACACCTGGCAGGCAGCTGATCTTGCCTGAATTAGTCTCCCAGCCTTGTGTGCTGACTCGAATTCCACACGCGGCATGTCTTTGCTGAGGCCCCCCTCTAGCTGTGCAATAAGTGCAGCCGTTGCCCATATCTAATCTGCTCCGGATTTGTCTTTTGCTCCTCCCTGTCAATGATCACGGTCTTCTTTTCGAACTATTTTCCTCCTGTCAGCTGGTGGTCATTGCATTTGCCTTGATCTCGATCTCTATTTCACTTCCAAGTTCAATCCATCATCCTACTCTACATCCGAACTCGCTGTCTCAGCCGGTCGATTGGCCATCCCTTGATACAATCGACCACAACAAACGACTTTCTTAACCTTAACCACCACCACATCTCATCACAATGGCTCTGGTGCGAGACCCATTCTTCTGGAAGCGTTTCTCAACTGCAGTCCACTTGGACGAGGAGTCCAAAGCCGTCGATCTGGAATCGAAAGCACAAAAAGCACAAGACACGTGAGGCTCACCAACTCCTTCCAAACAAACAAAAAACAACTAACACTCAATAGACAATCATGGCTTGCTCGTCAACGCCGAAAGCGCAAGCGCTCCATAATCTGGGGCTTTGTGATCTTCTTCAGCATCGTGTTTGCCATCATCGCCGGCATCGTGATCTGGTGGCTTGCTAAGAACAACTGGCTCCAACCCGGACCGGATGTGACTGAATGAGCGCATCATGAAAAGTTGCTTCGGTGGTTTCGCATCTAATTGGAGATTTGATATACCCGCCGCTTCTCCAGCGGCATGGCGTTTGCATTGGCATTGGCATTGGCATTGGCATTAGCATCAGCACTTTTACTTAGCTTTATATAGAATCGCATATCATCAATACATACTATCATTACACTGTCGTTCTTTTACTTGTAATTGACTAGTCATTGCTATCTCGTTTATCATATCGAGCGCATCTACCTGCCATACTAGGTATAGTGGAGGCCTTATCATTGTTCTATGAAGAGCCGGCCAGATTGCCGATGTCTTGACATTACGAACATTGTGAACAATCATTTGCCAATATGTTGTGACACATACAAATTGGAGTAAATGCATTTGAACTGTATTTTACTAGTGTCACCAATCAACTACCTAGGTAATATGCTTCTAAACAAACCATCCTTGTCAGGAATTGGAGAACGGCTAACCTCGGCCCTGGGGTTATCGCTTATCGCCCCGTTTCCCCGCAAACTCGTATAAGTACCCCGACTCTCCCTTGTTCTTCTGTATTACACCGCTATCATGTTACCCCCATTCGATTACTTTACCTACCGTCGCATACGGTGAGTCTTGCGCCCTTTACTATACATTTCTAGGCATATCTACATACTAATCTACTTCACTATTTAGGAACCAAAAACAGAAAGAGCGGACACTCCGCTTTTCATCTCTCCCCTTCGAGTACACCCTCCACATCACCAAGAAGGACAGGAATATCATCGACCAGCCCATTGAGGAGCTGGTCCACGATGTACAGGACTCCGCTGTATCTCCTCTCGATGTCCTCCGCACCTATGGAAAGGTAGCCAAGAGAGCCCAGGAGCGTACCAACTGTATCACGGAGCTCCTGCTCCCCGAAGCGGAGACATGGCTGGGCTCCGAGATCAATCTTAAGGGTCCTCTGGCTGGAATCCCTGTCTCGCTGAAGGATTCAATTCATGTCAAGGGCTTCGATGCTACCGTGGGATATGCCTCGAAAGCCAACCAGCCTCTTTTGGACGATGGGCCTATGGTGAAGCTTCTCAAGGATGCCGGTAGGATGTCACGATAAGATATAATGCTCACGTACTAATGGCCTCTAGGCGCGGTTCCATATGCTAAAACTGCACTGCCCATTACCCTCCTCTCCTTCGAGTCCGCCAACGGGCTCTGGGGTACATGCCGTAACCCGCACGTTCCATCCTATTCTCCCGGTGGCTCGACCGGCGGAGAGGCTGCACTTCTGGCCCAGGGTGGCCGCATCGGAATTGGATCTGATGTAGCTGGCTCGGTTCGGGTCCCTGCCGCCTGGAGCGGTATCTACTCTCTCCGCTGCTCGACTGGTCGCTGGCCTAAGGCCGGCGTGAGCACCAGTATGCCAGGCCAAGAAGGTATTCCCAGTGTTTTCAGCCCCATGGCGCGTACCCTGGATGATCTTACCTACTTCACTCGTGCCATTATCGGCATGCAGCCCTGGAAGTATGACCACTCGGTGCACCCGATCGCCTGGCGCAGCGAGCTTGAGACTGTGCCTCAGGATAAAGCTCTTCGCATCGGTCTCATGAGCTCTGATGGTATGTTGAACATTACATTATTGTTTCAGGAGTAATAACTAACAAACCAGGTGTCGTCCCCCCAACACCCGCCATCGAGCGCGCTCTCCAAACAACCGTCACTGCTCTCCTTGAAGCGGGCCACACCGTGGAAGAAATCACACCCCCGCCCACCGCAAACCCCTTCACGGGCCTTAATCTCGCTTCCCAACTCCTCAACGCAGATGGCTGCCACCACTTCAACGCCCCTCTCAAGTCCTTTGAGCCTTCAGATCCAGGCGCCATCCAACTCTCCCGCATCGCCCACCTTTCCCGCCCCCTCCGCTACCTCTATTACCTCTACGTGCGCTACATCCGCCGGGACACCGTCACCGCGGATCTTCTCCGCAACTTCGGCCCCAAGTCCTCCGCCCAACTATGGACCCTCACGGCAGCCCGTGAAGCCTTCCGCGCCGCCTGGCACAACTGGTGGGATTCCGATTCCCAGCAATTCGACTTCATTCTCTGTCCTGTAAACGCAACCCCCGCCCTCCCTCATACCGCCATGCGCGATGCTGTCTCGTCGTGCGGCTATACCTTCCTCTGGAATCTGCTCGACTACTCCGCCGGAGTTATTCCGGTCGGCCACGTCAATCCCATCCGCGATGCACTGTCCTCTCCATACAAAACTGCTCTGAAACGCCTTGGGGCGGATAATGGTATTGCCCGCGGTGCGTGGAAACATTACGACTCGGCCAAAATGGCCGGTCTCCCCACTGCCGTGCAGATTGTTGGGCGGCGTTGGCAGGAGGAGCAGGTCCTTGGGTACATGGCGGTTGTGGAGAAGGCATTGGAATCCTACGTTGATCCGCAGACTGGTACCAATTGTCGGTATCCCCTTTTGGAAATTGACTAGTGGTTGCGTGTTACACAATGACCTAGTGTTGATTTCGTATCATTTGAACGGAGGTGTTCCGGTGATCCAGTTCCAGTTGCATACGTAGGTGCGTGCATGTACATGGCCCAATGTGGCTAGATGTGCGGCATGGTTTGTGATAGGGCTAACTGTGCCGAACCAATCGAGGCCTTTCGGGTTTTGTATCGTAATTTCATCACGGATTAACTAGTCACTGCAGTGTAACCTGGCGATGCGTGGCATTAGGGTTCAAATGTTGTTCTTCCATAGTTCACCGTGTACGGAGTAGGAGTAGTGGAACTCGATTATGGTCTGATCGACCCACGCAGTTCTCCCACAATTGCTGGGCCGATCGAAACTCTGTATGAAACTCTGTATAAATCTACCGATCACAACTGAACTCTGTATAAATCTAATAGCATTGTCTAGACTCGCCTATTAGGTTTTAGGGATCATCTGCGACTTGTTCGGCCATGTTTTGTTTATTAGCCGTAGGGGCTCGAGCTTTCGGAATATTCATAATTCGTCCAGGGCTCGGAAACGGCTGTTTCGTACGTACTGGAGTAATATATGGGGTATTAATATAAAAAGATAATGTTCGACATAGACCATCAGTAATACATACATGTAGTCAATTATATGAACCAAAGTGAATGTGTCCGACACAACGATCGACAGGGTCCACCTGTCAGATGTCAGAAGAAGCTAGTGGCCAAAGGGTTTTACTCTTAGCACAGTGCTCGAACCCCTTCATTGGCTTGTTTCAGGGGTTCGGGATGATCAGATTTGTCAGGGGTGTTTATTTCATCATACGGGGATTATCGGCTGGCTATACGAGATAGAGCAGTATCCCCGGAATCTTAATGAGTATTCAGTAGCTCATGGATAGCTGTAGAGCCAGTAGGCTACTAACGAGAACGGTTTGAACTAGTACGCTTTAAAGGGTTTCCCCTACTACAGTGGGCCGTCGCGAAGGCTGTAAACAGTCTTAGTATGCAGCGACTGACATATGTGGAGAACCACAGCGAAAAGAAAAATCAAGTCTGGACTGATTAGGCAAAATAAAGAAGCGTATAAACGATCGGCAGTCACGGGGGCTTAGCTTCAATTCGTTTTTACTCTTTTTGACTCTTCATATTATCTCCCCCACCTGAGGACCGAGATTCAAAACATCTCTTTTCTTTGCGGATCTGTGAAAAGAATGCAGTCCAATACATGATAATTGACAAATGGCGTCAAGAAGAAAACAACCAAGAAATAAGGATGGAATCCACTTCGTCAACGCCAGACCTTCTACCGAAACAGAAAAACTGAAAGCTCAACGCATGGTACGCGCCCATGTAGGACGCTGGATCTCAGACCAAACAAAAGACCGCTCCAAATTTCACCGCGCAATCCCCTCCAGCTCCTCGACTTCCCAACAACAACCCTCCCACCCTCTTCTTGCCCGTGTCCGCCCAATCCCAGGCCCCACTCGCGCCCCCGATCGCACCTCGCCATTCCCGCCCTCCAACGCGTTCGATTCAAGCGACAGCAGCAGCGATGAGAGTAATTCCGATACCCGGATCCGCGACCCCCGCGTTCTCGATCGCTGGTACAAGCTCCCGGCCCTGGCACGTCTCGAGCGCAATGTCTCCAGCATGTTCGATCCCTTCGTGACATACCCCGCGCCCCGCGCTTTCGAGCCCGAGATGATCGATATGTCCGAGCGGTATATCACCGGCGTGGTGTGGCCTGGTCTCACCCCGCGCCCGGACCATATCAAGACGCCTGGGAATAAGTCGTGGTTCCAGATGTCCATGGCGAACCCGGAATTGTTCACGGCGTTTATGTTCGGCTCGTTGTGTCACCTTCGCGTGCAGTGGCAGAATAATTGGATCCCCGGGACGACCTTCGGCCCTAGGCAGCGGCGTGCCTTGCAGATTTGCGAAATGGAAGCTATCAAGTTGATTAATCAGGCTGTGAGGAATCCGAATCCTAAGCGCGCTGTGAGTGACGCGGTGCTTTTGGCGGTTATTTGTATGGCGCATCATCAGGCTGAGGAGGGCCTGGTACACCAGCACCGCAAAACGCCGTTCAATCCGCCTTTTCCGCGACTGCAGTGGATCGATGTCTATGGGTGTCTGCCGCCGAATATGGTTCATATCAAAGGACTGGTGCAGTTGATCAAGCTACGGGGTGGCTTGACGAATATCCCAACAGAGGGTCTAGCGGCGACGATATCTTTGTATGTTTTGGCAATTCTCAACCCCCATATAATCTGCATACTAACACACTTTAGCTCGGACATCCTGACGTGCAGCGTTTTCTGCGTCCATCCATGCTTTGAATTCTGGCCCCTAACCGAATCTCGCATGGGAATGTCCATCCAAGAAATGCTCGGCTTCACCCAAAGAGACATCGACCAGGGCTTCGGCCGTCTCCAAGAAATAGGAGCAACCAGCCAAATGGCAGAAGCCTTCCAAGCAGTCCACGCCTACATCTCAATGATCAAAGCGAATCCAACCTCCGTCCGCGACGTCTCCCTCCCTAGCCGACCAACGCAACCTCACCCAGCACACCCTCCTCTCTCTCGCCCCAGCCGCAGACCTCCACACCTTTTTCTCCCTCTCCCACGCAGCCACATACGAAGCCTGCCGTCTGGCAGCTCTCATATTTGGCGTCGGCGTGCTGTTCCCCATCCCCGCCCAAAACACACCCCTCAATAACATCGCCCGTCTCATCCAAGCCGTCCTCCTCCAGCCAACCGCTTCAGAACTCTGGTCCACCCCTGCTACCCGCATCCCCCTCCTCTGGATCTTGACTCTGGGCGGCATCGCAGCGAGCGAGACGCCCGAGCGCGCGTGGTTCGTCTCCGCCCTGGAGGATATCATGTCCAAAATGGGTATCCACACTTGGCCCAGCTTGAAGACTCTGCTCGTGTCCATGATCTGGTACGATGCCGCTTGTGATATGGCTGCGGAGGCGCTTTGGTTCGAGTGCCAGTCGCAGGCTAGACATGGCTATGTTATTGAGTCGTGAAGTCGTTGCGTTTGGGGCCATTTCCCTTGCAGACTTTCTGTCTGCCCTGCATATCCCGCTTTCTTGGCCCGAGTGTCAAATTCCCTCTTTTCCCGCTTACCTCCGCATCGCCACTTGCATATACCTGTGCTGAACCAGATATCTGTTGTATAAAGAGGCGAGGCAATTGGCTGGAATACTTCACTTCCCGCTTCACTCTCCATGAAATGGACACTTGGATATAATTGGATATACCTGTGCTGAACCAGAAACACGTTGTACAAAGAGGCGGAGCAGGAAGGTGTGTGGGCTCTACCTAGATCTGGAGAATCAGGTTTTGAGCATGGATTGGCGAGGACCTTCCACCCGCCACGGAGTTTGTGTGATCTTTTTTCTTTTGGGGGGACACACGTTAATACTCTTTCTTGGCTTGAGAGATAATACATCAACTCCATGTATATGCCGTCGACATAGTCTTGTTCGTTGTTATATTTATATACGCAGTCTACATACGTTCAAATACCCACTTCGTTTGATATATCTCTTTTCCCCAGCATAGCACAAACGGAACGATATTGAGCTTACCGACTTGATCATCCTTGTCGGAGTTTACGTCCTCTTGTTCTGAACAACGAACTAGTACGCGCATTATAGCACACTCCGACACGTCTTCCATGGCACCATGTTTTATGGAAGCGTTCTTTTCTCAGCATCGCATCTTGCATCATGTTCGTCATCAACGAAGAGCTTAGCACAACTTGTCTCAAAGACCGATTCACAAGGAGCGGATTCCTAGAACTTGGTTTCTTCCGTGCTATATATCGTGTGATGTTTGGGGCATGGAACTAGATCGGATGAGGGTTGTGGGATTTCATGGATGCCTGATTGTCAGGTTGTGTGGGGAGCTCTTCTCTCTCTCTTTCCTTTCTTCCCCATCTTCAGTGTCTTGTCGAATAGGATCAGTTCTTTTTAATTTGACTTGCGCATTTATTCTGCCTAGTACAGTGATTCTCGAAATCGGCTTGACAGATACACTCTTGATCACTCTTTTCTGGCCCCACCGCCAAGACCTTAGCGCAGATCAAATATTGAGCGGATTGCATCGAATTGATGGGCATCGTAAAAGTCACCTACAGTGGCAGCGCTAACTTCAGCGGTGCCACTGTAACACCCGCTTAGTCATCTCCCTAATCTAAGTCAAGCCATAATATAACCTCGCAACCCAAGCTCATTTGGGGGTGACAGCAGCAATCAGCCATCCTTCCCCCTCCCGAGTTACTCCGATGGCTGCTACTGTGCGTGGAAACGGCAACGGACTAACACCGATTGCCCCAACTTCCATAGCAAATGGTGCGCGGGGCTTGGGTTATGAAAATGCTTCGGTGTCACTAATGCCGCAGGCTTGTCAAACATGCGCGAAACGCAAAGTCAAATGCGACAAGGTGGCACCCACTTGCTCCAGATGCCGCAAGGGTGGGCTCGAGTGCCTTTACCAGACAACCCAGCCGCGATCACGGAAAAGAAAAATCAGCGATGAGGCGCTGGAAAAGCTCGCTCGATATGAGCGCATCCTTAAAGAGAACGGGCTTTTGGATGCTGAGATCCCAGTCTCTACTGGAAACACGCACTGCGAAGCGTCTCAGCTTGTCGATCCTGACCACCAGTTAGGGACCTCAAAAACGGGTAAACTCCTGACTGTTCGAGGCAAATCGCGATACGTCGATAGTCACACCTGGTACAATCTCTTAAATGATGAGATCCACCACATTTCCGATGACGATGAAGAAGATGAAGCGACCCCCTACAGTTCTAGTCTCTCGAGGAATGTCACCTCATACTCAGACCCATTAACCGGGGCGCTCCTTGGAGGACATCAAAATCTTACTCAATATCACCCAACCCATGCTAATGCTATGGTGTTGTGGAAGAGATATGTTGATAACGTGGAGCCTATTTGCAAAGTCCTACACGTTCCGTCAACAACTCAGATGGTGGACTCGGCATCGCAACGCCCTGAAACGGCCTCAAAATCTGAGGAGTGTCTCTTGTTTTCGATTTACCATGCCGCAGTATTTTCTATGCCAGAAGAAGACTGTGCAAAGTATCTTAACCAGAAGCGTGGTGCAACAATGCAGCAGTACCACCATGCTGCAAGGCAAGCCCTTGTGAACGCGTCTTTCTTAAGAACAACAGAGTTATCGGTCCTCCAAGCGCTCTTTCTTTTTCTTCTGCCCACCCGCTACTCATATGACCCGCATACCTACTGGATCTTGACCGGTATCGCATCCCGCATAGGACAACGGATTGGGCTTCACCGGGACGGAAACAAGCTCGGGCTACCTCCTTTCGAGGTTGAAATGCGACGACGGCTCTTCTGTCAAGTATTCCCGCTCGACTTTAGAGCAGGTCAATCTGTTGGTACCGATTTTATGGGTTTGCCCGATTTCTGGGATTCTCGGCCTCCCCTTAATATCAATGATGACCAAATTTGGCCTGGAATGGCCAAACCTCCAACAGAGCAAAAAGGCGCCACAGATATGATTTTTTGTTTGTCGCGCGCATATTTGGGTAAGAACTTGAGTCGGGCGGGAAATCCAATCAACGGTGCTGCGCCCTGGAAATTTTCAAACTATCACGAAGCGGACAAAGTTATTAGCGCCGCAGAAAGCGAAGTGGAGGAGAAGTTTATACGATACTGCGACGTTGTTGATCCACTGCATTTCCTCACTATTGGACTTTCTCGGTCGGGATTGACTGCTATGAGGCTTAGGGTCCGACTTTCTCGGATCAGGGAGCCGAGCGCTACGGACGAAGAGAGGAAGGAGGCGTTTAATCTTGCACAGAAAACGCTGGGTATTGATGGAGCCGTTCATGCTCATAGCGGCATCAGCAAGTTCCAATGGCACACCCGGCCTTTCTTTCTGTGGGGTACACGAGAGGCATTCATCTTTACTCTTACAGTTTTATCAAAAAGGCGCGATTTGCTGACTACTGAAGAGACGACAACTGCCTGGAACAGCGTTGCGGAACTGTACAAAAACCATGGAGAGCTCTTTGATGGCAAACAAGCTTGGCATGTGGGACTTCGAAGACTGACTCTCAAGGCCTGGGACTCCTCTCAGTCAGATAATGTCGCTGCAGAGCCAGAATTCATTCGGACCCTTGGGCATCTACGAGACAAAAGGGGGACACCACACAATCAATGCCAGGGCGAGAAAGCAGAGACAGTATCAATGGAAGCCAACGTCATGGGCTTCGCAATGAGCACTGATTATGAATTTGATGTGGATGACTGGGTTTTCTGGGACCAAATAATCCAAGACCGTTAAAGCCAAGGTTGAATACATCGTTGTGATTGGCTCAGAGCTCGGATCATTGTGGCCGAGCTACTATCCGAGACCGAGGGTTTGGCCAATCAGCGAGCTTACCTCCTCGGGTTAACTTGTCCGCCAGTTAGTATATAATCTGATTGAGTGCATAGGATCATATTACCCAGGCCTACTGCTATCATGTCCAATTTGAGGATTCTCGTCGTGGGGGCATCCATTGCCGGACCAACAGCAGCTTACTGGTTCGCTAAGATTGGCGCGAAAGTCACAGTTATCGAACGATTTCCACAATTGCGATCCGGTGGTCAGAATGTCGACATTCGGACAGCCGGTGTATCGGTAATGCGAAAAATGCCTGGGATGGAAGACGCTGTGCGAGCCAGTCTAGTGCCGGTGGAAGGTATCAGCCTTGTGCGCGAAGACGGTCAATCATATGGGATCATGAAGGCTTCTGGAGACTCTGAACAACAGTCTCTCATCTCTGAATACGAGGTCCTCCGGGGCGACCTCTCGCGGATCATTTATGGCTTGACCAAGGACCATCCAAATGTCGAGTATGCCTTCGGCGAGCAAGTTGCATCGATCCACCAAGAACAAGATGATGGGCCGGCAAGAGTCGAGTTCATGAACGGGCGTACGACTTCGGAATACGATCTTGTTGTCGCATGTGATGGTGCTGCTTCAAGAACTCGTGCTATAGGTCTTGGCTGTGGTGTCAGAGACCATATCTCACCGATCAACTCCTGGGTGGTGTATTTCACCACCAAGGAAGATCTTCTAAACGGAAGTCAAATTGTCCAAGCACATAGTGCCCCAGCCGGACGATTTTTCGTCGTCGGACCTGAACCCTCTGGTAACAATCGTGCCGTGATGATGGGCATCAACCCTAGAAACGGACCCGACGCCGTCCAAGCCTTCCGTGAAGCCAATAAACTCGGCCCTACAGCATTGAAGAAGTATGTGGCGCAGTATTTCAAAGGAGCTGGCTGGAAATCTGAAGCAATCATCCGGAATATGATAGAAAGCGACGACCTATACGGTAGCGAGATGATTCAAGTTAAACTCCCGACACTACACCGGGGAAGATTCGTCACGGTTGGCGACGCTGGATACGCCACTGGTCCCACCGGCACGGGAACTAGTCTTGCCCTCGCAGGCGCTTATGTTCTGGCTGGAGAAATTGGAAAACATCCCCACGATCTGGCAGCCGGTTTGAAAGGTTATGAACAGCAGATGCGACCACTAATTGATGAGATGCAAAAGATCCCACCGTTAGTGCCTGCAATCATGGGGCCTCAAAGTGCTTGGGGAATTTGGCTCCGGAACAATGTATTCGCTTTCATCTGCTGGAGTAACCTTCCAAAATTGATGCACAAGCTCTTTGGCGGCGCCTCTGCCCACACTAATGATATCCGTCTGCCTGAGTACAAATGGGCCGCTTGATCGTGGGAATTATTTTCAGTGTCAATTTTCTTTGTACTTTACTCACACCAATATCTTCATTGTTCGAAAGAAGAAGAACCTGTTTTAAATCTCAACTTGTATTGATACTCCCCTGACTTTCAAAAGACTACTCAAATATCCACTATTTGGTGGCAGTTGATATACCTGACGCACCTGTTTAGAGCATTTTTGGCATTCTTGAGTCTGCTATTGATAAAAATGCGAGACTTGCTGTGTATCAAGATGCAGAATTTCATATCCGGCCAGTTTAAGTGCTTTTGCTCCCATGCCTGTTGAGTTTATCCTGCCATCTCGAGATTTGGGCTTTGGAACTTTGTCCAGCACCATTGTTCCTTTTGGAGGCAGCTTCCTCTTTGTGAGGCTCACCATCTCTGGGTCCAGCTGGCTGGAGGGGGTGGCGTTTGGATTTCGGCTTCGGCTCGGGATTAGCAACGATATTATGAAGGAACGCCAACTGTGCCACGTCATTTCATTGGTATTACTTTCCCACCGTATCTGGTGCTACTATTTGATATGCACTTCCGACCGTGTAACCGTCGTGGGAGAGAGGAGTTCTACTTGCTCGATGCTGTTCCATAATGAACTAGCTGAAAAACAGGTATGAAGACTGCTATCCAGGAGTACTCCAAATTATGTCTAAGCGCTGACTAGGATGGATGTGAATAGGATGTAAGTAATGGCCGTTGGCTGAAGAGCGATGACTTTGAGCATATAGCGCTGACTGGGATGGACGTGGAAGGGATGTAAGTGATGACATCTGACTAAGGAGCGATGACTTCAAGTATATGACGTTGACTGGGATGGATGTGAATAGGATCTAAGTGATGACCGTTGACTGAAGAGCGATGGCTTGAAGGGTATAGTGCTGACTTGAAGTCACTTTTAGTAAGGCAACTGTAAGAAACTCCGATCAAAGTACACAGCCCTTTGAAATGCTTTTCTTCTGTCAGTATTCGAAACGATCTCATGGTATTTGTTCTATCGATATTTGATTTGAGATCTGATTCTGTCTGTAGTGCGGACTCTACTATGGACTCATTTGTTGTTGTTCTCTTTCGGCCTTGGTAAAGGCTTGCCCTGATTCAGATTTTCCTGTACTATTATGCAAATGCAAAGGCTTTGTTTTCCTAAATCTTCATCTATATTTCCCTTCTTATCCACGTAGTACAACATACTGAATAATGTCATACCTTAAATACGAGGGTGTTTACAGCACATCTTGAAGGTTTATAGGTTAGCATTCTCCTCGATCGAAGTAGCACGAGTTGTTAGGACTCGTCTCTATTGGCGAAGGTTGATAACTGGACGCTTCCTGCATCCAGCGGCGTGGGCAGCTTGGATTATATTAGGCAGCTTGCTGAGTGTCAGGTTATGAATCCAATTAAGCTCCAATAATGGAAGAATAAAGTCATGAGTATCCGTTGTATGAGCATCTCGTGTAGTCTACGCATATATATTGTCGTACGAAACCTTTCGACAACTTGGAACACACTTGACCGAGAGTATATTAGCGTGGTTCAAACAAGGGTTCGAAAAGAAATCAAAGGGAATCAAGTGGTGAAACTGATTTCCATCCATCATGTACATGCAGACTGCCTAGGTATAAACCCATATCATATCACATCTCAAACCCCATACCTCCTCCCCTCCCCATCCAACAACGGCTCCCTCTCCCCCCGTCTCCCACCCTCCCTCTCCCAACTCTTCAAAGCCACAAACCCAACAAGACCCGCTCCAACCCCAGCAACCAAAACCGTAAGGCTGACGTTAACCGGCACCGGATTCCCCCTCCAAATCTTTAACGTCAGCGCATCAAGACCCGCCTGCGCGAAGTTCCCAACCCCAGCCAAACAAATGACAAGCCCGTAGACCTTCCCGAACGTCGCAAACCCAAAGACCTTCGCCGCGTAATCAGACACAGCAGTATAGTAGAATGGCCGGTACAGCACGAAAAGAATGATATTCGCGTATGCCGCGCCGACGTGCGGGATACAGCCTAGGACGCCGATGGCGGTCGCGGTGAGGACGAGGAGGGCGAGGACGGTGCGGGTTTGGAAAATGTCTAGGAAGGTGCCGATGAAGGGGACGGAGACGAGGCCGCCGATTGGGAGGAGGATATCGAAGGCGGTGTTTATTGTTGCCGCTGTGTGCGCGCTGAGGAGGTATGTGTATTGCGAGCGTAGGGTTGCGACGAAGTAGTTGATTCGCAGCATCATTAGCACTGTGAAGGCGGCTATGAGAGTGAACCATGGTGTGCGGATTTGGGATAGCGCACTGCGCCCGTGTAGGACGCCCCAGACGCCGGTGGGTTTGGGGGTGGGCATGGTTTGGGTTGGATTGGTTGGGTTTTGTTGCATGGCGTTGTCGATGGAGACTATGGAGGTGGTGTCGCCTAGGAGGTCTTGGGTGTGGTTGATGATGCTTTCTCGGCGGAGCCGTCTGTCTTTGCGTTGGCGCTCGCTTTCGTTTGGGTCCAGGCTGTCGTCTGGTCGGTCTTGGATCTCGTCTGCGACTTGGGCTTCGGCTTGTTGCACGAGCTCGCCGGCTGTTTTGTAGGATTTGGCGGGCATGATGAAGATTTGCGCGGCGATGATAAATACCGGGACGATGAGGTAGACAGCGAAGAAGTTGTTGATTGATACGAAACTCGTGTGCTCGTTCAGCAGTCTGAAGAGCAGGAATAGAGCGCTCGAGGCGTCAAATGCCCCGGTCAGCATTGATAGGATTAGGCCGGAGCGTTTGGGGAATGTATTGGATAGATGAAACGAGGGAATGAATACAAAGGGTCCGCCCAGTGCGAGGAACAGGTATCCGGGGATGTATCCATCAAAGGGGAGCTTGCTGGCGGTCCCAAAGAGCACAGCTCCTAGGGCCAAACAAATGCTGCCAATTATGCCGCTGACTCGGGGGCCATACGCGTCAAGGATAGTTCCTACGGGTAGGGCTGAGACATTTGTCACTACGGCGGCAATGGTGAACATCAGGTTGAGCCTGTTGGAGTTAACAATGAGCGTGACTTGTTAGAAATGATCGTATACCTAATTTCTTGTCCGTCGCAGACATCGACATTTTCCTCAAGCTCCGCCCGGGAGCAGAGGTTACGATATACGTTTTCGCGGATGAGAACAGGTTTTAGTGCCGCAAAGCCAAAGACCACCCCAGCAGCGAGAAAGCAGTATACAACCGCCGTGCATATCTGGACTGCGAGGAGTTTAGTAAACTCAAAACGAACAATTATTTTCCAAAAGTAATTGAATGCACCTACCGATCCTTCTCACGGCACTAACTTCGTAAGCGCCCGTCGTCTGGGCCCACGGCGCATCTACCTCCAGCACGGGTCTCTCGAATACAGGCGAATCAGCACGTCCCTCGCGGGTAGCCGTCGGCGATAGTCCGAGAAATAAGGGGCCAAGGAACGAAGACCGATCGTCATGTAGATCATCTGGATTCTCGTTCCAACCTGGCCCCGCGTAGGGGTTGAAGTTCAGTCTGCTGTAGGTGGATGGGAAGGATGAAGCCACCGATCCTTCGGGAAGATCCTGGTATTCATCTGTGTCTGAGTCTGCGCCTGATTCTGGGTGGAGCAAGGCGGCAGTGCGCTCCCATCCATCTAGGAAGGAGATGCGGTTTAGGGACATGGCATTACAATGTGGAGGGGATGGTGGTTAGAGTTAGATGGTAAAGGTAGAGTTTGGATGCACGAGGAATAGAGATAGTAGTGATTGAATTGAGATAACTCGACTAGTATCAATAGTAGATCCGACCTCGCAGAGGTTGGAAGATAAGAAGTCAAGAGCAACGAAGTTGTTACCAAAGCTCTTCGTTATCTCGACTTCCCTGCATGTTGTCCTGATTTGTGAGGCACCAAGGTGTCAAGTCAGGTGCCAAGTCAGGTGTCAAGTCAGGTGTCAAATGCGTCATTGACCAGAGGTAGGGCATCAAGGTGTCAAGGTGTCCAGGCACCAAAACAGCCAGGAACCAGGCACCAATATCAGGCACCAATATCATTCGACTCCGATTTGAAGTTTTCCTCCAAGGTTTGAACGGCACCTAAGTTCGCCATGATTGATGAAATGATCAAAAATCCACAGGGGAAAGAAGCGGCTTTTGTTCTTTTCTTCCCTTCTTCCTTTTCTTCTCGGGGACATGCCGAAAGAGGCAGCTGTTAAAAGGAAGGCGCACTCCCCACATAGAACCGCACACACCAATCTCTGGACCAGGCTTTAACTTTATAACTGGACTAAAAAGGTACCAAATGCAATATCGGGAAGTCAGGTTGTGCGGTCTCGAATCATATCTTCGGCTTCACACGCCTTCGGACCTTCGGGGACGAAGGATCGACAGGGTTCGACGGATCCCCGTAGACTATCCACGGCTCAGATGAAATTAATACAAGAAATGCCGACAAATCCCTAAACCCCCACCACACTTGCGGGATTTGTCAAGTCGATCTCCGGCGTCGCCGGTCCAATGGTCAGTGGTCATCTAGCGAAAACGAAGGATCTAAGTTTTTAAGTCCATCTGGCTCTCTGCCGGGTCTTCTGGGGGAGGAGGTCCAAGCACGTATTCCCTCTCTCGGTGAGTTGGTAAAAGGCAAGTGGAGGCCATCATTTCCAAACTGTGGAAATGAATTAGCGTATCAGCCTTGTTGCGTGTGTTTGAGTTATATCTACTGGATGTACGTTGTGGTATGTAGATATTGTATGTCCCGACACACCTGGGCAACCGCCACAGATTTATACCAACCAAATTTGCCTGGTGATGGAGAACCTCCCATCCCTTTTCATTGGCCGATTTATACCGTCTGACGCATCCTTTCAAGCGACAATTTGCCCCATAGTTAGGTAAATATATATAAATATATATGGGAACGATTGTATTAATAAGAAGAAAAGGAGAAAACGACCAGAAGGGATAAAGGACATCTCGGCCATGTTCCTGCACCAATTTACCTATTCCACTATTCCACTGTTAATTTACTACTTCGTCCCCTTATTCCACCATGTTCCGAGATTCCGACACACAGATCTATTATTTTTTTTTTTCTTTGGATCAAAACCCTTCGATCGAGCAAAAGGTAAGAAACTTTAGTGGGGAGACCTTAACCAACCAGATGCCCTGTACACCCCTGTGCCTAGCACATTAGTAGTTAGTACCTACAGTATAGGTATAGTGGGGGAGTTGTAACCCTGGGGCACTGAACGTTTTTCCCGTTCGGGTTATCATCCAGAGATTCTTTCCCAAGTCGAGTTTTTGTTTTTTATGCATTTGACCCATTTCTAAGCTAATCTCCAACGGTAGGTGAACTAGCCCCTGGTTTATACCATCATACCCCAACACAACATAACTCAACATATCACCACAATTAAGAAGAAGAAAAAGAAGAAAAAAATCGGAAAAAAAAGAAAGATAAAAAAGACATACGCAATCCCATGATCTACCAATTCTCAATTCTCCCCCACTCTCTTCTCCGTATCTGGTTCAAAGTCTCTCCAATTACCTATTAACCAGTGACACTTTTATACTTAGAGCTCCTGATTTATCTCGAAATCTTCGGCGCATTCCGAGTATGCTTACTTTCTGGAAGCCTTCCCTATTTGTGATTGTACTTTTGACTGCGTAATGAGGGGATGGTGAGTATTCTCTGTTGTGCTAGGTCCTCTAATTCGTTGAATTGGTTCTGATTCATCTAACTCCTTTTAGCCTCACATGTCGTCTGCGCCATCTGAAATGTATGTCATTGTGACCGTTGTGGTTACCTTTTTACATCTTGAAATGACTCCTTGAATCATAAACATCTACTAACATCAATAGGTGACAAATCTGGCTTGAAATGTCTGCGTTGCCAAAGATCTGGCCGCGAATGTGTGCCGGCTCCCGGCAAATCTGAAGAGGTTTCGTTTCGCCATGGCCAGAATCCGTCCTTACGAGGAAAGGGGCCCCCGAGGTATGGCGAGAGTGACCTCGCTTTCCCCGATGATCAAGTTTGGGTTGAAACATCTTGCGACTGTACGTTTCGTCCTTCATTCATGCATTCATGCATGTATGAATGCATCGCTATGATGATCCTCCCCAACTAACCTTCCTCAGTCGACTTCAAGGATGAAACAGATCAGACGGCAGCTGAATATCATGTTGTACCGGTGACAAGGCAACTGTCAGATGCAAGATCATCCTCAGAAGATTCCACTCCCTCGTCCACGACGATGGATTCTTCTCTGACGACTCCAAATCTCACGATTCCTCGCACAAGCTATTTCGACTCGAGATCTAATTCAGGCACTCCGCGCTCTGCGACCACCCCTATCGGTCAAGCCAGAGTAACTAATGTCAGCGAAGCATATTTGCTTCGCCATTTCCAAAAGTACCTTGCTCCTTGGGTGAGTAATGTGTGTATTCGTTCTACCAAAGACCCCAACCCCTGATCCATCAATCCAGCTCGACGCATGCGACCCCGGCCGCCACTTCTCAACAGATGCCGTCCAGCGCGCAACTCACTCCCCACTACTCCTCTACGCATGCCTAGCAGTCTCGGCATGCCACTTATCCAGAACAACAAATTCCATCTCCCCAGATGTCGCCCACGCCTACCACGACCGCTGCATCTCAATTATGCTCCCAGTCCTCGACAAGCCCGAATCAGACATCGGCATCGACATCCTGCTCCCGTCGACCGTCATTCTCCGATTCTTTGAATCAATCTCCAGTACGCGTGCCTCGACTCTCATCTTTCTTCTGTTTCTTGCTTTCCCCCCATCAAAATGAATAATAATGCTAATCCCCACCAGCCCACAGCCCCCCTACGACGTCCAGCGCCACCTCCTAGCCGGCTCCGTCTACATCAGCGCGCATGTAGACTGCGCAATCTCAGGCGGTCTGGCCTCCGCCTCGTTTTGGGTCTTCGTCATCCAAGATATTCAATTCGCCTTAACGTACCAGAAATGCCTGCGGATTACCTTCGCCCCCTTCGACGAGAGCCTGCGCCGCTGGTGGGGCGCTAAGACTGTTCTCTCCGACGGTGACTGGACTAATCGTGCTATCTGGCTGCTCGCTGAGACTATTGACTTCTGCTATAATATCTCTGGCCGTAGCCATGATGGTCGGTTAGGGAGTCTGGGCGAGAGCGCGCTGAGGAGGCGGATTCTTGATTGGGAGCTTGGGAGGCCGGATTCTTTTGCGCCATTGCATTTGTCGGCTCCGGATCCTGGGAGGGGGAAGCCTTTTCCTGTTGCATGGTATACGAGTTTGTGGCATGGTAGGTCTTCGGAACTTGTCGGTCTGTTGTTGGTTTGTTTGCTGATTGTGGTTATGTAGCGACTGCTATTCAGCAAATCTGCATGGCTAAGGCGCTGATGCTGATTCGCGAGTTGGAGTTCTATGATCGGAGCCTGCTGCATTTGGAGCAGCCGATGCAGCTGAAGGTTGGTCTTTACTACTTTTGCATCGTGTGACGCAAACCCCTGCTAACTGATAACCCTGCCAGGCCGATCTCGCCGAGAATCTCAACTTCATGTTCGGCATTGCTGTATCTGCCGAGGATGAACCTTCACTGCGTATCACAGCCTGCCATGCGCTCTTTGCTTGTAAGTTGGCCCCAACCCTCTAAGGCAGCTTCCGCTAATATGTATAGGTATCTCGTGGGTTGAAGATCCCCTTGTGCAGAGTCAGCTGTTTGATCTGCTTCGTCGCACAGAACGGGAAAACGGCTGGCCGTGGGGTTATGTGCAAGAGCAAGTCATGCGGGCTTGGAGACCGGTGTAGGATATACCCTTATAGATCAAAATACCTCATGATATAAACGAATCAAAGTGCCTTTGGGCAATCTGTATAACACGGTCTGGATTCAACGAATTCAGCATACCTTATCTATGGGAAATTTACCAAAGCAATTCAATCTTAGAAACGCCTCGAGCGAGGTAAGTTTGCATGGAAAATATGTTATAATTAATATAAACAAGGGTATATAGTAGAGAGGAGAACAAGCAACAAAGGACAGGCTAGAAAAGCCCAAAATTCCCGTCAAACGAAAGAGGGAAGGTGAACAATCCCTCATCCATCATATTCCCAAGCGTGAACCAAGGATCGCCGAAATTAGGATCCATGCCCATCTCGGGCGCCATTCCCATCGGCGGCGCAGGTTGCATCCCAGCGCCTGACATGTCCGGGTATCCCGGCTGGGTCGGCGCCACACTCGATTGGAGATCGGGGTAGTTTTGTGATGGGCCCGCAGGGAAGGGCTGGTAGTAACCTCTTGTCTCTGAGCCAGGGAGTGTGGTTGGGTAGGATGGGCCGGATGACCAGTTGGTTTGCGGGCTTGGTTTCGTTACTGAGAGGTTGGATAGCGAGGGGTCTCCGTAACTGGATGGTCCGGGTGTTGTCATTGGATTGGCTGGCCCGGGGCTTGCGGAGGAGTAAATTTGTCCGGGTATTTGACGGGCAGTGGTGGGGTTGTTCGCTCGGTGGGCTGGGTCGCCCATGGCTACTTCGCTGAGGAAATGGAGAGGCGTCATGCACTGTGACATCGGCATTGGTGGCTTTGCAGAGGTGGGGCTATTGGTTTTGCGATCGGATCCTTCTTTGTTATTTGAGAAGACCTCATTCAGCTCGCGGCCTTGGTCGCCCTGGTCTCGCTTTTTGACAAACCAATTGCGCAACAGAACCATGATATTACCGAATTTGGCGGCCGCACGACCACCATCGCGCCCTGCGGCTGTGCGATAATGCGCAATGACTTTGTCCAGATAATAGTCTAGTTTAAGACTCTGCACATCGAGAATTTGCCCGATGCGACTGTCGGGCGTCATGAAGAGCGAATATATCTTGATCAGACTGACCACGGGGTATGAGGAACGAGCTAGGGATGTCGTCGGTAGAGAGATGAGCCGGTCGATCTCAATACTGCAGATTACATCGATACTCTGGTGGATGCAGCGGATGGCCGTATTCAGTGCATCGATTACTGCAGCCATAGATGAGTTGTGCAAGTTGTCGCGAGAAGGAGAATTATCACTGGTGTTATAATTAACACTCATGGCCGATTCGTGCACGAACAGGTTCAAGACGTGTTCTGTGTGAATCATAGGGCCTGGGATAGACGTCAGCAAAAGGATATACTTGTTCTATCTAAATATCAGAACTTACCTGTATAGATATCTTGCGGGATTTCCGCTCTCCACTTCGCAATTCGGTCCTCAAATATTTGCATATCGTACCACACCTTGCTGTCCGCAAAAGTGGAAATAGAACCAGGTTCCTCAGTGGAGAAGTGATTTCCGGCATCCTCCATGATTAGCCCAAGTTTTGCCCACCATTTCAATCTACGATCCGAGGGAAGCGCATCAGGGTGAGTTTCCAAAATCTCAAGGCACTCGTCCATGTACGGTTGCCAGGTGACCAGGTGTACTCGTCTCAAAGCCGCCGACATTTGCGCAGCCAAATAGTAACATCCGACCCAGGTTCGCCTCGCCTCTGGTCCCTCGGGATCGAAGGCAGGCCCAGTGGGCTTTTTGATGATCAACTCACGAATCATGTTGAAACTCCGCCTGGTCTCGGATAGCCGACGGTTAAGACCCAGCTCCATGCTCAAAATCGCGGCCAAGTGGGTTAATGAATAGAATTTGAGCTCCTCGAAGTTGTCTGGTGGAATGTACCAGATGGCAGAGACCATGATAGTCTGAACAAGCTCGAGTGACTTTTGCCCTTTGACAATGACATGCTCGGCGATTGTTCGGTAGACCTCATTGATTAGAATTGGCTGTGCCTCAGGATTGAAGACGCCAATTGAAACAGCGATGATGGCCAGGAACAAGAAAGGCTTATTGCGCCGGACCTCGCCCATAGTTGTCCCCGGCGGGAAAACAACGAATGGCAGCTCCGGCGACATCTGGTAGATGTACCGCTGAAAGGCTAGTTCGGCAGTTTCGTATTTTATAAGACCTCGATCTATCATGTCGGCAAACTCATTGCTGGCCTCTGGCTTCGCCAGCAGCGCAGGCTCACCAGCACCAGCCTTCCGCCATTGCCTCGACGCTGGAGGAATTTGTTCCGCAGATGGACTGCCAGGGCGCGAATATCGCGGCGCTAACAATCCACCCGCTGCCTTAATCTCACCAGTAGCCTGCCGCTTACTCCCAGCGATTTTAGACTCCCCAGTCCATCTCCGACCAGCAGGCTCAGCACGCGGCGACGGCTGACCCTGACTGCCAGGAATCAATTCACCAGTATAATTTCCCTGCAGCGTAGCCGTCAAGGCATCGATCTTGCGCTCCAGCTCCGCAACTCGGCTATCGGTCTTTTTCTGGCGCTTGCGCGTGGGCGCCGTGACTATGCATGTACGTCGCGCCTTGGCGCATCGCTTACATGAGCCTTCTGGGTGGTCGGGGTCCGGGTCACAGCGGACTTTCAGTTGGCGACAGGGCTCGCACGCGCGTGATCGTTTGGCGTCGTGGCTGTCGGGATCGGGGGACGGGTTGCCATGCGCCGGGCCCATGAGGGGTTGCGCTTGCGTTTGCGCCGGCGCCGTCTCTCCGGAGTCCCGGCTTTGATACGGGTGAATGGTGTGGGACGGTGGCTCCGGGTATTCCGGGTTTGTGAGGGTCGGTCGGGTCGGCATGTACACAGGCCGTTGGTCCCCGTCTGGGTGTAATTGAGGATCGATGTCCATACAGTGTGGGGATAATCGGCCAATACCGATTCAGCAAGTGCACGGCTGTCACATATTAGTTTCAATGTCCATGTTCAAGGATGCCATTGGTGTTGCTTCGTCGCTATTCACCGTCAAAATCGCCAACAGCGGGCCCGCGGAGAACGGTGATCGCAAACACCGACCACCGATATGTGGAATGTGGACGATCAACATGGACTCCCGCTATATAGTGCACGTGGATATGGAATAAGTAAACATAACTAAAGTAACTCTCACCTTTCTTTCAAATGCTTTCAGTCAAGCCTGACTCCTCAATCACTTTGAGTTAAGAAGTGGATGAAGTTTTCACTTGGCTCTGGTATTTCGGGGTGGCACGTGATCGACTGATGGCCTGATTTCATGCTACGTGAGTTGTACATATTATTGATTCTAAGTTGAATTGATATGATTCGAAATTATTGAATTAATCATTGATCTCAAATGAGATCTCTCGCTCATCGGGGAATCACACAACACTTAAACAAAAGAAAAAAAAAAGCGAACGGCTAATGACAAAATATTGAATAGCATTCTTAAGATATGCATCACATTTAGGAAAGCTTGTGCACCGGGCACTCGCTCTTCCTCTCAAACCAGACCACAATGCAGTGCTTGTGGAACTTACACAGGCACTCGAGGCGGGCCAGGGTCTGCCCAACCTCGTAATCCTCCATGCAGATCGTGCACTCCGCTGCCTGCCCGTCCTCGCCGAGGCAGTCCTTCTCCGTAGCCACGAAGGGCAGCATGCGAGCTGAGGGCGGAGGAGGGGGCAACGGAGGACTCTGTTGCACGGACGATGGGTGGGGTGGGGTCGGTCTCAGATAGTTCTCAATGCAGTCCCGGGTGTGGGCTTGGCGGGCCTCGATGGGCTGCTCGGTGCTGAGGGGGGGAAATCTGCGCCGGCAGACAGGGCAGAAGTCGCCCTCTTCGAGGGGTTGGCGGCCATCCCGGCTGGACAGTGCACGACGTTGGCGGGTGCCGCTTGGTTGCGAGCTCAGATGATGCAGAAATTGTGGTCGATCATTTGCGCCCACAGTGCGTCGTTCCTGGCGCGCCTCAGGGTTCTGAGTCTCACCCTGCAGGTTGGTATTAGTCAATAGCCAGGATGCAGAAATTGTAGTAGAACTAACCGGCAAAACGTAAGGATTGACCATCGTAGATGAAAGTGAATGTGTAGATCGGTGGCCATGTGCCCGAACGGTGGTGTAATCGACAGGATTCGGGTTGGGGTCAGGCACACAAGGATTACAAAGTCGTACTTCTTCGCCTCCGCCGAGAGCAGGGTTCATAGTTGATAGTGGAACAGGATCGTCGCCTGTGAGGTCGACCACCTGTGGGGAGCGGGATGGAGTTGGGGATGAGCCAGTAGGGTTGTCAGCAGTGTCAGGCGGCCGGACAATGAACTGTCTGGGGATCGTGATGCGATGGGGGGAGCAGGCAGCACACACGACTCTACCACATTTGCGACAATGATGTTTGCGGTACCAGAAGCTAAACATTGTCCCACAGATCGGACATTCGGAGACATCTGAGTCGGCCTGCCATTTGGGAAGAGACATTTCCATAACCGGTGAGTGACGGTTGGTGTGTTGAGATGGAACGGTGCGGGGTGGACTGGTATAGGGCGTTGGATTCTCGCGTCGAGGACGACGCAACAATTGTTCACCAGGGAAAGTGCGAGTAGTTGTAGGAACAGGGGAATCTAAATCAATGGCGGTTGCAATTGAGGAGCCAGGTGTCGCCGAAATAGAAGTTCGTGTTCGAGAGGAGGGCAACACCATAGAAACAGATCTATGTGGCAGAACACTTCTGACAGCTCCGCCATTCTCTCGGGCCGGTCCAGCGGTACCCTCAGAACGTCCCCACTGCTGCGTCCTCGCATCCTCGCCAGTACTAGTCAACCGTCGTTTGCGATCTACTCCGGGGCGAAGAGGAAATTCTCTTTGTCTTGAATTTGCTCCATCTTGGGCTCTGTCATACCCGCGATAACTTCCAGGGCGATAACTTCCAGGCTGAGTTGCCCCATGGGTCTCTAGTCCTTCGACTGGTCTGATGTCTTCATCTTCCCGCACCAACCCCGGCGGTGGGCTTGACCCAGACGAACTAGATGATGCTGTGCTTGAAGCCATTATATAATGTATGGTTGGGCCGGTTCAATTTATCGAATTCCCCAGATATGTTCAACGCAGGCAACGAGATCGACCTCGGCCGTTAGAGCGACAGTTCTTCATGAACCAAGTGGCAATTTTAAGGTGGACGGCAATCAAACAGATTGGAGATGGCGACGTGGAAGATAAACAGTCCTTTCGTGCAATCTGGGGCTCAGCTTCAATGACGTGGACGCTTTTTGCCGAAGATTGCATCCAGGAGTGAGAGGATGATGCTGATCATGGAGCCAAGACTGGTCGGAGTTAGATGATAAATGAGGCTGAGTGTCTCGTGACTATGCTCTCAGATGTGAGCACAGCGATTTGGACGCCAGTTTCTGATGGAAACAATCCTCAGAAACCAGCGGAGGGACAAAATGATTTGATTGTATTCAGGAAAGAAGGAAACTAAACAAAGATGGATGATGCAAGTGTCCAGAGATACGGCGGTTATCGCGGGGGGGCGGTGAAAACGGTGGCGATTGGCAAATTCGGCCCGATCCCGGATACCCTAGGCGGTGCATCTATACCACCTGCTCCAGCTATCAAACTATCGAACTATCGAACTATGACTCTGGCCGGTATTTTTTTTCTTTTCCAAAATCATTAGGAAAATGAGGAGAAATCAATGGACTATCCTCGTTATCTCCAAGAAAATGATCAGCATACGTGACGGAGATTTTTCAATGCATAGCCGCGAGGATCCTTGCATGATATTGCTACTAGGCTGCAAGCCATGCTTGGCCCCAGTCTGATCTTAAACGCTGTCGGTGGTCTTGGAGGTCATTTCACAATAGCAAACAAAGCTAAGGCCATTGCGGACGTAATAGCATTGTGCACTGCACTGTAAATCTCAGTGCTAGAATGATATATAAATATATGGATGCGGGCTTTTTGATCATCAATTTTGCGGTCTTTTTTGAGCGGTTCCGATCCAATGTTGCCCTATGGGACACTGGAGTTGTAAACAGGAACAGCAGCTTCGTGGTCTGAATTAGGCTTTCTGTATAAGAAAATTGAAGCCAGAACCTTGGAATCAGCCAGTTCTTGTATAGGATAATACCTGTGAGTCATGCACTTGGAGAGACCTTCCACTACGTTCTACTAATAGAATACGAAGATCCCAACGACCAGATAGAGAAATATTTCCTGACTATTAGACCTAACCGACTATGTCCTAGATTAATACAAGAAGAAAAGAAGCCAAAAGGAAATCACCCAGAAACAGAACGGCCTAAACTAACTCAGCCAAAGATGTGACAGGAAAGACAAAAGAGAGGCTAATGCTACTAGTCCCCATTAAGTGTACTCGGGATCGAAGAGTGAACGCCATCGCAGCAATTTTAGGTAACAAACAGGGAAGTGCAAGGAGATTCGTGACATGGCGTTACTGAGCCAGGAATTTGAGTAGGTAAGTCACGGATCTTATATCCGTTGACAAGAGATAAGATGGAAGATATGGGAGATAGAAAGGGAAGGTGGATATAGTTTCAAAATACAGGCTTTTGCTTTTTGCGTCTAGTGGTCGCGTTCACCGTGCATGGCGGCTTCGTCGACCAGTTCTGCCGAACTGCCGGCAAACGAAGGCTCGTCTGGACTTGCTTCGTGGATGTTGTCGTGGGCTCTATGTTGGGGGACGTAGCCCATGCTTGATGGTCGTTCGGTTCGTTGGCCGTTCTGGTGGCTTGAGGCATTCGACCGGGATCTTGAGGTTGACGTTATTGAGAGACCGCGTTCGCGAGACGGCGAGCTGTTTCCACTCAGAGGGAAGCGTGCTGCGTTTTCAGGTTGCAGGTGGTGTTCTGAGTGGATGGAGTTTTGACCTGCACCAGTTTCATGTGATAGGGGTTCTCTCACAAGTGGTAGGCCGGCCCCTGGGTCGCTGTCTTGTTCCCCGGCTACTTGTGTGTGGCGAGAGCCTGTGCGACTGGGTAGCTCGATGCCACCGCCAACTGACGTGTTGATTAAGGGTAGGATGGGTGGATGGGTCTCGCTTGACCGCCCGGGTGTGTGGTCACCGTCTGGGTCGTCGTATGGAACATTGCCCGTGGATACATTACGAGAGTGGCTACCTGATGGCGCTTCTGGATCGTCTTGGTAATGTTCGTTATAGCTCCCTCGTGGGAACATGCCTGGGGGAGGTGCGCGAGCGCTTCGGACGACTTCGAATCCTTTAGCCTTATCCTTCGTTTTCCCTTGAAGCAAACCTCGGAACCACCCTGTTGCAGAGGATACTGGACCTGTGGGGTCTGCTGGGCCAGTCTTCAGCTTTCGGGTGCCGCTGTGGGACAGCGGTGGACCTCGGACTCCGTAGTAGAAATCGACCTCACGGACAGCGTAATCCTTTGGCTGGAGCGGCGCATCGAGTTCCATGTCATCCTTGGGAGCTGACAGATATGCTGGTACAGGGGTAGCCCGTCCAGACATTGGCCCTCCCTCTCCGTCCTCATCATATTTAACCGCCCGCCGGCTTGACTTCGACTTCAAGAAGCCTCTCGACGGACTCTTTCCCTTCTCAAAGGACACACTACCTTGAGGTGTTCTTCGACCAGGTCGGGGAGGTCGATAGTATGGATCACGAGGATGCATTCCGACCATCGGGCTGTTCGGTGCACTGGGGAAGCCAGCTCCTTGGTAAGCCGTTGATGTTGGCGTGGGGAACCCTCCGCTTGCAGCGCGACTATGGGTGCCACCCTGCGAGCTGGCATAGTCAAGGATGGCACTAGCCCGACCCTCACTAGCTGTTGCGCGGTTTAAAAGCAGAGCAGAGCTACCAGAGAAGCTGCGCGGCCGCGACCCATCAAACTGTGAAGACATGCGATCGTCGGTATGGCCGAGCATGGCAGCTTCGGAGCCCATGCTCTGGCGAGCAATACCACTTCGAGCAGTGCGCCTGGCTAGTTGGCGCATACCCAGCACCTTGTTCAAACCACCACGTGTAGCACCACCAGCACCGGCCAGGCGTGCTAGAACCTCGATCAATGTTTGCATTGCGTTGAGGAAGAACCCAAAGATCAGTACCATGGCGTGCAAGATAAGTATTAAGTACCCAATCCAGCCCCGGGCAGCGTCTGAGACTGTCAATGAGGGGACGAAGACCACGCTCAGAATGACAGTCAAGAAACGCACGACGGAGAAGAGACAGTGGTACAAATTCATATGGATAGGTCCCGGGAAAGGTCGGAAGGCTAGCAGGGTCAGGACAGAAACAACTTCACAAATGGCCAACAATACGACCTGAGCAATACCAGAGGGCTGCAAAGCACCGACCGCGACTCCACGGGCGATGTTAAGTATGATCGGCACGATGGCGAAGGCTGCAGCATCATCACAGTAAGTGTTGTATAGAGGGCCATAAACCAGGACGGTGGGCAAATCGTCGAAAAGGTGAGACTTCGGTCGGGTGGAAACGATCACTCGGATGACCCAAAGTGAAAAGCACACCAGTACCACGAGTACTACAGCCGCCAAAGCAACACAGTAGGCAGCCGATGAACCGGCGAGAACCAACTGGAAGAACGAAAGAGCGACTATGGGAAGAAGTAGAAAATTGAAAACTATGCGGATGAGATTGCCCAGAGTGAATGGCAAGTTTCTCGCCCGCAAGTCCTGATCGGTGTTGTTGGCCAGTTCACGGTGTAGCCATCGGAGCGCGAAAGCGATCTGGAAGATCACTGTCACGCAAGCCAGGATCACCAACGTCCATATCATCATACCGGGCCAGATATCCTGAGATGAAGCCATGCCAACGTACTGATTCAGTCTGTCCAGGCCATAGTCTCCCTTAACTGCATAAATGCCATCCACAACAGGGTCACGGCCAATGCCAGGATTTATGAAACTTTGGTTGAACATGAGAGCCGACCACGCACCCTGACTCACCGCGGGCTGGTAGAAACCTGGGTAGTCCAAAGAAAGTGCGCCTGTCAAAACCACGAACTGGAGATACTGAAGACAGTCTGAGAACCCAGGTGTCACCAGACGGAGAACGTCTTCGTCCCGACCGTAGTTGCTTGTCCATCGGAAAAGATCCGTTGTGCCCCATGGACTATACATAGCGGCTGTGATGGTGGCGATACCGACCAAGATTAGAATAACCAGAGGCACGTAGGCAATGGCATTTTTCAGAGACGCTCCAAAGTCGGGTGTGATTTTCACAGTGATACAGCTCAGATCCGTCGCGGAGGCATCTCCAGAGCGGACCAACAATTGCGGTATGATCGTTCCAAAGCGGTACGTGGAAAGCATATCATGCTGAACGGAGAACGCTAACAACGTGCTCAAATCACTCCTGTGTAGATGAAGGTTGGTTAGAAAAACCTCATCGTTGGCTCTAGGGAATAACTTACATGTTATACTTGAAAACCGGAGCCAATGGGAAGGTGCCTTGCGTGACCGAGTCGCGGAACCGGGAGGCATTGTTGAAGGGGGTGAAACTAAGCACATCGAACACAGTAAACAACGTACTGTATTTGTTGTTCGAAGTGCTTACGTCCTCGATCTTCCCATCAGTCCAATTATCGTTAGTCCAATCTGGAGAGTCCAGCGCCGGATAGTTCGCAGTTCGCGACACAGTGCCTGACACATTGCCGTAAACCGTCACGCTGAGCGGGTTAAGGGGATTGGTAAGGTTGAACTGGACGGAGACATTGGTGGGGACGAATTGCAGTTGTAAGGGGTCGGATTCGAGGATAGTTTTGGATAAACAGTTGTCAAAGTCCAGTAAAACGGCAGCGGTTGGCGACGCTAAGGTCACTAGACAGACCAAAACAATCCACCACGAGGAACTCCATCGGCGTTTCGAGGTGTCGCGCCATGATCGACCTTGGGTATTATGCAATCCGCTGCGTCGCGGCCTTGATGTTTTGTGGAATGGGGATCCGTCCAGCTCGATCTCCGCCGAGTCGTACATGTCCGCTTCGGGATCCGGGATGACCTCCTCGGGGAGGTCAACCCCCGTAAATGATCTAATCCACGTTGTGTTGAGAATATTTGCTGGGGTCTCGCGATCGGCACTCCTTTCCAGGGTCGGTAGCCACTCGAGTTTGATGGGAAACGCAGGGAAAGCTGGTTCGCGTGTGGGTGGTTCGCGAAGATGGGCCGGTGCCTGGAGGTACGTAGTGTGTAGTGAGTGTCTACCGCTAAAGTCGTCAAACGCGGCACATCCCGGGAGAAGATCCAAATAAAACCGAGTAACCAGTCTAGGAGTGGAAAAGAAAAGCGACTTTTTTTTTTCTTTCTCTAGTGGGTGTGTTGTGTTGTTACTGCGCCTTGTTTGGTCTGGCCCCGGTGGAGTTTGACGGCTGACTACTCGACTAGTCTAATAATAGGCCTGCAATGTTGTAGGTGGTTATATCTTTCGGCTTAGCTTCGTAATTGATTCTTTTATTATAATCACTTAGGAATTAATTTTTCTAGATTGTAAACAGCTCATAGTTATGTTATGAATTATATTCTAATATGTTCACTAGGCGTAGCTGAAACTACCAAAATAGTAACAGTTGCGCGCCTTGCATTTACAATTTCTTACCCCCGCGCGTAAGTACGTATGAACATAGGGCATACGTATGCAAGTACGTGCGAGGATATTCAATATCTTAATCAAATACGAAGATAAAGATACGCCTTTATATTTTTCCACGTGGTGGAAAAAGTGGAAAAAAAAATAATATCACCTCTGTCTCAGCTCGCCCTAAATAGTAGCTGACAGTGGATTGTCTCACCTGTTGATCGGCTTTCGAAGAAAAGACTTTCATAGTTGACGATCAGAGTAATTGGAGGCAATACATTGTGTCAACTATGCCTTGGGAGTGGTAACGCAAATTCGAACTGTATATCCATCATTTGGTCCTTGTATCCGGGCAGCGTGTTTGGAAGTGCCATGGTGGATGGGGCAGAACTAGTGATGTTTGAGACCAATTGAAGGACCTTTGTTGGGCAATAGTGTGCATGGAGATGTTAGCCACAATTGCAGGGTCCAATGCCCTGCGTTAATGGTTCAACTCCACCGGGCTGTCGGCATTTGGGGTTTTATGGTGAGACAAGCGCAATGGTATGGTCACCTGTAGATAGGACAGTCTTGTTTTTGTAGGCCAAAGATTTTCGACTGTCTTATCGTTTGTGAATTGCGATGAGACAAGCCATATGGACAATCGTGGATACCCATAGAAGTATATCGAACATTGAATGACTGATGTAGAGCAATAGCCGAATGTTTCACTCTTCGACCAATACCAGGACAAAGTGATTATTTGACTAATAATCCCTTTTACTACCAGACCTGCTTCATGTTCATCAAGTCTACCAATAGTACCTATCGCTACACCAATACCTAGGAGGCCGAAATCAAACCTGAATTACCAAAGACCACCTCCTCGTCCCTCTCTCGATCCGCCGAATACCCCCCATAATCCGAAGAACCCGTTATTACTTAGTCCCACACTGTATTATCATGCCAGAAGATTGAATCGGAAGTAAAGCTTTCTTCCTTTCTTCTCTCTCGTTCTTTATCAAGGTCGGCTTCGTCGGATTCGCCATCGTGAACAAATCTGCAAGACACCGAACCGATCAAGCCGAGCCTTTGACTTTGACAACAGCAAGTGTTTCATATTCGTGTATTCCCTAATAAAGGTATCAGTGCTTCATTTGCTAGAGAATATATCTGCTGTGTATGATCCCATCCTGAGGAACAAAGCTACAGAGATTTTGCCATGGGCATGGCGCCTACGATTTCCGCCTTCTACCCAGCATTAATCTCAGGATGGTAGGGTCTCTTCTTGTTGGGCCTTGACAAATTCTTACCGGTAGCTCCTAGAGACACAGACACAGCAGATCCAATTATTCAAACTGTGCTGTCGTGCAGTTGATACCTACCTAAGTACTGTTCACCTTTCACATAAATATCAAAAAAGGTCAGAACCCTACTCTTGAGATGTGCAAAATAGCTAACACTTCACTACTCAGTGCTCGACATCCTTCCAATAGATCCTTGCGCATAAACGAAACCTTTTCCCGCCCGATATCACAAACAAACTAGTCCACATCAAAACCAAATATCCGTGCTGGCGAAGTCCGCCCCGCAATATATATACCCGGTCAGAAGTCACATCGCCAGTACCAGGCTCTGTGGCCTTATCATCCGATGGATCGATGGGTAATCTGTATTAGAAGCCAGCTTGGGAAGATTACACAAGACTACACCAGCGCCAACGCCAGAACATATCTGGTCTGGCAATAATTCCCACTGACTTGCACACATTCACTGTGCAGCGGGCTGTGGTGGCTATCTTATATACTGTGCTGCAGAGGCTCATGTGGATATCATATGTTACGGTGATGGAGATAGATTAACTCGCTGGTTTGCACGCGGCTTTGCTGCCTTTACGCGTCTTTGCCGAGAGTGCTACAGGTCCGAGAGTGAGCGTCATGGTTACTAAACTCTGCTGAAATTTAGGCTAGTACGTGGGTGTTGTGGCTTCATATGGCCTTCTTTGTCTCCGCGGAAGCGAGATTTGGGTTGTTCTGTGCTGTCGGTATCATTGATCGGTAAGTTTATACTATAGATGGGTGTACAGCCTAGGTTGAGGCCATGATGATTTGGTGGGGGGTATTTATAGTCTGTCTTGTTGAAGAGCATGGTTTGCTCAGTGATGTCTATAATTACGCCCAGCTACCCTTTCCTCAATAATCCGACTGGCAGTATCAACTTCACCACTTTGCGCCCTTTTAGATGGATGGTTTGTCCAATAAATTACGTAGTGATTTGACGTCTTCGGTCAAGAAACTCAGATGATCATTCGAACGCCACGGTTGAACCGCCGCCCCTCATAACGGTAATAGCTGCCTACATTTGACTTGCCTTCCAAGGTTGGTGCTCTATTTTCTTTTCTTTCCTTCTCTCCTCTGCTCTTCTCTTCTCTTCCTCATCCAACATTCTGTCCCCATCGAGACAGCACCCGTGATCGCCTTTGCTTCTTTTGCCTCCTCAAGTATTCTTACCACACAACCTTTTTTTCCTATTTGAGCCGATCAGTTTGAAACCTCAGATATCAAGTGAAGCATAGCTAGGGGTAGATACCTTTCGCAACCAGGATGGTCATCACGCGAAACCCAATAGTACTTCCACTTGAGCTGTTGTGGATGATCTCTGAGCACTTACCACCAGTCGACCTTGCTTGCCTGGCATTGGGTAACCATAACCTGCTGTCTTCCCTTGCTGGGACTGCTTTTCAAAACTTCTCAACCGGACGCACCGGAAACCCCATCGATGACGCGCGTATCAAGCTGTTATCTCGGCTTTCTTACGATTTACCGCAGTACTATCTCTGCTTTATTTGCCTCCGACTTCATTTATGGAAAAGCACTGAGCTACCAGGCTACTCTTCTATCAATGTCAATCACTGCTCAAATACCTTAGACATGAAAGATCAGTGCCTCCAAAGACCTCTACCCCTCTGTCACTACCCATCATATACCTTTTATCCATTCCATTTCGTTCACATTCAGCTTGCTATGAGAAGCTTTTACTATGGACCGGGTTTTGGAATCCCTGTTGAGGCTTTACTGTATACAGAGATAGGAGCTAGTCGAATTGTATCTAAAGCCCCACCCTTGCTACAATCTTCCGTCAACAACATATCAGAAGAAGATCCCCAAAAGGATCGTATGATGACAATATTCTCTACCGAAGCTCGAATTTGCTCTGAGCCTCCCGGTCTATGCTTACAGACAAAAGAAATAGCGGTGGTGGCACGGCAGAACGTACCACGGATGTGGCCATGCCGCGAAAATGGACCTGTGATCGTCTGCAAACATCTCAGCACTCAATCCTCGGACTGGGTCGACATCTTTACCTCTTATATTGAGCGTTATTGCTCTAGCACAAGCCCAACAAAACCAGCCGACCAAGGGAGTTGTGAGAAATGCAATACCTCTTGGAAGTTAGAGATGCGAACCCTGGATGAAGATCATGCAAGTCTCACTCTTACCCGGTGGATGGATTTGGGGCCGGGGCTGGGCCCAGATGATGCTCAGTGGAGGTGTCGCTTTGATAATGAACTACTGATAAATTCGGCAAATCATGAAATTGTGGACTCCCGCCTGCGGTTTGAGAGGGACTCTATTCAGGCTGGCTCTTCAAATGCATTATCTGAAGATGCAACGTATTGCCGGAACGTTTCTTTGCTACAAGGGAGGACATATCAAAGGTTGATGACTCCAATGCACTCTGGATTCTACATATTGCACGGAGAAGCAAAGACAAGTTCTTCTTACTGTATCATTCTCTGAAGAAAGCACCATAGGGTGTCCAATAGGTAATATGATCACTATGGGTTCACCCATGTTCGTTTCTTCTCTGTTGATGAAAAAAGTTGAGAATGCATAGTGCAAACCAGAATGGTCTTGATATTTTTTTTTATATCTTTACTATGTACTAGAAGGTAGTGCTTAAAGGTGCTTACTTTTGTTAGGGATCTACACAGTGATAGGGGGTACTTTAGGTATGATAAGTTCACATAGTGATGATCATAAAAGCGGTCAGGGAAGCGGTCATAAGATATCCAAGGAATTAGGCATGATCAGAAATAAACGCTGAATATACAGGCAAGGGAGGAGGTTTCGCTCTACCAACACCTTAGTCATATGGCCTACAAGGTTGACAAGTCAGATTTCCTAAGCAAGATTTCCGATGAGGGCGAACAACGGCGGACGAGACCTCGACGAGGAAGACGAACGCGAACAAGAACTATCGGAAGGGACAGCTGAAGGCGAACAAGACCTCGAAGAGGCATTCGGAGACGAACAGGGACTGTCGGAGAGGCATTAGAGGGCAAACGACGACTATCATGAAGGCAGTCAAAGGCTAGCAAGGACTCGAAAGCTACTCCTTCTTCGGCCAAGAGGTGGCGGATGGAAAGAGCTATCAAAATCAATCGCAGCTCCTACAATATGTTTCAAAGTGAGGTGGTAAGGTAAATGGCAGGTATATTAGTTTGGCCGCCAATTCCGAGGAAGACTGAATCCATTGAACAAAGCAAGTGTTCAGAACGTTGGTGCTTATGGAAGAAATACGAAAATGCGCTGTTTATGCTGGAATGTAGGGCTAAGATTTGTAACCTTGGAAGTGGCTTCCCCAAGCCCTGAAACCCGCCGCTATGATATGTTTAAAGCTTAGTTCGTGTAAGTGGGGAATCGAGATGAAACCAACAATATATTGACTAGGGGACTTCTACACGTGAGTACGACTACTGTATATACGCAGCTCTGCACTTCCGGGCTGATCTACACAACCCCGACGGATGAACGGGTCTGACAGGGTTCTATGAATGACATGCGGGGTGGTCCGAGCTTGTGATCTCCAAATATTTTTTTCTTTCATTTCCTTCTTTTTTGTTTAAGTGAAACCTTGGAAGGACTTTTTTGCAGTAAGACATTGGATAAAGGTTTGTGGGGTCGGTGAAGAAAAGAGGCTCAGCGGATCTAAGACATGTAGCGGTGACAATTACAATATTGTAGGATATTGTAGAGAACGTTAGAGTCGCGTACGTGCATATGTCGTATAATAATATGAAGTTCGAGTCCGTACATATTCAAGGGGAGATTAGAGCAACAAATAAGATAAGTCAGGGAAAGCAGGGATCTGGTATGCCAGGTGCACATCCCGGAAGGACCAAAGGGGGAAGCCGATTAATCAAAAGAATTTTGGGGACGCAAAAAAGGGCATTGGATCAAGTGCCAAATTAAGCCACAGTTGGATAAAGTGTCTTAGCCACGAGGGTCTTTTCCAAGGTTAGGGCAATTTTAGTAGATTTAGTATAAAATTTCGGGCGCTAACAGGGTCCTAGATAAGGTTGCCAAGAGGTCAATTAAAATTGGTCGTATTGCATGATGTTGAGTATGAATGGTAAGGGAATAAGAACATTGAATATGTATAAAAATATTCACAATTCGAACACTTCACTACTAAGAGAAGTTGATATAAAAAGAAGTAAAGCCCGCGTGTCCAACGGCGACAAACCTCGTCAGCGGCGGGTCTATCAAATCTCGATTGGGATTAGCGTAAGTTTCATTCTGAGACGAGCGGGTTGTCTGTGCTGATTGGTCCGGGGTTGTTTTATATATCTGATACCCTACAGTAACTAACTAGTACTGTACGGAGTAGTATGCATATTAATACTCGGGGAATCTATATTGTATGATCTATAATCAATTAAATATTTAAATATTTATCACCTAAATCCTCATTCCTATTAATATCTTGAGTACCACGCTGTGCGACTTATAATAGGCGGAGGAAAGAATAATACTACTACTCCCCAGAGACTTACACTAGACAGTGCTCCACCACGGCAATCCTGGTACCTGCGGAGTATCCCCCTGATAGAAGGACATTCTTAATATTACTCTCACACACGTCTCAGGCTGCTGGTCCAGCTTCATTAACAATTTTCACTGTAAGTCAGAATCATTCTGGAGAATATTGTTTATACCTGTTTGTTGTTGTTTTTGCTTTTGACCTTTTACCAATACAGGCGACATTCGGACTAATTTCTTTAGTTTGCTTTTCGATCTTATAGAGCACGGGCGCTACTTGGTTGCACCCCTCCTTCCTTACGTTGGACACTTATCTCCCCCATTTGAACTCTTCAACTCTCCAAATACTCAACTCGCCCCAAGTCATCAACTCATCAACTCACCCCAACCCACCAACCCGAGTCCCTCCCTACTCCCGACGACTTCCCGCTATTCGAATACCGTCATCAGGCCCGAAGCCCCTGTCGATCCTTCAGAACCGTACAGGGGGAGGGGAATCCATACCTGGTATTCTTATTGCCTTATCTAGGTCGTGCGATGTGGACAGAGTCTACTCGCGATCTTGTTCGATATGCCCGCCGATGACCCGTTCTCGTTTCTGCCCGAGCAGCCCCAACCACAAGCCAAACCAAAGAAGCGCGATTGGCGAGAGAAGCTATTCTCCAAGGATAAAAGCAAAATTGCATCGCAGACAAATCAAGAGATCGCGGATTTCTTGGGCACGCGGGCTCCGGTATCAGCGCCAGCGCCAGCGCCCCCGCCTGTCGACCCGAGATATGTACCTCCACAGAACAGCCACATTCCTTCCCTAGGCCACTCCGCTTTCCCCCAGTCTAAACCGGCCCCATCAGTACCAGCGCCAGTGCCACATCGCGAAAACTATGCCGCCTTCGATTTCTCAGACCACCAGCCTTCTTCCGCTCCTGCCCCCGCTCCTCTCCCCCGTCACTGTTGAACCCCATAGTCGGAAAGGCAAAGGACTACGAGTGGGCTTCAGCAACCAGATACCAGATGTGATTGGAGAGGGCGGTGATGAGTCGGAACAACCAACAATTGAAATCTCATCGGCCCGCCAAAAATCGCTGAGCCAAACAGCTCAGTCCGGCAAAATCCCGACCTCATCACAAAACCCCTCGCGCTCTAATCTACCGAACCTACGAGTCGATACATCGCTGGGCGATGGCGAGTCACGATCTCAGCGAGCTGGCTCTTCGCCTCGGCGTGACGACTGGAAACCGTCGCTCATGCAAAACACGCGGGATGCGGATTTCCTCCAAACTCTACCTCTGCATAAGAGTGGCTCTAGGCTGTCTTTCCGTGGAGACACCGAAGAGTCCTTGTTTGCGCAACGCGTCCGTGATAAGATGCAGGCAGAGGAAGGTCGGGCATTCCACCATCGTTATGATGATGACACCCCGTCTCCCGGGGCGGAAGACGAGGAGCTGTCTACCCCCCGAGTCCGCCCAGCCCCGAAATGCCTTTGAAAGGCCACCACGATCCCCATGATCCTGATTTAGCTTACGAAACTGCTCCGACCACGGTTAAGCCTCAATCACCGTCGGTTTCCTTGTCAATGAGGTCGATTGTAGACTCGATCCGGAATCCCCCTAGTCCCGCAGTACACCGCGCACCCCCAACTGCGAACCTGAGTCCCATTGATCCCCGAATGCCCCCAAATCTCATCCCCGGTAGCCCTGGCAGGGCTTCACCCACTCATGCCAAACCTTCACCCCCGGGTCTGCCTGCTTCGAAACCCGTCACACCTCCCAGTCGCGAAGGCCGAGAGCCCGCCCGGAGCCCCCAACCGCCCAAATTTTCTATCCGCAACATTGCCAACCAAGTTAACGATACCTCATTTTCTGAGTTTAAGGAGTATAATCAGCGTTATGAGAGCCTGATCCAACTCGCCGCAGAGAGTGTCAAACCATTGATGGAAACATCCCTAGCAGAATGGATCCGCGCTGCAGTGTGGTGGTTCCTGCGAGGCAAGACTCGCTTAGAAGCCTACGCTCGTTCGCGTGCAACATTATCGCCCAGCTTCGCCAAGCAGGCCGTCATTGATCTTGGAAAGGCCTTGTGGATTAACGAAAATATTGTGCCTAGCCATCCTGAGCTGGCCCGCTACGGAGCCATGAGCGTTGACGCTCTCCACGCCGTTGCAAGCACCACAGGCGATAAGGAAACGGTTGATTTACTTAGTTTACATCAAACTACCCTCAACCATCTTCGCTCGCTTTCCATGTCCATCAAACGCAACAATATTATTACCTCGATTGTCTCAGATGAAGGTTCTCCTACTCAGCTGGACACTAGTATCTGGCTGCGCTATCCTTTCTATGCGCCCGACGTATCGGCCGTTTTGTCTGGCGCAGCAACGAGATCAATGTTGGTCGACAATGCGGGCAAAACACCAAGCCTGGTTCACATGATGCCTTTGGGCGACACCAGTCGCTACTTCAGCTATGGTAGCATGTTTGTGCAAGTCTGCGTGAGCTCCAGTGACGATGACGGACAACAGCAATATGCCATGCCCTGCGCATTGACGATCGTCCGTGAACGAGTGGATTGGTATGTCTTTGCGGCTATCACCAGCCAAAGTCAGCTAGTCAACATCTTGATTCAATCCGATCGCAAACAGGGTCCCACGTGGGAGGATGTGGACTGGCAAGTTCGGTCCCATTCTATGCGAGTCAAGCTTCCCAGGGGATTCGAGTTGGATGTCATGTTTAAAGAAGATGATTTCAAGACTCTTTGGAATATTGTCAAATATACCCAGAAGTCGGAGAACAGTCTTCATCCCGAGGCAGGTGAAAGCCTTGTCTTCGAGAACACAGTCAAGGTCTTCCAATACATGGATCCTAGTACACAAAAGGCATTCCCTCCCGACCCCGTGGAAAGATGTCGCGTGCGCTTATTCGAGCGCTCCGTTACCGTCACAGAAGGAACAGGGACCCGCAACGCCCACCGTGGATTCCGATTGGCAGTTCTTACCAATCCTAGAGTGAAGACTCTGAGTAGTATTCGCCATATTCTAGGCAACGGGTCGCCGGTTGTGTTTGGTCTTTTGCGAGGCGAGGACGGTGCCCCTGCTCTTCTTCTCAAAGTTACTGAGGACGGCCGTACAAGGTCAATGCTCATGACTTTCCATGAGATCGAAGAGCGCACGCAAATGCACTCCGTATTGCTTGGCATGGCTCCACGCAATGGCGAAATTAAGTCGCCCGAGTTTGCCCTTAAATCCTACTGTATTGAACAGCCTGAAGATCACTTCAGTGGCCGGCCGCCTGTCAAGCATCTAGAGTTCCCGGCTGGAAGTGTGTTTGTCATTGACCAAGAGCATGACTATGTTGATCATGGCTATGGTCCGACGATTCTTTCGGAGAATTTGAGGGCATTTGTCTCGACTGAGTGGGGCTCTGTTACCGATCGTATCAACTTGGGTGAGTTCTAGGTTTTCATTTGGGTTTTAATTGAATGCTAATTTTGTTTAGGGCCTGGTGAATTGAAAGTCGGCTTGGACGTTCACCGTTCAACTAGCATGAGCTTGTTCCGCGGCGCGCAGCAGGATTTGACTCTTTCACTTGCGGATAACCTCATTGCCCCCGAGCTCCCAGGAAAGTTGGCAGGCTTCCTTGAGAAGATCACAGCTAAGCCCATGGTTCGCCGACTGGAGTTCCCCACAATGCAGGGTGTGTCTGCTTTCTGATTCTGGGCGCATACATGACTAACTCTCTTGTAGATCTGCATGCATTCGAGGCTGCCGTCACAGGCTTCCAGGTGTTGTATGATGGGTAAGTGGAACCCAGCCTTGTGGTCAATTCCCTGCTGACAAACCTAGCGTGGCTACGTCTTTCACTATTTCCCGTCGACGCAGCATGGTTCCCATATATAAAAAATGGGAAGCATCCCAAGCTCGAGTGCAGATCGTGCGACAAGAAAAAGTCGTTCAATTGCTTGCTTTCTTCGGGGAATTCCAGCACGGTACCTGCATGAACTTTGTCCTCAAGGGCACTGATATTATGGAGTCATTTGGCCGGTCTGGCAAGTTTGGCATCCGTATGGTCGATGCCAAATTTGCTCTCCCAAAGAAGGATGACGACCCTGCCTCCAACTTTGTGTGCCTTGATATGCCGGAGTATCCAATTGAACACGATGATATTACCATCACGTTCGATTCTGAAGCTAGTAAGTTCTCCTGAATAGCGAATAAAGAGCTTTGACTAACCACAGCCAGCCCGTGCGATTTTCAAGGCAGCTCTGCCTGGATCAGTGCGAGAGCCATCTCGCATGGGCTCCATTCGCCGATAATCCCCGCGATATTTTCCCCACATCATGTGATCACTTACGTGAGCGCCGATTACGTGATTGCGTGTTTTCCCCTCCCCGAGGTCGGACGGTGTAATTATATTTGAGACTTTTCTCTTGTACATTCGTGATAGCACAATTAGCCATGTCTTCCACTGGCGCTTCTACGCGCTCCTTGCATGCCGATGATGCCCTCAACCTTGTTACCGATGTCGCACCTCCTATGCATCTCTCCACCACATTTCGTTACTCAAATGATCCCTCCAAGCTAGTCCCGGCTGCTGATGCCACTGTATGAACCAATACCTACTGACTACGAATCCTGTCTAATGAGTGTAGCCCGACAATCCCTCCACAAACCATATCTACTCGCGCATGTCCGCGCCCAATCCAACCCGCTTTGAAACAATCCTCTCCTCTCTCCTCCACGGCCACACGATAAGCTACTCCTCAGGCCTCTCAGCCCTCCACGCAGCCCTCACCCTCCTCAATCCCCGCAACATCTCCGTAGGTGAAGGCTACCACGGCTGCCACGGCGTCATAGCCCTCTTCACCCGCCTAACAGGCCTAACCAAACACCCCCTCGACTGCCCTCCAGAAGCTCTCCAGAAAGGAGACGTCATCCTCCTAGAAACGCCAGTCAATCCCCAAGGAACAGCCTTCGACATAGCCTCCTACGCCGCAAAAGCTCATGCCCGCGGCGCCTTCCTCATCGTCGACTCGACCTTCGCCCCGCCAGGTCTCCAAGAACCCTTCGATTTCGGCGCCGACATCATCATGCATTCCGGCACCAAGTACTTCGGCGGCCACTCAGATCTCCTATCCGGTGTTCTGGCGACCAAGAACGACACCTGGGCTGCGCAGCTCAAACAAGACCGTCTATTCATCGGCTCCGTAATGGGCAATATGGAGTCTTGGCTCGGCGTCCGCAGCCTGAGGACTCTTGAAATCCGCGTCCAGCGCCAGAGTTCAAACGCAACAAATTTGGTCTCTTGGTTGGATTCTTCTCTGCGCGCAGAAAATCCCGCCCCGGACTCGGACGAGGCTGCTGTTCAGGCTGTGCTGGGGAGTATTCTGCATGCTTCGTTGCAGGATAAGAGTGATTGGTTGGCGAAGCAGATGCCGAATGGGTTCGGGCCTGTTTTCGCGATCAATATGAAGGAAGAGCGGTTTGCGAGGAATCTGCCTGCTTTGTTGCATTTCTTTCAACATGCTACTAGTCTTGGTGGGGTTGAGACGCTTATTGAGTGGAGAACGATGTCGGATGCTACTGTTGATCGGAGGTTGTTGAGAATTAGTGTTGGATTGGAGAATTGGGAGGATTTGAAGGAGGATTTGGTGGGTGCATTTAGGGTGCTTGCGAAGGATGCCTAGAGATTTAGAGATTTAGACAGAGAATTGTGCAAGGCTACACATGAAAACTACATAGTAATTGGATATCAAATTTTCCACTTCTATACAATTGTTGTATGAGACTCGCTTTTATACATCGGAGTATGCCGCTTTACCCCGCTGTGTTATCTGAGCTGATAGGAAGCCCTACTGGTCTTCTCAACTACACATCTCTCTTCAACACATCCATGTCCTCATTACACTGCAATTGATCAATCGCAACATGTCGCAAACATTCACAATCCACTATTTTGCAACAGCAGCGCAGTATACTTCGAAAAATACTGAATCTCTACCCGCCCCACTGAAACTGTCTTCCCTCTATGGTGAACTCGAAAAGCGGTACCCTGGGATCATCGAGAAGGTCCTCTCAAGTTGCGGTGTTAGTTTGGATGGAGAGTACGTTGATATTGAGGAGGATGTGGATGTTTTGATACAGGCTGGTGGGGAAGTGGCTGTTATTCCACCTGTGAGCTCGGGGTGAAGGGGCTCGTTGATATAAATTGATTCTGTGAACCTTTGGTCTACTTTTGACTTGTTCTATCTGATTGGTAAACGCATCAATTGATTAGAAAAAAAGACTATTAGTGCACACGCTATAACAATAAAAATGAAGGATAGATATCTGTCAACCCATCCGCCTTGTTTCTCGATTTAAGCAACTCTCCGTCCGCTTGCCGTCGTATTCGATATAATCGCAGCCCCAATGCCACTCAATTACTCAATTACTCTGCACTCTTTGCAGCAAGAAGCTTCTTCTTCTGCCGCCACAATAAGCCGCTAGAAATAGTCGAAAAGAAAAACAGAACACTTGAATGAAATCAGCATACTCCAAACAAAAGCCAGGTACGGAAACAACTTACCAAAGCGCAATACTCAACCCCCAGATAGCCTTTGTTTCAAGACAAATTGCCTTCGAAGCCCCAATAAATGCAACGTAGTCGATCTTCCCGCTGATATGGGCAATATAGCTCGACAACCGTGAAGCAAATGCATAAATGGTTGCGTCGGAATCACCCAACTCCGCCAGTGTTGAACACTTCAAGTACGAGAGTGGCTTGCCGACGATGACAGCGACAACAATTAGTGCGATGAGCAGGAGTAGGTCCAAAACTGAGATTATAAAGAATGGTAGGATGTCATCCATGTATAGGATTGCTGTGATGATGCAGTAGATTACAGCAATAGATGTCTGTGAATGAGGGAGGCGGTCAGTGGGATCTTTATGTCGAGGCTTGAAGTTAGACTGTAGGTCAATAAGAGGAGTGGACATACCACGCTGATTGTGCCGATTAGGATATTGGGTGGGGTGCCGTTGTTGGAGACGATCACGCTGATGAATTTGGCCGTCATGCCGACTACGGCGATCAAGGAGCAGGTTTGGAATAGGCGGGCAATTTGAAAGGTTGCGCCTAGAGCTCCGTAGCGAGGCATTTTGATGGGGATGTAGTTGAAAGAAATCTATAGTCGAAAGAGTGGTGGTGGTTTTCGGGTTATTATTTGTAGATAAGTCGATATTCGAATCTCAAGGAGTGATGCGGTAGATAGATATAGTCGAGAGAAAAGCTTTTGAAGACTTGAACAAAAGAGAAGAAGAAGAAAAAGAACAAAGAGAGTGTGTTCTGAATGAAAGTGAAGTTGATTGTCAGATTGAAGACCAGGCCGGTACGGCTTCTTTATAGAACCAACAAAGCAGCTGGTTTAACAATGACCTCAGATCTCCGAAATCTAGACCAGATTAAATTAGCACTTGCGAGTCTAGATCCTGCTTTCCGTTTACTCCTAAGACGGGCTATTCTTTGTGCGTTACAGATTGTCTGGGGAACAAGCGCCCAATAGACTCGTGGCTTTGAGCTGTCTGCCGAATCCAGCGATCGGCATGAATAGTGAAGATATTGTGGACCTGTAAGAGCTATAGCTCTTTGACACTGGAGATATTATCGAGGCGATAATAATAACAATAGAGCAATCGAGATCTATGGATGAAAATAGTGGTTCCACCTTGATGCATCTGGGCGCTTGGAACGAAACCCTAACTTCCTCCGGGCGCCTCTCAGCCACCCGTTCCCTCAACACATGGAAGTCTGAAGCAGGCGCTTAGTACCAATGAGGGGACTCGGGCTATGCATAGTAGATCTTGTTTCATCACTATTTTATTGAGCCTCTGAGATTAGAGTGTTTATCTTCAGAGCCGCTTCTTCACAGTCAACAATATGTGGGCGGATAGCTTGCGATACATCTATTTTCAACATTTTCTTCTGATCGACTCGGAATTAATAGATAGATTAAGTCTTAGTAAACACAATTATAACAATAGATGCATATATACTTGAAGCAGAGCGATTACTCATTCAGTCTCCAGCCGCCGCTGGTCCGTTTCTGGAAGAACCCATCGGGGTCGTAACGCTTTCTTGTCTGAAGAGCCAGTTCTTTGGAGGCTGGACTGATGCGACCCCAGTAATCCTGACGGTAATAGGCGTCGTTCATAAACAACGGTCGGTACACATCGGGGAGAAGACCATTGTTGATGTTTTTCTGCACAAGATTGTCCAATCCCTGGTAGAGTTCAATATTAGCTGCGTCGATCTTTCCATCGTCAATGGATAGTCCGTAGGAGAAGTCAAGTTCGATGAAGATGTAAGGTTGATCGGCGGGAACGTCGAGAAGGTCCTGGTATTTGTTAATTGACTGTACTTGGTATTTTTAGGTTGTGTGTCTTACTCCGCCGCGGTCCTTGGCCTTTTGTGAGAATGTTCTGGGCACAGGCTGGAAAGCAATTGAGCCTATGACACCGGTAACTCCAATGACTGATTGGGTCACGTTGAACCAGTGGTCGTAGTACTCTTGAAGCACCCCTGAGCCCACGGTCTTGTTGGGCAGAGGGGTGGTCTCGGTGGCGATAGTGTAGCGTTGTCCACTAATTACCAGTTAGCTCGGGGATCTATATCAAGTACTCGCGTTGCTTACTGGAGAATAAATTGGTCGTTGTTCTTGAGTAGGTCGTAGTAGGTGTCCCAGGTTTTAGCAGTGGAGGTATGTTTAATGGCAGTGAACTCGTCGAAAACCCCGGCGGGCGGCTCGGGGCCATCGTAGAAGACGAACATAATCCAGAGATCAACGAGCAGGCCGTGCTCCGAAGTCAAAATAATGGCTGCCTTGTCATCAGGGTACTCGTCGACAAAGTTGCGCAGCGCTGTGAGGAGCTGGGGAGTTTTGTCGGATGTGAAGATGTAGTTGCCACCCCAGACCTTGTGGTCCTGAGGGTGAGTCTGCATGGTGTATGCAGTCACGACTCCGAAGTTGTTACCTCCGCCTTTCAGACTTGCAAAGAGGTCTTTCGAATGTTAGAAGTAATTCCAATATAGACGTAGCTTTACTTACCTGTGTTTTCTGTCTCGGTTGCGTGAACAATAGTGCCGTTGGCGAGAACGACTTCATAATCAACGACATTGTTGGCAGCCCAACCGTATTGAGTGCTGAGGAAACTCATGCCGCCTGCAAATCATTAGATCAAAATTCAGATCTCGAGACTGAGTCAATCATACCGCCGAGCATATATCCACCAATTCCAACTCCACCAAGACGTCCTCCAACAACACAGCGACCAGTACCATCGAGGCCCTTTTGAGCCTCTTCCCATGAAAGACCAGGGCCAATGATGGCAGTCTGATCTTCGGGATTATAATCAACTTGATCTAAGTTCTTAGTCGAGACCAACAGCCCATCTTGGATACTAGCAAATCCATTGTTAGGCATGTGACCTCCACTCTTGACTGCGCTTCATAGTATTAGCTTTAATTCTCACTTTGAAGGAGGGAAACACAAACAAGAGAGTTTCCACATTGTGCAAGTTCTTTATGACTTGTGCCATCTCTGCTGCGCTGGACGGAGCTGCAATGCATGTCGGCTTGAGGTCGCCACATGCTGCGGACCAGTACTTTGTCAGATCGCTGGTGTAGTCCAGTGTGAGAGGGTACTCGATGTCGATTCCGCCTTGTTTGAGAGTGGAGCAGATATCCGCCAACGCCTGTGGTGCGAAGGCGAGGGATAGCGCTAGAGCGCGCCATCCATTGCTTCCGAGCATCTTGCGGGGGAGATGAAAGTTATTATATATATGATATGCAAAGAAACAAAATAAATGAAAGATACACAAGGTCGGCGAAGTAATGTAGGAACACAAGCCCTGACAGATATGGGATGAGGAATTCAAAGTGCGGGACTCTCGGTATATAACCCTAAATAGCTACAGTATAGCCTAGCTCAGGAGACTTCACAATCAGGGTATCCTTCAGGCCACCCCTCTTGGATCCTCTGGGATGGTGGACCCAACAGTAGATAGATCCACCATATTGAGAAAACAATCTTCCGCAGAACCACTCTTCCGCCATCCAACCGAGCCGGGCCCACCGATCTAGCCTGGTTGGGTAGGACCCCGATTGCTTACTCCGAGCTCGATTGAACATTGAAGGAGTTCATCGCTATGGTCACTACCGTGTGGGGGTTCGGCAATGTAGAGTCTGTAAATAGGAGGCACATGGTAATTGAAAGATGAAACCTCGGATATTCCATGAGTGCTGAATAATGGCAATCCAGTGAGGTTTGCGCTCAGATCAGACTTCTGCGTAGCCGAATGCCAATCTTGCGCCGATCTGCAGGGATTTGGGGTAATCCTAACGGCAGACAAGGGGTAAATGGGATATCGCGTGCAACGACAGGCCTAATAACCAGGAAATTTGAAAAAGAATCCGAGGTGTCAATGCTTTAGCGACACCAAGCTGCGCATTTTGAGTATATGCTGGTGATCGTCAGATCATCCCTATGGCTTTTGACTTTAGACAGGAACTGACATGCTAACCGATATTACTCTGTATAGTTAAATTGGCTGTACGGAGTAATTCCGGGACAAAGGATCTGTAATAGTTCAGCCACAGTGCGAAAAAAAGGAATAGCTCGAAAACTTTTACAGAATCAGCTCACCCGTATCCATCGCGCCGAGAAATCCAGTGGAGCAAAGTGAGACAATCCAACAGATCGACAAGTTGGATTTCGGGCCACTCTGAATTGAGTCGAAAAAGTGGAACTTGCGGGGGATTTTGCTTGAAAGGTTCCTGTTCCTGCTGCTGTGAGAAAAAAAAAGTACTTCAAGCTTAGACCAGCTCGCTTAGACGGACGAGGAAATGATAATCCTGATCTATCAAGTTTCTTGTTCTTTAGATTCTTAAAAATTGTATGCTCCTATGCGTTGTGTGATCTTCCTGCTATCAATTAGTCAAACATGCCATCACATGAGTTTCGCCCTTCGCTCCGAATGAACTCTTGGCCGAGGTGGGCCTTTATACGATAATTAGTGATTACAAACGATTGCGAATACGTGATTTGTCCCTTTCTTTTAGAACTTTGAGGAATCCGTCGTGATCTTCGCTAACAACACTTCCGTTAGAAAAAAAATAGTGTAATGATGAAGATCTGGGGAGTTGGATCGACAGGGTCATTTTGCTGAACCCACCCAACGTCCATAGTTATACAATACATATAATACTGAAATAATAATAATAATGATGATGATAATGATAATGATATTGAAACCTCCAAGATAGTACAGAAGCAGGCTATAGCGCATAAGCCATCCACGGATCTTGCGTCAGAATTCCAGTTCCACAGAATGTACTAAGTGCACTGGTGCACGAGTCGCGGACTAAATCCTTGTCTGCAAATCGCCGATGTTTCGGAGCAGTTCGTCGGGATTGTATGTAGTTACGTAAGCCCCAGGGTTTGGGGTCCAGGGATTGTTGTTTCTTGACAGGTCTGTGGGCATGAGATTGTATATTGTAGCTAATAGACCGACCACTAACTACACTACAATCCATTGGTAAATAAAACTTATTTTATCCATTCTTTGTGATCACTTTGTCCCACTTTTTCTATCAATCTATGATATGAAGAATGTTACACCTAGCACTTCCTCTTTGACCTGTTCAGTGAGGTGCTTTTGTCAGGAAGGCTCTAACCCCGGGTGAATCCCGTCGCGGCATCGAAAAAAGGAGTCCATGAACTGGGATGACATCGTCTTCGTTAGTTTTGTAGAGATGGATCTTGGGCGCTCCTGGGCGATGGAGGTGCGCAATGGCACGATATAATTCCATCCAGGCCAAGCTAAATGCCGACATTGTTCGAGGGTCAGAGATGGTACAGCTTGGTGTGAAGAAGATTGCGAGTTCCAAACTTACTGTTGTCCGAGGCACGGTCTGGAGCCTTTTGCGAACGGAACGAACTGTGTTTTCATCTCCTGCAGCTTGTCGGGGGAAGAATTGAGCCAGCGGTCCGGTTCGAATGAATATGGATCAGTGAAGACTGATGGGTCCATGTGCATCCAGTAAGTAGTCATAGACACGGCTGTCTATGTTGGATTGTCAGATCACAGAATAGAACACGCATTATAGTTTTGTTGTACTAACTCCTTTGGGAATCCTCCATTGATTGTAGTATAACTCTTGGTCTGAGACCCGCGGGGCTCGGAGCATATTACCAATTGCTAGTCTATGGAGATCGTTAGCAAAACGAGACAATGGACGAAAAGAAGACAAAAAACAAAGAAGAGGAGGAGGAGGAGGATCCCACCGTAGACCTTCCTTAATACAAGCAGAAAGACACGGAATTTTCTCGAGTTCTCTCCATGTCACGGAATCGCTCCGTGCAAATACCGGACGCAGGGCCTCGCACAGAGTGTTTCGCTTGTCGTCATCTAGGCAGAGGAAAGCAACAATAGTCTCGATGGTTCGACCCGAATTGTATGTTCCCACTTGTTGAATAAGCTAAGGCAAGTAAGATTAACCACTCGTTGTCAGATGTCGGGGGCAAACTGTTTTACCTGTGCCACTCGGCTGCATGACTCGATCCCGTACGGCGTATCAGTACGATCGCTGTGAACAAGATGATCGAATACCGTTGTATCTGCCCGGTTTCTTGCTTCCCCGGCTGGGCGTGATTTCGAGTTCAAAACTTCTCGTCTTGCTTTCTGCTCATAGTCAGCTAAGAGATCGAGAGTTGTAGTCCCTTAAACATATTTACATCATCCCAGATCCTCCATTCAGTCGTTCGTTCCATGATAAACCTTATCAATGGAACTGTCATTGATCTATCATTAGTTAGTCCGTGGGATGTCCGGTCAACTGCTTGATGAAGGAGCGAGCCTAACTTACCTTGCTAGCCATGGAAGGTGGGCAAAGAGTGGAATAGCCAACAGACCTCGTTTAACATTTTCATACCTATATCCTTCATTAGTGTCTTCTACTGACTCTCGTAATGGAACCTTACCAAGGGGCGTTGAATTCAGGATCATTTAAAAAGTCGCTTGGATCTTCGAATAGAATTGACGAGATAACATCTAGACGAAAAATCTCATCAGACACAAGCCATGATGTGTAAATAGTGGCTTTTCAAGATGATACCCCTTACCATTTGTGTATGAATTAAAGGCGTGCGTCAAGTTTACAATGACTGGACTTTTCGGTTCGGTATTGACGCTGGCCAGCTCTTCCAGTTTCTGACCAAGCTTGAGGACACATGCGTCGACTCTAGATTCGACCCGTGTGATACCAGCGTGGGAGAAGAACGGCTTCAAAGGTGCTATGCTAGCTCGATGCATGTCATGATCTATTGCGAGAGCAGTCATATCTGGGAGTAGTTTAGCAGGGCGATAAGACGCAGATGCGAGATCGAAAGTCAAGTTGTCTTGCCTTCAAAACCAGTTCCCCGACAGAAGCGGTGGTAGCCATGACTCTTCCTGACTGCAGTTGAGACATAAAGTTGGTCATAAAATGATGCATCGTCGATATGGAGTTCATCTGGGGAGATGCGAACAATTGGTCCTAACCGCTATCAGTTAGAACGGTAGGCGCTGATTTATTCCAACTATATGAACGCACCATATTCATCATGTAGTTCTTTGATACGTTGATAGTATTTCCCAGTCAAAATCCAGTCGTAGTAGAACTCATACCAGAATGTAACTGCCGCGAGTTTGGGACCGGGGAATGCGGCAATTGGGCTGAGCCATAGGCGGATAAAAGCCAAAGAAACAGTACATAACAGTCCCAAGAAAATGAAGATAGTGATTATGTCGGTGTATGCGATAGCTGGATATCCCAAAAAGGAAATACTGCCGAAGATAGAGTCAGACATTGTGAGTGGGTGATGGGTAGGGTAGCCAGATACCAAGTAGGATCGCGTGTTTTCTTATATACCTCTGGTTTTAGATTACAACAGTTACGTAGTATCTACTATTGTCTCAACATTAGGCGGCTTGTTCTAGGATCAATTGCACAATGGCCACTGCTATAGAACACGAGAGATATTGACTTTTTGTCTATGACGATCATGATCAATGTCAATATTAAGTTCAATTCCGAACTACGAGGTGTTCTTATCAAGTATCTAGAAAGATCTGCCATTTTTGTAACACAATAGGAAGTAAGGTGAGTTGTAACTCGATTTTATGTCTGGTGATATGCAAGGGATAGTGATAGATGCACCAGGAAAACATGACCCGTCCACATTTAAACTACTTAGTAAGCACCTTGGGCAGATGTGACCAGCCAGTGCTTACTGCATTTCATTGATTCTAAGCATGAAGGAGGGAGAAAGAAGCGAGGGATCAAGGCAAGAAATGTGGCGCATTTGGGGGTGAGAATAATGGTTGTTCAATATGAAGCGAAATCTGGTTGATGGATAATTACAAGCACAATAGCGATATGGGAGTATGTTATTCTAGATTTAGACCCTTTGATATCAGCATTGGGGTCAAGTGCCGGATCACATGTTGCGGCAATGGCCAAGCTGCAGCTCTCAACCACTGGCATTGCTGGTTCAATCCGTCATAAATTTAACCCGATCAGGCAAGGAAATACAGCAGCACCAATTGAAGTCGCAACTCCAATGTCTATGGGCGAATACCCATGTTCATACACATTCTGCGAAGGGTCTCTTTGCATAGTTGTGTCATATGCATCAATTTATTGTAAATCGTAAATAGACTCTCTGAGACAAGCCAATGAAGAACAGCCAACGTCACAATGAGTGGTCCTGCATAGCAGTGTGGCTGGCTGAGCTAAAATGAGACCTAACCTCAGGAAGCTGATGAGAACATTGGGCGGAGAGATTGGGATTCAGTCCACAACTTTGATCGTCCCGTGTGAAGGAAAGGGTAGGAAAGATCAGCTTGAACCCCTCTTAGTGAGTATGCACAGAAGCCTGGGGGCGCAAAGAGAGCCCAATCACATCACCAATTGGATCAGTGGACAGCGATGTGACATTTTATAGCGCTTTGATATTTTATTTATGCCATAGGTCTTGGTTTATAAGTGACTTTAGACAAAGCATAGCTCGTAATCCCACGATATAGCGGTTTGCATACCATGTTTGATTGCGGCTGAGATACCAAAATATGGGTCTGGCGTAGCATCATGCAGAGCACAGTCTAGTTTTGACCCCTACGTAATCCCCCTCATACCGATAACCTTCCTTCTGTTAGCAGTATATAGATATATAAGCTAAACAAAAAAACAGCGTCGGTCTGAAATGTAGACCTGAAGATTATAAATTGAATTACACAAGGCGACACAACTAGCAATCAATTATAATATACGATTCGAAGTGGTTTTTGATGCAGGGACATATTACGCTCTCCGGACCTTGTTCCGCGTGAAATTGATGGTAGACATTTACAATATTGCAGAAAACTAGTGTGTTCATGCTTTTATATACTTCTCAACTAGATTATGATTGGTCAGACCATTTTCAGACCACGTGACGATAGCAAAATACCGCCCTAGGCGGTATCATAATTGCAGGCAGAATTGACCAGTTTTACATCGATTCGAACAATTGTCCCGGATAATGCGATAAGTCTGGCCATGTCACTTATGGGGATAAGGGCTTTGCAGAAGCTGCCAACTGCATATAGATCTCCTGCGCTCTGCAAATGGCCGCAGGTGCGCGCAAGATGTCTTCTCAACGCGCCCGCCACTCCCTCGACCTTGTCTTGGGGGCGACGCTCGTTGAATACAACGAAAACGTACAGGGCGAACGAAGCTACTCCCGCCGACAATGAGGTATGTAGGACTACAGGGAAACCTGAGCCACTGGTTAACCTCTTTCCAGTCGCAGGAGCAACCGAACGATCTGGAAAACCCCCAGGAAAATCCCATTCGCTCTACTATCGATAGCAACTTGCTTCTCAGAAATGAATTCGAAACGCATGGGGACATCAGAGAATATTTACGCGGATGGCAGAAAGTCAACCCCAACATCCTGGACCCTGTCCGCAAAACAAGCCCCGGTCAATTGACGCAACTACCGCCTCAATCTGTTGGCACCATGCCAAACGGCCAAGATGGTGCGGATGTCTGGGGTGACTCGAACAGACCAAACCGGGAGAGCTTGGACAAGGAAGACTTCGAAGGCGATCATCTGGAGCCCGGCGATCTCGTTGCCAGACTGGGTTCGGATGGAGTATTCAATTACGCGATCTACGTGCGGTCCGTTCACAAGCAGAAACAATTCTACAGTGCCACTGGCAATTGGCGCATTTGCTCGCCATTGGAGCTGGATTATGCCATCAAAGGTTTCGCTCCGCCTGAATTGCTCGAACCTTTGAAGCCTTGGTTCCCGGATACTGAAGCTATTGTCAGCACAGAATTCCAGCTGGCTCCTGAAGGTGGCCTGCCGCGCCCGCTGGGTGCCCCTCTGTTGAATATGATGAACAACTTCAAGACCCATATTTTGGCATTTTATAGGGAGAACTCCAAGGTTCTGGATGATCTTCACAATCTGGTAGCAGATGATTCAGAAGTTCTGTGCTTGACCATTGAACAGCTGACAATGAATGTCCTTGGCATCGAGGAATCGGAGTTGACCAGCGTCAACCTGTTTGCTGTTCACCAGGCCGTTCGTCGACAACCTTTCCTCATCGAAAAAGACACGAGCTCTTTGTTTAGCCGGATGTATCTGGTGCAACCGAAAAGGATTTCTAACATTGTCACGCAAGTTGTCGACTGGACCCATGAACACCAGGAACATTGTGTTCGCAATATCATGGCGAAAGGCTCGCAAAAGTCGATGAACGAGCACCCGATGCAGCAGTTCATCGCCAAGGCACAGCGGTTGATCCGTCTTAGCAGAAGGATCCGGTCGCCCACCATCATGTCCAGTGTTGGCCCATCCTCTCAAAGGTTCCTGCCTGGCCAGGACGGAAATCCAATGGTGTACCGTGAGATGCCTACTGAAAAGTTCAATGCCAATGATCAGATGATTATTGAGTATTTGCAGCTGTACGCAATTCCTACCACCATCATGCCGTCTGGCACCCTGAGATCAACTGCAACTCACATCATGCGATCAACGGGCATGTACAATACTCTTGGTTTGAGTGAGGCCTCAACGCGGCTGCTGCTTCAAGAGCTTGGTGTTATCGCACCTTGGGAGAACATGTTCCCCCTTAGCCAATATCTGATGCTTCCAGGCCACGGCGTATCACTCCAGAAAGATCTGGAGTTAGAGGAGATCGAGCAGACATGTCGTAACCTCAGTGCTGAGCAACTGCCAGATTCCATGCAAGACTTGAGAAAGGACTGGGGTGATCTACCTGTGTATTGTGTAGACGATATAACCGCGCAAGAAATTGATGATGGTATATCACTGGAGCCAATTCCAGGTTCAAACAATACATTCTGGATACATGTCCACGTTGCCAATCCAACAGCTTTCATCAAGCATGATGATCCCATTATTCAATACGCAGGCTCGCGGCTGTTCACTTCCTACCTCCCAGAACGAACTTACCCTATGCTTCCGAACGATCTCACGGAGCCTCACTTCAGTTTGGCTGCTGGTCGACCAGTGCTCACGTTCAGTGCCAAGATGAACTTCCGAGGTCAGATCTTGGACACCAAAATCCAAAACGGAACGATCCGGAATGTCATCAATCTTACGCATAAGACACTGCGTGACTTCCTCGGTTCTGATTCAGACGAAATCATAAAGCCGTTGGTTGTAGGCGGCGAGTACTCAAGCCCACAGGCACCTGCAGACAAAACAGTCCGAGAGCATCTGCGCCTAGAGGAGAAAGAGAATTTCCACATCTTGCGTCAGCTCATGCTTGCATTCCACAAAGCCCGCAAGGCCAACGGCGCTATGAACTCCACCCCTCTCGCCCCAGCACTCTCCGTCTCGGTCCAGGCAGGCACAGACAAAATGCAACCTTACGAGCTGCAAGCCCAAGAAGGAAGGTACTATCTTGGTGACCCAATCATCCGCCTCGACGTCCATGACGAGTATGATCCGTACGAAGTTCGCGATGAATCCAGAGATAATTTGATCGCCCTAGTCATGAACCTGGCCGGACACGTTGCTGGCGAGTTCTGTGCCGCCCGCAATATCCCCGCTATCTACGATGGAACTTGGTACGACCCCGAATACGGACGTGTCACCAACAAGAACATCAATACTTTCGGCGGCGAGGGCTTCTTCGAACTTAGTGCCCCATTGGCTCACTCCTCTACCACCCCGATTTACCACCACCCTCTAGGTCTGCAGACCTACCTCAAGAGCACGAGTCCGCTGCGCCGGTACACTGATATCATCGCGCACTACCAGATCGAAGCCGCGCTGCGCTTTGAACACGAGCACGGCAGGAAGTTCGACGCTCTCAAGGACAGTCCCGACCCCGAGATTGATCTCGCGCAGAGCGAGTCCGATCCTGATCTATCCATCGACACCCCCTCCACTCCACCTTCTATCCTCCCCTTCTCCAAATCCGCCCTCGACGCCTACCTCTTCCAAATACAACCTCTCCGCGCGCACCTCCGCTACCTAGACAGCTACTCTTCCCAGCATTGGGCCTGCATGCTTCTTTTCCGCGCTTACTATTTCGCGGAATGTCCTCTCCCAGCCACGTTCCCCTGTCTGCTACGCACACCCCGTGCCAAACCCAGACATCTGGATCCAGAGTATGCCGGTGTCATCACCAACCTTGGTGTGAATTGCGCCGTTACCATCCCGGCGGACTTCCCGGATAAAGACAAATTGGACATTTTCTGTCTAGTTGAGGCTCGTATCACGGCGGTTGATATGGCTACTTACCAGGTTACGCTTGAGGCGACCCGGTTTGTTAAGCCGTTCGAGAGAACGGGTGAGTGGGCTTGAGCCTGCTTGCCTTGTACAATACTGTATTATATGCATCTCCCAAAGGCGCGAACTTGTATAATTGAAAAATCAAAACTATAACTGGACTTTCAGGCATGCAATGAAGCTCAATCGAATCCTCGGCTGTGCTGAATGAAGAATAGGAATGGAAATAGTTCAAGTCCTGTCCATCACACCTGCAGACTGGAGGTTCTGCTCCAGCTGCTCGGGCCCATTCTTTCTTTCCTGCATTGAGGTGTCGTTCCTCGGTATGTAGAGGTACAAAACTTCAAGCACCAGTGCACCAAACGTAGTAAAGCTACATATGTATGCAATCAGCTATGATCATGACCCGCCATGCCACATCAGGAGTTCGACTTACAAGGCAATGAAGCTGAATGCTTCGGCAGCATACTTTCGACTGCAAACCGTCTCCCCGTTCCAGCGGTGAACCCTACAACTAGTTTGGTTGAAATTCTGAGCCAGGAAGATGAACGAAGTGAGCCACCTAGAGCGGTGAACGTTAGCATTAATTCTATACTTCCCAGGGTGGAAGATTGGAATCAGTTCAGATGACAATGCTTACAGGTAAGAAATCACTGCATCGGTCAATAGCAGAGGGAGAACGTGCCATCTACGACGATTGGCGACACAGCTTGTAGTCAACGTTATGCCGTAGACGATTGGAGTTAGGACGCCCTAGTTTGGTCAGATTGGTCAAATGGGTATTTCGAAAACTGCACGACACGTACTATCACTAGGGAAAAGATCACAGTGAGGGTTTTGGTGTGAGTGACTGCCCAGCCTGTGATGCCGATGACGATGATCGAGCTCACGCATTGGATTATATGTGCGATGGTTGATACCGTGCCACAGGGGTGTTCATAGAAGCTTGCCATTGGAAAAGTTATAATAATAATAATTCAGTTTGAAGAAGTAGGAATTCTGTTTATGGGAATAGCCGGGTATTTATTGTATAAATCTCGGAAATGGATGATATCACCACTTCTACTCGAAGCTGGCCAGGTTCATTTTTTGCGAACAGTATTTCATTGGTCGAATAGTAATATTATGTATTTTGTAAATTAAAATAAATGTGTAGTAAATAATAAATCTAAAATCTATATGACTAGAAGTCAATGGGACGGTTCCCCGTCACACTACCAGGGGTACTAGTACCAGGCCACAAATACTTTTCGCCCTGGGGAACACGTTTCTTAGTCCGGACAGAGGGCAGCAAGTCAATAACAAAGGAAAAGACAAAGAAAGCGAAGATAAGTGCAGCAACTGCTTCGGTTAGCCTGGGTCAATGCGGGAAACCTGGATAGAACTGAACATACCCCATTCCAAAACAGCAGATACATTCTTTCTGTTCTTGGTTTTGGCGCCCATGCATACACCAAATCCAATTGCGACGCCGATTTCACCAACGATAAAGAGTGCTTTGATGGCAAAGCTGACGAGCAAGATTCGGGCTTGGGGATGGTAGAATCGGCCGATTTGCAAGTATTCCAGACATACCAGGATGGCGCAGATCACGTAGCTCACGCTGAAAACAGTCAGTGGTGTTCTTTTTCTCTTCCTTTTTTTGGCTTTCGGGGAGATAACAAGCAACATACATGAACATAATTAAAAACCCGTAGTGTTCGTGTTGGTGATGTTTCGTGTCGAAGATAGACAGCAAGATTAACCCCAGAGCTCCAGTGATAGAGAACGCAATAGATCCAATGGCACAGGCTTTGTCGAATCGTCCCTTATTCCTAGCTAATTGGCCAGCGTGTCGAAGCCAACGCTCCGACAAGAGAGACAGATCCATGAAGACAACTGTCACTGCACTACCGGCAATAAACAGCGGCTTGATCCCTTCGGCACCTATATGCGAAATGTACCTGCTCGGCTTAGTCGCGTTGTCGGGAACATTATAATGTAGCGATACTCACGGAATAGTCTCCCCAGCACTCATGGTGGAATAATGCGGCTTTCCATCTGCCGCCCATGCTCCAAGCATGGCAATCAACGTGGCTACAGTCTTGTTAGTCGTCGTATATATACAGCCGTGGAAGATCTCTGAGATCCGTACCTAACCACACGCATCCTGAGATGACGGGGAATACCCAGAAAGAAAGAATCCACATGGCTACTATGCGACCCCCGGGTGCCTGAAATCTTCAAATCGAGAACAATCTTGGACTGGGGAAAGAGATTGCTTTATTTGCAAGGGATGAGATTCAGATTCGATCCTGTGCAAGATTCTCAGGTACAAAAAGCCAGGGGCCGCAAGTAAGGGGAGGACCACACCAATATCCCTACTTCGTGCTTAGTTTAGATTAGAGGTGATACCAAAGATCGGGTTGTACTAACTTTGTGGGCCTTTGGCTGCGAAAGGGAGACCGCCTTGGGAATCACCGAGCCCTTGAGAGCCTCCGATCGACGCGGAAGTGTCGGATGTTGATGACATCAGCATAACAGTGGGCCTCACAATCTTTATTCTTCGAGTTCTATGCACTTAATTCTATAGAACAGTATACTTGGTGTATTTAATTAAGTATATACTGATGCAGTATTCATGCAAGACATGAAAATCATCAAGTCATAGCTTTTAGTTCCCGCAACGCCACAAAATGTTAAAAATCACAAACTGTAAGAACACGAAGATACGAAGACGCCAAAAACTTCACAGATTCTCCATCGCCCGAATAAGAGACTCCAACGTCTGTCCACTAACAGCAGTAGCAGTAGCGGTAGCAGGATCAGAAGAAGGAGAAGGACTAACACTCCTAGCAACCCTCTGCACAACATAATCCGCCGAAAGCGAAGCACTATCCTTCGCCGACCAAAGATCACTATTCAAATGCTTAAAAATAGCAACCACCCTCAAAGGAATAAGAGTCGGGTCGGGATCATGGGATTTGAGGACGAGTTCGATCGTTCGCAGAAACGCTTTGCATAGTCTGCCCCAGCCGAGACTCATGTGCCACAGGCCCACGACGCAGCTTTCGAGGACGAGCGTCCATTTCGGCTCGTGGGTCGAAAGTCGGGATGTTGCGTGTACGCCGCCGAGACAGAAGTAGTGGAGCATTACGATTGGGATAGATTTCCAGCCGTGGCGGTGTTTGAAGAGCAGGATTAGCGAGCCGATTGTTTCCATTGCGTTTTCTTTGATGCTTTCGAAGTCTGTGTGGGAGGTGCTGGTTGATTCGAGGGGTGGGTGGGTGGTCATTATTGTGCTTAGGGATATTAAGGTTGCTTGGTAGTAGAGGCTGAGATTGTGAGAACTAGGAGTTAAAACTTGGAGAATAATGCCGACTCGACTTACTGTAGACAGAGGATATGTGGGGTAGTATTATGCTCTGGCTTGACGGATTTCGGCAAGCTGATATTCCAGTTGACGAGCCGTTGATATATCTGGCAGCAATAATCTTGATCATCATCGCTCATGGAAGGTCCCTGGAATTGCAGGGAGAAGAAAGCAATCTCGTTCACAATGGCTGTCAGTGCACTTCGGAACTGGAGAGTAGTATAATAGTTCGGTCGAGACGTAGGTGACTCGAAAGGATATGGGGACCATTCAATATGCTCATCAAGTCTTGCTGCCTGTTCTGGCGAACAGCGCAGGGGCGGAGGTGTTAGCCAGGGGGACACTTTTCGGTACACCTGGGAGGCCAGTCTATTTTGCGGTCAGCATGGTCAATAATTCCATAGAAAGTGAAGCAGATTTCTTACGTCTGGACATCGAATATCGCCCAAGACACCATCTCTTGGGACAATTCTGATGGCGACAGATCATTTTTATCGTCATTGTTCCCATTTGATCGGGATAGGTCGGATGGCATATGTAGACCCTGTTGAGAATAGGATTTTGCCCCATTCATGATAAATTGTGTACCCAGTCGATCAACACCAAAGGTACAGGATAGTAACCCTAGCAGAATCCCGGATTGGATGGTAGGAAGGTCCCGCTTCCCCTTCTCGGTTTCCCAGAGCGGTTTGATTTGATCGTAGAGCTTTTGCCCGAGCACCTTTTCCTCCCTTCTATCGGTGATCTGGTTCAATTTATACGAAAAGCTCTAAGAAGAGTTAGAATCAGAATAGGGAATGCCAGGTCAGTGTCAGAAACCTACTATTCCAAAAAAGAGCAAAACATGCACTAGCAAACGAGAACAATGGCTTCCATTGTGGGTTTCCAAGTCCTGGAGAAACGTGTCCTGGTCAATCAAATTCCACGTTGGGTTTTCCCATGTGAAATAGAATGACAGCAGATGACTTGCGGTGTCGTTTGCCATGAGGGAAGTCCAGTATTCGATGGAGTTCACTTTGATAGGAGGTTCCTTGAGAATTGGTCGCAATAACTTGGCATCTGCCGACATGGAATCAAAGAACATATGCCCCAATGAGATCCTTGATCTTGGTATTGGAATATGATGCCTCTTCAAAGACTCCGAAGCAAGGAAGTCCCTAAAAGTCTCTGGCGATCTCTCAAAATGATTCTGTTGACGATTCGCTTAGCCAGAGAAGGCGGAATTTATCTCAGTTCGGTGGCAAACCTTGAAAATATCATTAATTGATATATTCGCATGCATAGTAGCTTCTGATATAATATCGCCGAGCAATGCTTCATAGAGTTGAGCTTTTTGCTGCAGACTTTGAAGCTGCAACCGCTGCTTGTCTCGTTTTGGGGTTGTGTAGGCGCAAACCCGGTTCATTCGGTGACAGGTCTGGCACCTTGGGCGTTTACCATTACATTTGGCCTTCTTCGCCCGACACATAACACATGCGCTTGGAGTGCGCAATAAGTTTATCTCAGCAGGTCCATTGAGTAAACGGGGGATAGCAACCTTGCCCGTCCCTTCCGTGGGGGTGAGACTTGACGGGCTGTCAGAAGGATCCGAGGAGCAGCTCATCTGTCCAATATGTCTGAAATCAAATGACTATGAAGGTGCACCGGATAAGCGAGTTCCGCCTTTCTGTTAGTCGTTCATTGAAAGGTGGCACACAATCGTGGTCTTTTCGAGATTTGCTCTTAGCGGGCCCTTCTACATATTGAGTTGCCAAGGCCGGCGAGATGCAGTCACGTGCCATATTGACAAATGCAGACATGATAGTGTACATGCTCATGTTATGAAAGACTTCGAGTATTAAGAAAGGAGGAAGCTTGGACATCATGAGAAGTGAGAAAGGGGTGATATATAATCTTGAGCCTAGAAGCAACATCAAGTATGGTGTCAGGTGATACGCGCTATTGAGCTCTATCCAATACAATACTTGCAAGTGTATATATATTATATGTTTCTAATGTTTTTAGAATATTTCTTTTGAAATTATTGGCTGGAAATTAGTAGTTATACCTAGTTATCCATTTAGCTCTACTTAGCTCTGGTATAGAAAAGTGGATATCAAGGCTCCGGATGATCTTCATGCCTTTCCTATATATACACCATAAGTGACATACTACTACTGTATACAGAAATAATGTGAAACTTACACAAGTACAGCATTTGACATACTATTAGCCACAATGATCTCATTGTGGAATATACTAGTTGGATATAAAAACAACATATAGAAATTGACCAGGATATGCGAGAATACATGGCATATTCCTTGGCATCATGACGTAGTGGCTTTTTATATCTTCAATTCAGTTGAACTTGACTCGAATAATCCTGTTTCTGCCTATGTTGTAACTAGCTTTCCTCTCAGCGACAGAACCTGATTTACATCGGAAGTGGCTGAAGGGAAATGCATCCGTGTACCAATGGCAAACAATGATCTGCGTACAATTTCGGGATGTGTACCTCATCTCATGGTATGTTACGAGGTATACGTATACCTTGTTACGTCGTACAAATCTGTTAGCTATAGTACACCCTTTTCAGAATCAGAACGTCATTTGTGAACTCGTGATGTTTATGCTTTAGAACTTTTATAAATATCCCTCTTCTTTCCCCTCTCTCCACATATTCTCTCCACAACTTTGACCCCCCCCCCCCCCCACACAATATCTCCATCTGCACTCCACCTATCTTGATATCTTTTCATCATGCAATTCGTACGCAAGGCCGAAGAAGCCTTGACTGGCAAGAAGGATGAGTCGCATGAATCAACTCAGTCCTCTAACCATGGTCCTCACTCATCAAATCTGGCCAACAAGCTTGATCCCCGTGTCGACAGTGATCGTGGTATGCATCCTCATCTCACTTGACATAAAATTAAGTGCTGACCAGTTATAGACAACCGTGCTGACCCCACTATCAATGACCAACCCCTGGGTGCTTCTAAGGACTATGGCACTGGCACTGGCACTGGAACAACTGCTGCCGGAACAACCACTACCGGAACTACCAGCACCACTGGCCCCCACAAGTCCAGCATCCTGAACAAGTTGGATCCTCGCGTCGACTCGAGTGCTACCCATGCCGAGCACTCGTCGACCACTCACAGCACTGGTACAGCCCACACTAGCACCCATGGTCTTGGAGGAACTACCACTAGCCCTCACAGCTCGACTCTCAGCTCAGAAATGCACGGCAGTCAGCCTCTGACGGACTCCCCTGGAACTACAACTCACGGTAGCAGCAGCACCAACGCTGGTCCTCACAGCTCCAACATCGCCAACAAAGTCGACCCTCGCGTGGACTCTGATCGTGATAACCGTGCCCGCCACGAGACCGTCACTGGCGCCGGTACCGGTCTTGGAACAACTCACGGAACCAGCACCAGTACCAGCACCAACGCCGGTCCCCACGATTCCAACATCGCCAACAAAGTCGACCCTCGCGTGGACTCTGATCGCGACAACCGCGCCCTTTACTCCGGCGCAGGAACTGCCCCTACAAGCTCAACCCTGGGCTCTAGCACCGGTCACGCCCAGCCTCTGACCGGTTCCACTCACGGTACTGCTGGACCGCACGACTCTAATATCGCCAACAAGCTCGATCCCCGTGTTGACTCAGACCTCGATAGTCAGCCTCTTTCGGGCACCGGTGTTGGCACGACTACCCATGGCTCTCACACTCGGGAACTGGACCATGGTCTTGCGGGTAGTAGTTACAATACTCCTGTTGGAACTTCGGGTCGGGCTTCTGGAACAGCTGCTACTGCTGGACCACAGGATTCGAGTGTTGCGGGCAAGTTGGATCCTCTGGCTGGGTCGGACATTGGTGCTCAGCGGACCATCTAGGTTCAATCCTTTGGATTGGATCTTGGGATCTTGAATTGAGGAATTTTCACGATGACACGATTTTGAAATTAAGCAAAGCAACACTGGCAATTTAGTTTAATACCAAATTGACGTATCTGAAACTTTTTATTGTACATTATGAGTAGAGAGTTGGAAACATACCTCTTTTATCTACAGTATAAAATATAACACGTCTTTCTCAAACATCAAAGACCTCCTTGATGAGTGCTTTCTTGTTTACTATATCAGAATAGAGTCAGCTTCCAAGTCAGCCAGAAAGAAAGGAAGGAAGAAAGTAACTCACCCTTTCCCATCGCATTCCTCGGAATAGCATCCAATACCTTCATCTCCTGCGGAATCTTATACGAAGCAAGACAATTCTTCAAAGCACGTCTCATATCCATCGGTCCCCAGGACCGTCCACTCTTCCCACTTACAGCAGCATCATCACTGAGAACAACCACCGCAGCAACTTTCTGTCCCCACTGCTCGGAGGGCAGTCCCACAACCGCCGCTTCAACAACCTGAGGTCTGTATACATCGTCAGCTGAAAACTCCATACATCAAAAAAGGGAAAAAAAGAACACATACAAAGAAAGCAGCTCCCTCTCAACCTCCAACGCACTAACCTTCTCCGCCCCAGTCTTGATAATATCCACACTCTTCCGTCCCTGAATAAAATACATCCCCCCTCGAGCCCACTCCCCACTCCTCCCACTGCCTGCCCCCTCAACAACCCGCCGACTAGCAACATCCCCCGTGCAGAACCAGCCATCAACAAAAGCCTCCCGCGTAGCGTCCTCGTTGCCCCAATACTCGCTGAAAATTGTATCGCCGCGCAACTGGATCTCGCCTTCTGCTGAGGACGTCTCGGGGATAACTTTCCCCGTCTCGGTGTCGACCAGCCGCGCTTCAACGCCCGGTAGCGGCCAGCCTACGCTGCCGTCGACGCGGTCTGCATTGTCTAGGCCACAGCTTATTGCCATGCCAACTTCGGTCATGCCGAAGCGTTCTAGGAGAATATTGCCTTTGCTGAGGGATGTCCATTTTGTTTTTGTGGGTGTTGGGAGAGCGGCGGAGCCGGAGATGTTCAGCCGGAGGTTTGAGGGAGAGATTCCTTCTTTGCTGGCTTTCTGGAGGGTTGGGTCCAGACTGGGGAATGTGGTCATTAGTCTGTTGTAGACTGTTGGGACGGCGGTTAGGAATGTTATTGGTGATTTTGATGGGGTTGGGAGGAATGGCGCGCCGAGTCGCTTCCAGACTTGTTCTGGGTTGAACGGGTACATGAACTCGATAGAAGAGCCTGCTATGATTGGTGCTACGATCGCGTTTACCACGCCGTGGATGTGGTGCAGTGGTAGGAGGTGGAGGAGTCGGTCAGATGGACTGTACTTCCACGCTTCTAGCAGGGAAGATGCCTGTGCTGCTAATGCAGATTGTGGGATGAGAACGCCTTTCTGCCACTTGTTAGTTCATGTTTTTGTGGTTACATTCAGAATGCGTTTACCGGTCGGTTCGTTGTGCCCGAGGTATATAGCATCATTCCGCCCATGGAAGGCTGTTCCAGGTCTTTCAGGACAACGGAGTCGCCGCTCGTGCCCTGGAGCTTATTGCGAACATTGAAGATAGGTTCGTGCTCCAATCCCTCTCGCAGGACCTCCATGGCCTTGTCGGCATACTTTTCAGTAGCAAGCAACATCTTAGCTTGCGAATTGTCGAGGATATACTTCAACTCCCCAGTTGGGAACGCCGGGGAGAGAGGCAGAGCAATAGCATCGCTAGCAAAGATCGCTAGCATAGTCACTATACACCAATTAGTATGTGGTTTTCCCCATAATGCAAGATCGAGAGTACAGTACCTACGTAGTCATAGCTGTTCTCCGCAAGAAACGCAACCCGCTCGCCGGCCAATGAACCCTGTGCTTTTGCGGCCTTGCGCTCGAGGTCATCTCGGGCCCGAACAACGTCACCAATTAGACTTCCGTATGTGAATGACCGCTCCGACACGCTATGGATCACCGCCAAGCTGTCCGGGTCGTGGTTTTGCAGTGCGCGGAAGATATGCGTGTTCGGTAGTGTTGACAGGAGTCTAGCGAAAGGCATTCGCCGGGCTTGGAATGCGCGCACTCGCGATCGCGATATAACAGACAGTAGAGACATAATGGACAAATTGTTAGAATATAAAAATCAGCATTGTCGACTTTTCAACTTCGTAAGAGTTGAGACGAAAGGCGGAAGTCAAATTGACATCATGTCATGAGAAGTTCCGCGGAAATCAAAAACATCCCGTCCGATTGGCGACTTCGGATCTTCACTCTTCGCTCGACAACTGCGCCAAATGATTCCTCGCGTTCTTCCTCGTCTGACTTCCCGTCTGTTCTCTGTTTCTACAAAGATGTCTTCAATGACTCCGTTGGAGGATGCGATGCGCGATAAGGTGGGCCCATTACACTACTCAACGAGTATTGATCGAGCTAATATCGTCCCTGCTGAACAGATCGCACACGCCTTTACACCCTCGTCCCTCGTTATTCGGAACGATTCGCACCGCCATGCTCACCATGCTGCGATGGAGGGGTCGACCTCCAAGGAGACGCATTTCCAGTTCGTGCAACCGCCCATACTCGATGCAAGTGATTCTAATAGTTCGCAGCGTGACGATCGTCTCCGACGCCTTCGAGTCTAAAATGCAGCCTGCGAGACACCGTATGGTTTACGCTTTATTTAAGGAAGAGATGGCGAGGGAGGGTGGACTCCACGCGCTGCAATTGAAGACAAAGACGCCGGCCGAGGCACAGCGTGAGAAGGAGAGGGAGGAGCAGGCATAAATCAGTTGAATGCTTCTGCAAATTGTTGATTCGAATACCCCATACAATAAATATGCATATTACATTGGATTTCAATGACTCCAGGCTTGGAAACATGCGCATGAATTGATTATTAGACGGTATTACATAGATTCTAGCGCCAAACAGGGCCGACAGAAAGAAACAATCTAATATATACATCAATGCACCGCGACATACGAGTCCCGAGCAGACACAATCATCACGGGCGTATGGCGGTGAGCGGAGCGGTACACAGCGCAGGTACAGCTAGGAAACAAAGACGCAAGGAGAACGACGATTGAAAAGGCATTGCTTTTACACAAGAGCGAGGAAAATGCGAAAGGGTGGTATAACAACGAGGGGTAACAAGCGACAAAACAAAAAAAACGAAGGAGATGATGCGTAGATCTGGAGGTCGTACAGAGAATTTACTTGGAGCTCTTGTTGGCCTCGGTGACACCGACAGCCACACCGACGACAATAGCGATAATAATAACTGGGAGTAGGTTAGCGAGTAGCTCTAACGTAAATGAGAAAGAAGACAATAACTCACTGACGATGATCAGCGCATACCACTTCCAGCGCCGAGCGTTCTTTGCGCTTTGAATGGCGCTGTCAAGTTTGGTGTTGGCCTGCTCTACATTGCGGTGGGTCTCCTCGGCTCCCTGGTTGATCTGCGTGACTGCAGGCTCCTGCTGGTGCACCAGCTCGGCAACCTCGTTGTACAGGTGGCTCAGTTCAATCAGATCCTGCTCGATCTTGCGGATGGCGGCGGAACGCTGAAGGGTAGCCTGGCGGGCATCGTTGGCCTGGCGGGATCGAGTTCCGGGAACCTATTCTTTGAGTTAGATGACTGGGTCAAAGTTCCGACGCGCGTAGTACATACCACGAAGCTCTGTTCTTGGCCCATCAGGACATTCTGCACACCTTGTTCCAACTCCTCCGGGGAGGCATCGGGGTTGGCAATCTCGTATCGGCGGCGCACTTGCTCCTCCAGGCGCTTCCGGAAGTCACTTTGTGTGCGCTGGTACTGCTCAATCTCACGGCGCAGGTTGCGGCTGACGTTCTCAACCTGACCGCTGACGCGCTGATCGCCGGATCCCGGAGTTTCCTTGACGCGCTTGAATTGATCACGCAGGTAGCGCAGCGCAGTGTTGATTTCATCCTCAATGTAGTCGAGAGTCTGGCGCGAGGAGGTGTCCTCCTTTCCGGTGCTCGAGTCCAGAAGGGCCTTTTGGGCGGAGGCCAACTGTCCCTCGCGCTTCCTGGTCAACTCGGTGATACCTTCATTGATTTCCTTGCACTTGTTCAAAATCGAGGCAGGTCCACCAGAAGAACCCTGGTTGACGTTGGACATCTCTGCCAAACGATTAGCGCCATTAGGTGAGGTAAACTCATCATAGTATCAACATACCATAACTCCCATATCCGGCTTCTGCATCACCACCTCCGTAGCCATAGTTCTGTTGCTGGCTAGCATAAGGGTTGCTTTGCTGCTGACCTCCGTACGGGTTGTACTGGCCGTAGCCGCCTTGATTGTTATCCCCCAAGCTCTGGTACTAGGGAAATTCACGTCAGAAAGCAGATTCAGATTAAGGGAATCGCATTCAATCACTCACACTCATGATGATACAATAATATTCAGATTCTTGGGAAAAGTGTCAAATCACAAAGGGGAGATGAAGGAGGGAAGGGTGAGACGGGAAGAGTGGAGGTGCGGCAGAAGCGCTGGCGGTGTCCCTTTAAAGGAGGAAGGAGAACCAATAACGTCAAGCAATTGAGTCGCGCTGAATTGGCGGTATTAGGTATTAATTTGGTGCACTTATAAGTGTGTAATGTTCTATAGGTAAAAAGCAAAAAGAGTATTTAATTTAAATTTTGAGGGGGGATTCCCCCTATTTTTGAAGGTTTTTCTGACACAGTGGACAGTGCACTAACAGTTAGTCAATTACGGTGTTCCTGCAGAGACATGTACAGCCTCCTTACGAGGGACCGTTGTAGTGGAGTCACCAGAAATTGAGCTGTGTGGCTGATGTGTTGTTCTATTTATGACTCAAACTGTTGTTATTCGATGGCTATAAGAGATCGGCAGTGGGATATCTAAGCCAAGGTACTAAGTACTTGGCTTTTCGTAGCTCACTCCACTCTGAACTAAGTACAATGTACCTAAGAACAGGGTCTGCCTGGTGGCAACCAGTCTGCACGTCATGATCATGTACATAGCAACCTCTTAACTATACCGTTTAAGGGGATGGATGCGATCCTTGATAGATACAGTATTTAATTAAAAATAGATTTAGGGCATACAGTACTCTATGTATACAATGTAAACTACTGCCTTGTGGTCCAAGTCGGAAATAGAATGCGCTTCAGAACCTTGGAGCTGAATATGACACTCAGCCAATCAACGCTAATTGTTGCCAACTTCAGCCTCATCAGGCATCATCTATAAAACACAAGCATTGAGTATCCTTTTTTGAAACAAACAAACACGCATAATGCTGCAGCCTTGTTAGCTGGAGTGATATCGTCGTAAATGAAGAAGAAGACCGGGATTTCACACCGGCCTCGAATATATAACCGAGAGGAAAGACCAACAACTCTCATGTCCATCTAACTTGTTTACAACGGTATGCACTCCACAAAAGTTGGCCCCAAAAGACGAGTGTATATATGTAACTCTACTACCTATGGTCTCTGCGATAGTAATTTAAGTATGTTGATTTTCTGAATACCACCCCATTATCTCAACGCCTGTCAGTACCAAAGGAAGTAATTTGATGATGGCAAATCCTACACAAGAGGTGCTGAAGAAGGCGGGCTGGCCGGCACCGTCTGGACGGGATATTTTGTCTTTCCTCTTGGAAAGAATGATATAAATGTAGGGCCATCTACATAGCGATAGGATGGGCATAAGATAGTGACTGGTTGGCATGCGTTGAGTAAGTGTGAGATAGGCAACAATACAAAATACGTCGCGAAACTTCAAGTACCATTCATCATATTGAAAACTTTGTTTATTCAAACAATATACAAAAATTTTATTCAAAAGCTATGGAGGCTGCCGGAACTCTCGTCACAGAATGAACGAAAATACACAATCAAGTTTGCGGAAGTGCCCTCAGAATCCTCTTCATAGGACACAAACAAGCAACCTTCAGAATACCTAGGTACTCTTCAGGCAGTTTCTGGGAGTATCCTTCACAAGAAAACCTCTCGGAAAGCCCACAAATTCTCAGAAATCTCTTCACAGGATAAAAGATAGTCCTCGGAATCGTATTCTTCACAAGACTGTATCCCCTTATAGAACGCCAGGACGTAGCCGGGGTCGAGGGCCCGAAGGCGTAACCTCTATCCAGGCAGTGGAACCACAACCAGGCTTCCAGGACCGTAGCAAAGTCTGTAAGCGGGAAGTGTGGTCACACCGGAGTGTGGTTGCTCATCAGGAATTCCTTCGCGGAACGGGACAATGGAGACATGGTCGTGCCTTCACTGTATCGGAAGAGGTTGAGGCATAGGGTAAACACATTTACCCCAACTTACTTCGTGCCGAAACTGTATCAAAAGCGTGGCAAAGTCCTTGGGGAGAAAAAGGAAGGAGAGTTTGGAATGGAGAGGAGCTTTATATGCTGGGGGTGATTTCCTATTGTGAAGTCACCACCTGCGTTCTTTCCTTTCATGTAAAGGAATTCAACTTGTATATGGTACTTATGTAGACTCGGTGACTTCCATACTTGATGGGGTATATGTACCTGTACACTCCTAAAGATCATTGACGTGTACAAGTACATGTGTAAATCAAGAGGCTACGATACCTGGAGTGGTATATGGCACCAACTCTATTCAGAGCCAACCAGCAGTGCAGAGCCATGATATACCTATTAATCGGCTGCTAAGCATTATCATTGCAGTATCCTACATTGTACATCAATATTGAGTCCAGACATTCACTTCAAAACATTTATCTCTATTATACAAGGCGAATGCAGATCCCTTATGATATCATTACAATGGAAGAACGTATTCAATATTTGTTGTATTCTTATTTATATTCATAGTCTTAATCTTATTTATATTCATATTATACCGCGTCCATCAAGGATCGGCCTCATCTCATACACTATACACATACAAGCCCAACAGTCTACTCGACCTTCGACTCGTGTTGGGAAGCGCGACGCGCCTCAACAACAGGCGCATCAGGCATATAATCATCCGCATCGAGCGCATTCATATCATCTTCCTGTGCGTTGAGGTGGTAGAACACAGCGTAGAAGATGAGACCGCAGATGAAGGAAGCGATGGCCAGACCGGCGAACATCCACATGATGGCCGGGTCGAAGGCCGCGGGAGTGAGGGCTTCGGCGATGGCGGAGCCGAACGCGTTTGTGAGAAGGTACATCGACTGCACGAAGGACTTCATGCTAGGTGGGGCCTTGGTGTAGGCGTATTCGAGACCGGAGACAGAGGCGAAAATCTCAGACAAGCCGATGAAGACGTATGCGGGTGTCTGGATCGCGATGTGCACGTGGTTGCCGTAGGCGGTGCCGTCAACCTTGGAGGCATCGCAAAGCGGGTTGCCGTAGCAGGGCCCGGCGGAGTAGATGAGGTGCTGGACGATCGCGGCGTACATCATTGCCAGGGAGGCGACGACGAAGCCGAGGGCGATACGGGTGATGGGGCGGAAGGGGATCTTGAGACGTCGCATGATGGGGTACACGCAGGTTTCGAGGACGGGGATGAAGACGATGATGGAGATGGGATCGAAGTTCTGCATCAGGTCGTTGGGGATACCGTGGGCTTCCATCTGGCCGGCTTGGGTGACGAAGTTGCTGGAGAACTGGCCGTAGACGACCCAGTAGATGGGGTAGAAGGCGAAGACGCGGCAAGCGACGAGGGCACGCTTGAGTTCGTCGATGAAGTGGTCGTCCCAGGTGACGGCGCTGGAGCCGTGGTGCTCAGTCTGCCATGAGGGCTTGGGGGCGTCCATATCGCGGTTCTTGATCATCATGAAAAGCGCGCGGAAGGCGTCAGTGATGATGGAGCCCTGAGGAGGACGGACGACGTAGAACTTGCGGCCGAGAATCACCACCAGGGTGCCGACCATGAACATGCAAAGACATAGGAGGTAGGCGGACCAGAAGCCGATGTACTTCTCCATGTAGGGGGTAGCGAGCAGAGACAGCGAACCGATGTTGATACATCCGTAGAAGATCATGTAGATACGCTGGATGGTCAGGGCAGGATCGATGACAACCCGCTCACCCTTCTTGGTAGTGGAGATCGCCATCTTCTTGCGCTTGTACTGATCCGCAATCAAGGGTGCCACGTTACTCTTGATACCACCGGTTCCCAGACCGATGATCAAAATCGAGACGATGAAGCCTCCCAGACCAGAGCCGTGTTCCAGGGCAGAGGGAATGGAAGTGCAGACCAAGATGAGCAGACCAACCATGTAGACGATACAGAAGAGCACAATAGTCTTGTACTTGCCGAGGTACTGATCGGCAACGATGGCACCAATGATGGGAGTAACGTAGCACCAGAACTGGAAGAAGGTTGTGAGACCAGTGGCACCCTGGTGAGCCATACCGAGAGCACCACGTCCCTGGCTACCGTCCAGAGGGCGCTGGACGTAGTTCTGGAACAGACCCGACATTCCGTAGTAGGTGAAACGCTCGCACAGCTCGACCACAGCCACCAACCAGGCGGAGATGGGCAGGTTCTCTGCGACGTGACGCAGAGAAGTCTTCTCCGAGAGTGTGGGTTCGCCGCCATCGGGGGTGATCTGGTTCTCCTTGTCGAGATCGGCATCCATCTCAGCCTTCTCATTCAGCACGACCTGGTGGGTGACATGTTCGGGTTCATCATAGACTGGAGGTCTTGAAGGTAGGGTTAGTCGCGTGCCTCGGCAAACTTTGCAGGTGTCATATTGGGAGGAAAGACATACTGAGTCCCTTGAGTAGGCTCAATCTCACGTTCGGTCGACATGACTGATACTAGACCAAAGGATGCCTTCTCTACGAGAGGGCTGTGTGAAAATTGATCAGAGAAGTAAAGGAAGAAGACCAGAAAAAAACAGCGAAGATTGAGCTTGTACTATATATGCAATTTTCATTACTCAACATCCGAGGGAGCAGTGGAGTATACCAACAGTCTTATCGGCGCAAGAACCGAAAAACAAATAAAAACGAATAAAAAGAAATAAAAAAGCCGCCAAAAAATTTAAGCTAATCAAAGAGCTTTTTGCACTAAGGCACTCTGAGAAGGTCGGAAGTGGCCATTGTTCGCAGCTCGACCGTGGATGCGATCGGCAGCGGTTATCGACCAACGGCGAATGGCTGCAGACCGGGCTTGACCCACGGATGTAACCCCAGAACGGCTCAGACGGAAGCGAACGAAGTCAAGATGTGACAAGCAATAAGGCCGAAGTATGCGCGAAGTGGGCGAAGAGGGGGCGAACTTGACTGATCATTGATCAATCAGCGTGGGTAAGATGGAGGCCCTAACGCTGTACGGTTTGGCATCTGGGGATTTCTGGAAGGGCCAGTCCGACTCTCCACTCTTATCATGAACGAATCATGTTAGTATATACTGTCGGAGATTTCCGGTGAAGGTGAAAATTCCCATTTGAGTCGTATGTTTTCGGCAGTCCCTTGCGGGTTTGCCCTCGTGGCGAAACATATTTTTTTGTGTGTGGATTTTTTTTTTCGATTCTTGCGGAGTCTTACCTTTACTCCGCGCATGCTTGAGGAGGATCGGGATATATTCGGGATCTCGTATTTTGACCGAACAGTTGAATTTGAAAGGCGTAGAAAAAAATGAAAAGAAAGGGTACGCCGTAAAATGCCTTCGGCAGTGTGAGACGGGACAGCATTCCGCAAGGAGTCGCTTGGACCACCAGACACACCACAGATACGTAGACGTTTTCGGGGATTGATTGCGTCGGACGTCCTTTTGCTGATAAAACCTAGGCTGAGAGTAATTGTTAATTCGAGTTAATCATGATATGATTGACCATTATCCCCGGACCATCTCAAAACGGGATCCGCATATAATGCAACGTTGGGGATCTTCCCCGCGCTGCTTGTCCATTGTATCCCAATAGATTGTGTTCGATTGTATTTTAGTACTCCGTTGATGCGTTGAGTTTCGGGTATGTGTCATGGCCTCTCTGATCTCTGTGCTACCCCAGAGTGTGGGAGCCTGGCCTTGTTTTTTTGCGCGGGGAATGTTGCGACTAGAGTAGCCGGTAATAGCCAGCCAATGTCCTTCATTGTGATTCATTGCGATGACCTGAGAGAAACGTTTTTGGTCTTTCTGTCCTTTCGGTTCTGGTTCCATGATTTCCGGGGTAATTAATCTCTCGTAAAAGTGTTGCCGCGTAGAGAAGAGGATGTGAAGGGTGGATCTGTGTCTTGCCAAGCAATGATAAGATGTTAGTGTTGGTCATGGTCAGTAGTCAGAGACAATTGGTATAAATATTGGAATGATTATAATATCATCACAGTGAATTGAGAACAAAACAAAAAAACACCATGATGTACAATCATTGAAAGTGAAAGTCAAAAAGAAAAGAAAAGAGAAAAGTGATGATCATCCCGGGAGGTGTCCGCATAAATAAACCAACACCAAGAAAACACCAAGAAACCCCCAAGAGTCATCACGCCCTTCGAGCTCCGACTTCGCTCACATGATAGCGTATAGTTGACACCAACAGGAAGAGCTTATCGTCACCATTCGCCCAAACAAGTCCCCGTCTTAACCCAAATAAGTCCTCGTTCCCCTTATGGCGCACGTTTCCAAGCCCTTTGGCTCTGCCGCCTATTGCCAAGCCGGTCGCGTGAATGAGAAAGAGAGTTCACCAAGACGCCAAAGATATTGGCATTATCCGACACCGGGGGAGTCCGGAATTATATCATTTAAAGGGAGTGTGAAGATGGACACGCGCGTCGAGCCCCAGAGCCCCATGAATGTCTCGGATGTGATTTATCAGATCCATCGGGCTGCGTAGGGTTGGGATTCTTGCTAGGCAGCTCCTTCTCGACACTTCTATACATTTGACAGGAAAGTATCACTACAATGGATCTCACATGGACCCTGAAAATCTGCCTATTGGTCTTCTCGAGCTACTAGCAAGCTCAACACTGCTATTGATTACTTATTCCCGACGCGAAGCTCTCGCCATTGGACCAAATATGACCGAAGCTCAGGCTAACGAACATCAATTATGCTTCATCCCGGCGTGTCTGACCCAATATGAGAGCACCACCGTTCCGACATCGCACGCAGTCGGTCTCTATCCGACGAGGAGAGGTGAGATCTGATATTGCGACATCAACAGCCACTCAGAGCTAGGAGGTGGATCTCCGTAGATTGTTGGGCTGTTTGAATGGCCGTAAATCCGACGAGAAGCAATATAATATGAACAGAATACCTTTGATTAGAAGATGAACACAAGAGTATTGTATGAACCATCTCAATCAGATAATTGAACAGTCATATCCAAGTTGCTTGGGCTCTGAGTCACTGTCCTGTTTAGGGAATTCGGCCGAGACTTGAATATATCAGCGAAAGATCTGACTGTTGGTGTCCGGAAATTCGTCGGAGAAAAACACTTTGCTTAGCTCTCTCAAAACAACGATCTCTCATTGGCTCCGTGATGAAACTCTGCCCCTTCTTGCATAGGGTCTTTGTACTATGCTCAGTTGACTGAAGTGATTCTTGAATGACTCTCTCGCTACGTGCATCTTACATGATCCATAAGGCTTCAATTGTAGGGCCTATATGTCATATATGGGCTTCAGATCAGGAAATTAATGGCCATTCTACCAATTAGACAATAACATAATTGTGAACTGACAGCCATTTGCGCATATGATTGCCCAGGTGTTCTGATATTCTTATTAATCATCATGCTCCAGTGACCACATCGTATCACTCCGCATTGCTTGTGGTCCGTTCCATTAGAGGAGGCATTCAATAGACGACGGATCAACTCCTTTTTGCAACATCAGGTCCATAAGGTCCGTTTAGTCTCTGTAATCCGCGCCCTCAAGTGCACTGCCTTAATGTGCTCCGCACATGACGTCGGCTCTTCAATTTGTAAGAGCTGCACAGTCTGCGTAAGGCCCTTGAAGCATGCGGCTTGAAGTAGGTTGCAATACCAACCATCACATCCACGGCCACCTGAATTTCAGGAGCAGTAGCAGAGGCATACTTCCGCCCCAGTCATTCTTTAACCGCACATTCCCCTGATCACAATACATGGGGCATGATTAAAGCCAGCTGCTTCTGCTCGCGCTATTGGTCGGAATTTGCCTTCAACAAATCATACCAGGCCACTCCTCCAGACTGTTCTTGCGTCTGACTAACAAAACATCGCGAATCGGACATTGATGCCATTTAGGTTGAGAAATCCTACCTCCAATCCCCACTAAGAACCCAATTCTTGTTTGAGAAAGAGGCGACAGTAATTCGACGCTGTAGTAGCAGGCGAGGCCATTCCGTACACTCCTGCAGGAAGCGATGCGATCGCAAGGCTGTGCTCGCATATTCTGCTCCAGGTATAGGAGCTCGTGTTGGCCTGGTGTTAGACTATTACGGTTGGTTTATAGTCGGGCTCATCAACCATTGCAGTCGCTGCAGTATGCTCGATCGGAAGAGCTGCAACCCATTTCATTGGATACAGATCAGAACTGTCCCAATCGTAAACAGTCGACAGCATTTCAGACCTCGGTGTGATTTTGAGTTAGTGGGCCTCTAGTTGTCTTATGACAACCTTTCCTCTCTGTGTCAGAGATAAGGCGTGATCGATCGGCAGTCACCCAGGCTGAAGAGGCTGGGATGCACAATAGCACCCAATAAACTAAATCGAACAGGTGTATGAGATGAATGTGTCTGGATACAGACTATATCTGTATAAGTGCCTTCGCATCGCGATTCAGGTATGTTCAATAAAGCATTCATAGAGCAGGTGCAAGGAACATCGGGTGAGCAGATGGACAGCTCATCCGACTGGATGGGGCTCTTCAGTCGAGGAGCCAATCAATAGCATGATCCACCAAGGCCTTGCTAGTCACTTGCTGATCCTGCAGCAGGTCTGACAGACCATGAGCCCCGGTGCCTATTTGCGTTGAGTTATTTGCCTGAGCGGGTCCGGGCAAATTTTTGCCTTGAAGATTTGTATGCCCAATTTTGGTATTAGGTCCAAGCTTCGAAGCCTCAGATGATTGTAAAACGGGCATTTGGCGCTCAGAGATATCAGATGAATGTTCCGTCAAAAAGCGGACCATCCAATTATCCAATAAAAACGGATCTGACATTGAATCTTGACACGAATTCTGGAACTTCCGTAGTCGAGCCAGCTGCATATGTTAGCGCGTTCCCATAAGTCCGAAGGACACCTCAGGACTTACCGAGTAATCGACTACAGGCCAGTAAGACTTGATATCCATCAGATACTCAAAATTAGAGACTAGCCGTTTTCGAGCCATGGAAAGCTCGTCGCGATCACCACTGAAGAGCAGAGCGTGAAGATGAACACAAGAACTTATTACGGCGATATGGCCATAGATAAAGTAATTCAGATCGCATCCATCCATCTCAGTGCTGTGCTGTATGATCTCGGAGACCGTGTTGGCACTCCTTTTGCACTGAGTCGCTCTATGTGCAAGTTTGGGAGTATCGCGGTTCCCGCGCGCATCTAAGAATGGGAAAAATAGCATTTGCCGGAAATGGTGTGGGCCGATGTGCATGGCTAGAAAAGTTCGACCTAGTCCCTGCTTGACTAGAGATCTAATGTTGGTTTGAGTGTATTCAAGGCCCGGTGGTAAGCTCTTCTCCCACTCATCAAGAGCGTTTTCTAGCGCAGATGCCTCTGTGCAGTAATCGTTGAATTCAATTTGGCCTTGGCTCAGTCGTCGTAAAACAGCGCTAGTCCTGTTGAAAAGATCAAGTGTCTTCGCCATATAAGCCCACATGTTGCATGGCGATGAAATGTTCTTTTCTTGTAGTTGTTCCGGGTCGAGGCTGTGGAATATTATATCATCTACCTCTGGAGAAACAATGTCTGGACCATATACAAGCAGCACAGGGTCGATGGACATGTCGCTCGCCGTCCAATAGCTGGCAATATGAACGGAAAGCCAGGTTCGGCGGTATTCTTCTTGGCGCATCGGGATGGCGTCTTTGGGGATATCGGGAAATGACAGAGCTTCTGCATGCAGTCTGGCAAGCCCACTGTAGATGTGTTTTGCCTTGGTGTCACCTTCTCCGCCATAGAAGTAACCGATCAAGATCAGACCTTGTATCGTTTCCAAGCTTGGAGCGATAAGTGACTGTTGGGCGAGATGCTCGGCTTCAGAGATATACATCTTCCCTCGCGCTCCACGAGGTACCTTGTGGAAGTGAGAGCTGTCGGAAAATCTGGCAGCGAGTGCACACATTGCGTAGACTTGGATCATTGACGCCCGGCCATCTTGTAGACGACGTCGGAAGCTTGCTTCATGGATCATCGTGTGGGCAACATTGTGAATGTAACGAAAGTACAATGGAACAAGCTCATGGCTTATGTCACGGTTAGTTCGAAAGTCGATTCTTTTGGGGCCATTTGGCGGCCCATATGCTTCGGGGGGCTCATTGGGACATGGTGTGGAGAGTGACTTGCACAATTTACAGCCACGTCCGTCATCTGCTGGAACACACCGTCTTTTACGGACCCTAGGGTAGTCGTAAGTATTTCTCCGGTGAAAAAAATGAGGCAATATCTGTCGGCTTACCGACAATTGACGCAGGCACCTGCTCTAGGTCTTTTCAAGTTGTCAGGCATAATGGCAGAGGGGAGACAGATAGAAGGTTCGGCTCGCTATTCTATGCTGCCCCTGGACATTCGGCGCAAATTCCACATCATCTCCAATCCATTGGCAAGGAATATGGCCAGATGCCTCGATATGTTTGGCAGCTATGTGATAGAGTGTGGAGTCTGAAGAGTTGAAGACGGAGAATTTGAGTGGAGGCCGCTAATCGGAGAATGCGGAGCAAGCGCGGAGTTGAAGAAAAAGACACACTCTGGCAGTACTACCTAGCAATATTCCTGGGTGTATTATTTGAGCTTTGAGCTTTATAGATGTGCTATTTTCCTAGAGCTTCGCGTGGTTCAGACTCCGCGGCTTGATTGACAGGGTGTAAAGCTCGAATGTGCGCCTGGGCACGATATATATCCAGGACAGCACGGCACCTACTCTGAAGAAAAGTATGCTACCTAGTAGCCATTATTGCCCTAAAAAGCTGCTACCATGCAATCAAATGACACATCAGTGTATAAACAAGCGAACATAGTGGGAACAAGCCATTTAGCAACTAAAGAGTCCACAGGCCATAGCTGCCCAGGTGGAATAACTGAAGTATATAACGTCAACTTGTTGGTTACACCACCCACATCTCCAATACCTGAATTTGATCGGAAAAAAAAAAATCAATATCTTACAAACTTGGTAACATGCACGGGAATATTTACATCGAAGGGGTAGGCCCATAGTAATTTATCCTCTACATAGGTATCAAAAGCTACTTTGTGGTAAATCTTTGGCCCAGGACGATTACCTACATGTAGACACATGAACAAGAATCTATCAATCCTCCCAAAAGCAGTATGAGATCAATACCAAAGTTCCCATCCTTCTTCAACCTCATGGCCTCAAATGACTATCCACCGAGGCTCGGCTCGCAGACTAGGCAGTCCGACATCTAAAGTCGGATGCATTGAAGAACGGGTCATATTTGTTTAGAATAATGTAAGGAAAATACCATGATATAGCCCGAGGCAGTACCTAGAACCCCACGGCATAAGCTAAAATGTGTTTGGTAGAGTAAGATACAAGTCGCAAGCAATCAGGTTGGTCCTGCAAAATTATGCGGATGGGGTTATCAAAGAGGCACTCTGTATGTGAATCACTCCGTTCCCACCGCATCTCGAGTCGAGTTCGATCCCCCTCGATTCGTTTCGGTCCATAATCGTGGAATCGCATCTTCACCCTCTCTCCCTCCAATTTTTTTTCTTCGTTTTCGATCGTCGGGTTGTGAATTGTCAAGTTTCACCTCAAACAGTGTACTTGGCCTTGGCGCGTGTGCTGCCACTGTGTGCGCTGTCGGTGTGGCCTGAGAATTCCACCACATCGGCCAAGTTGAGACGCAGAACGTCCTTGAATCGCTGTCCGATCGCTTCGAGGATCTCCTTGCCCTGTGCGGGTGTGCGAGTAGTCTTGTCACCTTGGATGCTCTTGCCGACGGTGCGTGTCCATAGACCGACACGGTAGAAGCCCTTGCGCACGTTCACGACCACTCCCATAACTTCGTTGTCGGCGTCGCCTTCGAGGGTCTCACCGATCGCGGCCAGCTGCGCGTGCAGCCAAAGTTCATCGATGGGGACGGAGCGCTTGTCCTTGAATTGGTATGACCATTTGCCACCGTGCTTGTTCTGGGGGTCCTCCCACTCGGGCCGTACGCCCTTTTTGAAGAGGTGGTAGTCGGCCTTGAGTCCGAGCTCGGAGGTAGGTGTGATGTTGTTCTAGTAGTACCGATATCTGTCAGTGGGATGATTGAAGGTCATTTCTAATTGAACTTACGTAGATTCCCCAGAACTCCTCGACGGAGCTGAAAGTGACGACTTCCTTGAGCAGATCGTTCCAGTTGTCACCCTATAGTTCAGTAAGTAATCCGATTCCGTAATCCCATATCATCTATCAAGGTCCCATACCTTGCCACTGGGAGGCTTGGTGAACCAGAGGGTCCATTCGTGCATCAGAGGGTGCTTCACATTGAAGTCCTCGGGGTTGTGGAAGACGGTGACAGCATCACCAGTCTGAGTATTGGTAGCGGGAGCGGAGTTCTCATCAGCCACAGCCGGAGCGCCATTCTCTGCGACAGCAGCCATATTTAAGATGTTGTTGCGGAGGGGAAGACGAGACGAGATGAATCGGAAAGGCGGAGGGGTTGGATTTTCAAGGAAGGCGCAAATGGGATTTTCACACAAAGAGAGAGTGACCCGTGAATAAGTCGAGTCAGCAGATGTATTCTGCTCCAGGCAGTGTGAAGTGAAAGTGGAGGTGAATGACAATTGTCAAGCGTGGAAGTTTTGAAGTTCGAGCCACAAAAAACTGCCTTGCCTGTTTGGGTTCTTCCGTAAATCACTATCTCCGACTTCACCTTTACTTTTCTATACTTGGATTCTTCTCCGCCCTCACTTTTGTCTCAATTCTTATTCTTATATATTGATTTGTTTGGATATGAATGATTATTGATTGATAATTAATTCCATTCTATCCAGATAAATCTATCTTGGGAGAAATACAAAAATTTCCCCTAATTGCCTAAAAATGACCCGAAATCACAAATCTTTTTGATATGACACCTAGGCACGCCAATGTGAAAAGCCAGAGCTAACGATGAATGAAACTTGAATGGGTATCTCAAAAACAAGCCTTCCACCTTTACTTCTTTGCACTGTTCATCATACTAAGGAAGCAGTTCCAGCCTATTGGGTTGGTCAGCAGCGTTAACACAAATCTCAAACCAGCACCTAGGTACTCACCCAAGCTGACCACGTTGACAACAAGCACACGCAGTTCCAGAGGAACAAAAGTAAAGTTGACCGCCTGTACGAACGGCCAGACCGCCAAGTTGGCCTTGTAGGCAGGACCAAAGGCATTCTTCCACTTCTCCACCGGATCAGAACCTTCCATGATGGCCATGGAGGACAGGAAACATGTGAGCTGGATCGGGGCGAACACAAGTTGATCGGCGGCTACTCGAGCAGCAGTGGTGGTTGCGACACTTCCGAGGACGACGTGACGCTGGAGGATACCGAACCATTTCGTAGCGATGGGACCAAAGACGGCTAGGAGATACACATCAGCATTGTAAATGGATTTGGACATGCGCAGAACATACCGCCACCGTACAAGGCCATGCGGCTGGTACGGGCGAAGTCGTGCTTTGCGAGACCTCTGCGGTCAACCGCTTGTTGTGCTAGGACATCTCCGCTGCCGAAAAGGACCTGGAAGGAATTAGGGGGTGGACACATCGACAGGACCAAGGTTTCGTACAGCGCTGGTGATGCTTGCAGTGAGGATGGGCCTCTTGGCCAACTTGGATTGGTACCTGTTTAATGCTTTTAGCTTTGCTTCGAGATCATCCTAACAAGGGGCACTTACCAGCGCAACATGATAGCGATAGAGCGAATGAACAGTAAAAGCAGATATGCGATATAATACAGAAATAATGCAAAAGAATAAATCAAACGAAAGCAGAGAGGAGGCGCTGAATGAACGTAGGTTGGGGGGTCTTTAAATTGCGGAGTCGAACTGCCTGGAGAGAGATTGCCCTGTCGCATTACCTGTTTAGGAAATGCATCCGCCGAACAAGATTTTCGAGTGACGTAGAATGTTATGCATAGTGTGTAGTCAACTTGAGCAGATCAATTATTACTTCGAAAAACTAGTTCAATTGCGAATATATGTTTACTTCTAATTACAATATGTATACCCTTCATCTATGTTTATACAGTTCAATTGCCTTCAGGAAAATGGGACCTCCGATCTATGAAGGTCAGGTGACATCCGCCCTGGAAAACCTTAAGTGCACGTGCCACTTACCCGTTTCAGAAATTAGGGCATAGGGTGCCCACTAGGGTTGGCTACTCGCTTAACCCACCCGCGCAAATTTCGGGCCCAACAGTACCAGAGCGCCGTGATCCTCGACGACCAACCTCAATTCGCCAACCTCACCCCTCCGTCAATACAACATCAAAATGGCTGACGCTGCTCCCCGTGGACGTGGTGGATTCGCATCGCGCGGTGGCGACCGTGGTGACCGTGGTGGTGCCCGTGGCCGTGGTGCCCGTCGTGGCCGTCGCGGCCCCAAGCAGGAGGAGAAGGAATGGCAGCCCGTGACCAAGCTCGGTCGTCTCGTTAAGGCCGGCAAGATCACTTCCATGGAGCAGATCTACCTTCACTCTCTGCCCGTTAAGGAGTACCAGATTGTGGACTTCTTCCTCCCCAAGCTCAAGGATGAGGTTATGAAGGTACGGATCGACTCTGGATATTTTTACCGGTTCGCGGTGGAGGATTGAGCGGGTTTCGAATGGATGCGACTTTTTGTCAACCGACTGGCAATTGCGCAGTGAAAGCTCGAGCGAAAACAAACGTCAAATCACCCAGAAACCAGAAAACTAACGACGATTTCAACCTACAGATCAAGCCCGTCCAGAAGCAGACCCGTGCCGGTCAGCGTACCCGTTTCAAGGCCATTGTCCTCATCGGTGACGGCGAGGGTCACATCGGTCTCGGCATCAAGACCTCCAAGGAAGTTGCCACCGCTATCCGTGCCGCTATCACCATCGCCAAGCTCGCTGTCCTCCCCGTCCGTCGCGGTTACTGGGGTACCAACCTTGGTGAGCCCCACTCTCTGCCCGTTAAGCAGAGTGGAAAGTGTGGTTCCGTCTCCGTCCGTGTAAGTATCTCGCAAGGGTCAATTTGGACCTAATTCCGTGAATTGTCTTTTTTGGGAGGAAATCGGTTTTTCTAATCATTTTTGAACTATAGCTCATTCCCGCTCCCCGCGGTACCGGCCTTGTTGCCTCCCCCGCCGTCAAGCGTCTGCTCCAGCTCGCCGGTGTCCAGGACGCTTACACTTCCTCCTCCGGTTCCACCAAGACCCTTGAGAACACCCTCAAGGCCACCTTCGTTGCCGTTGTCAACACCTACGGTTTCCTCACCCCCAACCTCTGGGCTGAGAACAAGCTCATTCGCTCTCCCCTCGAGGAGTTCGGTGATGTCCTCCGTCAGGGCAAGAAGTACTAGGTTATGGATGATGCATGATATCTTTTCGACAATTCCAATGGGTTTCTTTTAAAAAAATCTTCTCCCTCTGTGCTTGGCGAGTAGAGGTGGTTCGTGTGCGAGAGAAACCTCCGCATCAATCTGTATTTACGGGAAGAGACGCAAAATAGCGAAGTCCACGGGCCATTTGCCAGCCAGATCGTGTTCACCTGTAAGCTGTAATTTGGGGTAGATCCGAACCAATCTGAGGCCTAGACTCTGCCTCACAAAACCCGTGAATCCGCTCGGGAACATGCATGTGTTATCTTCTGGAGGGACCTTGCAATGCGAGTATGGATGCCCAAACATACATGTTTCTTTGTCTCTTTAACCCAGCTTCCATCAAGCGTTCTACGTTCTGATTGATAAATTTATATCATCCCAACTCACTAACATTTGATTGACCATGAACATGTGAAGACGATTTTCGCTTTCAAAAAGGTTTATTGTAATAAAGAGACTTAGACATGCAATTTAATATCTAACTAAATACTCATCTAATGACAGTAGAAAGTGTTACAAGCCCCAGGTCCGGGACTTAAGCAAGGCCTAGCAACCCCACACAGAAACGGTTCTTCCTCATCGATCGGAATGAACATCTTAACTTTCTCAACTTTACATTCCCCTCAAACAACATCCTACGCTCTATTAGGGCCCTTCATCTTCATAGATGTTTCCTAAATCCATCTCTATAGAGCCCTGGAGAGCTTCAATGCTGACTAAAGGCGTGCTCTGACCAGGTGGGACTGCGGGAGCTAAGTATACTGTCTGCAACGCTGATTGGCTCGTTATACTTCCGCATCAAATATTCATTTTATATTATCAAAATATCGTAATTAGACCTTTTTAGCATCGACGCAGGCATTATATTATATAGATAGAATCAAATGACTAGTTATATGAAGTTGTATGGAATAATTAAATGATTGAATTGTTTGGTTGCGTCTGAGGTACAATGAGTTGGCGTTGTTTAACGTGTGGTCGCCCGCGGTAACTTCTTGTTGAGCAGGTAACTCTTCCTCACCCTCCAAACTGTCCTCTCAAGTTTATCTTCTGATCCTATTCATCTTAACTTCGTGACTGCCTTCATCCTGCCAATCATTACCGCCTTTTTCCTATTCACGATGGCTTCTGGCATTCGAGAGGAAATAGAATTATTTTGTGACGATTGGGAGAATGGTGATCATGGACGGCATTACTGGGTAGCAAGATTAGAACGGTGTGCTGAAATCAGGACCAGACAGGTTGAGCAAGGTGAGTCTATCCAACAGATCTTATACTTGATTATACTTGGGCATCTAACGTGATCGTGTTCAGCCCTAATGTACGAAGAGCGACTCTCACGCCTTGAACGAGCACATGTCTCCTATTGCGAGCCTCCTTCTTTTCGATGGAGGGCTGACTCCGGGGAATTGGTTGAACAAGGTGAGTCCATCCAGCGAATGTTGTACTTGATTATACTGCGGTATCTAACGTGATCGTATTTAGCCCTAATGTATGAAGACCGACTCTCACGCCTTGAACGAGCACATATCTCCTATTTCGAGCCTGAGCCTTCTGTTCGGCACAGCTCTGATTCCGAGGAATGTCTCACTGGAGTTGATACTCAACACAGACCTGAGGAGGTAATTACCAACATTGCCAACCAGGATGGTGAAGAGGACACCCGTCAGACTAGTGAACAAGGCGGACAAGGTGAAGCTGCAAGTCCCAAGCGCATCCCCAGACTTGGTTCACCCTTCCAATTCAAAGACACCCATCAGACCAGCGAAAAACACCAACAACTTGAAGACCCAAGTCCTAAGATGCGCGTCGCTAAACTTGGTTCACCATCTAAATCAGATACCCACCACACCAGCGGAATGGACGAACAAGGTGAAGACTCAAGTCCTAAGAAACTCTTTGCTAAACTTGGTTCGCCATTCAAACTCAAGCCTTTGCGAAATGCAGTTCGTGCCTCTACATCTGCAGTCCGTTCTTTCGGGGCTTCTGTCAAAGCTTCCGTCAAAGCTTCTCTCAAAGGTCAACCTCGAGCCACCCCCACCACGGTCAATCCCTACGATCCTGCATCTTGGTCGTATTATTTTCCTTCCCCTCGCTCATCAGCTCCTTCATGGCAGAAGAATCTTCCCCCTCCAGATTGGGTGATTCCGCCTTTCGGTAACTCCCCGACCATCACCTTCATTTACAGGAACCCAAATCCTGGTCCTCCCCGATCTCCATCTCGTGGCGCTTTCGACACTCTTGACCGTTTTCCATCCAATGAATCTCCGTACATGCGTCCTAGCTGTTTTCCCAGGATGCATTCCGGTAAATGTTTGTCTCAGAAAGTATTTGAAGGTCCGGATGATTCACCGGCCCGTGTTGGTCCGTACGAAAGTTCTGCTTTTGCTTCCTCCTTTGCTTCCTCCGATGATATCATTTGTAGCGCACCTGTTGAGTCTCCCTTCGAGCGTCCTGGCTGCTATCCCAGGGGACCTCAAGTAGAAGACTTCTCCCCGGTCCCTCCCAACGCGCCACGTCTGGCATTTACAACGCTCTACAGAGAGCCTGGGCTCACCACGGATGGTAAGCCAAAGACACCCGAGTGAGGGCTGGAGAATCGATGACTAAAGCCATGTGTACTGAGGATTTCTCATTTTCAAAACGTTAGGTAGCCAGTAATGAAATTATTCTTTCCACCATTCGCGAGGAATTCAATCCCATTTCTAGTTCATCGTATTCTGTAACTGTATTTCGTCTTGTCATTTTTTTTCTCTGTCCAGTTGCGTGGTGGAGCGAGCGCCAGCGAGCTCACCATTGCGTCTGGAGAACGTGCGATCTGCTGAGTGGATACAGAACTCGGCGTGAGAGGAACCGAATTGGCTCGCCGAAGGTGTCAACGAGGAATCTTTTGGGTCCATTTGTCACGTCTCCACTCCCTCAGACCGAGGATCGAGGTCGTGACTCTTTGTCTGCATCACCCACCTCCGGGGCACCGCAGACATCCAATGTAAGTAGAAGTATTCGTAGTAAGTAAGAGATCTATAAGAAGAGCTAGACGTGAAGGATATTCAAAAGCAAACTGAATAAGAAGTAAAAGAAGAGTAATTCATTTTCCTGATACACATAAATACAAGTCAAAGCAGTAAACCGATAAACTAAATGATTCATTAACTCACGTTGACATATGCAGAGAAAATCCCTGTATCAAAACTTGAGTATCAATTTCTCGAATGTAACGAAATTCCAACAAGGCATGAGAGTCTGACCAGAATTCATCAAGAAAGTCAATTTTCGATGAAGAAAGCAGAAACATTCGCTGAATATTCCAGATCATAATCAGGAGGCAATCACCTAGGCACCCTCCTCATCGGCGATGCGGATAGTGCCCTCGTTACCGATTCCATGAGACCAGAAACCATCCAGGTAGAGCGAACTATATCAATTAGTATATTATCATGCGAATTAGAACAGATACTCACATTCCAGCCGCGTTATCATGAGCCAAAAGAAGGAAGTATCCCAGGATACCCTGCGTGAAGATATCCTGCACAGCGAAGAGAATTGTCTCGGTATCAACACTCAGCCGGAGAGCGAGAGCACCGGCGCCAAGGGAACTGAAACGATTAGAATAACTACAGCCAAATTTGAAGGTGAATTCAAGAAACTCACATAGGGAAGAGAGCCAAGGCAACAAGTGCCGACCCAGCAACAGACCCGAAGAACTTCTTTGTCTGCGCATCCTTGCTACTCGCCGCGCGCATAGCATTGAATCCGATATGTTGAGCGACAACCAAGTAGGAGATGCATGAAATGGCCAACCAAACCCAGCGCTCACGACCGTGGCCAGCGAATGAGCCCAGTAAACCGGTCGCTAGCATGAACAGGTTTGCGACGATGGCGATGAGCAGGTGTGCGCCTGGCAGACCGGAGATGAGGGCAAAGTTGATGAACACAAGCGGTGTTGTTAGAGCCCAGTTGAGGTATCGCAGCCAGAGAATTTGGCGCGAGTAATCTGTGTGGGTGTTTGGGACGTGCTTGTGGTATTCTTCGATGCGGACATGTTTGGTGGTTATTCCTTGGCCGGTTGAGAGGGCAAGGTAGGTGATGAAAGAGATTGTTGTTATTAGGGAGGTCAGGATGTGGAAGATTCGCTTTGGCTGGAGGAGTGTTAGTTAATTTTTTCTTATGCAGATCATTCTGGGGTATTGCAAATCCGGGGTAAGACACTTACTAGTGGCGCTCGGGCTGCAAGAGTGTAGAACACCAATGAGGAGATGCCCATCAACACAGTGACAACCCTTTTATTAAGTTAGCATTGAACAACTACAAAAAGAAGAAAAAGTGTCTAAACATACCACAAGGTCCGCTTTCCGACGTCATGGAGTTCTTGGAAAACTTCGGAGCCTGGAAGGACTGTCGGGATAGGCGCCACCGAGGAGGTTGTGGCGGGGGCCGTCAGTGACGGAAAGAAATCAGCGTCAATCATGATGAAATGGATTAGTTCAGTGATTCGAGATTTAAGAGGGTCGAAATGTAGAAATAATTAAGAAAGTAGAAGGGAGAGAGCGGAATTGTCAAGTATAAGAATGAATGGGGAGGGGGCGTCATCGATGTTGGTTGTCGTCATAAGCTTACATACTTGTTTTTCTCGTACTATACTACTATGACTCAGGCGGCTATTGGTTGTTATTTGTTAAACTACTCAGTACTTATTAATACCTCTTAATCAATATAACTTGCTTTAATGCTCTAGAACTTGTTTGTGGGAGATCGAGTTACACTACATCAATGCATGCAGCTAAACATCCAATCATAAACACCAAATCCGGGATCAACAGGAGAGAGATGTGAGAGATCATATAATACAACTATTGTACAAGTCTTATATTTATTTATGTCTGTGTCTGTTCATGTACCACTGTATCACACCGGTCGCAGATAGCGTCTTCCTTTGCCACCGGAAGAGCATACCGCCAGCATCGGGGGCATTTGAATGCCTGTGGTGCATACACGTGCACCTGAGCCTGGCCACCTAGCTCAAAGGTCTCTGAGTATTGCCATTCAGCATCAGCAATTTTAGTGGGGAGCGGATCGGTGGGTGAGGCGAGGGTGACAGATGATACAACAAAGAGGTCGGGCAATTCGGACAGGTATTGGTGGAAAGTGTCGGTCGGAAGAACGAGGTGAACAAATGATTGTAGTGATGAACCAAGTTGCTTCTTGCTCCGGGCTTGCTCCTGGAGGTTCTTGATCGCAGAGTGCACTACGGTCAGCTCCTGGTAGCTGTGGTCCAGGGATGGATCCTGCCATTCCGAGGCGGGAGCGGAGATCATGCGCTGCAAGGGGTGCTCTGTTTCAGAGCGGATACTTTCGGGGGTATGTTCCCAGGTCTCCTCTACCAACATGGGAGTGATGGGAGCGAGTGCCTCTTGGAGATGACGGAAGACGTAGAACAAAGTTGTCTGCGCAGCCCGCCGACTAGTGCTGTTTTCACCTAGAGTGTAGAGTCGGTCTTTGATGGCTTCCATGTAAAAAGCCGAGAACTCCAGGTTGGCCCACCTGTTCAGCGTGCTCACGGCCTTGTAGAATTCGAAGTTGTCACATGTTTTTTGAGTGGTGAGCACCATATCAGAGAGATGCTTCAATGCAATTCTGTCCACCAGCTGCAGCTGCCCATATGGGACAATGTGATCGGGGTGGAAATCGGAGAGTGCGCCCAGCAACAACTTGAAGGTGACACGAAACTTGTGGAGACTGGTATTGACAGTCTGAAGTACCTGTTTACCAATCACCACATCGCGCGTGTAGTCACTGCTTGCCGCCCACATGCGAAGAGCATCGGGGCCAAGTGCATCGTAAACTGGCTCAGGATTCTCAGGCTGCTTCTTTCCCTTCACCTTGCGAGGCTTGAGAGGAGGCAACAGGGTTCCGTCCATGATGGTTTGGGGATCGATAACGTTCCCGATGGATTTGCTCATTTTGCGCCCATCCTCATCCAAGGTAAAGCCGTGGGTGATGAGGTTCTTGAACGGCGCATGAGGAGTTGAGGGTTGACCCAAGGCAAGTTGGTGTGAGATATACGTGAGGAGGCCGGACTGGAACCAGCCACGGTGCTGGTCGGAACCTTCGAAATACACGTCGGCTGGGTGACTCCGTCCTTCGGTGGGGACATCGATTTCTGCCCAACTGGTACCACTGTCGAACCAAACGTCCATCGTGTCAGTTCCACGTCGATACCCCGCTCCAGACTCCTCACGCAAGGACGGAGGAATCCATGCAGCATCGTCCGCACTGTCGGTCCACCAGGCATCGATGCCCCGCTCTTCAATCGTGGCCATGATGTGTGAGACACTGTCCTTGGTCAGGACAGCCTCCCCTGTGGTCCGGTGATAGATTGCAGGAATGGGAACACCCCATGCACGTTGTCGCGAGATACACCATTCACTTCGGTTCTTGACAAAGTTTTCCAGTCGCTGTCTTCCGGCTTCGGGGACAAATCGAACATCTTCCAATGCTCGAAGGGCGCTGCCCCGGATGTCAGCCACATCGGCGAACCACTGCTCGGTTGCCCGAACAATGATCGGAAGCTTCGATCGCCAATCGTAAGGGTACTTGTGCTCATACTTATGCTGTGCGAGCAACTGATGACACGACTCAGCCCATTCCAACACTGCAGTGTTACCTTCTCCCAAGACAGGCTTTCCGGCGAGTCTTGTTGGGTCGAGGGGCATGGCTTTGCTAGTAAACTCGCCTTTGTCGTTGACAGGAGCAAATACAGGAATGCCACGCGAAAGACACGCTTCATAGTCGTCCATTCCGTGGCCAGGCGCGCAGTGAACCATGCCAGAACCAGAATCAGCGGTGACAAAATCCGCAGCGATGATAGGCTGCGGTTGACCTTCCGGTCCCTTGAACAGAGGCCGATAAGTAGTTTTCTCCGCCAGCTCGGAACCTAAGATAGAGGGAACAACGATAGACAGTTCCTCTTTCAGCATGCTTTGAAGGTACTCAAACCGGGACTGAGCGATGAGAAGATAGCCATGTTTTTCAGACTGGACAATGGTGTATTCCAACGACTCATGAACTGCAATGGCAGCATTGGCCGGCAGAGTCCAAGGCGTAGTTGTCCAAATCACAGCACTCAAATCTTTTCCGCAAAGCAGGGGGTTCTCAGCAAGATGTTTTGGTACGTCGACAAGAGGGAATTTGACCAATGCAGCGGTCGACACATGATTCTCATTGTATTCCAATTCCGCTTCCGCAAGAGCCGTGCCTGTTGAGGGAGACCAGTAAACAGGTTTGAACTTCCGATAGATCAAACCCCGATCAACCATTTCCCTGAAGACACCCAACTGTCGCATCTCGAATTGCTTGTCCATTGTTTTCCAGTGATTCTCCCAGTCCGCCATGACTGCGAAGCCGCGAAATCCCTTCATCTGGCTCTTCACCGTCTGTCGCGCCAATTGCCGCGCCAATTTGCGAATCACCGCCGCGCTGACCGATCCATTCTCGACGTCCAACTCGCGTAGGTTTTGCAGCGCCTTGAGCTCGATGGGAAGTCCATGACAGTCCCAGCCTGGCACGTACCGTACCCTCTTGCCCCGGCCCAGTTGAACGCGACAAATAATATCCTTTATGATCTTGTTCAGGGCATGTCCGACGTGTAGATCGCCATTCGCGTATGGTGGACCATCGTGTAGAACGAATGGTTGGTCGGCTGGTCTTTCGCGTTGCTGCCAGGTGTAGAGATCATCGGTGCATCGTTTGAGGTATTTCGTCCGATCGACAGTGGAGACTCGTGGGGGGAATGTAGACTTAGGAAGCTTTAACGTTGAAGTCCAGGAGCGGGGAATTGACCGCGCCAGTTCCGGCATTGTCCATGTCTCTGAAGTTAAGAAAGTCGTCGGAGGGAAACTGATATTGCACCACATTCTTCACCGCCGCTGTCTCCGCCCTGTTGAGGCCATCCATACCACGAAGGCTTTTCTTTTCTTCACGCCTATTCTGTCATTTATATTTCAAGTGAATGCAGCTCTTTAAATAAAAAACTATTCCCAACCTAATGTCCTCATCATCTGCTGATTAAAGGAAACCCATCTCCAAAGGCTTGGAAGAGTTGTGCCAGAAGAGATTTAATTAAGAGAGTAAAGCATTATCCTAGTCCGGTCCGAAAATACGTCCAAAGCCACACAGCAAGAAACAGAAAATAAAATACAATTTCTTGAAACTAATATGCAGGAGCATATCAAACTTATGAAGAGAAGTCAAGACGAAACTCTTCAGCGTAAGAACGAACTCGAAAGCCCAGAGCATAAAGATGACGACGACGACGGCGGTGGAGCTCAGCGAACTCTAGCCATTCAAGAGATCGAAGAGCAATCACGCGTACTGGAATTCGACCAAACGGCCTCTGGGGCTATATCCCAAATACTTTCGAAATTGTCCGCCTCGCAGGTCGCCAACACATACAATACTGATTTTTCGGGTAGCCACAATACGGACTTCGAGCTCGGTCACAGCGCCGGTACGATCAATTGGACCAGTGGTCCCGTCGGAGTCGAGCATGGGGCCTATGGGATAGGATCTTACAATTCTGCCATTCATATTTCACCCAACATTCAAGGTCGACCCGTTGTTTCCACGGGAGGGCCAAACCAGGATTTGATTCAACAACTGCAAGTTTGTTTGCCGTTGACCCCTCATCTTTCACCACTATGGGCCTTGTACTACTCATCGACGATGTGTCTATTCTCGTTTATTCTATTGATTGTCGTGGAAAATATCGTTGATGTTGATTGTGCTTTCGGTCAACTCCCAACCGTTGGTTGCATGTTATTGTTCATCAACGTCATGTCTCTTCAAACAGTGTCTTTGTGCTTTGCCCGCGTTTTAATTTGCATTTCAATATTGATTATCCAGACCAAATCCCGCTTTTTTTTTTATCTCGCGAGTGAGACCCTCACATTTCTGGGTTTATATTCGATCCCAAAATCCATGGCATGGTCCTAGGCACGCTCTTGGCCGCTCACAGGAGGAACTGCCATGGTCCCAGAGGACCCATAGCTCCCGGCGTGGACTGTATAGCACCGGGGAATGAGAGGTGATACCCTGGGAGCGTTGGTTACGATCAATAGCGTGCCTGGGAGCATGGAATCTGGGATCAGATATTGTCTGGCACTGATTTAGACCTCCCTGAATTCTTAGATCAAGAAGGCGAGCCAAACGTCACCCCTGTAGGAGTCGTAAGAACATATATGTAATTCCGCTACGATAATCCATATACCATACTCTCGGCCGTCTGTAGGGTCGAATTTGTCTTTCCCACCAATTGCTTTGCATATAGATTTGTGTTACGACAGTTATGCATTTTTATTTATTCCACCGAAATAGTTTAGCTACTCAAAGGTGGAGAAAGGAGTAACGGTGGGATAATCACAGTGTAGAAAGAAATAGGACGGATTGAAAACTATGTAGATAACATTCTATATACCAGAACCTATTTCAACCCTCCAGTCAGAAGGAAACTTTGGCCCGTCATGTACCCAGTCTTGACCAGCATGGTAACAACATTCGCTGTTTTTCTGCTGGGATTCCTAGCCGCTTTAGAGGAATACTTGCTGCCACTTCTGGGAATACTGCGGCAGAAGAAAGCATGCCTGTATCACCGATCATAGCTGGAGCGACGTCGTTGACACTAATGTTATACTCTGCTAGTCGGGTTGAAAGGTTCTTCATCATACCGGTAAGACCACCCTTGGAGGCTGCGTAGTCAAGAATGCGAAATTGAATCAGAAACCGCCTTGAAAGAGCAAAATAAAAGGCTAACACATCAAGGACAGTGAATTGGCTTACGACAGCCATTAATGCCTCCGCCTTGGGCGGCGATGGAAGACATAAAGATGATCCGTCCCCACCTCTGGGCCTTCATGTGCTCTACTACGCCTTTGACAAGAATGAAGGTAGCTCGCAGATTGATGTTCATAGTGTAATCAAACTCTTCAACCGAGATATCCGACACATCAAGAATTCGCTTGCCATATCTGGCGTTTGATATAAGAATATCTGGGCGTTGGCCGTGCTCCAAATCGATTTGTTGAGATATAAACTCGATTTGATCGCTATAACCCCCATCAACCTGGTGGATTGAGATGCGAAGGCTCTGCGTGACATTTTTGGAGCGTGTATCTGCGACAATTTTGTTCAAGGATGCCATATTGGTCGAGTAGGTCAAGGCGAGATTAACTCCAGGATGTACAAGTTGACGGGCGCAAGCTGCACCGATTTTGAAGTCAGAGAATGTCGTGACTTAGCTTCATGTCATTGTATAAACGGTAGATGTCATGCTTACCCGCCCGATATGCCAGTGGTCACGGCCAATTTACCTCGAATGTCGTTCAATGCCATTTTTATACGTATAAGAAATGCAAGTATATTGATTCAGCAGAGAGATTAATGATTCTATGATAAAGATATTGAGCATTGTAGAACCTCATTATTACCCCGTTGGCGTTAGATGTTCCCCGCTATCGGAAGCTGTTTCTGATAGTTCAACTGCAGGCCACATTGCCACGTAAAATGCGGAATGCGGAGTATATTGCTCCTCCCAACGATCACAATAACCCTAGAGATATAACGCAGATAGTCACTAGGTTATTCAAAGGCAATCTCGTTATCTGTCCGGCGCAGCGATCCTGAGTCTCACCTTTATTCCAATATGTTTTATTTTCGCGAAGATAGTCGCGTTCATAGGAAAAGGGGGTTCACCAGGTCGCCGGGCTGTGGTAATTACTAGTAGGTCATAGCTGTTCCTAAAGGTTACCACCAACTAACTAGTGAGGCAAATTGTCTGAACTGTTAAGCACTTCAGTAGGTCACTATGTTATACCTGAGGTTGATACTAGTAGCCACGCCTAGAATCTGCTAGTAAAGACTAAAGGACTATAGTAGTGACCGCTTCCACCTTCCATGTTTTAGACATAGAAAGGCTCCTTCGAACCCTAATCACACGATGCGTGATTCCAGATGTGGATAGCGCGTGAATAATCCGTCCTGTACCTGACCAGGTAATAAATACGGGAACTTTAAAATACCAGTGTAGAACAACAATGAAAGAGGCTTACAGTAGTCGTACTCTAGTTGGACTAGTCTTGATATAGGTTATATTCCTGTACTTATAGAATCTCATTTTAAGAGACATCCTCTAGTCGCTTTTACCTCGCAGTTTTTGAAGATAACTCGCCACTCTGCGAAGCAGTTACACTTGTGATTAGCTGAAACTACCATGTTATTTCTTCCTCTTTTGATCCTCGGAGTGATTACTGTCGTAATACTAGTACTTGTTACCGAGAAGATCTAACAAAGCAAGGCAAAAAGCCTAGCCTTATGTGGGAGCGCTTATCACCAAGATAATATAACCCTAAATACTACTGTGGGATTATGTGAGACCATGCGACCTCTCACTGCGAGGCCCTAGGTCAGTGACCTGTTCATACCTGCGGACCAGGAATTCTTCTGTGTGTGGCGGACCCTCGTTAGGCGAGGGTCTGTATAATGTAACAAAATGTAAGGGGCGGTTACTCGTTATCGGGACTATTGACTAGTCTTACTGTACTTTCTGAAATTGCACTAATGATAATCATGATCGAAGAAGTTGTAAGAGGGGTCTGTTTCTATCGTGTTCTGATCCACCTAAAGTAGGCAGAATCAGCCACTAGTCAACTAACGCGCTAATTAGGTGCTCTCGTGTTGACGGCACTGTTGACTCCTCGTATCAAACCTCGTTCCAGCCGAAAGCATCCGGCCGAATGGCTCCTCCAGTAAGAACAATAAAGCAGTTTTGGCCAAAAGATTCCCAGGCACGAGCAGTGTCTCCTTTGTGGTATTCGGCCCACCACTCCTCGGTTGCTTTCTCACCTGCTACCTCTTCTTCCCTGTCTAAAGCTTGATAAGCCTTTTCTCTTTCATGCAGAGGCGCAAGCAAACAGAAGATAAGACCCTCAGTCATCGAAATTTCATCACAAACCAGTTGAAGCTGATCTGCGATCTTTTTTAAACAACCAATTTTCGCATCTTCGTCTGCTGTCTCATCCACTTTCGGCCTTTGCTCATTGATCACATTTTCAAGTTCAATGAAAGCTTCGCGGATTTTGAAAAAGCCCCACTTCTTCAAATCACCGTCCTTCCTGCCCCAGACTTTCGCAGTCCAGGCGAGGTTTTCCATATCATGATTCGCACTACGTGGCCAAGTAACGATTTGTTAGTAAATCACATCCTTATACATCGAGACAGCTGGAGAGAAATTACAGATATTCTTTGAAATCTCCTTCGCCAGTCATCTTGCGACGGACCATAGTAAAGTAGCGATTGATCAAGTACTCTGTGGAGGATTCGCGCCCATATCCCTCAAAATTCTGAGTTTTTTGTTCCGAGGTTTCAGCAATCGGTGCATTCATTGAGATCAGGTAAACCACCAAGCGGCTGCTTAAGAACTTGGTACCTTTTGGAGAGCATCAACATCCACATGTTTCTTCAAGTCCTCCGAATCGAAATCTAATTCAGGGTATTGTGAATCGAAATAATAGTCCCAATTATCTTCCGCAGTATGTTCGGACATGGCGTAGAACGATATCACGATATAAGTCGATGGATATAGGTTCCTACTAGTAGATGTAGGAACGTAGTAAGGAAAATTCTAGAAAAAAGCAAGGTGCGTATATACAGGTGTTATGTCTAGGACACAGGATGGAAATATATTCCAGTCGTAGTAGTAGAAACGCGTCATCGACCCTCTGTGGATGCATCTCATACTTTTGCCCAGATGGGTGGGTATCATTCAGCTATTCAGCCCACTTAGGCAGCCCCAATGGTTGATCAACACCTATCGTGAAATAGCTAGTTCCGTATCGACAAACCGGAGGGTCCAAAAAAAATGCAGAGCCCAATGAAACTTCCAGTCTGAAAATGACGAAGAGGCTAAGGAGGGGGTCAAAAAACAAGTTCTAGTTGCTAACAGGATCCAAAGCCACGGCATGACGAACACTTTCGGAGGTTAAGAATAAGTCTTCCTGTCACTATTGCGTATCAACTTGACCCTAGACGGACTGCTAGAAAGCACCGGACTCTCTCAGAAGGGGATACAGGTTGTCTTTTCGAAGAAAGCCATGTTTACTGAGTTTGCATTGAACCTTCCAGACGAAAAGATCGAAGACTGTGTATCTTCTATACTGGTATTTTAAACTTCTCGAATTTATTACTTGGTCAGGTACAAATCGGATTATTTACGCGCTATGCACATCGGGAATAGCGCATCATGTGATTAGGGTTTGAAAGAGCCTTTCTATATTTGAAAAATGGAAGGCGGAAGCGGTCGCTACATACTGTAACAAATACCCGATGGGTTGGGCCGTGATCTGCCTTATCCGCCCCGGTCTTCCTATCTCCACCCACACTAACTTAGTGGCTAAGGTTGTGCAAGTACACCTTCGCAGTCCATGTTTCGTTCACATATCTCAAGTGAATACTTCAAATCTGAGCAAATCTGGGAGTCAGTATGAACTCGCGGACTCATACTATAGATTCAGACGGCGAAGTGATCATAACATTGCGCAATGCGGACAGTCCGTTTGTACAACTGGCTGAAAAGCCATTTACTAGTAGGGAATCTGGCATCTTTCCATGATCTTTTTGGTGATACCAGAAGCTCTCGTGAGATGACAAAAGTTTTGATTTTTCGTCTCAAACTGCTAGAAATCTCAAGCAATAGAGCAGGGAACAGAAGAAGAAGAACTTCGCTGAGTTACCGGTTCACAATCGCTTACATATTCAGGTGCCTGCTAAGCATTTGACGTTTGCTTCTATTGACTGGAGATTAGAAAGAAAGCATTACTTACTTTTAAAAAAGCTCAGTCGAGGTCACAGTAGAAAGCTAGGATACTGAAATGCCGATGATACTACTTCGGGCTATTCATGGACAATATTATCGTATACTTTGGAAGCTGGCTCTGGAGTTGCTCACCAAAATTGCTGTCATAGCAGACAACTATAAGTGCAGGGAGGCTTAGTATTTTCTGACAGATATGCGGATCAATCATGTAGTGAAAAAGGGTCCTGCGGCGGTTTCTCAGGATTTGGTTTTATAGCTATGGATTGCCTGATTTTTCACAATTCAAATTATCGACTTCTACTATGTCATAGGGCGACGGCCGGATGGTAATTTGGGACTTCCGATCCCAGACAATCTCATAAATGAGGGTAGACAGATTCTGCTAAATTCATTCAGTACACATGGTATTTACATCAAAGGAATTCGCCCATTATCTGCCCTGCCTTTCGTGCAACTTGCTGGGCATCTGGGCTGATATCCTCGTATTCTGCCATAAACAAGAACCGTTCCTTCCACAGCTGCCATCTCCCCTCCGTAAAACCGTGGCTTCCATCCCAAAGGTCTGTTTTACTGGGTAGAACTTGTTGAATGTACTCAGAACTGTCGGGTCGATCATCCTTCCACATCAACCTTCCAGCATGGATTATCCATTGTGCAGCGGCGCATACATTGGCTGCTAGTAATTCTGATACATTCATCTTGTACCATGGTGACTGTCTCTGAAGCGCGGACTGTGCCTGACGTCTTTCCTCCTTGTACTTCGTCGGGTCCACCTCCAAACACTTCTTCAATAAGCTCAAGCCCAAAGCACGAAGCTTTTTTCTTTACTAAAAGAACTTGTAGCCAGCAGTCTTGCTGAGAAGGTATTCATATTAATCCATCTAGCAGTTGACTTAGATGCGCACACTGTCCATCCTGATGATGCATGGGGTGAGATCATATCCCAATTGTCGCGCCACATGCTCCCGAAGCATCCCAACCATTTCCGTGGTATGTCTTTGGGTTCCGACTCAGATAGCTGTGAATCGAGTTTTTCGGCTTTAACCAAGAGGGCCAGCAATGAGGAATGGCTCGAAGGAAAGTCGGCAGCGGCCTCATAGATTAACTCCCAGAGAGCCCATGGCGTATCATCATTTTTAAAATCGAGTAAGCTCAGTTCTTTGATTGCGGTGGCTGAATCAATCTTGTTTGAGAATAGTTGCCGTAGGACCTCTGCATGAGGGCGTGCAGTGCGGTATTCAGGGTCTTCAGTTGTCTGGAGCCAGGATTCGTAACCACTTGTCGACATGATGGAGTTGATGTAGGTGCTACTACTAAGGACGGCTGTTGACAGGACTTAAGTATAGAATGATTTGACTCCTAGTACCTGGTTGCCTAAAAAAGAGTGTTGACAAAAACCGGCTGGCAGGTTGGGTGTATGTCTCTTCGCCCCTTCAACCGTGACATCATAGCTAGACTAGTCACAGTGATTTGTATTGTTCAGTCGGGCCAAAAGTACTTTTAATACTCTAGTCATAGCCCTGGGTATTAAACCTAAGGCACAGATCCTCATATTATAGTCGTAAATAGTGTGAATGGGATTGCCCTAGAGATGCGTAGGAGTTTTTTTTACGAAGCTATTGATGACAGGCAGCTCAATCACTGGCTGGGTGTGTTGATACATACCAATTGGCATATGTCGATAAAAGCAATGTCGACTCGTGCATTGCAAAGTACCGGACTATAACGTGGTGCGCTTCCAGAGCACATCCAGCACAAGGGATGCACTCTGGGCCGAACATTGGTCTGGAACCAGGAGCTAGTGGCATGGTTCAATCGACGAGGGTTAGCATTGAAAGGCGCAGGACTTCGTCGGGCACAACTGTGAATTGACCCTAATTGGTTTCATAAATGTTGCTGGCTATTTGAGCCCAGAATTGCTATATGATGGTATCCTTTATGAGTAGATGTTCCGTCTTACCATTAAATAATTGGCTCTACACAAATAGAAAACGTGGATCCATCGCTGTATTGCAGTCAGGTGGGACACGTACATCAAGAGCCCATGTTATACCCCGGCACTCATGGTAGCACCGACTGAAATTACATTAATGGCTTCTGACCAACATCTTTTAGACGGAGCAACAAGTACATCGGATGTGCAAGATTCGCTGATATGGCACCCGGGCATTTATTAATGTTATAAAGCGGAGGAAGTCAGAACACCGTGTAGACCCCGACCTAGGTTTATTTCCACAACCCTAGATATTATAATACAAGAGTCAAAAGACGATTAGATCAATACGATCTTAACCAAGCTCTAGGTAGAGTACGATATACAATAGCCGTCTTACCATGACTAATGAACTCGGCCCATTAGTCTGTCTCGCCTTCCTGAATTTCATTATTTTATTACATCTTCATTTAGTCATTTCTCCATACATTGTTATTTAACATAGGGGTCATAGGCATAGGGCTTCTTCCAGAAGCCATTGACCTTGCTTGAAATGCTTACTCGTCATTATCCCTTTCCAATTGGGCAGCTCGCTCGGCGATCAGGGGTTGTTCATGCCGAGCAGCTTGACGAATGCGCCTGCGGGAATCCTCATTTCTCCTCGCATTGATCGAATTTTGGGCAGTAGCTGGACCCAACGGGGTGCGGTTCAATGAGCGTACCGCTCTTCTGTTTTTTGGCCCGTTTGCCCTAGCTATATCGAACATAACCTTCTTCAATTCCGACTCTGTTTGTTCAATTCTTTGACACAATAGCACATTTGCATCCATACCGCGTTTCAAATGCTTTTGCAATCTTTTTGATAGCTTTTCAAAGCTTTCAGCATCTTTAGCAATGCTTCTGTTTAATTTGGCAACCCGGGCCGCTGTGTTGGGTGGTGAATTGGTCGCCGAGCTCGAGGGTTCGGGGGAGGGGGTATCAAAAACCGCAAGATCAAGGTTCTGCTCGTTCAATTCTTCCAACAAAGGTTCAATCACTAATTTCGCATTCACAGGGTAAATACCCCTTGATTTGAACGAGGATCTAATAGTTCGTTGCGTAAATGAGCGCCGGCGAACATCACCAATAATCCGGAAAAAATCCCGCTTTTGGCATGCACTTCCATCCCACATAACTTCTTCATTATTGGTGCTTTCAAACCAATGTTTGAGAGTTTGAAACACCTGCCCATCGAGGGGTTGAATGAGGTGAGAAGTGTTTGGAATAAAATAGCACGGAATGATGGAATTTGCGTTGCAGTAATCCATGAACTCGATCGTACAATGCGAAGGATGGTTATCCATCAACAAAAGCCTCGGTCGGCCCTTTTGAATTAGATTTTTCGAGGCTTCGTTAAAGGAAACAAGCCATTCCAATGCAACAGTGTCGTCGGTCCAACCGTCATCGGTAGGTCGAATTCGAAAACCATCAATATCAGTTGATGTATACCAGTCTTCTTGGTGTCGGGCCCCCTTAACTAAAAACCATGGTAACATTGACCAACCACTTGCCGATACACAGTCAATGCAAGTAATTGATTCAGCTTGACCACCATTCGGTGATTCCGCCGTTGGATCCTTTGAAATAGCCTTATGAGGCTTTCCCTGTTCAATAACGAAGCCAGTCACATCCCAATTGAAGATTTCGTGCGGAAGAAAGTGGTGCTTTTCCAACAGTCCTTCGTAAGGATCGAACCAGTCACTGATTTCGCCAGTATGTCCACTCTCAATGCGCCTTTTCTCCTTGGGTTTATGTGTGATATAGTGATATTCGGGGGGTAGTTATTGGATCCAGCGATAGACCCAGGAATGGCCGACGACCCGATCTTCACCCGACCGTTGTAGAATAGCATTTGCAGTGCGCTTAATCATCCCCGAATTGGGATTAATATATGCATTTTGTAGTGCATCGATCCATCCCATTAATGCCTTTTCTTGAATTGCATCTAATGCTCTGTTCGGTTGCTGACCAGCGGTTGCGCTATTGCCGCCCTTAACCCGAGCGTACAATGTAGAATAATTAACATCGAATTCACGGCTAATAGATTTGATGTTGGGTTTTGTTTCTGCATGGCATTTAGCTAATGCATCAAGAATTGCTTCTTCGCAAATTGGCGTTCTTTTAGGCATTTTTGGTTTAGATAATTGTATATGAAGATGATGGTAATGGTAAATAATTCAGAATGGTGGGACAGACTAATGGGCGGGTGTCATTAGTCATGATCAGACGGCTACTGTCGATCAACTCTACAAGATGGGCACCCAGCTGAGCGGGACCACAGAAGACTTGAGTGGGACCACAAAAAATCTTACCTAATTTCTAGTCCCCTTCAGCTTCTGACCTGCGGGGGTCTAACTAACGTGATCCACGGTCGCCCGAGCGACCCCATCAAAAACCTACTTCAATAATAATATATCTATTTTAACCACAACAAAAACGCCACCTCAACGCTCTGATAAAAAAGCAAAATTGATACAGCAAGAGGGTCGCCTTTTATTAGCTATCAAAGCTATAAAAGATGGTAGATATCTCTCTGCTGCAGCTGCTGCACGATCTTTTGAGATACCTGTCTCAACTTTGAAGGCCCGGATCAATGGGCGCGAATCTGCTGCTGAAAAGAGGGCATCTGGTCATATCTTCACCCAAGTCGAGGAGCAATCGATAGAGAATTGGGTAATTGATATGGATTCAAGAGGAGCAGCTCTTACTTTGCCTATGTTGCGAGATATGGCCAATCTTCTACTTAGTGCAAAGAAAAACACACCATCTACCACTGGTATTAATTGGCCTTCTCAATTTATCAAACGACACCCAAATCTCTCTACTCGACTCTCTCGCAAATATGACTATCAGAGAGCTCTTTCAGAAGACCCTCGAATCATTAAACCATGGTTTGATTTGGTTCAAAAGACAATTGAAAAGTGGGGTATTGTTTCAGACGATATCTTTAACTTTGATGAGAGTGGTTTTGCTATGGGTATTGGCACAACACAAAAAATTATCACTTCAGCGGAATATCACGGAAAAAGAGCTCTTTTACAAGCCGGAAATCGTGAGTGGGTAACTGCGATTGAGTGTATTCGAGCTTCTGGAAGTGTTATACCTCCGCTCTTCATTTTTAAGGGAAAAAAGTTTCCAGAGCATCTACGCCCCTATCTTCTTTCGAATCAAAAAGGAGCACGTCTTACTATGAGCGAAAATGGCTGGACTACTAATACAATTGGTTTATGGTGGTTGAAACATCTTTTAATCCCAAATATTGGGATAAGAGTGGGAAAATATTGCCTACTAGTCCTCGATGGTCATGGGAGTCATTTAACCCCTGAATTTGACCAGCTTTGTGAAGAAAACCAAATTATCGCAATTTGTATGCCTCCTCATGCTTCTCACCTTTTACAGCCTTTAGATGTGGGCTGTTTCTCGGTTTTGAAGAGGCTTTATGGAGGAGCGGTTTCAACTTCGATGCGGAACGGAGTCAACTCTATTGATAAGGAGGATTTCCTTGAAATGATCGCAGATGCGAGAATTGGTGCTTTTAAGACTTCTACTATACAAAATAGCTTTTTAGCTACTGGATTAGCACCCTTTGATGCTAATAAAGTCTTGGAAAAGCTCAATGTGCGCCTGGATTCTCTTCCTCCTCTCGAGATCATCTCTCAGCGACCACTCTCTTCCGGCAGTGATAGTGATCCAAATACTCTCTGGACTCTCTCAAAATTCGCAAAATCGCAATCTCGGATCAAACAAGGTCTAGAATCTTCTTCTTCAATCCTTTCTTCACCTACAAAAAGGGAGATTGAAAAGACCTACAACATGACCATCAAAGTCGTCCACCACCATATCTTTCTCCAGAATCGCTGTGCCCAATTAGAGGCTACCAATAAGAAACAGATCAAAAAACGAGAGACTATACATAAGTTCACTACCCAGAAAGGTATCTTTGGGGGTCTAGAGGGTGGTGAAGATGACATGGTTTATGTGGATGAAGATACAAGTAAAGATATATCTTTGCCAGAGGTACCTACAAATGCGGTTGTTGAGCCTACTTTACCTTCTATGCCCTCGGTTCGGCGGCATGTGACATGTTCTGGGTGCGGGATAAGAGGTCATACATATTCTAGATGCCCTGAACGTAATTAATAGCAAAATTCAAGTTATGCCATGGTTTTAGTGGTAGTAAAAAATTACTGATTTTTCGAGGTTTGGTGGGGTCGCTCGCGCGGCCGTGTCGCTCGGGCGACCGTGGATCACGTTAGTCCCGGTCAAGTCTTCTGTGGTCCCGCACAGCTGGAACCCGCTACAAGATCCGGGGCAGCTGAGGGGGTCTAGAAATGACTTGGCGGGGACTAGGAATAACAGCTTACGTAATTCATAGTCCCTTCACTCACTCAACCATCCGGTTATCATTAACGGAGACCTGTCCACTGTTTATAGCCTGACCATCTCCAACCTACTTAGTGGAGATATGACTTCCAATAGGACAACAATGCGCCTAAGAAGTGCTTCCTTAACGAACGTGGACCCCTCCAAAATTCATATCATCAGCGATATTACGTGCTCTGATGCGTCTCCAATATTTGAGATAGAACTGGATGGACAAAAGTGTGCATTGAAGCTTTTCCACGACAACGGCGATCCTGGATATACCGAAAAAGGTCGTGATTTGAACCGAGTTCGCTGCGAATTAAATGCGTACCTGTATAAAAAGCTGTTCACTTCTGGTGTCTGTGCGCATGGCTTCGACCCAAAATTGTGCGGCTACATCAATCGAATGGATCCCGCAGCATTCTATAACAGGATGAGTGAGTTAATTGGAGTTTGGAGCAGGGCTGTTTTGCTGAATTTTATCTCATTATAATAAAAATGTAATCCTCAAGGGTCACTCTCGCCGCTAGTTGGATCCTGTCTTAACGAAACTGTCTTCGCTACAATCCTCGTCCAAAATGATCTCGTAGTTGGATGTTTTCTGTCAGACCGCAGACATACTCCGGGTTCGAAACTTTGGGGAAAGACTAGAAATTAGTAAGATTTTTTTCTAGTCCCCGCCAAGTCTTTTCTAGACCCTCAACTAGGCCCCTACAGATCTCCAAGTTGAGTGGATCCTAATGAGTCCTATCAATTGGCTGATTGGTGGGAAGATTGTTTACGCCTTGGACATTTAGGGGCCAAAATCATCTTTTGTGACTTTTAGGGCGCAGCATGACTTTTGGCATGAAATATGATCCTACTGGCGCGTCATGGTGAGGAGCTTTCAAGCTGAGTGTTAAAATCATATATCTTAAATTATGTTGTGGGAAGTCTCAAGTACCAAATCGAATGAGTCAATCTACGATCATGTGCTGACTCGGAATCGCTTGAGTCGCAAATCAGAGCATGTTGTAGCATCTAGGTCTGGGGTAGTCTGCCTAGCGTCTGTTAGTCATAGCTATGAGTCCCTCGATATAAGTATCTCTTTTTCCCCCATTTTTCTTTTTCCTTCTACAACTCTCTCCGTCCAATATGGCACACGGCTGTTTTTACCGACTGGCCAATAGTAACCAGTCAGCGTTGAAGTACCTGCCCCAAATTGGGCTTGACGCGCATGCAACTATTCTCGCTACCAACTCGCGGACTCTCATTACGCAGACCTTTATAAACCCTTCTGCTACAGAGGCTATCTCCGAAGTCTTCTACTCGTTCCCTTTATATGAAAGTTCAAGCATCGTTGGCTTCACTTGCCGTTTGGGCGATACTGTAATTGAAGGAGTAGTTCAACCCAAAGAGAAAGCAAAGCAGACATACCAAGAGGCAAAGTCCAAGGGCAAAACCGCTGCTATCCTCCATCAGTCCCTTGGTGCAGCCGATGTATTCAGCACGCGCCTAGGAAATGTCCCTGCCGGGGGTACTGTTCTCGTCGAGATCACCCTTATTCAGGAGTTATCCCAGGATGCTAAAACTGATGGGATTCGATACACGATACCCGTCACTATTGGACCTCGATATGGACGTGGAGATGGTAGCGCGGGTGTGCCCGAGGGTGTTGTAGTTAAAACCGCAATCAAGGTGGACGTCGTCATGGAAAAAGGATCTAATATCCGCAACATTCGGTCACCAAGCCATCCCATTCAGGTGGACTTGGGCCGAACATCCGATATGCCGCAGTCAATCTTTGAGTCGTACTATGCTTCAATCCAGCTTGAGGATAATGTGGCCATCGATGAAGACTTTGTTCTCACTGTCAACGCGGACAAACAAGATCTCCCATTTGCCTTCTTAGAGGCACACCCTACGTTGCCAAATCAAAGGGCACTGATGGTCTCCCTGGTACCAAAGTTTAGTTTACCACCGGATTCATCTGAGATCGTGTTTGTCATTGATCGCAGTGGAAGTATGGAGGATAAGATTCCTACTCTCCGATCCGCTCTTGAGTTATTTCTTAAATCGCTGCCGCTGGGTGTACCCTTTAATCTTGTATCATTTGGCACCTCGCATGAAACTCTCTGGCCCCGAAGCAAGGTAAGTAGCACGGAGAGCTTAAAAGAGGCACTTACGTATACAAAGAAGATCCGGGCCGACCTAGGTGGGACAGAGATGATGTCCGGCCTTCAGGCAGCTGTGGAAAATCGCTACCAAGACAAGGTCCTTGAGGTGTTAGTCCTCACTGATGGAGAGGTTTGGAATCAGCATCGAGTCTTTGACCTTGTCAACCGGGCGAACCAGGAGAACTCTGCCCGGTTCTTCACTCTCGGCCTTGGGAACTCTGTGTCCCATTCGCTCATCAATGGAATCGCTAGAGCGGGCAAAGGGTTTTCCCAGACGGTTCTGAATAATGAGGATTTGAATAAGACTGTGATCCGCATGTTGAAGGGCGCTTTGATGCCGCGACTACATAACAGCAAGCTGGATGTGAACATTCCCGAGTTCAAAGAAGACTACGTGGAAGTTGAACCTGCGCGCAGTGATAGATCAGACACAGAGCCTCTAGTTCAGCCAATTTCTCTATTTGAGCAAGACCACAAAGAAGAGGAAATCGTTGGTGATGTTCGTGGGCCTCTGCCAAAACTTGCTGTTCCTAGTATTCTACAAGCACCAGCGGATCTTCCAGCTCTGTTCCCCTTCATTCGCTCAAATATCTACCTACTATTCTCACAGCCCACTGACTCGGTCCCGGAAACCATCACCCTTCGCGCCAACAGCAAACATGGTCCCTTGAGTCTGGACATCCCCGTACAAGATATTGGCAAGGGGCAAACTCTTCATCAGCTTGCAGCTAAGAAGACAATCACTGAACTTGAGGAGTCTCGCGGCTGGATCTACTCCGCCAGGGATACTGAGGGCGAGCTAGTTAGGTCCAAATGGGAGAGTCGGATTGATGAACTAGTTCAGAAAGAGTGCGAGCGTCTGGGGGTGATGTTCCAAATCGCAGGCAAACACTGTTCATTTGTTGCCGTAAACGACAACACCCCGGTAGAGTATGAAAAGGATCCAGGGAGAAAATTCGCTGTTATGCGGACAATTACCGAACGTCAGGCCGCCTGCAGAATGCAGATCGTATGTCATATCTCACTTCATATACCTTATATCTACATATACTAATTTATTTCTCAAGGATTCCGCATTCAACCTAGATTTCAGCGCACAAGAAAATCCCGAGATCCTGGAGAACTTCGACTTTAACACATTCCTCAACAGTGACGCCGACGCCTCAGGCTTCGGGTTTGTTCCCAATGCGACTCCGTCCCCCAAGAGAAAAAAGGCCAAAAGATCTTGGATATTGGATTCGTGTGCAGAATCATATTCCCCGATGGCTTCGTTTGGTAGCGCTACGAGCCCGAATTACATCCCTACCAGTCCTACCTTGGTTCCCACAGCCACTTTCAGTCCCACGGGCACTTGCAGTGGGTACGTTCCAACTGCTACAACTCCAAGCTTTTCTCCTACAAGCCCAGGCTACAGCCCGGTTGCCTTCGGTGTTGCAGTGAGCTCTACACGCCCACTTACGAACCCTAGCTTCTCACCTGACTCACCCTCCAATAACGAGGAAGACGACGATGAAGGCACGGGCTCAACACCAGCCCTTCCATTAAATAAACTCATCCATCTTCAGACCTTTGAAGGATTTTGGGAGATAAGCGATGCGCTGTTCCGGATTGTGGGCCTCGATCCAAGCACTACCCGTACCAAGATACAAAGCGACTATGAGTCCCTTGCAGAAAACAACACAAATCAGACGCCTGTTGATGAGAAATGGTCTCGTTTAATTGCCACGTGCCTGGTGTGCCAGTTCTTGGAGATGAAGGAAACCGCGTCTAAAGATGTGTGGGAATTGGTGAAGACCAAGGCAGATGGTTGGGTGCAGGCTGAGACTGATGCATTGGAAACTGCAGATCGAGAAGTCATTGTGAAGCTCCTCGATGGACTAGGCTCTTTCTTCTGACATCGTAACGACAGTAAATCAGGTTGCTTTCCATTGTATGTGTTTCAATTATGATTTTGTTACTCATCTTTACTTGCTCGCGAGCTATGAGATTGTGGTGAAGTGCGATGTGACAATTCTGGATAAATTCCCTGACCTGAGATTAATTTACCCAAATACATATGTGCACCTCGGTACTCTTAAATTCATGACACTTGTGAAATTCTGGAAATTACTGCCTGGTACCACCAGCCTTATAGTGCTGCTGTTCATCATCAGAGCCACAGTTCCTGGAGAACCGACCTAGATACAGGTTGGCTTGGATTGAGGAGTTAGGGCATCATGTATGCCCACTATAATTCGGTCCGTCTTGAGTAATTTCTCTAAATACGATATCATAATGGGCAGTCTGTCCAATTTGAATAGGTTTGGCTCCTAGTCATCATCTGAATGACCAGCTTTCGTTTCGGTTTCCAAGGTTCAGGACTCGTAAACATCTATTCTGAGGAATGATGCTGAGTATAAGTAACGGACTAGGATGGTCCTTTTATACCCCCAATTGTATCCGCTAACCAATTTTCAGCGATTAATTTCTCATAAAATTGCCTATTTTTGCATAAATGCAACAAGTTTCTGACCCTTTGTTTTCGAATTGAAGCCCCGAGAGTATACCCGACAGATGGAGAGATATAATTGATCCCATTTTCTTGCGGAAGAAACAACATCAATTGCTCGTTATGTGGACAGTTTTAGTTCCTGACACAAGCTGAAATCGGTGTTTCTATCCATCGATTATCAATTTCAAGCTGGAATGTGTGTTGTTTTGGGCATAGTTATGGACTCGGAAGGGTCGCCGATCATGAATCCCTATGCATACATATATGAAGAGGAATTTGAAGGAACAGTAGAAAGTGTCACCCGTAGACTAGGCTGTCGAGATTTAACGTATTTACAAGTGCAAAAACCAACAAGAGGCAGAATCACAAATTATCCCTGTCATGATTCATAATGCATTCAAGTGTATGTAAAACCAAGAGCAAAGATCCCAGCCTCCAATCAGTACACGGTCAAACAGCTCACGGCGCCATTCTTCAAAACCTCAAAAAGAAGACCTGGAAAACCAAACATTTCGGTATTGCCCAATCCTCCATCCTGGCCATCGACACTTGTACGATGGCCTTTGGACGTGGTTTCCTCCCACCCACCGAGGAACTCAACACTGCTTTCAGGGCTGTCGCCCCAGCCACGGTTCAGCACCATTGGCCGCTGCAAAGCACGTTCTTCAGTAGAATTTGCATAAGATCCTTTCCAGATTGCCCGCAGCCGCTCTGATATTTCATCGTAGGGAGATTCTGAATTCAAATGGTCACTGGAATCATTCAAAGGGATTGTCCAGCGGCTTCGGCGGTGGCGGTTGAACGGGTAGGACCCTGGAACATTTCCATGCAGGATGATCTTGGTTACTGTCAGCTGGGAGGATGAGGGCTGGGGCAACGGGTCTGGAAGACCAGAATTTGGGAAGGCGGGACCAGGTGGGGCTGGATAGGAGATGAAGGCATCGAAACCATGGTGGAAATAGTTCAAGAAACACTCTGCTGGTAATGAAGTCGGATCGCCGATATTAAAGGCAGCCATCTCCTCATCTGAGTCATCAGTTACGCTGTTATTAGATGAGTGGTCGGCATCCGGAATACTGCCTGGAGAAGGACTCAGGTGTATGTCTCCGCCGCCTGCGGCACGATGGATGGAGATCCGGCGGTCATTCTTACGATAGATCGCATCTGGTGGGCCAAAGTCTGCAATCAGGTCTTGAGGAGTGGTCTCTCCCAGTGTTATGACCAAGGGGAAACCTGTCCTGCGGAACACTTCAAGCTTTCCGGCACCCAGAACTTGCCACTCCTCGATCTCATCTGCGAGAGACTCTCGAGACTTGCCAATCAAGGCCGATGAGCGTGGATACTGGGGTTGCTGTGTGAAAATTCTGGCTCGGACCTCTGGCCATGATGAACCTTGATATATGGACATGGATGTGGCCGGCAGGGCGGCGGATGAAGATAACAGAGCTACGAAATCACACTGGTCGGACCAGGCTGAATGCTGAAGAGGAAACGAGAAGGCGATCCCAGGATATGACAGCACGTAGGTCCCATATGGAGACTTATCTGCCGGCGGTACGTATTCTCCTGGGTATGAAGGACCAAACAGGCGATTATAGACATGCCGGAAGCTCGGACCCTGTGAGGACGGGGTTTGTTCTGCAGACTTTCCACCCTTAAGCACCTCCTGATTCTTGTATACCAGGTTTACTCGGGAGAAATCAAGTATTTCGATTAACCGGAGCCTTTGGTCAGGACCGTCGAATCGAAGCCGTAAGCCGTTTGAAGGTAGCTGGAGTACCACGGGCTTCCGAAGCGGGTCCGCGGGGGAATATGCAAGGTCGATAGCGGGGTATGTTTGAGGATAGGACTTCACCCGGGTAAGAACATTATGCAAAGAAGCACCCAGGGCTATTATGTTATTAGCTTGAGATATACAAGTTAAGGCTAAATCGGAACGTACTAATAAACCCAAGTCCTTTCCCGGGGAAGATCTGCGCCTGTGTTGAAGTAGTAGAAGTAGTCATGTCGGTTTTCAAAGCCCGTTGACTATGAGCCTGCGATAGTCCATGCGATCAAGAAACCTTGAAAGTTATAAGCCAAAGAGAGTGTCAACTTGTTTAAAAGCAGAAGGGAAAGTTCCGTGAGGGGGGAATACTTGGGAGACCGATAAGGGATGACGATAGCAGCCGATACAGTCATGTGAGGGGAATGAAGGGTCACGTGCGTTTGTTTATGTTTTCCCAAATGAATCAAAGGACTCCACTGATATACACAACTTGGAAAAAAAAGGGTAACTCCTCATAATTATTCTCTTGATTCGATTCATTGTCAATTTTTAATTGCCAAATCTTCATTATGCCTGGCCCACCAAGGCCTCCCTCTACCCTCCCTACTACGAGGAGGTCAGGTTTGCGGCAACCTGTTCGACGAGCGGGCTCGGCAGCTCCAGAACGCCATGCGTCGCCCGCGGTATCTGCGCTGTCTACGCCATCAGTTCGATCGTCTACGTTAAGCTCAGCCCGCGCGCCACCACGAAGTCCAGAAAAGTCAAATCCAGCGGTTAAGCGCAAGGAGAAGGACTTCGAGAGGGAGATCAGTGATGACACAAGCATACACGTGGTAGTCCGTTGTCGCGGTCGAAGTGATCGCGAGGTCAAAGAAAACAATGGTGTTGTACTATCGACACCAGAAGGCGTGAAGGGCAAGACCCTGGATCTTTCAATGGGACCGAACGCGGTCTCAAACAAGACATACGCCTTCGACAAAGTCTTCTCACCAGCGGCTGACCAGACCATTGTTTTCGAAGATGTGGTTACCCCCATTTTGAGCGAGGTGAGTGAATCAGCAGTGTGTGCATTACAATGGCTGTGCTAATTTCTAGCAGATGCTAGCAGGTTACAATTGCACAGTGTTCGCATATGGACAAACAGGAACAGGAAAGACATACACCATGTCAGGAGACATGACCGATACACTAGGCATATTATCTGATGATGCGGGTATTATTCCGCGCACTCTTTACTCTCTGTTTCAGAAGCTCGAGGGCACAGAGAGCACAGTGAAATGCTCTTTCATCGAACTTTATAACGAAGAACTCCGAGATCTATTGTCCTACGACGATAGCACGAAACTGAAAATTTTCGAAAACGAGAAGAAAGGAGGACACAGCACAATGGTCCAAGGGATGGAAGAGACCTATATTGACTCTGCGTCCTCAGGTATCAGACTGCTGCAATCCGGCAGTCACAAACGCCAGGTTGCAGCGACAAAATGTAATGATCTGAGTTCGCGAAGTCATACAATCTTTACAATGACCGTTCTCACAAATCGCACAACTGACTCTGGTGAGAATTACGTTACCTCTGGCAAGTTGAATTTGGTCGATTTGGCTGGAAGTGAAAATATCGGACGAAGCGGTGCAGAAAACAAACGCGCGACGGAAGCTGGTCTCATCAATAAGAGTCTGCTCACTCTCGGTCGGGTCATTAACGCACTTGTTGATAAGAGCTCGCATATTCCTTACCGGGAGTCTAAGCTCACACGGCTCCTGCAAGATTCGCTTGGAGGGCGAACAAAAACCTGCATCATTGCCACAGTCTCCCCCGTACGCAACAATCTTGAAGAAACTATCTCTACCCTTGACTATGCCTTCCGGGCAAAGAACATCCGCAACAAGCCCCAGATCAACTCAACTATATCCAAAGACAAGCTTCTACGAGATATAGGAATGGAAATTCAAAAGCTCAAGAGCGAGTTGATTGCCACGCGGCATCGCAATGGTGTCTATATGACGCCTGACGCGCACGATGAACTGACCATGGAAAGTGAATCACGTCGCATTGTCAACGAAGAGCAACGCGCCAAGATCGAGTCCATGGAAGGCAGTCTCCGACACAAAGTTCAAGAACTGCTCTCCATTACCGGAAATTTCAACTCGCTGAAACAGGACAATGAGGAGACACGGTCCAAGTTGAACGAAACCAAAGAAGTTCTCAACGAGACTGAGAAATTCTGGAAAGAAACTCAGGAGAAGTTGGACGAAGAGAAGGCTGTGCGCAAGGCCCACCAAAACACGGAAAAGCAGCTCAGGGACATTGGTGCTGGGCTTGTCTCAACTCTGAATGGTACCGTTCAAGATGTGAATGGATTGCATGCGAAGTTGGATCGCAAGGATAGCTTGGAGGCAGACAACCGCCAAACGTGGCAGAATTCGACTGGTGAGGTCTCTGATGTGACACAGCAAATTGATGCTCGCATGGAGATCTTCCAGACCCAGCATGCTAAGCTATTGCAGGAAATGTCTGGCAAGATTCATCAATTCGTAGATCACGAACTGGATACTGTGAAGTCTACTCGCTCCACCCTGCGGGATCTTGGTACCTCCTTTGACAAGGTCGAGGCAGAAGCCAAGAACAATACCTCCAGTGCTCACAGCGCGATGAACGAAGTTCTGGAGGAGATCAAGGATCTACGTGAAGAGGTTAAATCCAAGGTTGGCGAGGGTCTGAATGGATTGTCTGCTGCTGCTGCTCGGATCTCCAAGGAGGTCATCGGGGAGTTCTCGGAGTTCCATTCCCAGCTTCACTCATCATACAGCACACTCGGCAAAGACTTCAAGTCCATGTTCGAGAGCATGGCAAAGCACCTCGAGGAGCAAAAGTGGGAGGTCAACAGATTACGCCTAGAGCTGCAGGCAGCTAACCGCCAAACGGTGGAGGCTAATAGAAAGGCTTCCTCCAACCTCGCACAGGTCCTGGATGAGGAGCATGCGAGTGCACAAGCCGAGCGTGAAACTCTTATGTCTCACATTCGAGGGCTCCTTGAGGACTCAAACCAACGACAGAATAACCGCCTCAAAGGCAAATTCGACATACTCCGCACAGACATCTCGGCATCAGGCGATTCGCTTGAGCATGCCACCGCACAACACGATAGACACATTGATGAATGGATTTTCAAGGAAGAACAGTTTGCCAAAGACATTACTGCATCCAAGGATGAAATCAAGACTCGCATGCAGAACGATTGGGAGGTAAGAATGACCAATATTGCTGTTTGGACTGTAACTAACATCAATAGACCTTTGACCAGCGCAACGCCTCGATTCAGCGGGCAACCGAGTCCGTGCATCAAGAGACTGTTCGTATCGTGGATGCTCAAATGAGCGACATGGGCACACAAATGGAAGCATTGGATGATTTTGTCGCCAAAGCTCGCTCGCAAAATGGCCGTTTCCACGAATCACACATTGGCAGCTTGAATGCCATGTCCGAAAATGTTCGCGAGTCCCGGTCAAATGTCCACGGTCAACTCGATGGACTCACTGGACGTGTGGAGCAGCTTCAGGAAGATGTCAATACTCATACAGCAAACTTAGAGCAAATTATCGCGCCTTTGCATGCTGAAGTCCGCCAGCCTCTCTCGACCATACGCTCTAACATCCAGTCTCATCCCATGAAGGAATACGTCCCAACAGGTGTAACACCTCAAAAACGTCGATATGAGTATCCTTCCGAACTGCCACAGACCGAACCCCATGATGGACTGCGCTCTCGACACCGTACATCCAAGCAGTTTACTGCTCTCCCATTCAACGAAGAGGATCAACAGGACTCCCCTGCTCCCACTTCCCCTCAAATGGTGGCTTCCCCGGCTAAGAAATTTGTCTATAACGATACCCCGGAAGAGGTAGGCCACCCTCTTCCATCCGCTACCTCATCTTCCAACACTGGCCTTAGAGAAGTCGACCTAAACGTCGCCAGACCGGTCGTGTCTGATGCCGACGACGCACCCTCCAACAAACCCGAAACTCCCGCTTTACCATCTTCCATGGACCTAGACGAAACACCTGAAAAGGAAGAACCTGAACCACAGCCTTCCCGGAAGCGCCGTCGCTCAAATTCTAATAACAATCCTGAGAGCAAGCTTCCTAAGACAATGCTCACGAAGAAGATGGCTGGTGTGATGGAGGGTCGTGAGAACATGCCTCCCGCGGCTGTTGGCGGTCGGAGATTCAGAAATCGCACCTCTGACTAGCCATGATCTTGTCTGTCTTTGCTTTTTCTTCTTTCTTTTCTTTTCATTCCTTTTCTCTCATCCTGCTTTTGACTATTTTGATACCCAATGTCGCTGGGCTTTTCACTCTGGGTTGGAGTTTCTGGCTGAGAAAACAGTGCTGGGTCATTCCTATCTCTTTTGTCTGAGCCCTAGAAAGGCGACTACTTGGCGTTGGTGGTTTTGTCTGCATATTCCATATTCCTATAGGGACGTCCCTGATCTTAATAACAACTATTGATCTCCCTTGTTATTGTTTTAATGTAGATTACTATTCATTCATAAAGCCCATCACGGGCCTGGCAGACTACCTAACGCCTGTGCTTAGCGCCAAAAGCAAAAATATCTAATCACAACTGCTCCACTCCTGTGCTGGGATCTTCCTCCCCTTGGGCGGTTTCATCGACCACATCAGGAGGAACATGATGTTCTTCTTCTGCCTCCGCATGCGCTTTGGGACCCGCTGCCTCCGCTGCATCAATCACTGCCTGCAACTCACTCATCCGTTTGGCGAACTGGTCCATCATTTCCTCTAGTCTCTGTCCTCTGCCCTCCCCGTCTTTCCCCTTCTGGTCGGGCAGACCGGCAGTTCCACGAATCTTCAACATCAATCCATGAGCCGGTGACTCGCCGGGATTGCTATTCTCGAATGTCGGTGCTGGCACGATCTCCGTATTGAGGACTTGCCATGTGGACGAGAAACTCTGCGCTGCGGTCACGCGGTACTGAGGCTGGCCTTCGTGCGGTATGGCGGACTGGTTTGCCGGTGAAGAGGATAAAGACTTTGTGTCGCCTTTGCCTGGTGCGAGTTGTTCGGGAAACGGGTCCTGTGCCTCTGAGACCGGGGAGGGCTCTACGTCAAGAATGATATAATTCTCCCGTACACCTGGCACTGGAGGTGGAAGGAGACTTGTCTTGGCCGGGACCGAATCGGAGGGGTCTTTGATCTCATCTTGGGGAGAGGTGTGGATGTGCGCGATCTGGTCCTTTTTGGAATCGGAGAGGGCTTCTTGTTGTGCAGATAAGCTGCGCAGTGCTGCTTCCGTCACGATATCGCTGTCATCGTCGGAGAATATGTAGTGTACCGTTGGGTGGTGGTAATCGGAGGTGTGGGCGTCTTCGATCAAGGTAAAGAAGGGCTGGAATGCAGGGTGGGATGAATGGTGGTCTTGGCCTTCTTCTGGATGGTCTTCGATTTCATTCACGGTTGCATCTTGGTAAGGAGATGCGACTGTTACTGGTGATTGATGGCTTTCGTCTGTAGATCGCGGCTCTGGCGGTTGCCCTCTGGAGTGGGGATCACCTGGCCGCGCCGAGGCGGTTCCTGGTCTGGAGGCGTCCTTGCGAAGAGACTGCCGTGATGAGGAAGAGGATAGAGGGTAAGGAGAATTGTTCGGCGACATCTCCATAAGCCGAGGCTACATCATTCTGGAGAAACTATAGGATGATGTTCTGTATTGACGTGCGGAGAAAGCCTCTTATCGATAGCGCCACGTGATGCAGGCCTCGAACGCGGCGGATGTACTCCGTATGTATATTGTCGCTTTATTACATAGCTCAATATATTCTTCCATTCTTTTAGGAGAAACATTTGTAATGTAATTTGAGTACTCTGAGTACTCATCTCAGGTCATTATTAAGCTGTGTTGTGGTTGGAGTCTTCTATCCATGGATACTAGGTATGTCTTGCTTACGTCTACAATATATATATACATCCGCAATGTATGTTCTATAGGCAATGATGTCAGGATTTGAAGCTTCATTTCCAAGTTTGCAACTTAATTGAGATATTCTTTTCCCTATTATAAACATTCATCCAGATTTTAGAATAACAGTATGATTTACTTGAAGGAGAATCTAACCATCAATTAGCTAGATCTGTAATCCTCGGAGGGTGATTTGATATGTCTATGCCAATATCAATATACCGGTACTGTGAATATGTAAGAAGTTGTATGCAAAGCAATGATTTTGATCAGGACGGCCTCAAGTTGAGTATCGAGTTATACTTATTATTCAGTCTGGCGTGACCATCCGATCAGGCCAATAGCCAACCATGCGTGTTTATGTCTAGCAACAAGATCCAGCTTGTCCTCTAACATAGGTTTGTTTGCAGCAAAGAACTGCAAAGGGGTATCTCAAATTGTCCCACAACGCCTTGATAAACATGGGAGAAAAGAGAAAACATAGATAAGCTCGTTATTCCTTCTCCTTCCATTCGAATTCTGGAGATGATTTAGCTCGATATTCACAGAAGTAACAGGGCAGAACCTTACTTTGCCGACACATTGGGCACAGCCCCTTGGAAGTCTCTAGGTCAATCCAGGTCATTAAACAATGCTGGATGGCGTTAGTGCAGTTCCCTCAATCCATCCAAGCAGTTCCTACCATATGAAACGCATGATTACATCTTCCTTGCACTGCAACCATCAGTCAGCATATAGGAGAGGACGATATAGAAAAGAAGTGAACTCACCAAGTGCGCAGTCGTCGCCGGGAAATTTGCAGGTTGGACAAGTGCCATCGAACTGGACACGACAGATACCACAGACTTCATCTTCAGGGATATCCCAGTGCCAAGTAGCAATAGCATTCCATTCTTTAATGGCGACCTTCATGGTTAAGCGAAAGAAGTTGAGACCTTTGGGAGGTTGGTGAAGTAGAAAAAGGAAAAGGGAAAACATTGAAATTGATAACAAACACGATAAGATCATTATCACGAGACCCCCCAAATGGCTGTTTCTCCGCACTAACGCAATAGTACTCCTCTTATTGCTCTTATTGCTTCTCTTTGCTTCTTTTAACTACTTTCAGTTCACTACTTAGTGTTTACTGGTTATTGCTTTGACCTCGTTATGTAAATTGGAGATTTCTCTATTGTCCCTCTAAATCATGACTTTCTCCGCCATTCGATCCTCGCTCATTCGCTTCCGTACAATGTCCACCACCTCCCCACTCCAGACTCAGTCGCGCAATGTCTCTTTTTCTTCATATTTAGTGACTCCAAAGCAATTGAATGAGGCTTTGAAGAAGAACCCTCCTGATGGAACCAAAATCTCAACTTCCCCACGCGTCATTCCTCTCAACGCAGCATGGTTCATGCCGAATGACCCAGAGGGCCGCAAGGGAATTGACTCGTTCCGCAACTCGCGCATTCCCCAGGCCCGATTCTTCGATCTGGACACTATCAAAGATCCTGATTCACCTTACCCACATATGCTTCCTACGTGCGAGACTTTCGCCGAGGCTATGAGTGAACTTGGGATTCGTCGCGACGACGAGGTCGTTGTCTACGACACTGCCGAGTTGGGCATCTTCAGCGCGCCCCGTGTTGGCTGGACGCTGCGTGTCTTCGGTCATCCCAATGTGCATGTTTTGAATAATTATCGCCTCTGGGTTCAGGAAGGGTTTCCGACTGAGAGCGGGGAACCCGCGCCGGTGGAAAAGTCCAAATACTCTGTGCCAACTTACGACTCCCGACTAGTGATTTCTTTCCGGGAAATGAAGGAGCTGGCTCTGGACTATGGCAAGGAAGGAGCGGAGGAAATTGAGATCCTAGATGCACGCTCTTACGGTCGCTGGGCCGGGACTGATCCGGAGCCGCGCCCTGGTCTGTCATCAGGCCATCTTCCTGGCTCCAAGAGCTTGCCTTTCCAGAAATTGTTGGATCCGGAGACAAAGACATATCTCCCAGCTGAAGACCTGCGTAAGGTCTTTGAGGAGCACAAAGTGGATCCAAATCAAACGATTATCAGCTCTTGCGGTACAGGTGTGACTGCTTCGGTTATTGAAACAGCTCTGGCTGTTGCAGAATACGGTGACCCTCATCTCCGTCGGGTGTATGACGGTAGTTGGACGTGAGTACATCCTCCGACTTCCCTTTTACCTTCCAAGGTACTTTACCTTGGCATACGCTAATATGAAAAAGTGAATGGGCGCAACGAGTGAAGGAATCAGATGGCCTAATTAAGAAGGTCAAGTCATAGGATATTGGCTTCACAATGGTTTCTATGAGTCTATATCTCTATCTCTGTTTTCTCTTGTCTCTGGTCTCTCTACTCTTTAGATTGTATTGAATATAGAATCTCTCTTCCCTTTTCTGTCGCCGCTTAGTCATCAATATTTTTACCCATTCGCATCATTTCTCATTTCTCATTTCTTTAACCAGAATCAGAGAAAGATATTTCAACGTACGAAGATGCTCCAGATGCAAACCTGTCAACTGGCTTCTCATCGTGAGTGATTAGCCCTTTTACGCGCCACCCCACATTCAAACCTCCTTCAGGCCCGTGCTGAGCGGCTCCCAGTGGTCTATTCTCTACCGATTTAGGGTCTCTGCCCTGGATCTCTTTTCGAACATCCCCCTCAGTCATGTCGACCGGACGTAAGGTCTTCCACTGCGCCGTGGATGAGACAGCTTTGTCTGCCAATATTTCCGAAATCAAGAAATGGACTACCCACGGCGCTATCGACCTCGTGGTCCCCCTCTACAGTGAGTATTGGCGTTCAGGCCTCGGCCCAGCGCTGCCTTGTTTCTAACTTTTACTCTCCGTTCAGCCCTTGAACGACTCCATGCGCTGAAGCGGGCCGGATCCCAGGTCGCTATCAACGCCCGCGAGGCTGTCCGCTTCCTCGATCGTGTCACCTCCGGCAAGGACCATATCACCGCCGACCGCGTCATCCTCCAGGGTCCCATGGAACAGTACGATCGCTGGGAGGAGGCCGAGAAATTCTTCCTGCCGGAATTCGAGGAGGAGCCCGAAGCCATCGATGACAGTTTTGCCAATGCTGAACCTGCGACCGATCCCGCGACCGATCCCGCAATCGATGCCTTGGCTAAGAGCGAGTCGGACGATCTGTCGCAGATGCTCCTTTCCAAGCTGAATTTCAAGAAGGATCCTGAGGCTACATCGATCACTTCCGTTGGCACACCCAGTGGACCGGGCTCGCGCACGTCCTCTCGGAGCTCTCGTACCAGCCCGGAGTGCGCCCAACACGACAGCAATGGTTCCAAGAACGACAAGTGCAAATCCAAGTCCAACCACCAGCGCAGCATCTCCGGCTCCGTTATACCGACTGCGCCTCCCGCCCTGCGCCCATTGCTGAGTGCCCTCCTCTGGCGTCTGCACAACGGCCCCGATGCAGAAAACTCGGCCAAGACCTGTATCCTCATCACCAACGACCGCGACACTCAGGTCTGGGCTCAGAAATTCGGAATCGGCGTCAAGAATATCCTCCAGCTTCGTACCGCTATCCAGTACGAGGAGCGCGAATACAAGAACCGTTGCAAATATGTTGAGAAAACTCAGACTCAGCCTCAGAATCAGCCTCGGGCTGCTGAGCCTAAGACCCTCCTTTCCTACGAAGAAGAAAGCGACGAGGATGAGTTGGTATTCGTCCCGCGCGGTCGTGGTAAAGGTCCTCCCCCCGCGGTGCTTCGCGTGGTGGCTCGCGCAAGGCTCCCCCCAAGCCTGTGCCTGCTCCCGTCGAACCTACGGTTACCGTCGAAGTTCCTACCCAACCCATTGACCCGGACTCGTTTAGTCGGTCGCTGGGTGGCGCTACCAAAACTCCCCCTGTGGACTTGACTGTACAGCAAACTCCTCGTGGTAACTCGGGAGCCTCGCGTCGCTCATCGAACGGTCGTCGTGGTGCTTCCCGTGGTGCCCGAGGCAATGGTCGTGGTCGGGGTAAGCTCTGGGTTCCTTGATTCGCACGGGAAAAGCGATCTACTTCAATCATTCGATGGTAGATCGGAGTGTTTCGAACCAACGCCAGAACCGGACAGGGGTGTCTGCAAGAATATACAAACCCACGATCTCGGGATCTGGATCTGTGTGCACAATGTGTTTCTTCCCCCCAGGCTTTATGATCAATCATAATCCCAGACCCCATGATCCTCAGACATGAATCCGGACATGAATCCCTTGGTGGATTCAATCCGCGGCTGTGATGCGCTGCTTGGATTTGTCTGGAAGTCCCTTTTCCCCGCTCTTCGAGATGGGAGGACGTGTTTTCTCTTTTTTTCTTTTGGGAGGCAGTATGGAAATTATTTCATCTACTAGCATGTGTACCCAATCCAATTCAATTCGCTATATTCTTGTATGAAATTGCTATAAAGAGTGTAGGGATACGGGTAGACAGATGTGTACATTTGTAGATACATATTAGTTATGTAAATTTATGTAGAGTCGAGATGTGCAATTGTTGGCATAGTATGATGACGATGTCCACGGGGAGTACTTCCCCGCATGATCAAATCATTCGACACTCTTGTCTGTTTCATCTTCTCCATATATCCTTACATCTCACTGAACTCCTATCAATCATTAACAACTTCAAATCATCATGTCTTCTATCGAACAGAATATTCCTTCAACTCACGAGCGTCGCAACTCCCTCGAGAAGCACCTCCAAACCCGCCCGGACATGCAGGACCTCAAGAACCGCCATATCCTACTGGACACTAATGTAGCTCCGTGAGTGCTTGAATTCTCTTCCAACATGAGTTCTGGTAACTAACAAACCCCAGAGCCCTTCAGTCCGCTCGTCAGGAGCTTGATCGCCAGCGTGCTTCGGATAACTTGAAGAAGCACCTCGAGAAGAGACCTGAGAAGGATGAGCTGGTTGAGCGTATGTTTCCCTTTTACTTACAAAAAAACTACATTCAAACCTTATCCTATTTCTCTACACCGAGTATCCTTTCCATACTTCGATTTCCTCATTTCTCCGTTTCTCCATTTACCCAGAATCTACAAGACCGCTAACATCGCCAAGGCAACATCCTCCCCGCAACCTCCGCCGCCCCAGCTCTGCAAGCCCACGCTCGCGAACTCGAGAAGCACATGCTGGCTGATAATCTCGAGCACAAGATTCAGAACCGTCCTCAACCTGAAGAGTTGATTTCCCAGGGCATTCTGTCTGAAGATGAGAACCCGCGCTCGCCTGTCTGAGTGGTTTCCACTTATACACATGGTTTGCACACTTTGGTCATACGAGAAATGGGGTTATGGAATTATGGGATATGATCGTTATGTCTTTCCGAATGGCTTTTTTCTTTCTGCGCATTGCACGACTTTTTGGACTCTGTACTGTCTTTACCGAAATGGTGATGTCACCGTTATGTATAGCAATGCCAATACGAACATCTTGGTAGATTTGGGATATTCCATAGAGAAACAAATATATAGACACACAAGAGAGAAAAGGAGAGAGAGAAACGTGGTAGAAGAGTCTGAGATTACTGTGATCAGGTTGATGGTCTAGATCAGGGACACCAATTTGCCAAATAACGGTATATGCTGGGTTTGTATTCAGTGCGATTCAACCTCCACAGCTGCAGAAAGATCAGGCGTCCATCCAATAGGTCTCTCACTCCCCCGGACCAGAATTCCATAAGCAGCCCGTTCAACTTTCTCAACACTAGCCTGCATAACCTCCATCTTCTTTTGTAGATCCTTCAACATGAAATGTCTCCGCGGCACACTCAACGCCTCGAACCCAGCACGCATCGCGCGCAGATCAACAACAATGTCACTCTGCGATGAAGCAAGCGTTGGTCGCTCACTGCTCTCCCCGCCCTCGGGCTGTGTCGCTGCCGCGTTTCCGGAGCTCAGTGATAGCACCGCGAATCGCATCATCTCACCCGTTAGATCGAAGAGTCCCATGAGGTAGTCATCTTCTGAGAGAAGAATATCCGCTGGCATGCGGGCTTGGCATTCTGCATGTGAAATGAGGGTTTGTGTTCGGACGTAGTGGTCGAAGGAGACTGCTTCGATGTATTCTTGGATTCCGCCGCTGATCTGTCGTTGGTAGCGCCAGCCTTTTATGCCCAATTGTTCGGGGACGACCTCTTCAAATAGCGCTTGGATTTGGTCGAAGCGCGTTTGGTTCTCGGCAGCGATTTTGGGTGGGAGGGGTTGGTTGGTTGCGCGGACTCGTTGGAGGGCGAAGATGCTGATAGATGTTAGTTTAAGACGAAATGGTGAGTGTATATAGATCGCACATTTTCTTGCTCAGTGCTGTGATGTCACGGCTTTTCTTGATGATGCGTTCGCGGCGATCATGGTGCTCATCGAGCTCGTCGCGGAAGTTCTCAAAGATTGAGAGAATAGATGAGGGTTGTGCCTCTGTCTCTGCATCGGCCATATCTGTATCGGTATTGGTCTTAGGATTTAGCTCAAGTGGCTGTCCTTCCCAGGATCGTTTTGTACCCATTCAGCAAAGAATAGTTTGTAAGTGGAAGTTGTCAAAGGTTCAGAGCTCCGATAAGATATGATTGCTGGTCCCGCTGTTTTTTCTTTTCTTGGCAAATCTGCTCTGCTCTGCTTCTGCTTCACTTTAAACACTTTGTAGTTATAACATTTATTCTTCTACATTTTATTCAATTGTGGTATCTAACTCGATTTCATTGCAATGAGCTATGTGTTTACTCTTTCTAGCAACCTGCAATCGCCACTATGGAACAGTCTCACAAGACTCCTGTCCTAGGTAGCGATACCTCAAAGGCTTGTTGCCAAGGCCAATCACTTTGACAGTCTGCTCGTCACCCGGTGCAATGTCAAGCGCATTGTCCTCAAGCTGCACACCCTCCTGCTCCTCAAAAACAAGACATTTGACTGGCTTGCGCGCATTGATCACCAAGATCGTCTCGCCTGCTTCCCCAGACTTCCGTTGGATATCTAGCTGTCGGTCTGAGAGATTGAGATACTTGAATGGTTGAGGCCAGTCAATATCCCGAGCTACAATCTCATTATCTACCCACAGCCGCACAGCGAGGACATGTGGTTCTGGTTCAGCGATGTGGTCAATTACCCCGTCAACAATGTTATCCGTAGTGCCATTGGCGGTGATAGCGATGTTGTTGCACTCGATCGGCGCTCGCAATTCTAGACCTGTGGTGACGGATATAAACCGCAGCTCGATTCTGCCTTGGAGGGCCTCTGCTTTGTTGCTTGCGATCCAAACATCGTACTTGCTGGTCTTGGGTGGTTGTGCGTGTGCCACGCTCCAGTCATGGTGTTCGCGGCGCACTCCGACGGCAATTGGATTGAGAACTCGCTTGACGGCGTAGTATGCTGGTTTTGGCTTAAGGAAATAGTCCACGATTGCCCAGGAAATTGTCGGCCAGCAGTCGTTCAGTTGCCAGAGTAGTGCACCGCCGCAGTGCCGCTCATCGCCCCATTGTCGGCGCCAGCCTCTGTAGCCAAACATCATTGTTTCGGCCTGTACAACTTGGGTAAGATAGATGTATGTCTGGGAAATGTTAGCAACTTCACTGGAAGGCACAGCGGCATACTTACTTCGAGATCTGTAGCGGTCCGCAGATTCTCTACAAGGTATGTTGCCAGCCTTCGCTCATGGCCATCAGCCTTGTTATGGAAATCAATCACATGAGATTGAGGGAACATGTCCTCGGGTTTCTCGACGAAGTATTCAATTGTAGAGATATGAGGGAATGCCTCCATACCAAACTCGCTGTTGAATCTTCCGCCGAGAGTATCGAAGATCTGATATTTCTCCTGTGTTCCATGCCAGACTGTATTGCCTATTAGTAGGGAATCAACCAGAGTCTCGAAAAACTGACCATTCCATTGATGCATATCGCCAACAGTGGTATCCGATGAGATCTTGCCATCTCCCCACGGACTTCCAGGGTGGTAGAATGTACTGGGCGAGTGTTCAGCCACCACCTCTGGAAGGAGTTTCTCGTAAATGTATCGTGCAGGGAAATCCGTCCTAAGCCAGCTCTCGGGGTCTTTGTCCTCATAGTTGTAGGTCAGGCCCTCCGACTCTGCGACCTGGTAGTCCTCATTGTTGCCGGCGTAGATCACGATGGATGGATGGTGGCGCATGCGCTGCAGATTATAGACTGTCTCCTGGCGTACAGATTCGAGCATCTCAGGCCATGTGGGATAGTTGCCACATCCAAACATAAAGTCTTGCCAGACTAGCACTCCTAACTCATCGCAGGCTTCATAGAAGGCGTCGTCTTCATAAATACCACCACCCCAAACACTTTTAAATCAGCATAAGCTCACACAAGAAAATTGAACAAACATACCGAATCATTACTTGCCTCCCGGCCACCATGAGCTCAATCCACTTGCGGTATCGCTCAGCACTGACAGCAGGGAGAAGACTGTCAGCTGGAATCCAACATGAACCACCACAGAAAATATCCCTTCCGTTGATTCGGAAGAAGAAAGATTTGCCATGCTTGTCCAGTTGTTGAACTACCTCGGCAGTACGAATGCCAAACTTTTTGGATGTATGGTCGACTTTTTCACCACCGAGAAGCAGGGACACTGATACCTCGTACAGAGTCTGCTCCCCATATCCATGAGGCCACCACAGGGCTGGCTGATTGACTCTGAATGTGACTTGTGTGCTCTTACCAGATATCGGAATACTTTGGCGTGCAATCTCGCTCCCTTTCAAGCTTAAAGTAAACTCGGCTGTATAGTCACCATCAACGATGCTTTCTACATCAACAACGGCGGTCACCCCAGCCGTCTGGTGGTCTGCAGCGAGCTCAACCTGGGGCCACAGATTAGCTACGCGAGCATTGTACACTTCAAGCCGCACAGCACGCCATATACCCGCAGTCATCAGCACTGGGCCCCAGTCCCAGCCCCAGTGGTATTGGGCTTTCCGTACAGCCATTCGGGCGGGGTCACCATTGAACCCGACCCATTTGTGCTTGGTATGTTGGGCTCGGAGCTCCCGTGCCTTGAGAAGTGCACAGTCAAATTCAACCTCAAGGGTATGGTCGCCTTCACTCTCCAATGCTTTGGTTACGTCCACCCGGTATCCCAGAAACATGTTGTCACTTTCAAGAATCGTCTGGCCGTCGAGCTTGACCTTGGCAAATGTGTCCAGACCATCGAATACCAGAACTATTGCGGCACCTGCAGGTGCCTCTGGCTTCTTGAACACATTTCGGTAGACCCAAGACTTCTCATTGACCCAGCGAGCATCCAACTCTTTGAATCCGATGTATGGATCATCAAGCCTAAAAGAAAGCCCCTAGGTCAGTCAATGAGCGTGGAGTGAGAAGAAGCAGCTTACTTCTTGTTGGCAATGAGATCTTGCTGTACAACCGACGGAACCGAAGCAACTGGTAACCATTCTTCGGCGTCACGGTCCCTGAAAGACCAGCCAGAAGACAGAGCTTGAACAATAGCCATTTTGAGAGACAATTGGCAACTGAAAATTGACGGAAGATTGGAACTTCACCTGGAGTAGATTTATACAGACCGTTGTTATCGATAAGACACTTCCCCACAGGAAAGGCGGGGATCCCGTGATGAATACGGACTAGCGTGGCACATGATGTGTATTTTTGCAATTCGTGTTGTTCAAATACATCGAAAATACACCAACAAAGCGAAAAAAACCATCCCCAGAATCATCCAACTCTGAGACCTGGGAAGACTACGCCACTTCAGTTCATGCATTCCACAACCCGTATTCCTGTGTATCCACTCTACCCACTTAAGACCTCTGTTAGCCACGGAAAACACCCCGTCAAGCTTAAAATGCCGTGCATTATTCACAACTATGGAACCCTTTTCCATATTTTTTCATAGAGACTCACGTCACCTGTGCAGGCTCACCGGGCATATGAGCTAGGCACCTGAATATCATATGCACTGCGCACAAATCTTCTTTGGGCCATGCGCATCGATCGTTTAATTTATTCAAATTAGCCTGACTCGTAACCGAGCCAATGAACGATCTCGGCAGACAACGGGCGTGCAGGCTTCGGCTCCCTTTCATCCACACTTAGCGTGCCCACTCCAAATTATTGTACGAAATGAACATCAAACGTGGAGTGTGAAGATGAGATTGACCTTTCTGAATGAGTCTGGCATCTTTCTTCGACTTTGTTTGCACCGACTTTCTATTCTTCATTTTCCCCTGGTTTGGAGGACCGACTGCGCACAAGAGTGATCCCCTAGCCGCCGTCCCCATCTCGGGCCCTTGACTAGAAAGAGACATGGCGCCCGCGAAAGTCTCGGCGCTGAACCCCTCCCAGTGGCAAGTTGCGAACCAGGTACACTGTCCCTCCTGATACACGGGGTAAGCAAAAGCCCCTTTTTGAAATTCCCTCACTGCTTCGAACCTGGTCTACAGCCCAAAGGCATGTGCGTCGATCTCAGAAAAACCCTATTGATTGGTGAGATGGCATGTTGAAAATCTTGCTCGAAACAAACCGCAATCTGCAGTTGTCGGCCGTAATTTCCCGACGCCGTGGATGAGATACTGGATTGTATATCAGTCAGCTTGCCATGTCATCTTCCCCAGACGATCGTCTCTCATCTGCAGGGTTTGCTCCATATCTCCCAAACCAAGTCCGGGGAAATGGCCCCTCTCTTGGAGAACCCATGCAGCCCAACTGCGGTGCTATGCTGCCTTGGTGGCGCGTGAATCCCGGAAGCGAGATTGCCCATGAATGGCACTTCTGCACCCCTGCCCATGTCGGCGCGTGGCATTTCCCGGCTAGACCAGTAAAATGCAGGTCTCGGGACTGGCTAAACGTTGTGAAATCCAGTATCCTGGTTTTTATATGCCGGGAGTTATGTTGATGACGCGGATAATCTTGACCAGGGTCTCCGTTAACCCGAGAGATGTTGAGTGCGGGCATTTTTTTCTTCATGTGTTTCAACATATTAGTCGAAGTAACTAGTTGCCGGAGATCACCAACATATGATATTCTAATTAATTCTAACTAATTCTAATTCCAACCAATCAGTCCTGTGCGGGTGAACCGGACTCAATATTACAGAATGCGGGGATCTTAAGCGGATCAGGCTAATTCTTTGACTATTTTCCTTTTGGTTTAGTTCCTTTTGGCCCTTTTTTTCTTCTTAATCTGTTTCATTCTTATGACCTGCCACATCTCAGTAATACTCCACTTTGCATCTATCTTACAGATAACCACCATATATTTCTTCATGTTACCTGTTCAGTGACCACCGAGTGGTCAGGCTATGCAATCCTATCGACTATTACAATTCATATACAATGTTTCACACATTCGAAGGGTTTGAGAACCCAACAACAACTCCGGCCCGTAACAGGGCTACCAGTGAAAGGCGCGAATCCATCAGTCGCCGTGTGACGACTCTCCGCGCTTGCACATCTTGTCGCCATCGTAAAATCAAATGTGATGGCGAAAAACCGTGCGAGGCGTGTCGATGGTATAAAAAGTCAGACCAGTGTCACTATTCTGATCCGCGGCCCTCGCGAAGGTGAGTCAACACTTTGCTTTGCTTTTTTCTTGGCCTCAACCAATCTAATCTGCAAGTCAATTTAGGCATGTGGAGAAGTTGTCTACCACCTTAGAAGAGTACAGGAGTATCTTGGGGAAATTGTTTCCTAATATCTCACCGGAATCTCTCACAAATCTCTCGCGTGAAAAACTGCTCGAGCTTACAACTGCCTCCTCGGGATCCCATATTCAGACTGTTCCGCATCATGCCGAATCACCAGCTACTTCGGCGTCAATGGATGCTCATGTCTCCCCTTTATCAAATGATGACGACAATCTCGAGTCTCTGCAGAGTATGCCTGAGGAACTACCTAACAGCCGCAACACCAGCTCGACAGACCTAGTAGAAGGCGTGTCAGACGATGTTAATGCGCTGTCACTCTCTACCCGACAACCTTCATCTTACCTGGGTGTCTCATCCATCCAGGCAGTCATTAAAGTCATTGTCTGGCTGGACCCGGGCTGTGCTTCATATTTCTCTCGAACTCCAGCCACAGACCAAGATAACCCGACAGGATGGCCGCATTGCGCGCCTATCACACCCCCACAGCCGTGCATTCCGCCGTCAGAGATGCAGATGCTCGACGCTTATTTCCTTTACTTCCAATCATTTGCGCCGATGATTGATGAGCGATCTTTTCGAGAAACTTACTGTGCCGGCCGCCGCAGAGATGATCCTTGGCTTGCGCTGCTAAATATTGTTCTCGCTTTGGGTAGCATTGCCGCTACAGGCCCTGATGATACGACGCATCAGACATACTTCTTGCGTTGCAAAAATCACTTGAGCATAAGTTCGCTAGGGAGCTCCCACATCGAGATTATCCAGGCATTGGGCCTGATGGGTGGCTGGTACTGTCACTATATCAGCCAACCGAACCTGGCATATTCTTTGATGGGTACCGCGCTACGAATGGCCGCTGCCTTGGGTCTGCACAAAGAGTTTGCAGAGACCCGACAGCTTCCTAGTCCTGCCAAACTCGCCTCGATGGACCTGAAACGGCGTGTCTGGTGGTCTCTGTACTGCATGGACACTTGGACAGGGATGACACTAGGTCGGCCCAGTATGGGACGCATAGGCTCAACCATCACTGTCAAGCCTCCTCTGTGCCGAGATAAGGTAGATCATTCATTTTCTCGGAACTATCAGAATAATATTTGCTAACAACTTCATAGGAAAATGTCCTCGAAATCCTCCCTCTAGTTGAAAACATTCGTTTCGCCAAGATCTCAACCCAAGTCCAAGAATCTCTCGCGGCAGCACCGCTAGTCAAGCATCAAGAAATGTCGCACGCTGACACCCAGCTCCTCGAATGGTGGGACAACCTTCCATCTGTTTTGAAAGATCACGAACCATGCTCAGAGTCAATAAATACCGTCCGAACAGTTATGCGCTGGCGCTACTACAACCAACGAATACTTCTATATCGACCCACATTACTCAACTACGCCATGCGTCGTGTACCTTATATCGCACTGCGCTCAGAAGAGCGCACGGCTATTGAAAAATGCCGCGAGGTCGCTGAGCTGGCTATCCAGAATATCGCTGCTACGGCTCAGCTCAACCAACTGTGTGGCTGGAATGCTGTCTGGTGGACATTTCAGGCTTCTATGGTTCCCCTGGTGGGGCTGTTTCTGAACGATCCAACTGTCGATGACCCCCGTGCTTCGGTTGAGTCCTGCCAGGCGCAAGTTGAGATGGCTATGATGACACTGGCTCGTATGCAATCTTTTGGGCATACGGCGAAACGCTCATTGGATGCTGTTACGCGCATCTATGAAGCTAGCAAGCGTGGACAGGACCTTGCCGACACAGATTCTGCAGCTGGGATCCTGGGTACATCGTATCCCGCTGGTCGGGATATGTCGCTCTTCTTCTCATCGCCTCCTGAGCCTGGTCATGGCAATATGAATGCCACGATAGCGGACAATGGGTTCCTTGACCCTCTCGCTACTCAATTTATGGATGATTCTGGTGGCCAGTATCTTTGGGAATATCTGAGCTGGAGTGATAACAATCTTTGGCCGGGAATTGTTAAAGATCTTGATGGGCGGAACGACGCAATGGCTTTGTTAACTCCCGATCATGAAAAAGGCCCCAAATTTGGAGAACAACAGCCGTATTTTGACCCCATGCCGGAATCTGGGTACTTCGTCAATGGTGGAATTTACTATTAAACATTGCCTTTTTTATATTCTTTGTGATGCATTGGTCTTTACTCGCTTCAGCATGTTAGCATAGGGCATTATCTGGAAATGAATGTATGACGGGACTTCAACTTCTCTACTGTTTGTACTTTTATCAATGAATTATACGATCTACTATATGCTCGTGGAGAAGGCATTGTCTTATTGATAGACCGTGATAAGTGACTGAGAAAGTAGGGCGCTTAACAAATTCAAACGAGGCGTTCCCGACCTCGAACCGGTTTCGAGTCTAGAAAATGGGGGAAATCGACGCTGATCAATTCTCGCGATCGACACATATCATGGGGTAGAAAGGGAAGATCTTCATCCACTGTTAACAGCTCAGCCACCGAATTGCCCTTCAGACACCGTCTTTTCACTAGAACCTGTTGCAAACACTAATCTCCCAATAGGTAGGCTATGAATATTCTGCAGCCAGTCTCTGTATAAGATAACCCAGGCGTTTAAATCAACTCATTGCCAAAGGTATCATTAAATTCAAATTAATCATAAAGCTGTTCATAAGGAGGCATAATATGTCGCTAGTGAATCTATCACTGCATCTCGTCTTTCGGGGCTTTCATCCTCAAAGATCTTTTGGATATGTGTGTTCTGTTTCAGACTGGTCACCTGCCTGAATGCGTCGCGTCCGTATCCACCTGGACCGTCTAGGAGAACGGGACCTCGTCTACGCTTATCGTCGATCAGACCGGATAGGGCGCCTGTCAGATTTAAACCTCCATTGGAGCCTAGGTACTTCAGTGTGTTTTGAAGGACGTCACCGATGCCCACATTTGCTACCAAGGGCAATGATCCCAGGATTTTAGTATAGTATGGGATCAAAGTGCCGTTCGAAAGAATTGTTCGTGTCACGGCTGTGAGGGATAAGTCGCCTGTTCTAATTGCGGTGCTTTGTGAAGCAAGGACTTCAGCCAGATTCGCCAGCACCCCTTTAAGATCGAGCACGCCTCTCAGTGGGAATGTATTGTTTCCTGGACGCAGGATAACATCCTTGACCGTCGCGTTTCCAATGATCAAATTCGTATCGCCACTCTTTAAGTCAAGTGTAATGGTGCCCACTTGGAAGGTGAGGGCAGTCGGGTTTGGGAGCGTAAGATTGGCGATCAGGTTGGCTCCGTCATCTTCTGCTGGTAAGACGAGTGTGCTGTCTGCTATGAAGAATCCTTCGAACTTGTTCAGAGCTATACGAAAACATGAGCATAGAAGCTATATGAAATGACGGCTTAGAAAGGCAAAACTCACTTGGTATAATCACATCTTTATTCAGTGTGACGTGGGATTTCAACACTCCAAGATACGCATCAGTAACTCCATAAAGTGATAGTGCTGTTTCCTTCTGGAAGACAGTCTGGTTCACAAAAGCAGTCCATGTAGTCAGATTGAGAAGTGGTGTGTGTTGATTGTTGACTGCAAGCGTATAATTTCCTTTGATGGTTTGCCCAGGTATATCGATTCCTCCCCAAGGGCTTTCATGGCCATATGAGCGCACAAATGTATAGAACACCACAGGATCGAGTCGAACTCCCAGAGCAAGCTTGAGATCAACTTTTGCTGCTAGTGTCATTTCCACTGTAGTTGGTGTTGGGTTCATGACCTCTGCGTTGACGATTACTAGATCTGATTTATTGACAACGAGTTGCGCGATAGCAGGAATCACAACTAGAAAGCTTGATGGACATATTTAGCGCTTGGAAATTACCGGGGAAGTTGTAAGGATGAGAAGGACATACAAGATCGGTAAAAGTATAGCCAAAAAGATGACATTGGCGATGAGATATATGCACCAGAATCGCCTGCAATGTCTGCGAAATCTATTTTTCTTGGTATTCGAGCTCACAGAAGACTCAACTTTCTCGAGTTTTGCAAGGTCATCGGGCTCTGGGTTAATGAGCCCTCGATTGCCCCCGATGATGTACTTTGTCCCTTTTGGCATGATGGAGTCTCTTCACATTTGGAGGGAGAGAAAAGTGAGAGGATCTCTCTATATAATCAAACGCCGAACTCCAAGATATTATCATATGTTTAAAAAAGATGCCGAGGACTAAGATACAATTAACTTTATGATTTATATAGAACTTTGTATTTTATTGCTTTTGCGGGGGATCGCCGCTCACTTGCAGGCATATCAAATATCAGATAAATAACATAGAGGAATTTGTCTTACATTACTTAGAGAACGAACAATTTCCTCTCAAACTAGTTATATTCCGATTGAATACATGACTATTTCATATTGCTTTTTTTGGTACACAAGCATCTCTTATCACAAAGAACCTTTTTGGCCTATCAGATACCTTGTCCCCAAATTGCCCGGGCAGGTTCCAAAGGGAATCATCGCACTCTACGCGAGAGGCTTGATGAGTTCAATGCAGGCCCAAGCTGTGTAACGCAGCTTGCCCAGCCAGACAGTGTGCTTGCATCTACACTAGCGCTGCACGGGCCTTACAAGAATAGCCTCGTTCTCCTCGGTGCCTCGGTGGAGTTCATCAACTTTTTAGAGTGTGATTAAATTTTGGGTTTTGAGTAAGAGTCCAGAAGCCCCGGTCGCCCTGGTTAATTTTTAGCGGGAGGGTGAGATGTGGGAATATCATCATCACGACAATCTGCCCATCTATCTTGACCGATTTACTGCTGTCTGAAATTGATTTTCAGAACTTCATTTTCCTAATATTCAAAGTAAGCCAACTGGTAAAAGAGTGGTTTCCTCGCCTAGACTTTTGTAGCATGATAATTCAATATTGAAACACACTGGTAGATACTAATCGCGTGTAATAACTACCTACGCATGAAACATCGATTGTCGGGCAGTCAACTTTTCACATGGGGACTTAGCTCGGTTCTTCTTCAAAGATATAAGGAATAATAAGAGAGCTGAGGCAAAAGCCAATGTTAAAGGGAGGGTTCCTGATGCATCAAGCGACACCCCCTCAGTGGCGTATCAGCTGCAGTAGCCATAAATGCGACTTGACTGGATCGCTTGGATAATTTGCAACGATATAAACCTATCATACCTCGTGCTCAGATACATGACATCACATCGAGTAGGTAAACCATTGTAAAAGACGTTGACAGTTAGTAGGTTAGTACCCCGTACACTATTGTAGGTCAATCCCCGCAATTCGATGCTTTCCCCGCATTTTCACTTGATCTGAGCATAATGAAGTTCACATACGTACATATATGTAGGGATTCTTGATTGGATATGTCATATGTGACTGTGGAGTTGGATGCATTTTGAGATCAGAATTTATCTTTTTGAATAAATCTGCCCAAGCTAAAACTTCCGTGAAAGCCATAAGAGCCTATCACAGGAGCATTATTGATATGGTAACCAGGTCAGCGCATAAACATAAGAAAAGAAAAGAAGAAGATGATCGTAACCTTAGAATATACTGCCAACTAAAATTCCCCACGGAGTCCTCATCGGTCTACAGAGAGTGTGCAGAGTTCAAATCTCGAAAGTCGACTGACTCTGTATACTTCGTTTCCTAATTAGGCAATTACAAGGTTGATCGATATGCTGACTCATGCTGACTCATGCCAATTCATGGCGGTGGCAGAAGTTGTGGATGGCTTCAACGTTCCACGTAAACATCCCAAGTGTCAAGTATTGACATTGCCAATGGAGTTGATGTGAATCAAATTACAAACACTGTCATTACAGGCTTGAGAAGTGAAAGTTGGTCGAAAATTCGGTGGGGTTTATATCTCCTGAATCCGGTTTGATCCAAGACTAGGGGTTCAACGAATTAATTATGCGAGCTTGTCGACAATCGACCCATTCTTAATTTCTTGAATTCCATCTAGTCGAAATAAGCGAGCAAAAAGAATATGGCTCTCTTCGACTCGGCTCCGCGGGTATTTCTCGCCGCTACAGCCCTCCGCCTCATTCTCCTTATTTACGGAGGTTGGCAGGATGCCCACTCTGCTGTGAAATACACTGATATCGATTACATGGTGTTCACTGATGCTGCGCGCTATGTTGCGAAAGGTGAATCACCGTATGCCCGCGACACTTACCGCTACACGCCGCTTTTGGCTTGGATGTTGGTACCGACGGCATGGGAGGGTTCCGCGCCTTGGCCAACGCTCACTTTCGCATTTGGCAAGGTTCTTTTTGCTCTCTCTGATGTTCTGGCAGGATGGCTCGTTGTGCAGCTTTTGACTCGCTGCTATCGATTTCCTGCTGAGCGTGCCTTGCGCTATGTTGCTGCTGTTTGGTTGTGGAATCCCATGGTTGCCAATATTAGCACAAGGGGTAGCTCGGAGGGACTGCTTGGTGTGCTTGTTGCGGCCCTTCTGTGGGCCACTTTGACTAGGAAGCCTATTCTGGCTGGTTTGATCTTGGGCCTTGCTGTGCATTTCAAGATCTATCCGTTCATCTATGGCGTGTCCATTCTCTGGTGGTGGGATGCGGAGCGTGACGGTTCTTCTTCAACTAGTTCGGGTTTGCTGTCCAAGGCTGTGAACTTCCTCACCCCATCCCGGCTTAAGTTTACTGCGTCAGCACTGGTCAGCTTCGTGGCCCTGAACCTGGTCATGTATTTTCAGTACGGCCAACCGTTCCTTCAGCACACATTCCTTCACCATCTCACTCGTATCGACCACCGCCACAACTTCTCCCCCTACAGTACCTTGCTGTATCTGTCCGCTGCCGGTGGCGTGGAGACTCACTTCGAAGCGCTGGCGTTTATCCCTCAGCTGGTTCTTGTGGTTGTTGGCCTTCCTCTTGTTCTGGCAAAGAAAAGTTTGACGACCGCTATGTTAGCGCAGACCTTTGCCTTTGTAACTTTCAACAAAGTGTGCACAAGTCAAGTAAGTGATTGCGCGTCGAGTTCACCATGTTGATTACTAACCTTTTTAGTACTTCTTGTGGTACCTCATACTCCTCCCATTCTATCTTCCTTCTTCGTCCCTTATTCGCAAACCAAGACTCGGGGCTTCAGTCGCCCTTTTATGGGTTCTTGGACAGGTATGTAGTGTCTTGTTGCCCTGTTATGTCGTCGTGATGCCAGCAAGATCATGAAAGCTAACGGCCAACTAGGCTCTCTGGTTGCACCAAGGATACAACCTTGAGTTCCTTGGGCTAACCTCATTTGTGCCTGGGTTGTTCCTCGCCGGGCTGTTCTTTTTCTCCGTCAACGTGTGGATCCTGGGTATTATCATTCGGGACGGAGGCGATGGGGCCGGTGAGATTGAAACAATCGCCGAAACCCTCAAGGCGGATTAGACATGTTGTAAAAACTGTTTGTTCATTTGTTAATCTTTGTATAAACATTAGAAGAAAAGAAAATGACTAGAGATCATTGTTCAAAGCAGTTTAGTTTATTGGAAGCAAATACACCACACATTCTAGGGCCGACCCGAACCGAACGGCAAAAAAAAAAAAATGGATGAACAGGAAACTCAATATTCAGACTCGTGGGGAATCCTGCGCTCCGAAATGATCAAGTATCTCTTTGCCTCTGTTCCAAAAGGATGAGCAGTGGGATGGACAGCACTCACGACTCGCCCCCTTTGGATATTGGGCTCAACACTATGACTTTGCTAGATAAACTATGCGACGGCTCGGGCCTTTTTTTTAGAGCAGCCAGAATGGGCCACTCCACAAACCAATGCACCTGTTGCTGCGGTTCAAAGCAGGGGCTCAAGAGAGGATCCCACGCTTTCGGATCCACAAAGCGGATGCGAAGATGCTGCAGGTTTGGCAGGAAGGCCGGAGCTTACACGGCCTCAACAACCATTGCGTGAAAGATGCAGTTAAATGTCATGAGTTTTTTGCCCACTCAATCCATAGCTGATGGAGGGGGATGAGGTGTTTGGCCTTGCATTGTAACAACCTGACTTGACTGTCAGATCCATTGGTATGACAGGAAGAGGTGACTTCATTGTTGTAGCACCAGTCTTCATTTTACGAAAGAGATCTGCACGTCTGTAGGATTAGGCTTGCTCTCTTAAATGGGTGAGCCAAGCCAATACCTCGGTATTGAACGAGTTCTGTGACTTTGGAATCGTCCTGTATTTGTGGCATCTATCTACATGACTTGGATATATCGAGAGAGAACAAGTAAATTCGAGGGTATCGATACAGAATAGACGCTATAAAACCATACACATATTGAAACACAATGCTAGCGCTTACGTCTAAATCGGAACCGAGTTCCATCATCACTATCAGAGTCACGGGACTCACGAGGCCTCTTCTGACGACGAGCTGGGGCTGGATCTGGGGTGGGCTCGGTTGAGACTCGCGCAGCGGCTGACGGCTCGGATCGCGACGGGGCGACATCTTCCATACTGTCCCGGTCGTCGGGCTCGACTCGAGTGTTGTTTGAAGGGGACTTGCTGCTCCAGTAGTGATCACCGATTCCATATTCTTTTCGGGTGACTTCTTCGAGGGGAACAATTACGGTTTGGACGCGAGCACGATGACGCGGCTCGCCCTTTCGTCGGAATCTCTTGAAGTTTTTGCGTCCATTCCATTGCTCATCCCATCGATCTGTGTTTTCTTTTTCGCGAGCTGGAAGTTTTCGGACGGGCATCTCCATTTCTTCCACGATGGCTAAGTTCTTTAGTTGATCTATTTCAAGGTCATCAACGTCGGGGTGTGCCTCTTGCTCAGCCTTGCGTTGTTGCTCCTCTTCCTCGCGATGCTTGCGTGCAGCTTCTAACAAGTCAAGCTTGGGTCGCTTGCGCTTTGGTGCCTCGGCTTCGTGGGCTGGGGGGTTGCTTTGGGGGTTGCCCTCTGCGTGATGGCGAGTCATCTCCGCGCGGCGACGCTTCATTGCACGAGCACCAGGAAGAAGTTCGGATGCCGCGTCTTCTTCCGGCTCTTCTTTTACTGTGTCAAGGGGCTTCGTTGTCTGGGAAGCTGCTTGGGTATCCACATCCATGGCTTGAGTGTCGACAATTGTATCACCCTCTTCGGGTGCATACATTGGAACCGACTCCATGTCGAAGCCATCGTCAAACGTTTTCATTTTACTGACGTATGCACGAGCACGAGTGGATTTAGCGCGACCTTTAGAAGGCTGACTTGGCTCGGGCTCGGGCTCGGGCTCAGCAGACCGAGCCAATGTGAATGTAGTAGGTCTTTCCTCTGGAGTCGGCGGAGCGGGCACAGGTGGCGATGCTAGAGTCGGGCTTAAGCCTTCCTCCGTCGGTAAAGAGCGGCATAGAGGGGATGCATCATTTGCCAAAATAGCGTCAAGGAACTCCCGTTGCTCAATCACACGTTGGTCTGTCATGAGGGCCACTTCGTTGCCTACTTCTATGGCCCATGACTCAAATTCCCCTTTACATCGAAAGCGAACAAGAACTACACCACCGGGGCTGTGTCGCTCGCTGCCAACGCCTTTGCGCCCTGATGCCCTTTTCATGAACCGGACAATATCCGTAGCAGTTGTAGTTCCCTCTTCAAGTTGGAAAAAAAGTGCCTTTCCCTGACCATTGTTGATCGGCCCTTGTAGATTGTCAAATTGGGATTGATCACAGAAAACGAATGTGTATTGATAAAAGATATTGAGACGGGCGGGATTTGGAGCGAAAGCAATAGAAGGACGGTCGATGTTCTCCTTGCCCGGAGCTGGAAGATGTTCGTTCGCATTGGGCCATTCCGATTCAAAGTCGGTTTCAAGAGGGCACAAAGACTCCAAGTTCTCAAGATCGCTGGGTGTAGCCGCATAGACGAGTGCGTCGATAAATGAATCATCAACAATGTACTTTCCATTCACCAGTGCCTGAAGACCCTTGGCCGTATTTCGCTTGCTTGAAACCACGTGTGTCGTGTTATCGACGATGTAATCGATGATTGTCTTGACATCGAGATCCTCCAGACGTGAACGGACATGGGCTAGAGGATCTGCGCCTCGCATCTCCTTCGAGGAGAGTGAAAAGCTGAGTACCACTGGCTCCCATTTTATTCTGTCAATCGAAATCAGCTTGATATCACCGTTTTGAATATAGTCATACGTACCGAAGCGCATGCTCGTATTTAGCCAATTGAATAGCATGTTCATCGCTTTTGTTCAACTTGAATTCTCCTTGAATTCTAGCTCCATCGACGACTGTTCCTTTCTTTGAATCCAAATCGGTAATTATAATTTCGGACCGTGCTCGAGGGGACAACTGTGTCTTCTATCAGCAAAAGTGAACGATAATCATCGCGGGGTTGTGGGCGTACCCCATCTTTCGGTTTGACCGGGGAGATTTCAATGGTCATGTGTTTCCGAGAGATTGAGTTATGATTGACGGCATGGCGAACTGTTCATAGACTGTCAGTTCACTCGTAAGCCCTATTGATTTTATTGCTGTTCATACCTTCTTCTCGCTGGAATCGACCGAAGAGATACTTCTTCCCGGGCCGCAACCATATGCGCTTCCCTTGAAAATATTAGCAAACGATTGAATATCACCAGATTGATTTATCTCACCTTGTAGAAAGTCACCTGTCGAATCGAGAACCCACATCACGAATAGCCATATTGGGGAAAATTGGTCATAAGTTGAGACTCAGCTTTAGGCATCAGCGCGCAAATTGAAACGCGTGTTCACGTGACTCCGCGTTCCGCCTTCACTTCTTATTCTTCTTTTTCTGCTTCTTCTTACTAATTATTAAATGGAACGGTTGAATTATGGAGTCCTCGGGCGACAAGCCTGTCACCAGCAAGCCTCAGTCACCCCCGGATGAGGACTATGAGACTTTGAAATATCAACTCCTCGGCCCTTCTCTGACCAAAGCGGGTCAAGATTCGGTTGACCAGCAAAAGGTGGGCTTAGTGATGCTATCATGTTCAAAAATGTATTGGGAGTCAATAGCTTATCTCCATTTCTAGGTGTCAGAAATTATCTACAATGCCTCCAAGGGCTCTAAATTCTTTAATCATGAACAAGATCGAGATCGAAATCTCACAATCAAGATTGAACGCATTTTGAAAGAAAAGGCTCGGCTTGAAAAATTAGATCTTAGCCATGAGTTACGACGAGCCGATGAATATCTTGCCGAGCTGGAGATAAGTCGAGACCTCTCGCAGCACGTCATACATGTGGACTGTGATGCGTTCTTTGCCGCTGTCGAGGAGCTGGACCGACCAGAATTGAAGACTGTACCTATGGCAGTTGGTAAAGGTGTGCTAACAACCTGCAATTACTTGGCAAGAAAATTTGGAGTTCGAAGTGGCATGGCTTCATTTGTTGCGAAGAAACTTTGCCCGCAACTAGTTCTTCTACCACAGAACTATGAAAAATACACAGAGAAAGCGAAGGAAATTCGCGCTATTATGGCAGAATACGACCCTTTATTCGAGAGTGCGAGCATTGATGAAGCCTATCTGAACATCACCGCATACTGCGATGAAAACCAGCTAGATCCCGAAGAGGTTGTCCAGCGGATGCGTGCAGAGATCTTAGAGACCACTAAAATTTCCGTATCCGCCGGAATTGCTGCCAATGCCAAAATCGCAAAGATTTGTTCCAATATAAACAAGCCTAATGGTCAATTTCGGGTCCCAAATGAACGCCAGGCCATCATGGGATTCATGCGTGAACTCCCAGTGCGCAAAGTCAATGGGGTTGGTCGAGTCTTCGAGCGAGAGCTGGAATCAATAGGCGTGAGAAAGTGCGGTGATATTTTCCCACATCGCGCTCTGTTGACCAAACTTTTTGGCGAAAAGGCCTTCCAATTCCTGGCACAGTGTTACCTTGGTTTAGGACGCACAAAGATTGAACCGGTTGAAACCCACGAGCGCAAAAGTGTGAGCACAGAGACCACCTTCCATGCGATTGGCGACAAGGAGGAGCTTCGAGCCAAGCTTTGGTGGGCCGCACAGGAGCTTGAAAAAGATCTCTCTCGGACTCAGTTCAAAGGGCGCACACTTGCCTTGAAAGTGAAACTTCATACATTTGAAGTGCTAACCCGCCAGACAGCCCCATCGCGTGCGGTCTGTCTAGCGAAAGATTTGTATTCATTTGCCCTTCCTCTGTTGACAAAGCTCGAGAAAGATATTCCTGGACTCAAATTACGTCTACTTGGTCTGCGGTGCTCGAATTTGGTCAGCACCAAGAAAGCTGGATTGAATTTCTTCGGCGTTGCTCCACCCGCCAACACCGCTTCTGCGTCCACTCCTGTGTCGAATGCTGGCGGAAATACAGACCATGAGATTGACGCCGAGGAGGCTTTCGAGACAGCCGCTCGCCAGGAAGTTCAAGATGAAATGAATGATCTGGAAATGCTGAGCCAAGACACCCCCAATGTATCTTCCCCTCGCGAGTCAGAGGAGCCGGTTGTTCCAACGACAGTTGAAGAACCACCTTTATGGGACTGTCCCATTTGTGGACGGCCGCAGATTGCCGATGACCGGACATTCAATGAACATGTGGATTTTTGTCTCTCTAAACAAACAATCCGAGAAGTGGTTCAGGATACTGAAGACACAGTCTCGATACCTCCTGGCACCAGGAAAAGGAAAACACCCTCTCAGCCCAGCATTCCCGAAACCGATCCCAAGCAGAAGCGGCTTTTTTTCCAATAATACTATATGACCATGAATCACTTTTGATCACTATATTTGATCAGCAAAGCTCAGCAATGACTAGCTCTCTCGCCTTTGCAACCTGGAGATTGGATTCGCATATCCAGGGGTCCTTTTCTCATTGCCCATTCCTTGATACCCCTCCCACAATACCAATACAAATCACCCGACATGATCTCAATGTTGCAAACGCCTGAACTCCGAGGATGCAGCAATGTTGTTTTATTGCAGGGTCCCCTTACTTCGACTTTTGACAGCCACTAGATACATATCCTTGAAGCGGGATATCTTTGCAGGCATGTCAAGATGGTATTCTGCACCTGATACTCTACAATCGAAGCATAACAATAAAACTCATTAAGACATTCAATGTGAATATCATCAGTCAATAATCACATCTCTTAGAGCAAAAAGAAAATATGTACCTGATAGACATCTACACCGAATTTTAGGCTGTTATCGAATTAAGTGCTTATCGCGACTCGAGTAATTGCTCATATTATAGGGTTTTTAGTAAAGGAAAGTATATGTACAGTCTAGTTTAGTCATCCCCTGACAATGAAAAAGCTGCCAGCGAATATTGGCACCTCAATCCCTTCCACTCCCTCTTCCATAATGAATTCACACCCATACTTCACTCGTTTCTAGCATAAGGCCTCATTGTTGGGCCTTGCCACTTATGCCTTCCGCGAACAACCCAATCCCCACAGGCAAACAACATAACAAACCCAAGGACAGGCCCGGCATAGTTCATGTTATCCGCGGTAACCGGCACTGTCGCGGGGAAGGGAAGGAAGATAACGAAATAGGTAGCGAAGAGAATGGCAATAAGATTCATGGGGAGGCCGAGTTTCCCCAGACTGAATGTTCCCTGCGGGATATCCTGGGGCGCCGTGAAGCGCTTCAAGACAAGGAGGATGAGAGGGATAAGATAGGAAATATAGAGACCGAGCGTGCTGAGCGAAAGAATAGCGTTGAACGCAGCCGTAGACCCGATCTGGATGAACGAGAGCACGAAGATGCATGATGCAACTAGGAGCAAAGCACGGAGGGGGATCTTGTAGGTTGGGTCGACGCGGGCAAAGAACTCAGAGAAGGGGAGTCCGTTGTCTCGAGCGAAAGCCCAGGTGAGACGAGTGACGGAGGCGAGGCCGTTGAAGAGGGCGATCCAGCCGGGGAGCATACCTAGTGCCATAAGGACGAAGGTGGCTGCCTTGGATCCGGTTGCTTGGTAGGCAATTGTGATGATGGGGTAGCCTGTTGGGCTGGTGAGGGCTTCGGTGTAGTCGCCCATGCAGTAGAGGATCGCGATCAGGTAGCAGAATGCGAGAGTTCCGTTGATTAAGGTGCCGTAAATCATGGAGCGGGGGACGACAACTTTGGCGTTTTTGATTTCTTCGGCCATGTGGATGATGCCATCGACGCCTGTTGGTATGGATTAGATTGTTAAACATTCTGATAGTGGAGGGACGTACCAGCCAGGGGAGTAATGACACCAAGAAGACCGACGGAGAATACAACTCCGGAATCCTTCCAGCCACTCAAGCCGCCGACAAAGGTGTCCCAGACAAACGAGTCGGGATTCCGAGGGGCAAGGATAACGAAGACGGCGATGGTGACGGGCAGGAAGACGACATGCATGATACCTGCCGCAACCTCGATGGCTCCCAGAACGCGACGCGCAAATACGTTAATGATGACCGGGATGATTGCGACTGCCCACATGAGCAGCGTACCGCGCCACTTCACAAGCTCATATTCAGGGTGCGCCAGCACAACCATACCCTGGATTTGGGTTCCGATGAAGTATGGCGCGATGCAAACGAGAGCGGACCAGGAGAAGACAGTGACCCAACCTAATTATGTTGAGCATGCGACTAGAAACGAAGGAAAAGGGCCATTTATGCGCTCACCCTGGAAGAAACTGATGAATCGACGACCACGAGGCGCGAGGAAATAGCTCCAGTGATATTGAGCACCTGCAGTTGGGTGTCTGTCAATCTTAAGGTCAGCACTGGCGCATTTCATTCAGTCATTTGCGGACACATACAGAGAGGCCAGCTCGGCTAAGGAGCATGCGATAGCCAGATTACCCAAGGTGCTCAAGATAATCCCATAAACAATCGCTGCAGGGCCGCCATTGTACAGCCCCGAGAGCAAACTACCACCAGCAGATTCCCATGTGGCAAGCAGGCACGCGGAGAATGCGACAGATGAGAAGAAGTTGAGATATCTCTGGTGAAAGATTAGTGTCTCTGCAGGTTTATCGAACACCAGGTGATGTTTACCTCCAGTTGTTGTTTCTGGCCCGATGTCACGCTCTCATAGGCACCATTCCCATTCCCTGCTGGCCCTGAACGCACAAAGCTCTCACTCTTCAGTTCTATCTCGTCCTGCATATTGAAAATTAGATGAGGGTAGAAAAGTCGGAGAAAATAGTCGACAAAAAATAGAGCATACGGCCTGAAGACGGCAAGAAGTACTTGAATCTATCTTGGCCTCCTATGTCTCTTCATTTCCGTAAACGGGGCCCAGACAGGGATCTATATTGCGCAATGAATGCGAAACAAATAGTCGACACCTCGCATGCGAGTTGTTGCGCCGCGTTGAAACGGTCCTGTTCGCTTCGGCGCAAACCCTTGTCGTTCGCATTCTAGTAATGAGACTGGTGCTGTTTAGTGCTGTTTAGTGTGGTCTAGTGCTGTTTAGTGCGGTCTGGTGCTGTTTAGTGTGGTCTAGTGCGGTCTAGTGCTGGATCGGGACTCTCTGGAGATATTCCGCGGGGCTTGTTGATCCTACGTGAATTTGGCTACCACGATTCTGGAGGTTTTCTAGACCAGGTAGACAATGCAATTGATGGAAAAGAATCTCGGACCCATCTGAAGGTTAGATTAAACCGGGGTACCCACAGGTTCACAGGATTCGCATCCTTGCATCGGAGAAGATGCAATGGCGCCACCAATCCAAATTAACCGCCACCTCATGCGGCGCCTAGCAGTGAGTAGGGCCTCGGGCTCAAGAAACAACAGGGGTTGTCAATTTCCCAAGCGAAAAACACTGAATGATCAGGGATGTGAAAAGGCCAGTTTTTCTTATATGCTGGCACCCATCCCTGCAAGCTCTCCAAACTGTTGAAGACGATGTCATGGTGCGATGGTCGACCAAAAGAATGCCTTCCAGGCCCTTGCAAGCGATAATCGCGGTACAATTATCACTTTGACCTCGGTGTCCTTTCTGATTGTGGCCATCATCTTTGTGCTCGCTAAGCTCGGTTCGGTGATTTATTTCAAACAACGACGGACAGCGGTCAATACTCCCATCTGGGTGGCTTTGATTCTTGCAATTGTTCAAGTCGTTGTATTACAGAAGGCGGTTTACCATGGACTGGGAAGGCACCAGTACCGGCTGAGCGAAGGCGATGTCCAAGCCTGGAGCAAGTTCGCCTTCGCTGCTCACATTCTGCTCATCGTTGTCTTGGCGCTTTCAAAAATGTCGACCATTCTGCTGGTTTGGAAGTTAACGCCGAGCAAGAGCCTGCGTCGCAGCTGTGCGATCACCGCTGGTATAGTTCTCGCATGGTCGATATTCGCCGTGCTGAGTATAGCTTTCCAGTGTGGATTGCCCGATCCGTGGCTATACTCTCCCGAGCGATGTGCTGGAGAGGTCAGTATAAACCAGGGTACCGGGCTACAATTGACTGAACATTTCATCTAATCCCGAACAGGGAGCCCTATTCTACCCGATCGCAGTCATCAACATCCTCACAGAGATTATCATTGTTATCCAACCGTTCATGATGATGCGCAATGTCCAGATGGCCTTGAACCAGCGGGTGAAGATCCTGTGCTCCTTCTGTTCGCGTCTAAGGTATCTCAGCAACAAATCCAGGACTTTTCCACTGACTTCAACAACTCACTGACTAACCCGTCACAGTATCGTCGGCCTCGGCATTGCCCATCTCGCCCTCCTACCTTCATTCATCCACTCAACCGACGTCTCCTGTATGTGACACCCTATTCCCCGTCCAACTCCCTTCAACGCCTCATGAGATTGATCTGACAAGTACATAGGGGATATAGTGGACTGGAGCACAGTCGGCCAGGCAATGATGCTAACAACCGTCACAATCGCCTGCGTTCCAACCCTCTACCACATCTTCGCCGGCCTACACTCTGGCCTGACCACAACCCAGATTCCTGAAGGGATCAGGCTCGAGCTCCCGCAGACCAAGGTTAGCGGGTATATCAACCAATCCTCCTCGGGATCAAGCCAGCGCCATTCGCGGTTGCAGTCGAGCGGACGGTCGAGGAAGAATGGACGGTCACTGTTTGATGGGTGGGGAGGTGAGACCGGTGTTATCACTGAGGTTTCGTCGGGTCGGGATCCGAATCAGAATTATGAGGGTGGTAGGCAGTCTAGTTCGAGCGAGGGGACAGAGAGTACGCGACATTTGACGCAAGAACATCAAGGAAAGGGGGCTGTGCTAAGGACGGTAGATGTTACGGTGGAGGTTGAGGAGCACTATCATCAAGATCGGCTTTGAGCGCTACGTATAAAATGGGGCTTTGGTAGCCCGATGGAGCAGATCAATGTCAATCATGGATATAGAGGCCGATCAGACTAAAGATATGTAAAAGTACACTGGTAGAGGGACACCTATATATCGTTATAGTATAATCTATAGTCATTCATTAAGGGAGGCGTATGTAAGACCCTACAAGTAGAGCTCAAGACTTGATGGATTCGAGCAATAGAAGGGAGAACGCAGTAATCTGGTTCATTGCTAAACTAATCGCTGGAGTCGAAGACTCCAGCTCTGGAACCGACTGAATACTACTGTAGTGCATGTGACATTCATGTGCCCTTAGACTCCCGCAGAAGTACAAGCATGTCCCGGAAAATCACCTAATTGGGTAATTCGCCTAGGGAGGGTCCCTTGAGCGGGGTAGACTGCTGATTTAGGCAATTTACATGTGATACCGCAAGGTGCGCTTGAATCGTGGCTTTAAACCCTGGGAGTATTTGTCACTACTTCTGAGAGCAAGCAATAGCACTAATCTACACCTGACTAAAGATTTTTCGATCAATAAGGCGAGCCAAACGCCACCTAAGGACATTAGCGGCCTAAGGCCACCACAACATACCCGTTCAGAGCCAGCAAGCGGAGACAATTCCACATCCCTCCCTCATGGGTATATTGCCCTCCTATCCTTCGGAACGGAAGCTTGTTTTACAATAGAAACATCGCCAATAAGCTCAATTCGGGACCTCTGAGCGCTCAATCCAGCCCTCAGCGCTGGGGAAGTGCGTGCCCATATTATCATTCTCATTGGTTTTCGCTAGTTTTATCAATTTCATCACCATTGTGCACCTGCATCCCCATATCGTTGAGGGCCTTAGCCATCATGTAGGTCCGGAGAAGCTTGAATTTGTTAAAAACCAGTGGCTTATTCAGGGCATGGCGACGTTATCTCAGAGACGGAACCAGCGATTGAGTCCTCATTGAAAACGTCTAACTTGACATGAAACGGTTCTATTCTAGAAAAATGCTTGTTCAGGTCCGAAGAGACTCATGAAGCACCTTCAAATTTGAGATTCACGACGGCAAGTCTTCTTACACCGTGCTTGGCGAAAGAGAGCGCAGTTGCCTTTGCAATTCCTATGTCTTGATCCAGCGGGCTAGATAGAGGTATTGGGCGGCCAGGTCCTGCGCATCACAGAACATTATTTCTCGTATTTGGAACCACTTTTCACATCATCCAGGTCAAAGTTCCACGCCTTTGCCATCCGACTATCTGGCCAATATGGGGAATGACATTCCCATTCCAGGGTAATCTGGTCGGCCTTCTGCTGAAGATAGAAGGTAAAGTTATAAACGCTTTCCACTTCAATCTTCATGTTCTTCAAACGAGGCATGCGTTGGGCCGCATAGCCGAGAGATATGAGAAGTCGATGGAAATGTTCTTCAGTCCGTAACTCCGGCCCACCCCATCCCGCTTCCACATCGCATATCATGTCTTCCCAATTTTCAATCTCGTCGATTTCGGTCTGGTCTTCCGGCGTGTTATGATAAGTTGGTTATCCTTTTTGATTCGTTTGTTATTGAACACCTTGGATATACTCCACAATTTTCTTTCTTTGTTGCTTTCTTGTTCTAGGAGAGACCGATCTCTTACCTGAAGGAAGCCAAGGTGGTACAGACTCAAGCTCTAATATCTCTAAGCAGGGCCAGTTCAAGTGCAAGGAACCTGGTTCAGGCTGGCCTTGTTTACCTAAAGGACATAAAAAGTCATATGCGATAGTAATGTTCACCAACTTCAATTGCTGAAGGTTAACACTGAGATCTCGTAAATCAGAGATCACACTATCAACCCCAGAAGAGATAACATGGAGTGGGGACATAGCCGGTTTTCACGGGGCATCCTTATGTTCTTAAAAGAGTAACACTCTTAGGCTTTTTGGAATAGAACTGATCAGAGAAGATAACGCTATATAGCAATTAGTAAAAAAAATGCCAAGGGTTAATGAAAGCTTATATAAAAAAAGGTATATAGCTCACCTTCGCGACGTGCCTATATGTATTCTAAGTGGTCTGGGCGGACGAATTCCTTGAGATCTAGCTCTTAACTTAACAATTTTCGTATAACGTGTTACGAGCCAAGTCTTGATGAGAAAGATTGCCTTCAACTAAATTACTAAACATAGGGAAAGAAAGAAAAAAGAAGAAGAAAGAAACAACGTGCTGAAACATTAAGGCAGTGATGCCTGAGGTATCGAATCAAATAACGCAAACCACGCAGGATTATTGATCCTGAATTCTTCGTGACAGATAGTATTTATAGTCCCATCATATGAAAGAAGCCTTTGCATTCGCATAACAGTGAAGGGAAATCTAACTAAATAGGGAAAACCATAATTAAGACATATCAAACCCCCTATCGAATCCAAAACGCCACGACAAATTCCTAAGCCATCTCTCCAGTAAACGGGTCAGGAGCTTACTTATCTTTTTTCAACTAGGTCTTTACCTTGAATATCGGCTTGCGAAGGTCCTGCTAGCGCAAAAGCGGTATAGATGACCATAGAGAGAATAGCCAAGAACTTCATATTGACATGCGTCTTTCGAGATTGGCTCGGAAACCAGATTTTGGAAAAGATTGTTGAAGACTTTAGATAATGGAATTTAGCGGAAGCAGAGGACTCTTATATATATATTAAGATGATCACCCTAGTCAATCGAAAAGCCCAGCTGAATAAAGTTGTAGATCGATACTTTCTCTTGATTTTGTTTGATGAGCACTCTCATATTTATGCGGTATTTCAGCTACGCCACAAAAATGGTAGTTAGCATATCGTATGTGTAGTGGGTGCTAAGCCGACTTTGGTAGATGGCTGCAGCTATTTCGTATTAGCTAGGTTTCTATAAGACCTATCTAGCATATAGTATTATACAGCGGAATCTAACTAGCTACAATAACAAGATCGCCATACTTAATTCAAGATTTTGCAGAATGGCTATTAGGTTATGCCACCACAGGGTAGGTGCTAAAGCGGGTACTTAGGCGAACGTGTTGATCATTCAGCTAGCCACATGGTCATACATCAATAGATCGAAGCAAGGTGTTATAAGATTGTTGACCGCAACTCAGGGGGTGCATCCAGTTATGTCACTATACTTGCACCGCGACGAGACAAGATAGAAACCGTGATATGCGACTGCTGGGATAAGATAATGCAGTGTGATATATCTTGCTCTGTAATACTGTGGAGATATATGATTAGAAAGCGTTGACCATATCTTTAAAGGCTGTCCCATATTCGGAGATTGGCGTATTGTATGTTAATAACATCCTGGAGATGAATGGATGCTCTTAGGTGAAGAGTTTTGTGTTACAAACTCCCCCTCTCGCGGTGCAAAGGACAACCTTGGAAGCCATATTCAGGTAACGGGGATATTTTCAAGTCTCAACATCAACGGTAGCATAAGGGCGGAGCTGCCCAAGCAGAGAACTATTTCGGTCAGTTCTTTATCCGTGTTTTCTGGGTATAAAATGAATTATCTCACATGTGACCACTGGGAAGCTTTCAAGAAAGCTGGTTCGAATATACATTTGAACCTTCGTGGGGAGCGAGGTACCGAAGCGATTATTCTGGAGTACCTTTTCAATGATCTTGACGTTATTAGCACAAGTTTGGATTATTTGACGTTATGGATGTGAACTAACTTGCTGCGCTGTTGTCGAATCTCCAAGATGATAAAAAAGCCGGTTTTTGAAGGCGATTCGGGCGAAGCCCGTCGTGCAAGCTGTCCCGAGGACTGTTCCAATCTGTTGACAAAGATGGTAGCTTGTGACGATGCTCGCAGAGGGCTCTCGCAACCTCACCGAGAGTGCGACAAATTGTGTCGAGTAAAGAGCTGAGATCCCCATTGCGGATAAGAGAATATAAATTACTTCCCAGTTGTGCACATCAGTACGCCAACGTGCTGCAATCAGGGAACAGCTGAAAACTAATCCAGATAGCGCACAATTGGTCAGTTTGTTGCAATTTTTGTACCTGGAGACCGAACGGAGGGAGAATTAGCGAGTGGGCATTGAGATTTGATTGGTCTGACAAACCACTTTAGCAAATACCCAAAGCTGAGGGCTCCAATCATAGCTCCCAGCGCGCGGAGAGCTGATAAGAGTCCCACAATACTGTTCTGCGCGTTTTGAGTACGAATGACAAAGTCTGCAAAGTTTGAGACGAGCTGTGTATGTGTTTCGTTAGTTCTGAGGATATTTGGAAGCAAGACAATGGGGGCTTTCTCACTCCATATTGACAAAATACAAGACAGATTTGCCCGAGGCAAATCAAGCCGGTTCCATTATTGACCATCAACCGTAAGGGAACGACCGGATGCTTCTTGGTGTATAGTTCAACTAGAATGAAAATAACAGCGGAGAGCACACAGACAACCGACAGTGCAATGATGAGGGGTATGTCTTCAGTCCGCATTTCTCCAACCAAATGGAGGGCAACCATTGAGCAACCAAGGGCAACAAAAAGCAGGATGTAGCCACAAAAGTCAAAGCTCATGGCTGAATGGTCATCTTTGGATCTTCTTGGGGAATCAGAAGGCAGCTTTTTGGCCGTAACAGCAGCACAAACGAGCGCCGCAGGGACAAGACAGAGAAAGGACCTAGGAATTCAGTGTCAGTCATGTCAAACGTTTTCTTTTGGGGTTTAAAATGTAGATACCATCTCCATCCAACAGTGTCTGTGAGAACTCCGCCAAGGGGAGGACCACAGCTGACCCCCAGGGTGATTCCAAGAGACAGATAGCCACGCAGGGGTCCAACCTCTGATGGCAAGGTCATTTTACAGAGTATAATCGAGACCAAGTCCATCATCCCCGCCCCTCCAGTTCCAGTGACAAATCTTCCCACTATAGCCATTGGCATAGATGTCGCACATCCACTGCCTATTTTCAGCTCCAAGTTCATTATGTTTTCATCCCATATCACGAACTTGAACTCACGTCATAATACAGCCGACGCTGAAAGCGCCATACGCAAGTAGTAGTAATTTCTTACATCCGTATTTATCAGTGAGATTCCCGTACTTTGTTTCCGTCAGACTGATTGAGTGAAGTAATTTAAGAGCTCACAGTAACTAACCAAAGGTAGCATCATGCTATATCCCATGCCATATGCTGTTAACAGCCAAGGTCCCATCCACAGATTGTTGAAAAAGGAAGCGATTTCTCCGTGGGTTGCCGTGACAAAGGATTCGCAGGCCATAGACAGAAACACGCCGAATATTATCACAATCAGGATAACCGTTCCTACCCTTGAATCCCTGATATGGCTATCTCCGGAGACATTTGTTTCATCTTGCCCTGGAAGCAGGGGCTCCTGTTCAGGGCCCGGCGCCATTTTCAACAGTCGAATGAAGAGGACACAAGGTGACAATAATCTGAATAGGAGCTCCTTCTTTCAGTAAGAGTACTTCTTAGCTACCTTTCCTACCACTTTCGACGGCAAAGAGTGATAGCAGGAAGGTGGAGCTATCTGCGAAGAGGTAGAATGCTGCGTCCACAACCTTGAAAATTATGGGGACGCATGAGTAACATGGGCGACAGGTTAAAAAGTCATCCCTGCATTTGGGAAAATCGGCGACTCCTTACCTTATGCAAATGGGGCTTGAAAATAAAATTTATTCGTCGCTTTCGGCCGACCCACTCTTTTTAGAGTGGCGGGGGTTGCCGGTGATAGGATGATGGGACGGCCCGGAAGCGAGCTGAGCGCTGTCCCTATTTCTTGTAGTTCCTTATGTTTCAAAGTTACTGTAGTATGAACTATTTTCCTATTGCATTCTCTCCCCAGGAATATACACAGATGATTCAAGTACACACGCGCGTCGTCGGAAAACTATGCGAAGCAGGAGCAGCATTCCTTACTCCTTTGTTTGGACATCATAATAGCATTACGTTGTATTCAGTAAATTTGCATGAGATTGATCGACACTGGCAACCATCATTGAATAATGGAATAAATGAATGATACCCAAGTTTGTATCCTCAAATGCTAGCTAATATGTACCGATAAGGTACTTGTGTTTTTCTTCATCTGTCATTTTTTGAAACATCTCCAATTCTCCCCGCTTGAAAGGAACGTAAAAATTCACGATTGCATCTCCAACAAGATCACAGAGGGTGCGGTCGGCTTCAAGGGCACCAAGGCTTTCAGAAAGCGACTTAGGCAGCATGACTTTGATTCCAAGTTCTTCTCTTTCCGAGTGCGACAGTTTCGCGGCGGAAAAAGATGATTTTGCTGTAAGATGAAGATTCTTCCTCATCCCATCTATTCCGGCTGCCAAGATTCCACAGAGCGCGAGATATGGGTTTGCCAAAGCGTCCAGCGACTTTATTTCAAATCGATTGATCGCGACACGGCGCAAAGGTGCATCTTTGTTTTCCCAGCCCCAGCAGACGTATTCTCCACCACTCATCACCCCGCTCGCAACACGACTGTAGCTTGCCTCTTGAGAGAAGCTAAAGGCCATTACCGCAGGCAAGTGCTCTAAAATGCCGGCAAAGAAAGCTTCGCTGTCTTTCACATCTCGACCAAAAACTGCATTCATCGACAAGTGGACATGCATCCCATTACCGGGATGCTGGCAGGATGGCCTAGGACACATGGTTGCCTTTAGATCGTATTGTTCAGCCACCTCATAAATGATACTGCGTGCTTTGAGAAGCATATCAACTGCATCAACAGGGGCTCCGGGTGGTAAGACAAATTCCCATTGGCCGGGAGCATGTTCTGAGTGGAATTTGTCTATCGCAATTCCTGCTTTTAACATTGCTCGGGCTGTAGCCTCGATCATCGGCAGTTGATTCCAGTCATCGTTCGTCATACTGTAAAGTGAATGGGGCTCATCCATGATTTCATAGTTCACCAATTTGCCATTCTGTCGTATTCGCCGCATATACATGACTTCCACCTCAAACCCAACAAGAGGGTAAAAACTAGTCTCTTCCTTCACTAGATCTGATAAAATTCCTAAGTGTGAGCGTGGGCACTCTTCCATTGGGCGTCCATTTTCGTCAAAAGAGGATGCGTTTATTACCGCACGGTGGGCATTGGGAGCGACGTGGCAGTAAGCAGTCGACACATCAGGTCGAAGGTAGCAAACTCCGCCAGGTTTACTGCCCGCTGGTCTATGAGCAAATGGCAGGAGAAATAGAGCGGTCCTGGTTAGTGCGACTGGCTGATCTTCATAGACCAATTTTGTAAAACCTGCGACAGGCAGGACTTGGACGAGAAAGGTTGCTCTGAAAGAGTGGTACTGGACCCAGACAAACTCTATTTGCGGGTTTTCCTCAAGGAATTTGTCCCAAAGTGCGGCTTGTTTGATGAGATGCATCGTGGACTTCAGGCTGACCGAAGTTCCACAGCAAGAAAGACCTGTGTGTGAGAGAGAGGAAGAGAGGCTTACCTAGATCTGCATAAGTATACCCAGAGCAGCTGGTCACCTGATAAGCCTAAAGTCCGTGGACACGTAGTGTGTAACCTGAAGTATAGTGCAGTACAACATTAGTATCCGCAGATCCACCTGTGCATGGATGTATCATATACCCAGGGCCATCTCAAGCTGCTCCTTGAATTAATCATTTTGTGGCTAGCTGATATGTATCAACAAGTCCATAAAAACAGCCCCTTACTTGAGAAATTTTAGTAGATCTTTCCACACTTCTGCAGATATTTAAACCAATTAAGTTTTACTCATACTTTTATTTCCAAGCTCTCCCACCGCTGTCTGTAAGTACGGCACCTCGTAGGTAGACCTGAATTTGACCAGCGGGTCATCCTCCCGACCCTCGGACCTCTTGACTATCACGGTAGCTGAAGCTATACTTCCGCAGAACCCTGCTTTCATCTGGTGAATCCTATGAAATGTACCTAATTTGTGAAGCAACAATCACCCTTCCATCCCCTAAATCCTGGGACGACCGAATGAGTTTTCCTTGGGAGCTTTATAAGCGTCTGCGAAAAAACAATCCTGCCAGATTCAGCGCCTATGCGCGGCTAGGGAACGTCAAGATCGCGAGCAGTAGTCCTGAATGTTTCCTAAACTGGGATCGTGAAAGCATTTTAGAGATGAAGCCAATGAAAGGCACTGTCCCGGAGTCTCCCGAAATGACACTCAAAAAGGCAAAAGAGATTCTTCGAACGACAAAGGAGATGGCGGAGAATCTGATGATAGCCGATATGGTTCGCCATGATCTTTACGGCGTCTGTGGCCCTGGTCAAGTTCACGTGGAAAAGCTTCTGAAAGTGGAAGACCATGCCAAGTTTTATCAGATGATCACCCCTGTGAAAGGAAAAATCGATCAGAAACAGTCTGGTTTTGCACCGCTTCCCCAGTTACCCTCTTCCCATATGTCAGGATGAGGACTCATAGCACTGCAGCATTGCCTGCCACCAGGTTCAATGACTGGGGCTCCTAAAGAGCGCTCTTGTATGCACCTTTCTTCGATAGAAACCGAAAACGTGGGATTTACTCTGGAGTCATGGGATTTCTAGACTTGGGAGGTGGTGGCAGTTTCTCCGTTCTCATCCGCACTGCATTCAGCTACTCGGACGATCAGGAAGAATCTCAAAAATGGCGAATAGGCGCAGGTGGTGCCGTGACTGTTCTGAGTAGTACTCAAGGCGAATGGCAGGAGATGTTTGCGAAGCTGAGTACCGTGAGTGCTATTTTCAAGCCAAGACCCGTGTCATAAGTGATGGACATACAAGTTTGCTAGACTCAGGGGGGACATGCAACTTGAGGAAATGGGGTAGATTTTCCCTCTCTACTAGATCGATCACTTCTCTTCCATCTTAGATAAAATGCAAAGTCTCTCTGATATTGTCTTCAAGTTTACTCCACAGGATTCTGACAAAGAGAATCGACGGATACTTGAAGTTTAGAAAATCACTCCATCAACGGAGTTCTGTTTGAACTATGGAATCCAATAGTGTGCCTCGTCTGTGCCTTCATTCACCATGTCGTGGAACATGCCGTTGATGAATGGGTCATCCTTGAACTTTTCACTGCTCAACTAAGGAAAAGAGTATGGTTAGATTCGGCGTCCGATTCTTGAATGGGAAATGATATGGCATAATATTGGTCATGGCTTTGTTGGTGAATGGAATTTTCACACCGGCTATGCTGGCACCGTCGGATCCTTTGGCTCTCGGAATATGATGATGCTCCGGAAGGCCATCGTGAAAAGCAGTGACCACTTAGTCTCCGAGGTTTATCATGTCTCCGGTGATGCCCAGAAGACCTGATCCTGACTCTTGCTTGTTACAAGTTTCCTCCTTCTTACGTGCGTTGACCTTGTGGATAGCGGCGAAATCTGGTAAGGTTTTGTTGGATGAAGCAATGACTTCATCCGCGAGCTTCTGCAGTCCAGGTTGGAAAGGAGCAGGATTGTTGATGGTGAATAAGATAAGATTCTCATATCTTTGGACAAGCCAGGCCTAAATCAAGGTCAGCACCAAAGTTTATCCTTGTTTCCAGGTCCTAAATCCGATGAGACGTCTCCATGTATGTTGTCCAGATCAAATTCGGAGAAGGATCCAATTTGTGCTGGTAGTGATCTCTTGAATATAACTCCAGGTTGAGGTATAAGAAAGAAGGTAATTTGAGTCTCCATGCAGGCAAATTTTAGAGTTTGATTTACTGTGGGGCTGGCTACATCTGCAACCAGCCCCATCTCACAACTAACGAAGTCTGGTACATTAGCAAATTAATTGAAAGCGATGTGACTGCAGAGTATTCTTTGCACTCATGCTATCCAGGGTTTGATTCCCAGTCCCTCTCTAGCGCATTCCCACTCTGTTGCCGATGTTGCAAGTTAATCCAAGATAATGCCACCGTTTTTTTTTTTTTTTTTGCGAGGAGCAGTTTATCGTAGAAAGATCGATAGTGTGGATGAAATGCCCCCCAAAAAGAGGTAGTTGTGGAGAGAAAATATTCTCCGGCCGAACACAGCTATTAGGATTACTGAAGATTTTAGTAGCCACCAGTACCATCAAGCCTCCAGTTTCCTGAAGGGAAATGAGCTAAACACCAATTTAAGAATGCTCATTGGCGATAATTCACGGTTTTTTGTATCCTGGTGGCTTGCCCTAAGGCCTGGATCGTGACATGGAATCCGGACATGGCATTCAAGTCCACCTCTGCCTTAGAACTTCCATTTCCGGGACAACCCCAGTAATCACGTATGAATGACCATCGTTACTGTAGCAGGTCGTATAAAGTTATATTCGAGTGACTGATAGCCTATTTTAGCTTTTGAAACTAGTATCCTAGCAGGCCTAACAATAACCCGATGACTTTGACCCACTACATTCTAAGGGTTCCACTTCCGGATTGGCATTGCACCAGTCCTTCGCTCCGGGCCGCGCACCTTAAAAAATTGGGTGGAGCAGATTCCTTGCCCAGATCAATACACTACTAGATATAGTGATTGAGTTACCCGCGCCCGATGTGTTTCTGCACGCTCTTTCCGGGCGTATGATACCTGAGGCAAGCATTTCTTCTTTGTGTTACGTGCTTCTACAGTTTTTAACAAACATAGAGATGCTATTCCCTGGTACATTCTGGGTATTGCATCTACGCTGAATATCTATTTCTCATATTGACATTCCCAGTTCAACGATGAAAGACGTCAGCTACGTCCCTTGCATACCTCGCTATGCTCGGGTAGTAGCCTGCCAATGCGTGGCGTATTGACATGAGAGACTTATCGAGCTTCACGTCTTTAGAATGGTTCGTTCAAAAACATAAATTACTCCCCTCCCCATAATCACGACCACATTATTCTTTCCTCGAGCGCTGTTCGCTTAGGCTGATCTCTGTCTGCTGTGACAACATACAACACACTTGCATCTCAAGATGAGACTTGATTGGCGTGCGGCGATATTTCTCCTTGGGACCACAAGGGCCCGAGAGACATCCGAGCTTGAGAGGATTTACAGAGAGGGGAAAACACCAGACACTAGGAACATTGATGGAACCGAAGTTCCCTCACTCTCACAGCCGCTTGCAAAGGGCCGTGAGGTTCCCCGCACTCTAGACCTCGCATGACCCCACAGTTATATATAAACAGCTCAGGGGCTGGAGTCTTGGACTCCAGCGATTAGTTCAGCATTGAACCATACTACTGCTTTCCTCCATTCTATCTCCCGAATCCACTCAAATCCCACTTTTAAAATTTTAGAGAGAAAGTTTACGTTGCCGCTCTTCTTTGCGCTCATCGTCACTATAGATAGCTAGGTTAGAGTAGATGAGGGGCTTAAAAGCCGCCTACTATAAGCGACAAACAGAAGTGCACGGAACTAGAGAAGTTGTATCATTTTGCAGAAGGGTCGCGATCTGGAATAACAGTTCCGGTGGTAGTGTTGCCGTCATTAGGCTGGCCAGGTATTTCGACAGAACATAAACCTGCGGAGCCAATTGGATCCTCTGGGAGATACAGATAGGGAGCAAGAATCAGAGACGACTGCATGAGTTGCGATATTTGTAGAAACGCAGACAGCGAGAGAGAAGAGAAAAGGAGGAAGAGATGAAGAGAGGCTGAGGCCAGATTAAGTATCTGATCACGTCCCTGAGGTCACCTGAGCCCCTACAGAACCAGGCCACCGGGATATGATGGACTGAATTTTTGTTGGGATCAGGCGGAGAAAAGAAGAGCTTGGCCTCAGAGCCCCACATTATGCTCCACGTACTCATATTGAAACTCTTCCAGGGAATGGACTGCTCTGCTCTCGAATTTGTTAAATGCATGGTCCACCCACATCTTCGCATCTTCCAACTCACTGCAGGTGACATACCAACTTTCAATGGCTTCACCGGCCCCATCCGGGATGGCGACACAAAGGCCGTGGGTTTCTCGTTTCCCCCTTGAAAAGATTTCATTGATTGTGTCCTTCTTGCCGAACAACAAACCCGCCTCCCAAAAACCCATGCTCTTTATCCACTGCCGGCTTTAGCGTACTATTCGCCGAACAGGTGATGATGTAGTAAACCTTGAAAACCTCTTGTTGAAAAATATGCTTCAATCACGCATCAGGCCATGTCCGAAATCCCTGCAATTTCCGAAAATAACCTTATTTTCAAGGTTGATATGCAAGAGAATTTATGAATCAAATCTACTTTCGCTTTCAAGGCAAGAGAACACTGCCTATTTAGTGGGTCGCCAAAGGAGAGCAAACTATTCTACGAACATGAGAAAGCCAAATTTCTGGTTTATTCACATTTGTTTGCAGACATCTACGAAGGTGTATAGACGCCAAAGGTCAAATGCTTTTTTATATAGTTTTAATGCCTCAAGATGCCTGAATATGCCTCAGGATGCCTCATTCTAGACCGCTTTTCGATACCGCTCTGTACAGTGTATTGTAAATGAAGCTATTCCCATCTCTAGCTATCTCCAGCCATCGCCCCTCGCAATCCCATCACCACCCGCACCCGTAATCACAAAAATACCAGTGCGCAAGCGAGGTCGCTCGCCGACACAGGAGGCAATTACTCCGCCACGTCGGAGCCAGCGGAGGAGGATTCGGAGGTGAATAATTGCGTGGTGGGAATAGCCTCAGCGCCAGGTCTGGGGAGTGCATGATATGTTATATGGTGCGAATAGCTTCAGATTCATTGAAATGCGACACTATAAAACCTACAACAATGCTGCCCTCTCATTGTTTGAGCCAGAATAGAGTAAACATCGAGAGTGGTTTGGGAATGGTCTCAACGCCAGGTTTTGATGGTCCATGTAATCTTGTATGGTGGGAATAGCTTTATTGAATTTAAACACTCAGGCAATTTAGATACTTTGCTTAATAAGGCGCGTATCATAGTAATTCATGTATCCCAATTTTCTGCCAGTTTTAAATAGAGCACTAATAGGCATTTTCAGGCATCAAAATTGCACAAAAAAAAAACGCATTTGACCTTTGGCGTCTATACACCTTCTTACCTAAATGTTGTTTTGTGCGACTCAAGCTCCATAATAGCAAAATCTACCTCCGACCGTGCCAGTGGCCATTTATAGCTCGAAGGCCCTATTTGCTCGTCTGTTTCTGCGTCGTTTCCGGATTGATTCTTTCTTTCAAATTTGTAAGTGCTAAGGAGCATTTGGCAATATTGTCGACTAGGTCTTGCGTAGCAGTAAGTTTGTTGCCATCAGATCCACGGATCAGCTCATCGAGAGAGTGAAGGACTTGTGAAAGGGCGGCGACCTTCTCTTGGAAACGCTGGATATCCTGCTTCGCGCTCTTGACGTTATTAAGATATTTTCCACATATTTGTAAGATAACTCCGGTTAACTTGATAACTGCGATAACACTTGCTGCACGCGAAAGTGGATCCATTTTTAACAAGCCTTCCACGGTATTAATGATATCAAAAGTAAAAGTAAGATGTCGCGAAGGATGATAGACAAAATTGGAGCTTACGCCCCTCAAAGAGGGGTAGGCATCGAAGTGAGGCTAAGAGCAAAAGTGGACCCTGATTGGCGCTTGTCCGATCGGTTAAGCCACGCAACTACCACAAGGGGTCGTTCGTTTCTGTCCAAGTGGAAACTCTTGCAACTATTGGCTGCACCCAGTACAACTGGGTTCGAAATGGCATCAATAGAATGTTACGAATCAGGGACATTTGGGAGAGTGAGAAGATCGGTCGGGGGGCCTGTGAGTGTGTATTGGGGATTGATGATTTGCAGAGACCTGCTATCAGCTTCCACAGAAAGAGTGACGAAGAGTATACAGTGCCGACCGTTATTGCCTTCCATATCTGGAAACACAGATATACTCTTTCAAACCCTAATCACATGATATGCTAACCCAACATGGGTTTAGCGTAAATTACAAGATTTTTTTATAAGAAATAACTAAAGGCCTGTATATCACACGTTCAAACTACGACCCTAATCCAGCACGGGTATAGAGCGCTTGGACAAGGTACCCAGGCTGGGGGACAAACGAATATAAACAACGTGGACATAACGCGTCGCGTGCATTGCCAATGAAGTCCGAAATCAACGAGATCCCTTGACAAAGTGGGCACGTCGCCTCAAGTTCGAGAAGACTCGGATATTCAGTCGTGTAAGTGCGGAGTTTCTCTTCCACTTTTGCGTCGTAGGCTGCGCGCTCGCTTGGAGTTAGGTCGCTTTCGTGCCAAAAAACATCATAAAAGCGCACAGATGCCAACCTGTCCCGCTCGTCCATCTCGAGTACTGCGGGACTCTGTACTCGAAAACCCCCATTTATGCCCCAGTCGCTGCCCCATGAATTTAGGAATGATAAGGAGTGTGGTTCACAGGCGTATAAGACGACAGCGTGTCCACCATCATCGCGACCATTGCGGTGCGGTCGCATGTCGGCCTTGGTAAGAATTGATCTATGGGTCTGTGGTTGACTAAAATGTTGGGAGAATTTCGCCCAACCTCCCTTTGTGAGGCGAAATGAGGTGAGCACTGGGCGCCGATGCAGTACTGCCTGTCGAGCCCCCATCTCGTCCACTACCTCGTACCGAAGGCGATACCACCGGGCTGCTTGGCTTAGTACCTCTTCGATAGCACGTCCGTGATCATCAGGGGGGAATACACGGAGGATTTTTTCTCGAATTATTTCAATAGTCGGACAGGGGTCCTTGCGCTCTATGCGCAACAGCGCCATGTGTATTACCGCAGCGGTCGCATGTGCATAGCAGGTTGCAGAGCTGCCCTGGTCTGATGGGTTATTGCAAGTAATAACATGGCTATCATTGATATACTCGTCAAGCCGTAGTCGGCCAATGATGTCTAGCAGCGCGTCCGTAGACCCGAGATGCGCCGATACCAGCAGCGAGCAAAATTCCTCAACTGCGGTCTCAGTACAAACGGAGACATACAAGGCAACCTCTCCAGAGCACGGAGCCTGCCAGCCCACCGACATTAGCACTGGGATGGGGTGCTTGCTGGCAGACACTTTGGACGCTATGTTGAAAAGTGTACACTGACCCTTTCCCTGAAGGTCGCCTGGATTATCGTATAGGCGTCGTTGAGGAATATCCTGGTCGCTCGCAAGGTACACACCCGCCACAACGACGCCCTCAGAATGCAGATTAGAAGCGATTTGGCTAGGATCACCATCAGTCCCGTGGCCGTCTGACATTAGCACGAGAATTCGCTGGCTAAAGTTGCGATGTGCGCAGAAAGCGGACAAAGAACGGCTCAAGGCGTCACACATTGGTGTGTCGCCGTACATAAATTCCTTTACCGTTTCAAATAAACACCTACTTGCTCCTGTAGAACGCCGCTGAAGGTCTTGTAGCAGTTGTACCACGTCACTCACTGGGCGAGGTCTGAAGTCGACGAAGTCTTGAAACCACTCTCTGCAAATGCGACGAGCTAGCCGAAGACCCTCTGAGGAGTCTACCGCCTGATCCTCGCATTCATCGACGACAATCTTTGCCGCAGCTCCTCCAGCAGCTGCTCCCAAAACTCCGCCCCCAGTTACCGCAAGTCCCGCAAAAAGACCAAGTGGCCCTATCAAAGGAGTAAGCAGCAAAGGAGTAGCAAGGGCCAACGCAGTGCCCATCAGGGCGCCTCCACCAAGTGTTGCTCTATTCTTCGTCCCCCGCAAGTTCCGGGCTTCATCTGCACTTGGTAATGCGTCAATGAATTCAGAAATCCGCTCCGGACGTTGACGAAGGCACCTGTGGACAATGCGCGCTTCAATATCTGTAAGCTTGCTCCGGATGTACTCCGTTATATGAGCTAGGTTGCGCTCATTTGCGATCTCGATGAGCAGCTCATGGCCGCTGCGATGATCTCGATCGTCGTCTCTAGAGAGAGCTTCAGCAATGCCGCAGAGGTCTACAGTTGGAGGATATCCAGCCTGGCGATTAAGTCCAAACGCTCCCACAAACATTTCGGCCTTGGCGTCATGCTGTTGCTCCCTTCGCGCAATGTTCAGCGCCGCACCGAGCACGACATGGAAGCGATCAATCGCTCTCCCATCTGAACGGCCTGTGTCAAACACCTCCCGCATCGACCCCGACACATCGAGAAGACACCCGACCAGTGTGGATGATTCTTGGTTCGCCATGGGATAATAGCTAGCTAATTTGAGTTTGAGTTTGTGGTACGTGTTCTGATGTTGAGATGGCTATTGATGAAATGGAACGGCTTTTAACGAATTGTATCAGTTAACTTTCGCAATGAAAAGGCATCTGCAGGTCTTAAAATGCGGGAATTGCGGGGTATAGATGGCGCAAGCGCTTAGGAAGATCAAGTTGAAACGGGTGTCCTGCCCCGTGGGTTTGAAAATAGAACGGCACGGCATACAGGAAAACCCAATTAGGGTCCACAAATAGCTGCCCGCAGGGCTCGAAATGTTTTGCATTAACGATCTGTCGTTTGCGCTACAGTCATTCTCGAAATCGCCTTGACCAGTACACACTGAGGGTGTGAACGAATGACGTCATGGTGAGTGGGGTGATTATTTTTGGATATGTAAGAATACATAGTGTCGGTGAATTGCCAGCAAGTAACGTGGATCCTGGTCGTTCCGGCACCCCATCAAAACTTCATATTTTCTACACTTTTTAAACTCCAATTAAACAACCAAAACACCATTAAAATGACAATTTAGACCTTTTCGGGCATGTAGTATACCTATGCCCTTTCCCTCTGCATAATGAACATGTAGTTTGCTGGCGTACAGGGGCCAAAACAGGAAGTGTAGGTTCAACCTGGGGTTCTGGAGCAGGTGTAGGGTTAGATATATACCTCACACTAACACTTTCCTCACCACCCACATTGGTAGTAGGGTCCGGAAGCTCTGTTAAACTACCCATGTTATGTATCTGCTTCTTTGATTTCTCCCTTTTTTTCATCTGTTTTCTATTCCCCTCCCGTAAACGCTTAATCTCATCCCGCATTAAGATGTGCTCGTGAACTAGCTTAACCGACATATTTATTGTAAAACCGTTGAAGATCACGTTTTGTAGGCGAAGAGATCTTATCAGCAGCTGAGCTTAGACCAGAATTGAGCCTAGATTTGCCTTTTTCTAGCTGCTTAGTCGTCTGGAGGGATACCGGTAGAGATATTACTGCCTGATGTTGAACCTTGTGAAACTGGTCGATCTGGTAGAGGCGGAGATTGAAGGCGAATATTGAGTTTTGATAGTACCCGATCAGGATCTAATGGCACTAAACCAGTAGCTGCGAAGGCACTTTGAACGATAGACACTTTGAATGAATCGTTACGAGCCGCTGGAAAGATATTAAGGAAGTCATCTTTCTCGATAGAATCGATGCCTAATCGGGTATATTCTGCAACCCGCCTTCCGTAAGAGCGCTTTAACACAGCTATCGGTTTCAGAACTGATAGATCACCGTCATTTCCTGAAATACGCCCGGAGGCTATCTATCATCTGTATCAACGATCATAGGCTTTCAAACACAGAAGAACAAGAGCTCCGTTGGAGTTTGGAAGGCTGCAAGTTAGGTCACTGTCGCAACTATCGACAGGCCAGGGCCAGGGCCACAAGAGACAATTTCTTAGAGTCTCATTTAACGGAACCAAATTTGTTCCACGTTCAGGGAACATCCATCCTCCGCGGAACTAGCTCTTATCGCGAAAGAGACTGGGCACCACTAGCTACCCTCATTGCTCGTCTTTCCCATCTAGAAACCCTAGATTTTGACGTGAAGAATGACTTCCCTGCCCCTTTGCTGGAAGCCATTTCGCAACACCATCCACATTGTCGAATCAATATTTGGTATCTCCAGCACGTGGCTTACGGTGTGCCAACTTTTAATAAAGATATCCATCATTGCCAATCAAACTTGGGCATTGATTTTGATGTTCTCCGTCTACCATGCTTCAACGTGCTATCTATCGCCCTTCCTGAAGATAAAAACCCTACATTTGGTCCGGCGTATCTTGACGAGATGCTGCCCTTTCTTTTTCAGGTTCCAACATTGAAACATATTGTCTTATAACCCGCATTTTCAGCCCCTGATATTCCATTGGCAACGTTAAAGCATGAATGGCACGCCCTCGCTAAAAGCGCGCCTCCTATAACATCGGTGTCTATGTTAGAATCGATTTCAACGAGAGAATCCGGGCCAGACGAGAGTGTCTTCCTCAAGCTATCGGATGTCGTGGATCTATCTTGACTTCGGTCACTTGAGATAGGGAATTTCTACAGCCCATTTACACTCTCACGGGTAGCTGTGCGGTTACCTAACCTTGAGCGACTGTTCATCTCCGCGTTTCCGGGAAAATGGGGTCCTGGGGATGTCGGGTACTTGGATCTCAATTCTGACAATGAAGATGCAGTCGCTGCGATTCAAGCTTTCAATGCCCTCAAATACCTACACATCTCCGGTATCCGAGCTGCTTCTTCCCTCAATCAAATCATACAACACCACGGACCAACTTTGAAGAGCCTTGTTATTGAAGCGTGTAAAAGATTCCGAATGAGGACTGGCAAGGGAGATTATGGCTATAGATATCCAGAAATGGATAGTTGTGGTATACGCCAGCTAGCCCAGTCTTGTCCCCAGTTAGAGGAGCTACGTCTTCCAATCAAAAGATCCTTGGGTAACCAGTCGGAATGCGAAATGTACAAGGCCGTGGGTTATTTTGCAAATCTTCACAGCCTCGTGCTAGATCTTCATTTTGACACCAGACCACTACCACTGGGTCGTCAACGCCATGAAACCGAAATTTCGAGACTTCGAGAGATTATCGCTAATGCAGCCACAGATGAAAATCTTGTCCTTGGTATCTGGAACTTGGTTTCCGCTAACCAGGCTTCTCGGAATTTAAGAAACCTGCGCATCATGCCTTTCGGAGATGATATGTTTTTGGGAGATGAGAATATGGTCCTTGACTGCTTTGCTCGATCATTCTTGGTCACACGTAATGCTCAGGGCGAGCCGAATATGAGCCAGCTTGGAAAAAGGGAAAGAGAGATACGGCACGAGTGGATGTCTTTTAATAGCGACGAAGAATTTCCCGAAAGGCTTGATCGTCTTCTTTGGGAGATTTGGCCATCTGGGCCTAAGGGAAACAGCTGGCTATCACTGGGTGGACAGACCAGCTTTCCTTTGCACCCAGATGGTGCTTCAGTTGAATGAAACTTTCTTTCATCACCGTAAAGTATCTTGTCCTAATTCGTAAGTCTAAGACCCGCTGACCATAATTTTACGCACAGCTAACTGGTCACTGTTATGTTAGATATAATCGGGAGATACTTCTCTGAATTCCTGCAGACTTCCAACCTCAACGATCTGTCTCTCAACCTTACCGTTGCCTCGCAGGCCTTACTACGGGATGAGTCCTTTCGAGGGTATCGAGGAAAGATGCCAGGTAGTGCGCCAAATAGACTCATACCGAAGTATTGGTCCATCCGTAATGTTTGTCAAGTTATAGTCAAGTAAAAGAGTCTCCGAAGTTCCATAAATTTGATACCAAAAGGAGATTTTAGCAGTTGAAGACCACTCCACCAGTAAAAGAGGGACAGTTTACATGAAAGAAGGCTCCACAAGGAACAGGGTCCGCATCCTATCCGCCTCATTTGCCTCCTCCTTTAGAACCTTCAGTCTCAGCCTCAGCAATCTCCTCCCGCAAACTCTCCTCATCGGTTAGCTCGCGCTCCCTTCCAACAGAGCACTGAATCGTCTCCCTCGAGAATACGACAGTCTCGGATTTCTCGAACGCCTTAGCAAAAGCCTTTATCACCGTTGGGTCGTACGACCCCTCGTGCGGCGGGTAGGTGCCACCACCCCTGCTGTCGGGGCTGGGCTCGTAGGGCGGGACGTAAGCGGACCAGTAGATGCGCGTAAGGCCGAAGCGGCCAAAGTAGAGGTCAGGACTCTGTGTTAGGGTTATGAAGAAGTGGCCCATTCTCAGGGTAGTCTTTTGGGATTTTCGCGGGACCTGTTGCTCTTTTAGTGATGATATGGTAAAGGGGGATAGAGATACGAACGTTATAACAAATATACGAGTCCCCGCCCATCCTATGATGCATTTTGAAGGCGGTGACGCCTCCGTTTACGGGCGGCTGGCAGAGGAGCATCTTTCGCCAGCTAGCTTCTTTTCTCATATAGGCGGTTTTCTTTTGAGGGGATGAGAGCATTTCGAGGGGTTTGAAGGAGAAGGGGTTCTTCTTCTTTTTCTCTTCCCTTCCGTGTTCAGTCTCAATCTCAGGGTCAATTTCATTTGCTTTTCATCGTTGTCGTGGATAGGGGGGTATTCATGGACTGAGGGAAAGAATGGTCGGAAGGCTTGTACTAAGAGCGGATTATAGATTGGGGAGGGTGTGGGCATTCGTATCCATTTGTGCTTTCCTGGCCGAGTTGTGTGTCTTTTTCTTTGGGCGATGGAAGGATAGAGTTCCAGATTGATTTTGCGTGCCATTTGCCCTTTTCTAGATTAGATTTAGGTGTGGTTTGTTGGAAGAAGAGCGCTTGTTGAATTGCGGGCGAGCTCTGAATGAGAACTGTCCAGGTTCGGCATACCCGCTGGGCCGAGACGAGGAGTGTGCGGGTGTCTAGGTGGAGGAGGATAATTTCAAGGAGTTTGGGGGTGGTGAGGACCTTGGTTTGGGGTTGCTCTTGCTCTTGCATTTTGGTGCTTCATGTTACAGTACTCGTGAGTATACTTTGGGCTTGGGGTTGTCGGTTGGAATAAGTCCATGCGCCCGCGGTGGGTTGATAGGATGGAACAGCAGATAGTCGATTAGTGCTAGTGAGGAACGCGGGGAACACGTTCAAAAGACAAGATGTCTGGCCCACTTGGTTCTGGCCCACGCTCAGCCTTGTAGTGGAGCATGAGTCAAATTGCGCCCCGCTTATCATCACATCGTTTACTTTAAATAGCAATTCTATTTTTATATATCGGTATGCGCCACTGACTAATGTTACACAAATCTATTAGCTCGTCAATTCTCGGTACAGGTACACCCGTCTGTAGGAGGCTAATACTGCCCACCAATCTGACTTGACACCTAATAGTACATTACTTCCACGGTTCCACCTAGTGCAGAAATGCCTTCGGAGCTTTTTGGGGTGAAAATATGAGCTGTTCTAACGAAGCGACGATTCTTCCTCTACTCAAACTAGACCAATCGGGCTCCTAAGCTCCCTATAAATAGATTTGCTTCTCGCAATCTTTCGGGAGCTTTCCGTGCCTGGCCCAACAACTGGGCTTGATGTGCATCATGGCTTCTTGACGGCATCACTGCTAGACAATGAATAACCTTGAAAGGTGTGAAATGAAAATTACCCGCCCCATCAGCGCACCAGCCATTTCTACTGAGCCCCAGTACACTGTTATTGGAGTGTCGCGAGTCCACAGGTTCTAGCGGGCCCAACATACGTGATGGTTTTCGCGGCATTTCACCAGAACCGAGGAAGATCCTCATCCAACCGATAATTTTACCTAATATCTAAACTCTGTACAAAGTACTTGGATGGCTAGGCCCAAGTCGACGCTATGACAATCCTGTACGCTGCTTCGAAAATGTAGAAGCACTCTGGGATGATGCAAGTAACCCTCGATGGGACTTTGCGCTCTTCTCTTGAACTAGAACGTCGCTGGTTTGCTTTGACGTGTGGTCTTGCTGTCAAATATATAAATAGTGCCTCTTCAGCAAGTCCAAATAACTTGACACAATTCCTTTTTCCATTGAGGCTTCGCAGTAAAAAGTGATACCCAGGCCTTATCGTCATATCCTCACGATGAAATCAATGTTGCTACTTGCGCTCGCATTTGATGTCCTTCAAAGCAATGGTAAGCATATTTATACATCAACCTAACTACCCAAACGCGGTCCTAACTTTGATCTTTTCACAAGCGTTCCGAATCAACTACCCTCAAAATGGCGATCTTGTGAATGTTCGCAACGGCCTTACCACAGATTGGTCTTACGAGTCTCACGACTCGATATTGCTCCCTCTCTCAATTCAATATGTCGCGGCTTCCCACCAAGAAGAGCCTCCGACATACATCAAGGAAGATCTCAATGTCACCTTAGGTAGATTTACGATTGATATCAGATTTGGTCTCGCCGACTATCATTTTCTGCGATTTATCTACGGCAGTCATGAATATGAGACTGGGCACTTTGACATCACTACATCAATACAATCAAAAAATGCCAGCCATACATCAAGTAAGTTCTGCCAGTCGCCTCGTTCAGTCGAGTCCTCTCCTGAGTGTCTCAAACTTACCTGCTGCAGAGTCTACCACCACAGAAACCAGTTCTCAGGTGCAAGGAACAAACAGCCCTTCGGACTGAGAGGCAGCTGCAGCTGCAACTGAAATCCCAAACATCGATGAGAACAACGATGATGGTCAAAATGTGGAGTGAATTGCTGAAAAAGCCCCAAAATGTTTGTGTTCTTTATGTCATTTTAGTCAGCCGCAAACCCCATACAAATTGCTAGAAACTAGGGGTAATAAAAGACAGAGTTGTCATATATTTCTATTGGCTGGTTAGAATCACAATTCAATAGTAGCTAATTTTAGACCATGAGCATATCGGACTCCATATGCAATGGAGTCATGACAAGAAGAAACTATTTCGCTGGGTGTAATTTGATTCTGAGTTTTTGAAAGGCTTGCGAAATATGAGTAACAAGCGCATGCGAGTTGCATCATGGCCATCTCATCCCACCTACTGACTGTATTACCCAGACTAATAGACTGGGTGAACCAGCGATCTATGTTCGAAGTACATTTTGTCGCTTAAATATTTGTCGACACCCTAGCAGATGGTGCTTCCAAACGTTGTAGAGCCCTCAACGCCGTTCTCGAAATCAAGCCACCCGGACAGAGCACTTCAGTCACTGTCGAATGAATATAGGAGGCTTTAGAACGATTATTCTTCGGAGCGGCCACGGTGTAATGCCTAGATCTGGAAAAGACTTGACATTTTGTTCTCTCAGGCATAAATTTACAAGGTTGGCAGGATGAGATAGCTTCATCTGTCGTGAGTTTTGGGCGTGTCATTGTTAACGCTGCAGTTGTTATGTGACACTGTACTTTTGTAATATACTTTCTCGCAGTGTCACCTCGCTGTACCATGTTGTTCTTCGGGTTGCAGTGCATATATTGTCAGGAAACATAGTTTCAGCCGTGCTCTGTGTGTAGCTTTACATCAGGTCGACATGGCAGACATCCCCATATGCGATGCTACCTGACATCCCAACAGGTTTGGATAGCATGCAGCGCTGACTGGCTGTCGTAGAGGATCGTCGCCTTCATCGCCCTTAAGCTTGCTGTCTGGGGGTTTTGATTTGCTAACTTGAGCATCAAGTTGATGGCGTGGAAAATATCTATCAACTTAGCTACATAGACCGACCATCCATCGGTCCCACTTGAACCTGTTGGGATCCAAAAATCTCTAGATAGTCATCGAGAGCCACGATCACGGCACATAAATGGCCCTAGCTTCCGGAGATATTTGATAACACGATAATGCCGGCCGTGGACCGGACGGCCTCGGCCCGTTCCATTGCCGTTTCTCGGTCTAGCTGGATCTCAATTTCAGTGAAAGGCTCTGCTCTCCACGGTCGCAGTGGTCAGAGGACAATCGTCTTGAGCTCATCTTATGTTTTCAAGTTCATGGTCTCCATCACTTTTGCATGTGGAAAACGAGCATACGTTCCTATATTGTTCCTGCGCTTCCGGGCTCCTAATAGTGTATACTAGGTGGGGTGATCACAGGGCAGAGTGTGGAGTCGTGCGATGGTGTTCTGGGCTCGGTGGCGAAGATGGAGGTGTGTTGGAAGTACGTGTGCTTCCACGTGATGGCTAAAATAGCACCAACAAAATTCGCTTCCAAAATCTATCGAGGTTTAGTATGGTCTTCCCAACTTGTATTAGTACTGTACTTGATCCTGCGGAATAACAGAATGGTTGTGATGCGGCAAGTCAAAAGTGAAAAAAAAGAAGTGGTCCTATTCGACAAGATACTGGAGATGGGAGAATAAGGAAAGAGAGAGAGGAGGAGGAGAGCTCCCCAAAACTAGTTATTGACACCCTACACACCTGACAAAACAGGCACCCACGAAATCCTGCACCCCCCATCTGACTTATCTCGATGCCCCAAACATCACAGTGGTGACTGAATCACTCTCGTAATTTTGCAGAATCGAAGATTCAGAATGATCATTGAATCACTAAATTACTCTAGGTAATGAAGAACAAAACAGTACAAACACCAAGTTTACAGGATTCCCAAGAGCTTTCAAATTAATCTTGATACCTAATTTTGGGCTGTTGCCTGAATCACCTGCATTGGGGCCGAAAATATTAGCACTAAAATCTACAAACCTGTCTATCAACGTACTACGAATTTCGTGTTGCAAGGCTGCCTATTTCTGGATCTTTAGTCATGTACAAATATCGAAATGAGCTGTGGATCTTAGAGCTATCACCACAATCCTCAACGATCAACATCATGCTACTCCAAAATCTCCTCACTATCGTGGCTGGCCTACTAGTACCTGCAGGTGCCAGAAGCATACAGCGATCCACAAGTAAAACATCCCCTCTCATAGCAACGCAGTATGGAACTGTTTTTGATGCTCCAGTCACAATCGGAAACCAGACCTTCATGCTCCTTGTGGACACCGGCAGCAGTGACACCTATGTGATGCAAACCGGATACAAATGCGTCAACAGCACCGACAACCTCGTCATACCAGAAAGGGATTGCCTCTACGCAAATAAGACATATCACATATCCAAAACATATCGCCATGTCCGCAACGAGATGTTCGGCGTGGAGTACGGCGCAGGACTCGCGAGCGGTCTCATGGCCTATGAAGAAGTGTCTATGAGCGGCGTCACCGTCAACACGCAGAAGATAGCTATCTCAAATAACTCCAATCCCATGGGTGATGGAGTGAATAGCGGGTTACTCGGTCTGGGGTACCCATCTATCACCTCCGCACACCCTGCTAATCACACATCCAACAGTACATATTGGCACGATCGTCTAGTTTACAGCCCTGTGCTGTTTACAATGTATGAACAGGGCATGATCGATCCATACTTCAGCCTCGCGCTCGCACATACCCCCCAGAATCAATCGACTTCTTTTGGAGGATACATGACGCTTGGTGGGCTTCCACCCGTCAATCACAGTTCCCACTTCTCCGCAGTCCCTGTCGAGGTCACGGACAACATTCCGCTGTGGTATACATCAGGGAAAAGTGTCCGATCTTACTGGACAACCACTGTTCGCAATATCACTTACGGTCTATCCCGGAATAACCTGACTACCAATACAACCTCGTTTCAAGCATTCGTCGACTCAGGGAACTATATTTCGTACCTTCCATCCGCGATCGTTGATTCGATCAATGCTCTCTTTTCGCCTCCTGCAACTTATGACTCTGACCTTGGTTTGTATATTATTGATTGCTCGGCCAAAGCACCGGAATTCGGCCTATCGCTTGGGGACCAGACATTCTACCATGATGGCTCCGATCTTATCTACCAGACCTCCGAGGGAGTTTGCGTGTCTAGTCTGGCTTCGTCTGCGGAAGTCTCTCTCGGTGATGTCACACTGAACATTATTGGCGTTCCGTTCTTGAAAAACGTCGTGGCTGTGTTTGACTTTGGGAAGAATGAGATGCGGTTCGCTAGGAAGATAGGCTCGGGGAATACTACCTCTACACTTCCTGTTTCTCGTGCACTAGTGCGATATCATAGCCAGTACGGTGCCTTGATTGCTTTGTTCTTGGCGTTGACTACTTCACTGATGGTATAAGACCCGGATAAGCTATGATTCTATGTTTGTATCTTATTATTGTATCTGGCTTTGTTCAAGTTTCAGCATTTTCAAAGCTTCCTCTAATCCACCATCTAAATTCACAATTCCAGAGCCCACATCTTTTAGCTTAAAATCCATCTCGGGCTTTTCGAGAAACAAGATCAATTTTAAAGAGAATATGACCATACATTTTCCTTATTAAAGCTTTTGCATCATTAAGTCGAGCAAAAAAACCAACTGAGTCTATCTTGCAGTTATGTCAATCTCCGAACTTAAGGTATGTCTAGATGTAGTAGCAACTCGATAAAGCTTCATTGGTTGATGATGTCGGCGTTATCGCGCTATTTCTAGGCCCAATAAACAGGGGGCAGCGATGTTTTTAGAGCTGAGCCCATAATTAAGTAGCTCATCGTGTCATGTAAGCGGGCAATGCGCATCTTGGGCAATTTTGGTAAGCAGAACACCTCTCTGATTCGTCGGGCCCTTCCTTGGCGCTCTTGTGATAATTGGGGGCGGGAATCGATCGGCATACTTTCCCCTAACGCGACCTTGGCTCAGCCTCCATTGCCTTTTTATGCATATGTACTCCGTACCCATTATTACTATTTTGTATACACCCCACCCAGAACACATAAATATACAAGTATATCTGTACTTCCATAGATGACTTCCAAATTATTGTTTGATGCTTTTGGTGAGGTTTAGGGTCACATTTCGGTTCTTGCTCAGGTCGAACTAAGTTCTTGTGGACCTCGGAAGGGTTTCGTAAGGACATCTTGGAAAAACGGGGGCCAAATTCAATTACTGTGAGTTCAACGATAACCGACCTTGAAATGACACCAGTAATATACCTTTTCATGTTGATTGTCAGCAGCGGCGCTTGTTAGCGTCAAACACAACGAAATAAAAGCGATCGCCGACTGTAGTATTCAGTCCTTGTAACGATTATCACTATCGCGGTTGGTCCTATTGCGTAACTAGTCTCATCGAAGTGAGAAATGGCGTTAGGATCGTTACTGTAATGAAGTCTAGTGTTTTGCACAAGATTGAACCCTTCACTAATGATATTCGCGCACTCGTAATTATATCGCTTTGAAAACGGCTTAAAAGTTCGGGATGCCATGTTACAAGATTATGAACCCATTTTTCGCCGACTGTTTGGACTAGGGTAATTTCGCGGGCCTCAAGAAGAATATTCGTAGTTTCTCGTAAAGTGGTCGGCCGAGGCGCTGCTCTGCGATCATGAAGTGAGAAAATTCATTTTCCAAGTGATTCATCTTCCCTTTCGGTTAATCTATACGGGTCGGCGCGAGAGATCGCGCGGTTCGGTCGACCGAGTGTCCGATTTTGCAACGTTGACTGGGTTACATTATAAACCCGCGCTGCTTCTCGAATAGAGTTGATTTCGTGGTTCTTCAACAGCCTGATTTGCCAATAAGATCCTGACCTCCTGCTTGGTTGAATTAATTAAGTGCTGATTCAGGGATGCGTTTTGGTTGGGGTGGCCAACTCGCTTACCAGCTACGTTAGTCATCAATCGTCTGCTGGCCACTTTAATACCTTTTTACTGTTGATTTGTGGTCCTGGTAACCCCAAAGCTTCCGCTAAAATCTCTAAGGTGTTCACGCCAAGAAGTGGCAGTACCAGCAAGTGGCTTATGAAGCACAGATTCCTGAGAAAATTCAATAGAAAAAGCACAAAAATGTATGATTGATTCAAAGAAAGTAAATACGTATGCGAGAAGGTTCAGTTCGCTCTCTGGTGCTGGAAATACTCTCAAGTATAACCTCATGAGCAGGGGGATCGGCTTGTATAAGCTGCGCTGATAGCCGGTAGAGGACCTGAAACCCCTCGATTTCTACAACATCCAGGCAATGATATTCTACCATTTCAGAAATATGTTGGGTTGTTGAATTCTCCCTTTATTGCAATTCCCTAGAACTTTGTTAGTAAACTTGCTGCATAGACCGTTCTGGGCAATCTCAGACTCACAGGTCTTGGTGAAATCCTTTCATCTAACACAAATGCGTGGCAGGGAAATCGCCTTGCATCGCAGAAACACCCAGGTGTCCTCGCCATGTGCCTCTTCCATGCCTCATTGTCAGGCAGAGCGCCGAAATGCTTCCCAGACCATCCCATGCGTCGTCAAGAGCATGCACAATCGTCTGAATTTCAGCGGTGGTATCACAGTTTCTCCCCGAGGCGTAGTAGTAATAGGTAATGCTCACTCCGTTGGAGTCTGATACGGTACCTGAAATGCCTGCGCAGCTTCCGGCTTTGCTTAGCGAATACATCTTGCCCGAAATTTCGGCAATGACCGCCTGGGATTTGTCGGAGGGGCTGAACTTGGTGCTTCCCGACTTCACTTCGGACTCAGAGACGGAAATTGATGTCCTTTTTACAAGTCCGTCTTCATTTCTCTTCGTGGTGCTCCCTCCTTCGATTTCAGCAGTGCTGTTTCCTTCGAGCTCAAGAAACCCAGTGTTTCCTCTTTTGGCGCCTGCGTGATGGCCGTCGCAAGCAGTTTGTGGGTTTTTTCCTGAAGACTTCGTCGCCAAACCAAGCACTCCGTGCCATGTACCGTGGTGATCAAAATCGAGACACACCGCGGAGGCTCCCTGAGAATGCAAGTCATCGAATGCATCGGAGAGCTTCTTGGTGATGGTCTTTGTTCGCTGGGTGCTGTCACAGCTGTTGCCGGTTGTGTATGAATACACGTAATATTCGTAGTCCACTCCATCTTCCGTGACGGAGATGATCGCTGATTTTCCACAAATCTTTTCCGGGTCTGGTCGGTTGCCATACCAACTGACAATTATACCAACAGTTCCAGTAATCACAAGGCCAACTCCCGAAGCCTTTCCGATAATGTCACCACCGTTCCATTTGTGTACGATGGTATATTCATCGCTTGTCCGGGCAGTGAGCTCCTTCTCTTCACTCGCGTTGGTTTCATTCAGAGTCCGGTTGGTCTCAACTGCAAGTGCTGAGCAAATACCCTGCATCGATAGAAAAGCCACGAGGATGGATCCAAATCGATCCGAGATGCTCTTGAACATGATAAAGATTGTTGTAGCACTTCTGTATTCTTGAGATATGAATGGTATCTACTTTTTGTTAGTAAAACCGCGGAGTAAAGCCAAACGAGGGCAGGGTCTATACTGGTAAGAATATGAATGCAAATTCCAAAGAAACAAGAATGAATATGGCAAAGATGATCGACTTTTCGAGTGCCTCTGTTGTGTTTTTTGGAGGACTGGAAGTGTGATGCCTTTTATATGTCCAGGATCCGTCGATCAAAAGATGACTTGATTGCTTTCCAGATGCGAATTGGTGCTGGAGATGCAATCTAGGGTCCAAATTTGGTATTTCAGAAGGACCCTGATCTTCTATTTTGGACAGTGACTCGATCTAGTGCCAGTTCCCGATACCGAGCTGGCATCTGATTTTCTATTCATGGAAGTGGCTCGATCTAGTGCCAGTTTCCGATACCGAGCGGGCATTTGTATACAGTCCTGTCTGTACTAGCAAAATTACCTAGAACCTGGGGCCAATACCTAGGTATTCTGATATGGCAACTTGAAGGGGCTGTGAGTTTGCTGCCCCCATATTCTGCGCTTGGACAAGACCCACAGAATCTCACATTCGCGTGGCTCATTTTCCTTGTGTGTGCTGAATGGCCGTACATCGCCGTCTCCGACTTTTTCGCCTCATTTTACTGGTATCTGATATGAACCAAGTGCTGTTTCCTCGTCTATCAAGTACTTAGTTGTCTGTATGAGTCTATATGACGTAATTGCTTTAATTTTGTAGCACTATCTTCCTATCCGATTCCACAGAAATAGACCTTCATTCGGTCGAAGGATGGGTCCCAAGTCGTTCCCTTCCCCACCACCGGTAGACTAATTGCGAAACTTGTTTCAACTACCTTACAAGTTGGGGGCGAAAAATGAACAATGTAAATGTCTGTTCTCAGGGTGCATATTGAGAAATCCTCACCGAGAATAGATTGGATAGGGAATAGGCACACTACCGAGACCATCCTAAGACTGAATGATGGTTCATGTAGCATCTATTCTTTTCACAAGCCGCAGTTTAGGTAAAAGGTGCAAGTATACCGGTCGAAGCTCCGCCGCTGCTCCGAAGCCTCTCTTCCTTGATGAAAACCCGAAAACATGAAGGGTAGAACAAGTATCTAATCCCCGTAGAAGAGAAAAAAGGCACAGTGGAGCCCGGCTATTCCCTGATTTCCTAGCTTCAAGCATCTCTTACTGGGGCTGATGATTGTATCTGCAGAATTTGGGGCCATGTCATACACTAGTTGATAAGAACCGATAACCAATGTACTTGATATGATATTGGTCAATCTTCAAGGCACAAATTAACCCTACGAGGCGCTAAATCGATCATTAGGACTAGTATTATCAACTTTGAGCTAACAGGCGCTTTCTAGAGCGCACATCAATACCTTTCAACTAGGCCTTCCATCAAGGTCCTTTCGCCCGTACCATGAGGGGCCAAATAATTAGAGCATACTATGTATTCTGAATGTGACATATCGCAGAGTCCAGTCATATTTGGTTCTTTGTTACTATCACGCCTCACATAGACCTAAAGTACACGCACATGGCATCATTAACTAAATCATGCTGGGTATGGAGCAGGAAATCCTCACCGCTAGAGAGTATGCGCTAGTTTTGAAACCTGATCTTCAGGTGGTCAGTCCCACTCAACGATTTTCGAGTTCCTTCCGCCCCCATGTAACATCTATATTTGAGACATGATGGGGCCAAAAGGTGTTGGCGATCGTCATCAGGCGCTATTTAGCGTTGCTTGTATTGGGGGCCAAAAACCTTTATTCATATTTCTGAGTAAGCCAGATACCCCCCCCCCCCAAAGACAATGAGATAGCGTGCGATTTTTTTCTTTTCTATAAATACAGTTTTTAGAGAAGACACCAGCTATCGCAAGTGGTGAGCTCTTCATATTGTCGGATGTTCGCATCACACACGCAATTTGGGAATGCAAGTTGCAGAGTAAAAGTAGTTTTACTAAGAAATTCTTCATCTTCAATTTTCTTCCGGTTTATCATTTGCGAGTGTCACAGGTTCACCATTCTCAAACTCTGGTATCAAATCTCAAGTGCGCAACGTGCAAGACTCGGCAAGACGTCGGCAAACCCTAAAACATTCCCATTGGATTGGAATGAAGCCGGGAATATTGGCAATATGTGCTAGAGGCGATTTGAATTCATGCTTTTGGTGTAGTAGGTGCAGTCTAGTGTTCCAGATCCTATCCGTTGGTGCAAGCCATCCCAACGTGGAGTTGTCTTTTCTTGTGTGTTCTGCGGTTCAACTGATGCCATTGTGTACGACTTTACCGCAAAGCTTGTTCGGCACTGCAAAATATGTCCGGGTCCCAAATCTGTTCGAGTTATGGACAAATGTGCAGTGGCTCAGCTGAGTAGTCCAGCTAGCAATCGCGTTATTTCGGAGAAATTGTTGTTGTGTACCGAGCGGACAGCGGACCCACATGCGGGTGCTCCCGAGCCCCCTCGCACAACCGCGCCAGGAACGACCACGATCGAAGTGTTAGACAGCCTTAACTCGACCAGCGCGCCTTGGACAAGAAGACATGCCCGGCCTAGTGATGGCCACGCCGCGGTAGTGCCCCCCGAGACCCTGAGTTCCGGAGACAACCATGATAGCAACGGACAAAACACCTTTGGGCGATATCTTCTAGAGGAGATCGCGAACACCCATTCTCGCACGGCGCTGTCGAACGAACCGTCCACACGAGAAGCCTAAGTATCGGGGGTGGGCACCCCTAAAGTCAGGTATCTCATCCGGTTCAAGGACATAGAGTCGGCGGAAGCAGCTCGCAACAATGTGAAGTGGCCGCACAAGTTAGAAAATAATACGAAACTTGGTAAGGCGCGGTTCGGTGTCGTGGTACACCAGTTCCTGATGAAGGACTTTGACATAGCGAACGCAAACGCACAGGCAATCGAAAAAATAATGAAAGAGAACGACATAAACGAGCGAGGACTCCGGGTCGAGGACATTGCTCAGCTAATAAAGAAGGACCAAACACTGGGAGATCACGCATCTCTCGGCATCTGGTTCGATAATGCGGAAGGCGTTGACTATATTCTAGGCACGGGCTTTCTGGTTGGCCAGAGATACATCGGCAGTGTGAAGCTCTACCAGTTAAAAAGAAAGAGACGCTTCCGGTGGCAACGATTTGGGCACTTCGCATGGCCATGCAAGGAAACGCCTCGATTTTGCCAATGGATATGTAAGCACATTCCGAAGCAGCACTTGTCAAGGGCGCATAAAATCCACAATTTTAGTCGGGAAAAGCAAAATGGTTTTGCCATAACGAGGAAAAGCATTCAAACTGAGAGACTGATTGTGGACAATGACTAGACGGCTTAAATACTTGGGAGCCTTTTCGATACGTACATCAAAGAATCAAGCTCCTTGTGGCTGATGGCGCTCACATTAGGTTCTTTAACGATTAAGTGCCGGCCCCAACACTGAGCATAGGTTTTGATCTGGTTCTGTAATTGGTGTGACTACTTGGGGCGATCGGCACTCGGTAAAGGTTGAGGAGATGAAAGAAGAATGCTAGGTGGGGCAGTGAGGGGCCGGCACGTGTAGGTACATTGTCATTGAAGAGCCTCATGTACACGTTAACCAACGAAACAACTAATTAGCCAAGGATAAATATCTTCAATAAGAGAATTGATAGGAGCGCTCTCGATTTCGTTCCAGACACTTCTGATTATGCAAACCGACATCAAAATTGAAGGTTTGAAAAGGCCTCTTTTAAATCATCTTTTCCGTCGTATAAGCTTCATAACATTCGGCATTGCCTATCCTACGCATACCATTTGAACATACGACATGTTTAACATGGCCATCATATCTTCACAAGGGGTGAATGAAGTTTACGACCGCCCTTGCAACTTACGATTGCTACAGCCGGTGAAGAAGATGTATCAAGCGCTTTTCAATCTCTGGTTTTTTTGCCTTTTGCCTTTTGCTTTTTATTTTGTAAACGGCGGACCTGTGAATTACTGTATCCGGTTAGTCTTGCCTTTTTGGGTTTAGCGCTCCAATACGCTGTCACGTAACCTACCTTCAATCCCCTCCGACATAAAAGACCTGTCTTCGCTGCTCTTCTTCCCTTTCTCTCACTTTTCCATTATTCTGCCACTCTATCTTGCACTCATCGCCGCCCCCTTTCTGTTACTCTGGCCCCCACCGACTAATGCACATTCGCTTTCAACCCGACGCACTGCCCCCTTTCATTTTACCAGAGATGCCGCTCCATCCGACGCCCAGCTCGTTATGGCCGGCATGAGCTGCCATACCAGTCGCCCAGGAGCAGAACCCTTGGGATGATCCAACCCGCAGCCGCATCGATCGGTTTCGTGTCGATACTCCCTCCTTATCTTTTCCGGGAGTGTGACAGTACACCGTGCTACGAAGCTATCTAGGTCGCCTTCTTGCTAGAACGCCTTGCTCGTTGAGCGTCACTCATACCACCGGCCTCCATTGCATCTGCAAAGTTCCGCCATACTATCCTCGATGCCGCATGCCCCGCCCCATCCGCCTCATCTGAGGTTACATTTGCACAGCCCCTGATGTTGCAGAACGACTGTCCGTTGCCTTGTCGCGAATCCCGTGGCGCCCAGTTGTCGTCATCGTAAGATTCTCTCAAAACCAAATCTTCCCAGAAATGAGTCGGAGGCAGGATGTAATATGAAGATCATACGTATAGTAGTAGTGGATTTCATTTACTCCGGGTCTCGTCAACAATGTACTAGTTACATAATAGGTAGTTATTTACTGCAAAGGAAGCCTAGCTGCAACTTAAATTTGATTTCCGAGAAGGCCTATCAAAAAGTGAGCCACGTTGGAGTCAGGCCTTACTGTGTGTAATGAATGGTACGCTTGCAGATTATTTATATTTGAACAAGAAACTCTGAGCAGAGTACAGAGAAACGCTAACCGCTTTCAGCTCATCATGTCCAACATCAGTCCCTCTCATTCACAGTCGATAACAAAGCTAGACCGTCATGGCTTTTCGCCATGAAATCACTTAAAGAAAAATTTCGGAAACCTCTATTGCTCTATGTCCTCAAACCAACCGGCAAGCGACTAAAACAATCATTCATGGACTTGAAAATGAGCGGCGCCACAAAAGGCGATTCGGGAAATTAATTAAGCCGAAGTCTGGCTGACGTGATGTGATCGGCTTCTCTCGCACCATCGTTCAGAGCGCCACTAGTCTGAATCAGGTTACTAGAGCAACGAAGATGTTTTTGGGGGCCTATGATGAACTTGCATATCGCTTTGCGAGGGGTCAATGTAAATGAATACCACTACTACTACTACTACTACTACTACTACTACTACTACTACTACTATGATAAACTTGATGGTTGATGCAGCAACAGCTATTAAACAAATGTCATACAATTAGATTGAAACAAGCATAAGCAAGATATATAAGTAAAAAATTCCTGATCTCTGTTCGTTACTTGCTTCACAATCACCAATGACCTCCGGGGGACGACTAAGCTAGTTGGCATTTGACTAGCTTCATACTCTGCTGCTATGCACAGCTTCTGCGAGCCCACAACAAAGCCTTAAATTAGTTGCAAGAAAAGTCCTTGATTCGTTGGATCGAGCTGCTTAATTCAGTGTATACACCACCGACTCCTTTGGATATTGAGGGTGCTGCAAATCGCATTTTAAAGCACTGCGGTTCCGACCGGGAAGTTAGTAAAATGTATGGCTACCATTTCATTGCACGCCTACCACCACATATCACCCTTCGTACGCAAAAACCTATGGAAAAAGCGAGAATTGAGTCCGAATCAATCACATATTGAATTAATTCATTGGTATAAGGTTTTTGGCCAATTCCCCCGAAAGAACGAGATCCAGGCCCACGAGCTATACAACTGGGATGAAACTGGCTTTCAGTTAGGCATTGGACATAAGGAAAAGGTCGCTTCGACCCGCGATGAAGATACTATTGCGACCGGTGGAATTGGCCAAAATACCACTGGTATTGAGTGTAGTTCAGCCGACGGTTGGGTTATGCATCCATGGTTTTTAATCCGTGGTTCTGAACAAATGGAAGATTGGTACGACGGCGACAAAGATCCTTCTGATTACCGAGTCATTAAGCCAATAATCAAAGGCTGGACAGACCATAAAACTGCGGTTCAATGGCTACTAGATTTCCATTATGCTACTCGAAAACGAGTCGCTAAACATAGACCTAGGGTCTTGTTAATAGATAACCATGGTTCCCATGGAACCCCGGAATTCGAACACATTTGCCAAACCTACAACATTATACCTTGGTGGTTTATTCCGAAGATAACCAATTGCAGGTAATTCGAGGGTTTCTCGGCGCTGTACAATGGAATCAAAGATGGATATTCGGCGAGAGAGTGGCGATGCAAGGATTCGAGACTACTGGCACCGGGCCAACCAAGCTCTTAAAGAAAAAGAAGAGGCACTAGGTGGTAGATATTATATTGATGTTGATGACAAGCTATTTAAATTTGTAAATACTGATGGTTTAGTGGTGGAAAAATAGGCTTGAAATTGAAAGTATGAATTTTTTGGTTTTTTGCATTGGTTTGGGTTTTTGCATTGGCTCACCTACACACGGGAACGGGTGTAGGTGAATTGCTTAGTCACAATAATCTGTCAACAATTCAACAATTCGCATCTCCACTGCAAAAAGCTGATTGGTTGTGAGAGTATTATGTCTTAGCCTCACCTCTTACTCTCATGAACTCTGGAATTCATTCCCCAGACCTGGGCTCCGTAATATCTTTGTTTGTCTTAAATTTCCCACAAAATCACAATTGGCTATTAAGTCTTAAAATCCAACCAGTATATATACCATCATGGCAGCTAGGGCCTCTCTGTCCCATAACGATTACACGATCGGATGGATATACGCTTTACCCGTAGAGATGGCAGCCGCAAAGCTTATATTGGACGCAATACACTCGAGTCTACTGTGCCCGCCCACAGATCAAAATACGTACATTCTGGGAACTATCGGGGATCACAACGTCGTTATTGTCTGTTTACCAAGTGGCGCATATAGCAATATGTCAGCTGCAACGATAGCAATACAGTTGCTCTCGAGCTTCCTCTCCATCCGGTTCGGTCTGATAGTCGGTGGAGGTTGAGGTGTACCAAGCAGTAGCGCAGACATTTGACTAGGCCATATTATGGTGAGCCAGCCAGCGGACACATCTGGAGGCGTGATCCAATACGACCTCGGTAAAGCGTTAAGTGGCGGTCAATTCCAGCGGATAGGGATGCTTAATCGGACGCCTAAGGTCCTTCTAACTGCCCTCACTAAACTTCAAGCCCACGACTTCACAGAAGATAGTCGGGTTCTTAAATTTATCTCTGAAGTCCAAGTCAAAACATGATCTTGTAGTGACACGGGCCAAAGTGGCCTCGGTGGCCGAGATGGTTAAAGCGGATGCCCTAAGAAGGGCAATATCTGATACTAATCAACCTTCAGATATAGTTCTTATAATCGGCCGAGATTTAAGTCTATAGTCTCATCGCTTTGGTGGCCTTCTTTTAATGAACACGTGCTGAACTTCGGCTTCGATCCTCTCGGGTCATAAGACTATTTTCGTAGAACCTTCATGGTTCCAGGACCCCTAGCCGCGCAATCATCATTTTTTTTTCGGACCTCAGATGCTCGTCTTTTTGAAGATGGCAGCTGCATGTGACGCATAATTCAAAGTTTCGGTGAATTCGTCTCATCAGATTGTTACAATTCCATTCTGACGCACGGATGATATGCAGCTGAATTCAGCCTAGGCAATTTCATCGTCGCCTTGGCATTAAGGATTGGGAGAGTTTCTCGGCGTAAAAGGTGGAAGCTAATTTCGAATTTAGCGGTAAAATTACACGCTGCAGACAAGAACTCCGTTAAATTCTATGGAAGCCGATAGTGGATCTATACAATCATGCGGAGAGAGCCGCTTCGCATCTGGTTCCTGGACGATCTGCTAGGTGACTAGACCTTTTGGAATATTCCACAAGCGGGATAGAGCCATATAAGTTGCCCTCTTCTCCTTAGCCTTTCTCGTAACCAGGCATTGTAGCTGTATCCTTTCGAGGGGGATTATTGCGGTTGAATTGACTGCGGAAGTGTATAATCCGATTCCCTGAGCTAGGATGTAAGAATAGTGCCCGTGGAGGTGGAAAGGGTGATAGGCGTTGAAAAGAGATCAAAATGTAGAAAAACAGCAGAAGCATGATTGATTCACATTTATAAATGAAACCCAACAAAGGAAATCCGCCCTGATGCGTGTCCTAGCGCTAGTAAATTACCATTTATCTTGAAACAGCTGGGCCGAGACTCGACAGGAAGCCAAAGAACCTTTTTGCCCTTCAATGTTATCAATTGATTGTGTTGAATAGAGATATCCAGATTCGCACAAGTCATGCGATACGTAGGACTATCACAGCTGGATTGATTGTCGAAGGCACCGAAGTTAGTGTATAGATATAAACCGTCGTGGGAAAATTCGAGCGTATTGACTATTTGTTCAACATTCCGAGGTTGTCTATGGCCTTCCAGGGTCTGAGTGAGCGCGCCCATTGTCAGGCCCCAGAGGCGCACTGTCTTATCATAAGAGCCAGAGGCTAGCAGGCGGCTATCAGGCGAAAAGGCCACCGAATGAACCCAACCTGAATGGTCTTTGAGGGTCTGGGTGAGCGCGCCCGTCGCCAGGTCCCAGAGGCGCACTGTCTTATCATAAGAGCCAGAGGCTATCAAACGGCTGTCGGGCGAAAAGGCCACCGAATGAACCCAACTTGGATGGCCTTCGAGGGTCTGGGTGAGCCTGACCTTCTTCGGGTCCCAGAGGCGCACTATTTTATCACGGGAACCAGACGCCAGTACCCGGCCGTCGGGCGAGAAGGCCACCGAATGAACCGAACCCGAATGGCCTTTGAGGGTCTGAGTGAGTGCGCCCGTCGCCGGGTCCCATAGGCGCACTGTCGTATCCTCAGAGCTGGACGCTAGTAGGCGGCCATCCGGCGAAAAGGCTACCGAATGAACCCAACCTGAATGGCCTTCGAGGGTCTGTAGTTCTGCGCCCCATCTCTCCTCAACTTGTGGTAATTGGCATATTCAAGTAGGAAGCTCGTGTTTGAACTGTCTACGGATGATTGCCGTTCGGGGTGCAAATATGAGCCCTGCACAATAAACCTGAAGAGGCGCTTGATCAATTATCTGGCGGTTTTTTAGAATAAATCTCTTAGCATCGTGAAGAAAATCCGAAGTTGAGGAAGAGTCGTTGCCCTAGGTCTGTCAGTGTGAAACATATATAACTACCTTCGCAACTTACCAATATGGCCGTTTGGAGGCGATCAAGAATACCGAGTATTTCCGACGTAAGGTCGAGTAGGCTCATTGCTTCCACCCAGTGTAGAAAATGGTTTCGCAGGAAATGCCTCTGGAGAAACAAAAGCGCACTATACATCATATTTTTCGAGCCCGTGCATTTAACTAGATGAAATGCCCAGTATCGACAGGCGTACTGCAACTTCGAAGGAAGGCAGGCATCGACAGTCCGACGATCAACTTCTGCACGTTGGGTTCCGTCACTTGACAGTCCACAGATATTTTTCCGAAGATTCTGACACATCAGTAGGCATTGTGTAGCCAACCTATAGTGCATCTCTAGCTCATTCATCCCAAAAGGGGTCTTCTTGCGGGTTTTCGGATCGAAAATAAAGTCCCGAAACGATAGGTGAAAGAGCCGTACAGGGTCTGCTTCACTGTCTGGCACTCTTAGTACTGAGTGCAGTGGATTAAGTCGCAGATATATAAGGCTTTCGGGAAGGTCTAGAAGCTTTGAGAGTGAATTGACTGAGAGCGGACTCTCTAGTATCACGATAGCTCCGATCACTTGCTGAAACTCTGAGACCAGTTTTTCTTTCTGCGTCTCCTGCTGTCTGCCAAAAAGACGATCAAGAACCGGAAGATATGTCCCATCTAGCTTAGATTGGTCGTTTTGATGTGTAAGTATCTCGGTGGGACTCTCCGTTGGGTCCCAATCCGGGTCTTCAAATATGCGACAGATCGTGGCGGCGAAAATAAATAATGGAACGGACAATGCCACTAGCCTTCGAAGATCTCTCCCGCCCGGCCATTGTGGAGGTAAGAAGCGTTCTGCTCTAATCTCTGCAAGTCGATGATCAAAGAATAATGATATATCGTGCTCGATCACTTCCATTGGGATGTCATGGAGAACAAAGTCCCTATAGTCATCGTTTGCAATCTTTGAAAATCCGAGACGAATTGGTAGATCGGGCCTACTAGTCAAAAATACCTCATCCAATCGGGTCTAAATCATAAGCGCCCGTCTCTTGTGTGATGGGACGGGGTGAAAGGCTCGATACCGTCGTCCAGCTGGCATCACAGTGGGTCCAGAAGCTAGCTAGCCAATCAACAACGTCCAGGCCCGTCCTCTTAACAAACATTTCGTGGCACTGGATTCACGGAAGAAACTCTAGGGTATGGAGGATTATTGAGAATACTAAAAGCTGCATGCCTTATTCTCATCTCCTTACGGCCAATTGAGTCTGTTTGCCGCCGGCAGTTCATGGAAGAGGGCTCCGTCGGGATAGATTCCTTCGGGCCTGGTTGACCAAACATTGTGTCTTTTTGGCCATCTGTCTTAACGTTACAACCTGAATTCCTAGTCAGCGGAACATGCAATATCCGAGACCATTTTAGCTCTCAAGCACTGGTCATCAGCCTACAGGAATTGCCAAAATTGTGATAAATGTTTTCATTGAAGACGAACAAATTGAGGGTCCTAGACCTGAGCATTTATGCTCCTTTCTTGTCGTTGGCAAGAAAAAGTATCTCCTAAACTAAAGGCAATTGCACACCTCAGACCGTATCAATGTCCGATCCTGATTCTTCTTTTGCGTAGTAATTGCGATTAGTGACAAGACGGTGAACATCCTCTGCGTGCCTACGAAGATGCATTTCATGGCCGAGCAACAAGAGATCATATACGCAGGAAGAGACTCGACTTTGATAAGTCTTGCTTTCAATCTCCTTTTCAACTTGAAAGAATTGGTATTGGCTTTTTGTGAAAGAAAGCGCGACGAGGATCGGGAGAGTGATTACCACCAGGTCTCGGGTATGAGAGAACCAAAAGTCTTATGAGCACCATATTCAGGTGGTATTGGCAGCTTTAAAGGATCGCAGCGTGACTTTAAAGGTCATACAGCCCACCGGTTTGAAAGCGAGGTCTTCTTGGCTATCCAATCAAGACTCACAGCCGTCGGATCTATTTCAAGTGGCCAGAGTGTGAGGGTATTGCCGAAAGGTTTCATCAGAAGGGATCAATACAAAGCCACGGAATGTTGTCGAGCGGTTGGGCCTGGACGATGTTGACTGGCTAGCTAGCCGCTGGACCCACTGTGATGACCCTCCTATGTGGATGACGGCCATTCGTTGTCTATCGAGTAAGATCTGGGATCATACCAGGCCCCAGGACCTATAGTAAGGCAATGCATCTGAGGGTCTCACGTATACGTAGAGGTGGATAGTGTCTTTAGATAAATAATCAATATGGAGAAAAAGCTATAGTTGACTCTAGATACAAGATTTAGCGCGAGGAAGCAAAGGAGACAGGACCCAGATGCGCCATGTGGGTCCCGCAGATCATATCTTCATTCATCCTGTATAATCATGTATATTCCTGAAAATGCACGTAGTCGCCCCCAGCAGTAAAATTTGTAGTTCCTAGAGGACATACAGATACTTGGAGTGAATAATATAGCTCTGGGGAGCGAGATCAGTGCCACGCGACTATGCAACCTGGGGATGTCAAAAGCAACTCTAGGAGCATTGTATCTCCTGGGAATTCCAACCTAGCTCCTGGGATCTTTTCTTTATTCCAGGAAACCAAATTCTATCCCTGGGATCATCAACCGATGTTCCTGAAAGACTACGAAATTGGGGTTTGGAAACGCATCGGCTGGACATAGAAGCCGTTGCACTCCTGGCACCTTACTTCTGGATCCTGAAACAATCTTCTGCCACCCAGGATACAGTATCATCTCACATTACACCTTCACCAGGCCTACGCACAAATCTGAATCATTATATAACTCCCAGAAGGCTAAGCCACAGTCCCGGGAACTACACTAAAGGTTCCAGGAGTCAATACAACGATCACCAGGAATATGAAGCTGGTTCCCCGGGGTACAGGTATAAGGTCCCAGAAGCTACGTCTGGTCTCCTTGGGACTATATGGCTCCTAGAAATGGCGTATATGCTCCCAAAAACGGAACCAGAGCCTCTAGGGGCAAGAGAACTCTCAGAGCCGAGACTTGTGTTCCCAGGGTTGGTTGATAGGGCTATCTGAGATTTGGCAAATCGATAAGATCACAGTTTGCAAGGCGGCGAAGGCGTTGTGCTCGCAGCAATTTTGATCCAGAAAGTGCATGCCACATCATGCATTGTGCATCATGCAGGTGATCTGGCAAGAAGCACGTAATGCGTGCGTGAACCCGCAGTCTACATAGGTACCCGTTTTTGAATGAGGCTGCAGCCTCAGGCTCCAAACGAGCCAGAGGCGGTTACTGTAGCGTTTCTCTTCACGTTTTCTCAGAGTGACGCTTGGCTCAAGCACCGACAATCGGCTGAGAACAATCTTGTAAGAGCTTTGTGAAAAATTTATCGCTGGTAGTCGTGGGAGTGGGCAGGGTATTAGGGAATGCACGGACATCAAAGCAAGTGGAGACAAATAAGCCAATAACATCTAATAAACACCATCCTTCCTTTTCTGCTAAGGTGGTGATCAATTTAATTAATTAAACAATATGATTTCCTCGAACAAGTAAAACACTCACCAAGAACTTCCTTCACGTTTGACATGCGCATAAAGGACAAGGACCGTGAGAACTAACACTGCCGTAAATAACAGCTGACTTCCTATTCACTCAACGTTTATCAGGTTCGTGGTGTGCAATGGTCAACACACGTCCAGAATCAATCAATCCACCCGATTTCCACAATGACAATTCCTGAAGCGCATCCGTTTCCTTACTCTACTATAATGAGAGCTCAAAAACGTTGAATCGGCCTCTAACGCCATCAAAAATGAGCGGCGTCTCAATTCTTCACGCCGCCGCACTTAATTGCGTTTGCCTGTCTTGTTCTGGTCTAAACCCAGCTAGCTGTGTTTCTGAATAATCTACGATACGCTGAGTCAGGGGGCTATACTCAATCATTCCTCCTAGGATCATGCTCACGGCCTCTGGGAGCTAAATGTCCTCTAGGAACTGTACCTGTCACTCCTGGGAGCGAGACAGATCGTTCCTGGGCTCTCTACCTTGGATCCTGGAACCACACCCGTCCGTTCACGGGGAGCGTTGATTACTTCTGGATCAATTGTTTTGCTGCCCGCAATGATTGCCCACGTTTTAGACCCCGCTTATTATCTCGCAAGACCCACGTTCCTAGGATCATATCCGGCCCTAGGATCCATAGAATGGCTCCTAGGCACGCTCTTGGTCGCTCCCAGGAGCCAGACTCATAGTTCCCAGAGGGCCTACAGCTCCTGGGAGTGAACTGTATAGCCCCGGGGAACTAGAGTGGGTTCCTTGGGCTTTAGCGTTTAGCAAGATCGGTGCCAGTGGATCAGTGGGGTCACCCACACGTTTGACATCTGTTCCCGAGTACGAATCCCGGGATCACGAGGGCTCCCTAGAATTAACAAATAAATCTTAGTGGCGGGGCATTAGGAATCTAGGAATACAAATCTAGATCCTAGGAGCAACTAGGGCTTGTGTGAGTCTCACGTATACATAGAGGTAGATAGCGTCTTGAGATAAATGATCAATATAAAGAACAACTACAGTAGCGCGAGGAAGCAAATGAGATAGGCCTCTCGCGTTCAGGGGAACCCACATGCACCATGTGGGTCCCGCAGGACATATCTCCATTCATCCTGTATGCTTCATGTTCTGTGACGGATCGCGGGTGCTTGGGTTGTACCACTACGCCAGCTGGCCAAAAAGGCACAATGTTTGGTCAGCGACCAAACACCCAAGCTACTATATATGCTCGATCTCTGACTTTATTTCCTTGACAGCTAGGAATAATTTATGTCTTTCCTGGAACTTGCAAAGAGAAGATGACTTGCGTAAGAACACACCGGGGAGTAAGGACACACCGGAAAGTTGGGATACACCGGAGAGTAGTGACACACCGGAGAGTAGTGACACACTGGAGAGTAGGGACACACCGGAGAGTAGGGACACACCGGAGAGTAAGGATAAACTGCAGAGTAGTGACTCACTGGAAAACCCGGGTGGGGCAATGAGCGTGACACTAAAAATTATAGGAGAGACAAACCTCACAGGGTTTCAATCTTGTGAAGAGCGTAGTCTGAAGATTTTGAGCCTCTATAGTCACTGGGCTGTCGCAGCCGTCAGTCAATAGACCTGGAGCCCAGCTAATAGACCTGGAGCCCAGCTAGACCTAGAGCTGTGGACGTACGTCCCGCTTGGACTCAAATCCACAGCCCGAAAGACTTGGCCCCAGATCGGCTGCTCTGGGCCCTTGCCTATGGAGCCACAGCCCTCCCACCATAGCTCCTCGGCATTGGACGTGCGTCACTCGACCACTGGCTTGCCCAGATACTGGGCCCTAAACCGCAGTCACTGTTCACAAGGCTATGGCCCATAGTCCCAGGCGGCTCACGAGCCACGGACCATGGGCCAGTATCCCAACTGGCGACTTGGTTGCTAAACACATGATGCACAGCAAACAATTCAATTATGAGTACTACCACATGACCGGTCTGGTACATACTAGGGAGCGTAGCTTCTAGGTAATGATACCGAGATTTGCATAAAATTCATATAGAAGATAAAGTGAACCTGGCGCTAAGCAGGATAATTTCAATGGCAAGACTGGGCGACGGAATTTCTGATCTACCTGCTTGGTGTAAAATTTATTAGACTATGGGGATGTCCTGCGACCTCTGAATATACGTGTACCAAATTCCAAGTCCTGAGAGGGTTCAAGTCAGAATCAAGCATGTGGACCCTGTCTCAAGGCCAGCAGAGGTGTTGGACCAGAACATCAGATCTCGGGGAGTAACATGGACGATGTCTAAGGGACAATGATTTACTACCAAGAACTGAAATTTAGCAGCCTAAGGCCAATTACTTGGGTTTAGTGATTGCAAACCGAAGGCAGAGGACCCGATATCAGGGACCCAACGGGTCTTGAGACCCCGGTCTCAAGACCTGGCAGGCCACCCGACTTCCAACTGGCGCCCTCAACGGTTTCAGAACTCGCACAGTCGCAAATCCTAGCGTCAGAGACAGCTGATGTCTTGAGGCTAAGAAAAAGACGCTACATTCGAGATCAGAATTTTCCTCGATATTCCATCTTGTTATCTCTGTTACATCGATGTATCCAGCATTTTGGAACATTTCATAGTTGTTGAGCAATCTACTGTAATACCTCTGCACCCTGAATCTTAATGTTAATTCATGGGCTAGGTATTCAGTAGCTATTTCAACATCGATCTATATATCTATCAAACCTCACCGGGTCTTGAGTCTTTTTTGTAGAAGTTGTGCTACAACCTGAGAGGCAGAGACCATGGCAACATTCCGATTGGGGCATCCCTGAATATCAACCAATTTCTCGTCGTCCACCCAGACCGCACAGCAGAAGGGCTTGTCTGGCGCGGGTATGGTATAGCCTTGGTAGAAGATCTTTGTTCCCGGATGCAGCTTCTGTAAGAGGATTTTGGGATGGTCTGTGACTACGCTATCGCGAAGAAATTGCTTGACACGAGGGAGAATACCCATCCTGTCGGCCAGATGCCGGCAGTCCCGCAGGTTGGCTTGAGAATCCAGGAACACCGCCCCCAACACGCTTTTTACAATATCACCCAGGACAGAGTGGCCGCCCATCGCGGCTAGCTCAACCCAAGGGTATTGCGTCTTCCTCAGAAAAGCCAGTTGAGTCCTCCAGCAGTTGCGCCGGGACGTCGATCGAAACTTGGCCAAGGCAGTGGTAAGCTCAATGCTGTGCGAACGCAGACAGGTCCACAGATAAACCTCGTCCAGAGTCTCCTCCGTACGGCTGAGGGTTGGCTGGGTAGCATCTCCGACATGGGTTTCAACTTCCATGTGGAACATCAAACACAGAAACACCAAGAACAGATTATTAGTCACGGCGGTTCGCAGACTTTGCAAACGGTCCACATCCAGAGTCCGGTTAGGAGCGTGGAGCAGAGTCTGGGTCACCACCAGCTCGAGCACAGCATCCCCCAGGAAGGACAATCGCCCGTAGGCAGCGGTCCGAAGCATTCCGGATGCATAGTGGGAAGGATGCGTCAATGCCTCCACCAGCAGGCTGCGATCCGTAAATTTGTACCCGAGCAATTGTTCCATCTCGCCCAGCGTTGAAAAGCACGAGATCACGGGGCTTGGCCGAGTCTGCTCAAAGCTACCGTCACTCAGCGCTGCAGCATACCAAGTCTTGATTGCCGGCACAAGAGTCGCGGCACAGGTCGCCGCTTGCTTGCTGCCGCCGTCCATATAGGCCGCGCCCACGATTGCTCTTACCATCTCGGCCAGCGTCCTAGCGCTGATTTTCCGTGGCTCCATAGAGCCCGGCAGTGACAGAAAACTGGAAATCCATGCGGGCTTCCATTTCCGGCCGCTGAATCGTCTGGTGATGAGGAATTCCCCCAGCTTGCACATCCTGGCTGCCTGGGCCAGCCCCTGGTCTGAGACAACAGTCTCCTTCAGCTTAGATAGTAGGCCTTGATGCCAGGTGGGGTGGTGCAGAAACAATTGCTCGCTGGTGATGAATTTCAGAAAGGTGGCCCCCACAAAGGCCAACGACCGGAAGCGATCAGGTCTCTCGGAGCAGGTTGGTCGAATTGCCAGGGAAAGGAGACCCATCCGGCGGAAGGCCATGCCTAATAAGACTTGCTCCCGTAGTCGTTCGGCAACCATACATATACCAATTTCATGGGTGATACTGGGAATATACAGAGCTGCCAGGGCCCATGGAAGGGGTAGTCGATCTATGGTAAGCTCCTGGCCCTTTGAGAACGTCTTCCGGCCTTTATGGTCTGTCGCCGGATTTCCCGGTTTCAAACCTCCGGGAGGGCAGCGAGATAGAAAGTTTCGCCTCCGGGGTAGAGGGTAGATGTGTGCCCGAAGGCGTTGGAGGCTGCATGGGAGTTCTAAGTGCCATGGATTTATGATCCACGGGCAGGAGGGCCATGTAGGGCTACGCAGAAGGCCTGGTGCCCGCGTGTGTTTTTCGCTCTTCAAAGCCTCGTCGAGGGGGAGCCTGCCAGAGCATGTCTCCAGGAAAAGTTGCATCGCAGCTGGTGCAGCATCTGGAACAAAAAGGGCAACAAAGTCCCTTCGATCCTGAGTCTGTAGCAGATACCCATGCACAGATTGGAGGATCAGATGCGTGACCCGACGGTAGAGCAAGGTATTTTGATGGTCAGTGGCGACTAGTGAGCCTGGCCACAGGCGGACAATAATGGTGGTCTCGTCATGCAAGAATAGGGGAAACCTGATCTGCTTGTGGATCTGCAGAGGGATGATCATCATCAGCTCGAGACTGTTCCTTCCCGGGATTTGGATCTCCAGACGATGGGCGTACAGGCTCCCCCCGCTGGTATTCCACTGAGCAGCCGCCTCAGCCCAAGGATTGAATGGTTCCGGTAGAAGATGGAAGGCTTTGCAAGAAAGTAAGGCCGGCTTGATGAGGTCGGAGGGCTTAGTTGGTAGTAGATGGTCATTTACCAAACCTGCCGCCCGCAAAGCCTTGTATGCTTGCAGTGCAGTGTCGGCTTTCGCATGTTTTCTACTGGACCACCAGCACGAGCCCTCAATTTCTTGAAGAGACGGATGGAGAGCACTAGGTAAGAGGACTGTGGCTCGAACCCGGCCATCGGGACTCTCCTGGTAATGATATAGGGGCCGATTGATGACATATGGCTGTCGCAGCAGTTTTGCACAAAAGGTGTTCAAATGGCTCACAGCATCCAGCATGCCCAGTCGAGCGCTATCATATATTAGTTAAAACATCCTTTCATGCTCTTTTTTTCCTTTTTTGCAGTCATATATACCCTGTGTCCTTCACCTCTAGTGACAAATAAGAGTCTGCCTCACACGGTGGGTCGGGAACAGCTCGTGTGCCATCTCGGTAGGTCTGCACCAGCTTGTCTTCTAATTCTCTCAGTTTCCTCAACTCTTCCTCTTCCTGCTTGTTATTAGCGAAAATGATGAAGGTGGATTGTTTTTGGCGAGCCCTTCCGCGTCTTTGGACGAAGGACCTGAGACTGAGAGGTCGGTCGAAGCTGATGATAGTATTGCAGGCTGGTATGTCGATTCCCTCTTCCAGTGCATTAGTGGTGATGATTAAATCCAGGTCTTTCATACGGAACTTGGTCAGTGTCTCTTCCTGCCCACAGATGTTATCGTGCCACTTCCCAAGGTCTGTCAGGCCCTGCATTTTTGACATGCCGACAAAAGCGCCGCAGCGGAAATTGTCTTTGGTATCAGGATGATTCTCGATCAGTGACTTTAGTATCATCACCGCCGCTCGTCGAACCACAAATATCAGCCCCCGAAAGTCTCGATTTACCAGTCGGGACAGGGTTTCAAGAAGCCCCCGGCATTTTGGGGAGAGATCAGCAGGTTTGGTAGGCGATTTGGGATGCTGCTCCAGCGGGCCGAGCTCGCAGAGCGTCTTCATAGTGAAGTCTTTGACAGCATTAGTGCACCATTCTGTCTCGGCATGCGAGCGTTGGTGCTCTTTGAAGTGCCTGATGGACGTGGACATGTACTCGGTCGCCGCCCAGCTGCCGAGCTCGTGATAAAGGGCTTCAGAAGTTTGGACAAGTTGGCGAAGCTGCGCGGTCCTCGACTGATGATGATACTTCTCTTCATGATCGATAATGCCACGTAGCCAACTCAACAGCCGGGGTTCGGCACTAATGCGGAGTCCATCATCATCTAAGAAACGATAAATGCACACCTCAGGACGATTGGTTGAATCCAACAGCTGCTGATAGTATCGATTCGGGCCCATGCACCTGCTGTCGAGATCACTCTCCAGCTTCCTGTCATATGGGCTATTAGCGCTTCCTCCTTTCCCACCCTCTCACTCTCAATTGCAGACCTACTCGAGGCTAGATACATCCGAATGGGCTGGAGAGGCCGACAGACCTAGGATCCGAGGTAAGATGTTCGGTATCGTTTCTTTGTAGGGATGGTAGAAGTTTTTCATGATTCTGTTCGCCGGGCTGTTTCCAGTGCAATGATGAGCTAGTTGCGATGGCAATTAATTTCTAAACAGCCGAGGTTCTAAATATTCCCATTTACCTTCGTCAAATACCAGTAATGAGAATTGATCAATTCTCGTGAACCCGTGCGTTAGGGCGTCCAACAGGACCTGATAGGTTGAGACTGCGACTCGTACGCCGAACAGAGCGGCATCCCAAACGGCCTTTTCTCCCCAGTGGTCGACTTGATCCTTGCCGGTGAAGGATCGAGGGCGGCTGTAGGGAAGGTGGGACCGGAGAACATCGACTTGCTGCTCACACAGCGCAATAGTAGGGCAAAGAAACCAGACAAGCTTTATGTTGGGTGAGCCCCCACCCCCACACGATTGCTAGAGGCAATGGAAGAGGGGATACAAAATTGGATTACCTTATCTGGATTAATGTTCAGTGCTTCCCGGATTCGGAGAACCGCTCTGGAGCATCGGTCAGTGCTTTGAGAAGGAGGTCAACCCATATAAAAGACCAACATGAGAGTTTTCCCAGTCCCGGTGCCCATCTGGATTGCCCTATTCAGCATTATTGTCCAATCATTTCCACGGAATGTTCTCCAATCTTACCGAGACAATAATGTTTTGCTGAAGACTAGCTCGTAACATTTCCGCTTGGTAGGCTCGTTCCCGTATTGGCCGCTTCTCCCTATCGTTAAGGATCATGCTGGGGATTGATGGATCTGCGGTTCTTAAATATTTCAAAAAGTAAAAAAGGAAAATAGCGTAGCGGGGGGGGGGGGAAATTGCGGGAGATAAACCAACTTTGTTTTTTATTTTTATTTGCTTTCGAATAGAGCAGGTTTCCTCCAATGAAAGTCCAACACGCACGTTTGCTTATCTATCTCAATTCATTTTTGATGATTCATATGCCTGGTAGCTAGAGAGGCTGCCAATCAATCTAGCCTTTACTTTTAGTAATGAGTCTGCCAATTGCCCATAAGGTCCTTGATTCATACATACCTAAAATCATATACCAGATCGTCTACTTTCTTTCTCTGATCATTGAGCTGAGCTTCAGCCTTTCAAGTATTCTCTATTGTAGTGGGGAAAATAGCAACGCAAAGAAATCGCGAGAGCTGGGAGGTCGAGTAAGCACAATAAGCGATCTTTATGAAATATGCTGCTTATCGAGAACCTTTCTGCAAATGGCCTCTGCTTCCTCTTCTCTATCAGCGCGGATTCCTGCTTTCTAAGGCGCACAGTCATTACTGGTGCTTCATTTCTTATGTTTTGGACAAAGACAGACACTTCCTACAGACATCTGCCAGATTGATCGATTTATTGAATATACGCTCTTATTGACCTCATGCTCTTTCTGTGATATCTGCTGCTTTCCCACTGCTACAGATCGTTGCTGAGTGTGCGATTCCTTGTCTACTAGACTCGTTGTCAGACTGCCATTGAGCATCTCCCTCTTCACTATTCAGTCTAATAATATGGTTTCATTCAATTGGCGGCAAATTTCCTTGGCGCCCAAGTGCGCAGCTTCTTTCTTTGTTCGAGCCCTACCAGAGCAGGTGACATTTCCATACTGGACAATTACCTTGAACAAAGGCGGATCCAGTGTGATTGTCTGCTCCTCAATTCGCTGAAGTCTCTTGTTTTCTCTCTGGCCCCTCTCATGCAACGCGGAGGTGTATCGATGGAGAGCGACTGCATGAGCAGTAGTTCGTCCAGGTTGCGAGTGACCTGGACTGGGGGGCTCGATAAGGATGTTTCCACACTCGTCATTACATGGCTGCCACGATGGGCTTTCCCGGGAACAATTGGAGAGAATATGTCGGCGAGGTTCCATAAAAGCGGAAGTCTTTCCGGCTCAGGGCAGAGTCTATAGGTCTGCCCTAGCAGGGCGACTACGAGGTCCCGGGCACTGCTCTCTTCTCCGATAGCTGTTTGCGGGTCTTCGGCGATTTTGAGAGATCCCTTTGTTCCCGTCCAATTAAACGTTTGAAAAGCATGGTTGCAATAATCCTGTATCTGCGTGAGTCTAACAGCCGGCGAGACTGAAATAGCGGGCTAACCTCAGTCTCCTTGCGCGACATTTCAGAGCTGGCGAGGGACGAGATAACTGATATTTGAAAGAGAAGGGTGCCGATGAGAAGATCTATAAACCATGTGACGTTAGTTTGGATGCAGATGGGAGACAGATGGCCATTAGACTTGCCCTCAGAACTAGTGGGTTGACTGTGGTCTTGCAGACTGGCCATGCTAATGGTTCGGATTGATAGCAAAGCAGTGTCTTGGGTTTTCGAGGTTGGAAAATTATTGAACTCCATGTATGGTCTCCCCACTCCCCTTATTTTGAGATGGTTCCCACAAAAGCATGAAACCAGTACAACATGGAAAATCTCCCAACTGTGACTCACCGTAAGGCTCTAGCATGTAGACGTGGCGTCTCGTTCATCCATTTACAGGCCCTCAAAGGAATTACACGAGGAAGTGATGTAGAGCGTGACGTGTCATCTTTTTGAAAATGTGTTGTCCATGCGGGGTCGGCCGTACCGTCAGCTATTTTCCGTGGCAGACACAAGTTCATTTTACTCCGCAAAAGTACAAAGATACGCATGCATGGCTAACATGAACTCCCGACCTTGACACTGCAGCAGGAGTATGTCTGTGTACAGCATAGTAACATCGAGGCTTGCACGACGATGGACGCAGTGTGACATGGCTTCAATCTGGCTTGCGTCATGTGGCGAGTGAGAGAAACCGAAAGACAGGGATACACATTGGCAGCCGCAGAAAAATGACAGGGGGAAAAACAATTGGAAAGCAAAAAAAAGGGAGCGAAAGAGAAACAAGGTAATGGTTAGCGTTGGGCAGCAAAGATAAATGATGAGATTGCCAGGGCGCAGTGAGTCAGAAGAAGTGCAATGGGGCTGAGAGGATGAACTTTAGAGTATATACATCAAGCTCGCGGCGGGCATCTTCACAGATAAAGAACACTTGGTATATCTGTGATCATCATTCTGCAAACTTTCTCGAGCAGGACGCAATGAGCGGAGGATATTCGGAGGCGTCGCTGATCTCCCATCAGCCTAAAAGATTGCGGTTGCTCTATGAGCCTCTCTGCTTGCTCCACACTCTAAGCGAAGTCCGAGGGGATCGAATCAAGCCCGGTGATATATCCCCCGAAGGCCCGGGGCTGACTGCCCCCAGATGCTATCGATCCTTTGTGGACGCCATCGCCTATATATGTGCGTACCGGAAGAAGCCTGGCTACGTCACCGCGGCGGCCCTAGAAGAGGCCCCCGATGCGATAGTGGTTCTGCTGGCTGCCAACAATGGCATTGATACGGCGGTAGTCACTCTTCTGGAGAAGGTTCTCATGATTCTTTCATGGATCATCGATAATCCTACGGTTCGACTGGACACGAATGAGGGCCGAGGGGTGATGAAAATTTTGACTGCCCACGTGCTGGACCTCAACACCCCCAAAATCTTCGAGTACTATCAGCAGGTGAACAAACTGGTCTCGTTGGTGATGGGGCGATTGAATGCCGAGTCTGGATTGAAAGGTACGCAGCCCTGTCTGTAAGGAGAGCGGCTCTTGCTGGACATCAAAGCTGATGAAGCGTTACCACCACGAGCAGATCATGACAGCATCATCAACCTCCGCAACTGGATTGCAAAGCACCTTTCAAAGAGCAGTATGCAGCTTCAGGAAAGCGACATGCCAAGTCTGGCCCTCTCCAGCTACAGGGACCGGGAGGTGTTCAAGGCCTTGCATCACACCACCGGGAGCCTTGAGCTATCCCGTAACTTTGAGCGACTCCATAAGCTGCTCTACAAACTGGGGAAGCACGTGGCTCAGTGTAAGCGACTGATCGAGGCCACTATCAGGCTTCGCTTAGAGTTATCGCGAGGCTTGCGCATCGAGACGATAGGGGGGTCACGGGAGAACCGGATCCCTCTTTTGGCCCGTACTTGCAATATTCAGAACATTAGTCATCGTATTTTCTCTGATCCGGCGAAGCAAGATATATTCCTACGGCAGTTGCAGCAAATATACGCGGAGAAGGAACTGGACCGGGTGCTGTCCAAGGATCTCTGTAAAGGCAAAACGCGCGTGCATGCGGAACTTTTGGTCCTCGATCACTTTGAGCAGACGGGTGGCAGATTCCTCGACGAGAGGGACAGGTACATTGGATGCAGCAAGCCAGCCTGCTATCTCTGCCACCTGTTCATTTCTTGCCATCCGAGAGGCTATGCGAGCCCCCCTTCCCACCAGAAGCTCTACCTGAACTGGCGGCTTCCTGATGTCCGCACGGACGAACAGAATGCCGCGACGCGCTTTCAGCATCAACAGGGTGTTCTGTTTCGCATGATCGACACCGTCAGGAGGGATTTAACAAACGATATCGCTACCAGTGTCGGTAAGCGGATGGGCTTCGCGGACTCGACAGCGGGAGGCACCTCAACCATTATTGACATCGAAACCGACCTCAGTCCGTCCATGGCTAGTCTCTCCCTTGACGAACTACGAAAGACGCTTGATCGTCAAGATGGGGCCGGCCGTGGTCCTCGAGAACCTCACATGGACCCGAAGTTCAACCCTTGTGGCGTTCCCTATTTTCCCAGTGAGACCGGCGTAGAGGCTGAGAGTGATGATTCCGCCACTGGTGGGGTGGGGATTTAACAGCTCATGCTCTTGCTCACTGAGGATGATTTGGTTTCTCTTTTCACTTAATATGCCTGGCTTAGGATGCTGCACGTGACAATATTGCAGTTGACTTGGTGCCTGGGTATTAGTAACTGCGCGTGATTTGGAGTGGAGGCTATTGAATGACCAATAATATTTAATAAGCACCCTACTTCTTTTTGAAAATGGATTAATGAATTCTTTTGTATTCTTTTCGGCCATAGACTTAGGATAATCACCGGACGTAAGTTTGCTTGACCGTAGCCCTTATGATCATTAGGGCTGTTGCGAATACGAATATTCGTCAGAATCCGTTATATTCGTTATTCGTACTCGCAATGGTGGACTTAGCTTTTTACGCCGATTGGAAAAAACTCAACCGCAAAAGGAGAGCTAAAAGAATAAGCAAGCTTGAGACAATGGGTCTTCCAATTCCAAACGAGGATGGTGTCGTTTCAATCTTTATGGCTTTAACATAGGAGCTTGGAGCTTGTTAGGCTTTGATATCCGAATCTATCCCAACATTTTGAATGGATATAGTTGCAGGAATTTGCTGAGTACTCTTTCCCACCTTTCTTTTATAGCGTTCGTAAATCAGCAGAACAAGGTGATTGATGCATATATGGCCAATGAGGGTCATCAATTATCTCAAGTTGGAGTAAAGAGTCGCAGTGAAGCAATCATTTCTGTACTTTGTTTCCTCTCAAGAAGATTCTCTCAAAGCCAGTTCCTCTCGGAGGGAAGTTCGTGGTCGTTGCATTTCATGTATAGTCCCTCTGAGATACTCGATCTGGAACGACCTCACTGTTAACATCTGTCGAATAAAATGGGTCTTACATAACTAGCGTGCTCGACTTTTACAGCACCCACTTGCTGACTGAAGGAAGTCAACTTCCTGAGGCATCTACATGCTTATTAAGTCCACAATGGGTTAAATATTCGCTTCATTAGACAGTTTAGTGAAGTACACTCAATATATGTTATGGAACCTACCATTGGTCCTTTCGTATACTAGCGCGTACCGTATTCTCTTGGAATCGACAACATCTTCTTGCCACCTCACGAGAAGCTTTACATAGTCCAACGGTAGACACTGAACGCTTACCGAAAACGTTATGTAACCAGTCAACTACTTGGTCATTTAACTAGCTGATCTTGAATATGTGGCAGAAAGTCAACTGACGACAGAGGACTAAACGATTTCACGCAGCAAACACTGGGATGTGTTAGGGTATTAGGAGATACACGTGATGTATGCGGGGCTCATCGAAGGAGGGTAATCACGTTTTATTCGGCCAATGGCAGTAAGTACCTGATTGTCTGAACGGCGGCATCCTTTTCTCACCGGTCATCGTTTATCTCGTTTCACCATATTCATGTTCAACATGATTTGTGCCAGCCTCTATCAATCCAATTTTAATTGTTGAACCGTTGACTCAAAAGGCATTTACGAATTGATTCAACTGGGATAGGCCCTCACCCATCCTGGACACACACGAAACGATCATTTTAACATGTCGAATCGAGCCTCGATTTCTGCAAAAAGTGAGCCCCCTCACTATAACCGACCGTATCACACATGATAGGAACATTGTTTATCGTGCACTCTGATGCAGCGCCCATTCATTCTTGCTTTCCGTGTGTCGGCGCATCGAGAACAGCCCCATGCTAAGAATAAAATGTGCGGAGAGTTGCTTGGCGGATATGATCCAGAAATAGAGGGTATACTAGATGGGCTGTTGATATCTATCCTGAAGGTGATGGATTTCTTAACGTAGTTTTTGGTTTGATGTATTTGCTCTTTGGTGTGCGATGGCTCTTGTAGCCAGTACAAAGGGGTCTGGTTGAGACTATTTTGTGAGCTTTCTCTTGTGATTGATTTAATTGGCTCACTTCCCACCACAAAAGGGCGATCGTTGCTCCGAACGTTCTAGAAGAGATTCTGTCTTCATTGACAAAGGAAGCAGATTTTAGTGTTTGGCCATCATCATCGCCCGCTATGGATGCCATTTTGAGCCTGACAGCCCAGAAGATACGAGAGCTATTTCACCATTTGCGGCATTGAGGACAGCGAGGAACATCTTAATCTGGTTATCGCCCACGCTGCCGATCATGGTAAGTCAGCCCCGCCAACGTCTGAGAGAATGGATCATTGACATTTGCTTAGTTCACAAAGCTCGACTCGTGACTGCTAGAGGTGTGCTCGAGCCTATCTCTGAGCCTAAGGAAGCGACTATAGAAACCCCTCCGACTTCACCATATGAGCGTGGGTCATATCGACTTATTAAACAGACAGGGAAGGATGGCCCTACAACCTACAACGATATGGCCAGCACAGAGAAGAAGAAGAAGAGGAAAAAGAGGAAAAGAAACGAGAGCTTCAAGCGAATGGATGAGCCGCCCGGGGCGTCTGTGGATTATGGTAATGGAGGGACCAAAGAGAAGGCCCTCCAGGAATTACTTTCGTTAGAATCCCGGCCAATGGTAGGATATCACTGCTTCAGATTGATAATTTACCTATGTGAGAAAGGTCTAATGGATTAATGATTTATGTTTAGTCCGAAGTCGATAACGCTCAATCTTTGTGTATGCAGGATGCCCGTAATAGCTCTTTGCCATTATATCTAGACTCAGCCTACGAGATGAAGATCATGATAAAAATCCTGATGCAATGTGTCAAATCCAACTCTGACATCGCACAATATGGGCAGCGCAACTGCATGCCCATGACAACAACTAAGCTCGAGAAGATGCGGCAGTTTGTTAAAGAGTTCTCTCGATACAGTTATGAGCAGGCCATCCACGCCATTCGAAGAGACAATGCTTTAATTACTGTTATGGCAATGCAGAAAAGATATAATGAAACTACTTTCTGGCCAATCATTCTCAAGTGCGCTGCGCTGATCGATCCCGCCACGCTACCACCCGCTAAAGGCCCCCCGGATGGATTTACAGTAGCGGAAAAAGCTGCCACGAAGAAGTTCATGGAAGACACCGGGTATAGCTTAGGTGCAGAAAACCAACGACAATACCGCATATTCTGGAAGAACATATTTCACATGCGTGAGGCTGGCGTTGACAAAATTCTCTTCTATCGCACGAAAGAATTCGACAGTTTCTGCAGAGGTTATTCCAAAACATCGGAAACTCCACTTGTGGATAAGGTTTTAAGGTGGGAGAACGAGTATTGGTCTCATATCGAACAACTGGAACCACGGATTACCAAACTGAAGACGGGAGACTCAAAGCGTCTTAGCTACCTCAGCAATCCCCAGGCGCTAGAACGACTGAAAGTGCCAGAAGTCTCGTGGAATAATGCTTCGAACGAGTGGGCCGTCAATGCCGAAGAAGAAAGTTTCAGGCAATGCGGCTTAAAGTCCATCTCGCCTGATATTTTAGGCATACCACACGATTATGAGTCGATCTACGAAGGTGGGACAGACAAGTCCGTATTCATCACTCTTCTGCCTTAAGATGACAAGTCTCTGTTCGTCTCTTCTATTGTGCCTGTCTGTGAAAGAGACTTCCTGGGCATATTTGCCGGCACTTTCCATTTTTCGGGGGACTTTAGTCTCACCCATGGTATCCCTGGTCCCGCCGAAAATCTGTGGCTAGACTATTCTCAGGTGACTGGCGCGCTGAATCAAATGCAGGTATCTGAACCTGGTGGTCACGCAAACGTGTGCCTTCGTTGGGCCATATTTCATGACGATACTACGATAGAGCGGCGCATTTTATGGCGAGTCTCCGTTAAAGCCACCAAGGACATCATTCCTTTTGATCCTATCGTTCGCGCAGCTGCTCAGCAAGAGCAATACGATATGCACCTATCGCCTGATAGTGCAAAAAGAGGCTTTCTCGAAACCTGTTCCTAAATACTCGTCGGCTGTTGGAGCCTCTAGCCCCATTCAATGAATCTTAGATTCGTTACGTTTGAGGGTGACCTAGGAAGTACGAACTGAGGAGTCCAGTCAGTAACAAAGTGCATGCGTAGTACAGTGTAGTAGTAGTAGTAGAATTCATTTACACTGACCCCTCGCAAAGCGATATGCAGTATACGACAACTATATATCCGAGTATGTACTTTTAGAATGATCCACTTTCTGACAGGAACTTAGAGCCTCGTCACGGCCTACCCTGGCCCATTGCCGTTCCCATTGTTAGGCTGCCTTCATGGCGCGGCTGCTGTGAAATCTCAAGTGAGACGGATAGCGACTGTCCGGATTTGGCTGCATTTCTGATAGGAACCGCGAGAATGCGGGCAATGCTGAGTGTAAGAATCTGGCTAAAGAATGTGTTGCCGAAGCTGGTTTGTTGCGGGCTCGATTAGCCGGATGTTTCCTGGTTTTCTTGTCGTCCTTGAACGGTGGCGGTTTATTGTGAAAACGACGATGAAGATCTTCGATTGTGAGTGTGAATTTGAGGGTAGGTGCGGGTTGGTGAGTTTTAGGTGTCGGTTGCGCTAAAGATGTGGGTGCATGTTGGATGACCGAGGCGTAGGTCGGTTTTTGGAGTTGAGGTGGAGAAGTAGCAGTCTGTGCCAATTGGAGAGGGTGAGGAGAGCCGGCTTGCTGCGACGGTAGCGGTTGAGGTAGCGGGGTTGGTGGGGGTCTGGTAAGAGTAGTAGGACCGGCCGCTGGAGATTTCTCGTACTGTATGCTGAGGTTCGAAATGGTTGTCTTCGGGGGTAATCTGTTGGAGGGAAGGTGGTGGTGCGTAGGTGTTGATTTGGCCGAAGTATTTGTTGACTGGGACACTGGGTCGGGGTTTTCGAAATGTGATTTTATTTCGCGATAGATGATCTGCCACATGCAATTCTCTGTGTGAAGTCGCGGTATTTCTTCGATGGGGGCTCGCAAGAATGTGGTTAAAGGGGTTGTCGTTCCACAGGCAAAGCAGCATGCAGCTCGGTTGTTCGGCCCTAGTGGCTTTCAATACAGGCCATTCTGTGCTAGTTGGAGAGGGGTGACGCCGCTTAGGAGCTGTCCATGAAATGAGACAGCCCTGGCGGCGATGGTGCCGTGGGTGGTCGAGATACGGTCATAAGGCTGATCGGCGTGATGCGGGGCGGTTTGTGCGGGTAGAGTAGTGGGGTAGGCGGGTTTGAGGAGAGAAGATGGGGGACGAAGGACAGGGAAAGGTCTCCTGCCCTTTTTACCCTTTTCCATGGCGGAGTCGTCCATTCGAGCCTCTGGGCTTACGTTCGCGTGCGTAGTACAGTGGAATTCCGCGTAGTGCAGTGGTATGCGAAATCAATTTCAATTTTAAACTCTTACAAATTTAATTCCCGGACCCTAAGTAGAGACACGCTAATCTAATTTTAGCTCTTCCCCGGTTGATCCATGTATGCCTGTATGTATTCACTGGTAACCAAAATGGGTCATTGTTATAGTACCGTAATTTATTTAGAAACCGATGGAATCCATCGTGCAAACAGATCAAATAAAGAGAGAATCTGGCAAAATCTTCTTTCATTCTCTCATATCTTGGTCTATTTGTCACGCGCAGCCTTCTCTTTTGCATCTAAAAGAAGGCTGTAATGACGCCGTAAAGAACTTATCCTGGTACGCAACTTGTTTCTCTATAGCTTTGGCCTCTGTGATCCACTGCGATTCTCATTCGTTACCAAGTCCTAAGGAAATCCGTCACTTGGGGAAGCTGACATGGACCCTCCCAGGACAGCCATCGTACTGTAGAGATGACACAGAGCCCATATTAATCTTGTTCAAAAGTCACGATTTAATTGTTTTAGAGACGTCTATCTCCCTGTGCCGTTCATCATAGAATGAAAAGTACTCCGGTACTGCGCGACGTGGCGAAGAGTGATTCGTGTCAATGTTGTCGGCAGTATGAGAACCATGTATCGGTCAGATTCCCGCGCTCGTGTTAGATGGTGATTGTCAGCTATTAACGTGGCTGGGTCTCGACTGTTTGGACCAAGCCTAGGAGAACAGCACGCACATTTGAGATGTGTTCGATGGGGATAGTGTGGAGATGATCCTGCACTCTTACATCTGGTCATCAAGTCAGCAGTATAAGACTTTCGGCCATTGAAGATTTATCTCCGTGCGTTCTCAGTAGGATATTCAAAGAGATACTTCACAAGCTGCATTTTTACAATGTCTGGTAAGTATGTCATCTGGCCGCAGCCGATGTATTTGGGCGTATCATTAACTTCTATAGCTTCCGAAACGTCACCTGCTAGGCGTCCAGACCCCGTATCTTTAGGCAGGCGCACCGTTGAAGAGATTTTAGGAAGTCCATCTCTCGAGGCCTCCCTCAAAAGACTCGATCTTAAGACCGGCCGGGGTCCCGAATTTGTGGATACCGAAGCTAAGCTTGCGAGTCTGGTTGGGAAACTGCAAGACTTACCTACCAACCCGCCGTCTCTTTATATTGATCTTGAAGGGGTCAATATATCAAGACACGGTAGCATTTCGGTCCTTCAAATCTACGTTCTTCCGCTTGACGAAACCTATCTGGTCGATATATACACTCTTAAGGAGAAGGCTTTCTTGCAGCCGGCTTATAACAATGACCAGACCCTACTAGGTATATTGGAATCACCCTATATCTCTAAGGTCTTCTTCGATGTCCGAAACGACTCAGATGCACTATTTAAATCATTTTAATGTCAAACTTGCCGGGGTTATTGATCTTCAATTGATGGAATTGGCAACCCGGTATTACTCGAAGAAATACGTCAGCGGACTGGCAAAATGCATCGATAGGGATGCTCCTCTCACGACTGATGAAATGCGAACTTGGAAGGCATCAAAGTAAAAAGGGCTGAAGCTCTTCGCTCCAGAGCGTGGGGGCAGCTATGATGTGTTCAACGTCCGCCCTCTTCCAGATGATATCAAGGAATATTGTGTGCAAGACGTTCAGTTCCTACCTAAGCTATGGGTCCAGTACCAGGGGAAGATATCGTCGTCTTGGACCAAAAGGGTTATGAGGAGAGCGCGAATAGAGTAATGCTCTCTCAAACAGCCACATACGACGGAAAGGAAAAAGATGAAGCTCTAGCGCCTGTAGGCTGGTGGTGATTCTGCGATTGCTGCTATGGTCTTTCCTACTATTTGGTCGGACAAGTTTGGCTACATCCATTGTAGTTTCAGCGGAGTCTGCTTGATTGAAAGGTACAAATTGCACACGAACACGTTTTTCGTCTGCTGTCTCTTCTTGATATAGAGACTGTTCGTTTGCACAACCTTTTGAAAATACCGCCACTGGTAAAGCCTCTGACATACCACTGGAGATACATAATGGCCTTCGAAGCACTGTGACATTGTTCAACTTTTCGACTTTCCGTTTCGAACTGCCAGAGCAGAGTCAGCCGCCTACCGAAGAGAAAGCAATGAATAGTAAGGAGAAGAGGAAGAAAAGGAAGAAGGAGAGGAAATATGGAGAGGCTCAGACCGCTCTTGAGGAACATGCTGCCGAAGAGCCTGCGGTCGAAGAATCCGCTGCCGAAGAACCTGCTGCTGAAGAGTCCGCTGCTGAATTTGGCACACTGAATTACGTCCGCATTCAAGTATCTGCGAAGCATTTAATGTTTGCCTCCTCGATTTTCAAGAAATTATTGACTGGGGGTTGGAAAGAAAGCATTACTTACTTGCAGAAGGGCTCAGTGGAAATCACTGCAGAAAGCTGGGATACTGAAGCATTTTTGATTTTACTCCGTGCCATTCATGGTCAATACTACTATATACCGCGGAAGCTGACTCTCGCCAAGGTTTCTGTGATAGCAGACTACTATGAATGCAAGACGGCTTTATATATCATGAAAGATATTTGGATCGATAATATGGAGGAGAACATAGCTCCGACAGTTTCTCGAGATTTGATTCCATGGCTATGGAATACCTAGTTTTTTCAACTTCACACTCAGTTCAAAAGACCAACTTTGCTTGCGATGTCAAGAAGTGACGACCGGGTTGTTAGCTTTGGACTTCCGATCCTTACAAATGTCATTGGTAAGAGCGGGTCATTTCTGAAAGCACTTCATCTCTAACTGAATGGTAGTTTCAATAAACAAATCTAGGGAGAATGCCATCCACAACTTGGTAATTACCCTTCATGAAACACGGGGTGCCTTCTTAGACGGCACTCGGGGCTGTTATTTTGAGTGTCGCTCGTTCATGTATGGGACTCTAACTATGCAGATGCAGTCCAGTAATCTGCTTTCACCAAATCCCAAGGCTCCCTTCTTGAATTTGAATTACATGATCTGGTGCAAACTGTACTGGCCTTCAAATCCCCACGATCGTATGGCTCGAACATAAGTTATTCGAGTTATAGGTCCAGCAATTTCCACGATTGCCCCGACGCATCCTTCGCATCATTCTTCGCGATACTGAAAGATCCTCTCGAGGGCTTGGATCTTCAAGATTTCACGGGATCATCATTGGAGAACCTTTCCCATGGTGCCATCTGCATGCATTATTGAACTTAACTTGGTGCTATTCATTGTGACGGAGAAATGAGGACATGAATGAGGCCAGCCAGCTGTAATTCATCGATTCGATCATCGCGAATATTTGTTCAGCTGATCCCGGACGTATCAATCGATCTCAAAGGGATCATGGAAATATAAATTGATTGTCTTCTTGTTGCTACGATTCTAATGCTGCAATTGTCGGTTCTTGATACAGTGAAGGAAGTTTCAGCATCCATTCGTCATCAGCGGGTAGCTCCGGCGCAGAGGTAGATCAGACTGGTGGTTAGTCTATACCAAGCAGGCCGTTTTATGATACTCATGGGGCAAAAATTATAGTTTTCTTTCGAGTCCGAAAACTTGATCGGCCTTCAGTTTCTGTAATAGAAGACAGGACTTCTATATTCGTGATTATCTCACAAACGCGTTCACTCCACGTACATCAGAAGCCACCAAACCGAGACTCATGATGAGGGGAAGAAACAGTGAGGCGGTTTGTGCATGCAAGTGCAGGGTAGTTTGCGACGTGTTGGCGAGTTTGTGGTCGTCAATAACGCGAGTCATGGCAAGCAGATGCAGAATTTCCAAGCCATTACGTGTCATTCAGACCATGATCGCATCACTGGGGCTGCTTCAAAGCTTGGAGATTATATTGCGAGGCCTAAACAGGCGATTCTTGGCATGGGCCTGTGAGACCGAGAAAATTACCCAAAGGGGAGATTCTTGGCATTTGATGCCATATACTGGCTTGATCACCTGCAATATGAGTCAAAGCGGGGTTACTTCTTGTTTAAATGCAGTAGTCGCCGACTGCGCCCACATGTCGTCGCTTTATCCTCTTATGCTAACGTTAGAATAACCATCACTCGCTATCGACTTAATAAGAACATTCAAATGGCTCAGAACAAGTTTCAAGTCTCGCGATATGAGATGGGGGAATTCAAGGACAATCAGTGGTACTGCGGGTGCGGCGACCCAGCCAGCCATCTCACCTCAAAAACGGACCAGACCAGGGGCGATACATGTAAGTTAGCATTTGTGCCTATGAGAACGATCTCTAATCACGAGGATAGTTCTGCGATGTCACAATACAGAAGGTTGTGGGTTTTTCCTTTGGGAAAAGGATGAACCCACAGCAAGGGTATCGAAGTCCTCACCCCGGACCCCTCAACAAAATCGAAGACGAACCCTAGGCTTCCTTACTCCGGTGTCCGGGCATGATACTCAGGGAAGACGTCAAACCTTGAATTTTGAATCGTCACTTATCTCTCCAACACCAAAACGACGTCTTGACCACGTGGAAGTGCCGGATCAGCCACTTTTAGCTGAAATTCTCGGACTTTTGAAATCTGCGAATATTGAGATGAAAGTTTCCACAGATTCGCAACTACGACATTTAGTCAACCTGGGAGTGGCAGTATATGAAACCAAAATACGCACGTGCGAGGCCACCATCAATGAACTCCGAAGCAAGTTGGTAGAAATGGAGAGCTAAAGGATAACATGCATTAGGAAGGTAGTTGCGATGATGAAATGAGAATTTACAATACAATGTTTTTTGCTGAGTCTGGCGAGGCCACTTTTCCATACAGGGTGTGTGTGTGTGTGTTAAATCATTTGCCCCGACCCATCGCTGAGCGATATGCAGGCTACCGCAACTATCTGTATCCTTGTATGTACATGTAGGGCGTACCACTGCCTGACAACGAACTTAGAGCCTCGTCAAGGCCTGCCCTGGCCAATTGCCGTTCTTGCTATTAGGCTGTCCTCATGACGCGCGACTTTGAAACCGCTGTGACGCCTCCGCAAAGTCTAGTACAGCTTCAACTGTGGTGGCTCGCGTGGCAGTATTTTGCTTACCATGCTTACCATCTTCACTACCACCCAGAAGAATCGAAACGCTGTTGAACGCGTCGCCGACTTTCCTCCGTAGCTCCTGCGCAGGGTTCTCAACTTCGGGCAGTCCACCAGCACGTGAACCACAGTTTCTTGTTTCCATACAGGGAGGATCGAAATTAGTTTCACCACTTTGCGCACAGAGATTATTTCTCGAACCCGAAACACGCTATACCTATTACGGATACTCTGCCCTTGAACCCCTTTCTTGGTAGTATTCTAGTACAGGTGTAACAGCTTAAAAATAGCTTATGTATTAGACTCGTAAGGTCTCCGGAGTTTCTAGAACGTTGGACCAGCAGACAAGCCAGCTCGTTCGGAGACGTGGCAGGAATTCGAACCCTGTCCAGAACTTGCCATCTACAGTGACCACTACGAGTGAGCCAGTTGTATAGAGACAGTACTAGTGGGTAATGTTTCTTTGCATCATGTAGCAGGCTTGGCCTTCTCATAGGAGGCCTGCTCACCTTTGCCCACCCCTCTGTTCAGAGGGCAGATGAAGATTTGGTTTGGACATACAAGGTCTGGGGCATGCTGGGTATTAGGAAATGCACGTGATTTGGTGATCTTGCAGTTTTTGGGAGCTTGGTGGCCCATCTGAAAGTTGAGGACCTCAAAACATGGCGGTTGCAAGGACCGGAGCATCCTGTGCTAGCTTGACCATGGCAACAACCAGAATGTGATCCTTTATTGCTTATACTGTGCATTTGAGATAGCTACTATAGAATTTCAATGTCAAAGCGCACTCTTTGTATCTGGAGGATCTGGCTGTTTATCGCGTGCTGCGCTTGATCTGGGTTTTCTGGCTCGGGTCGATCTGATCCATGGGAAAAGGGCCACCTCACCCCACACAGGGCCAACAGAAGGCTCGAGTTGGGCTGTCTGCCAATCTTATTCCCTGTCCTAGCGCCCGGAGTCACCTGATGGTGAGCCCGAGGATGTGCCCCTCCTTCAGCTGAGAGTCAGACAGATAAAATAACGGCCCTTCAAGAACTACAAACGAGGCACATTTATTTGATCATGACATCGGTATCATTCTGTGGCAATAATCATGGGCTTCAGTTTGGAGATAACAGCGGCTACATCAATGCAGAGTTCCATCTGCCTCTCGGTAAGTCAGAGGAACGGAGCAATGTCCAGGCCGGCCGACCCTGACTGCCGCTTCCCTCTAGAGCGACCAGAAACTCCACCCAGCCCTTTGTCAACGGTGCCATTCACGCGCGATCCAGATTTTGTCCGGCGCGACACACTGCTTGATCAGATCTATAGTAAAAGCTCGGTCGCGGGGTCGAGAATAGCGCTTGTTGGCCTTGGCGGTGTTGGGTAAATTTATTGCGGCTCTTACGTGGTCTATTGCTCACAAGTCGAGAAAAATCGCAACTTGCGATCGAACACTCCTATCAAGTCCGATCCAAGTCCCCGGAAACATGGGTTTTTTGGGTTCATGTGAGTAATGAAGCCCGGTTCGAGCAAAGTTTCTGGGACATCGCGGACCAGGTTAAAATCCCGGGTCGTCAAAATCCCAAAGTTAACATTTTCAAATTGGTCGAAAACTGGCTTCGGGATGGCAAGATAGGAAAATGGGCATGTAACATTGATGACGATCAGCTTCTTTGTTCGGTTCCGGTGGCAGGCAAGGGAGATTCGATGAGAGGCCCAACGACCGCCTCGACAAAACCACTGTTAGAATATGTCCCTAGAAGCTGAAATGGATCTATCATTATCACGAGTCGGACTAGGGAGGCTGCATTGAAGATAGTCGATCGCAAGGGCCTTATCGAGGTTAAACCCATGGAAAGGTCCGAAGCACTAGAGCTCCTCCAAAAAAAAGCTTGAACAACCAAAGGAAAGCGAACAAAGTCAACAGTTGGTGAACGCGTTAGATGTTATGCCGCTAGCGATCGTACAGGCCGCTAGCTATATTCGAAATCGGGCGCCTCGTTGTTCGGTGTCGTAATACCTGAGAGATTTCCAAAGGAGTGACCGTGAGGCGATAAAGAAAACAGCACTTCCTTTTCGATGCATCGGCTGGTGCAACTGACTACGCGCGCGTGGTTGAAATCTCATGGACAAATTGACAAATGGAAGGATAAAGTCATTAGCATCCTGTTCGACGAATTTCCCACCGGTGAATACGAAAATTGGGAGAGATGTAGGCCACTTTTCCCTCATGTCAAATCCGCAATGTTGCAGCGGCCTGAATCACGTCGTTGTCTACAACAATGGGCTACGTTGCTTTATAGAGGTGCATGGCATGCGTGGCAGAGTGGCAACATCGTGGATATAAGAGAAATGGCAAGAAAGTCAAGAGGTCAAAGGATGATTTTATTTGACGAAGACCATGAAGATGTTCTTGATACTGCAGCCATGCTCGCAACGGCATACTGGCTTGAGGGCTTATGGGAGGAGGCCCAGCAGCTCCAGGTGCAGGTCATGGAGACTCGCAAGACGAAACTCGGCATGGACCATCCCTCTACGCTGACGAGCATGGCCAACCTGGCATCGACATATAGGGACCAGGGTCGATGGGAAGAGGCAGAGCAGCTCGACGTGCAGGTCATGAAGACGAGCAAGACGAAACTCGGCGTGGACCATCCCGACACGCTGACGAGCATGGCCAACCTTGCCTTCACCTGGAAGTCTTCAGGTCATGATACCCAAGCCCTCGGTTTACTACGAGATTGTCTATCCAAGCAAAACCAAATACTGGGTCTCAATCATCACCGCACCGTATCTACTTCTGAAGTTTTGCTGGTGTGGGAAACAGAGATGTTGAATATTGAACGTAGATGAGTAAGGTACTTGAATATGATGTATTTGCTGTGCATCGAGCCCCACTTCATAGTGTCATTTTGATAGTACATTTAATTAGATAGTCTTCTAATCATAGAAGGATTTTGTGCCGGATTCGCGAAAAAGCGTATCCTTATCATTCTGGCTTGGCTAGCATTGCTGCCAAATTTGAACGTATTCATGGTCAGGGTATTACCGGTATTTTATGTAACCTCATATCACCTGATTTTCTCCTTCCATACGATTCGACATTGGAAATACAGCTATTCCAGGATTGGCCTAGCGTGTCTGAAGCTAGGGTTGGTTCGAGAAGGAATTTGTGTGAGTAAAGTGGTGAATCTGATTTCGATCCATCCTGTAAAATAGAACTGTTCGCGTCGTTGTTTTGCTGCTCGTGGTCGCTGAAGAGTTCGCCAACATTTTCAGAGTAGAGCGATGAAAGTCGATGATCAATTTGCTGATCCCCAGGTGTCGTTTGAGGAGGAGGATCGCTAAGATCACAGATTGCGAGGCGGCGAAGGCGCTGCGCTTGCAGCGATTTTGATCCAGAAAGTGCATGCCACATCATGCATTGTGCATCATGCAGGTGATCTGGCAAGAAGCACGTAATGCATGCGTGAACCCTTGCAGTCTGCATAGGTACCCGTTTTTGAATGAGGCTGCAGCCTCAGGCTTCATACGAGCCAGAGGCGGTTAGCGTTTCTCTTCACATTTGCTCAAAGTGACGCTTGACCCAATTAAGATACTAACCAGAAGGCCATGCGAGATTTGTTTCTACAGAAAAGAGCCTGGGATTAAGAACTACGATTAGCTGCCGCCAAATTTACGTACAATCCTTCGCCGCTAATGCTGAGATCTTGGAATAGGGAGGCTTATTCTCGACTCGCATTTGGGACTATTCGTGCTCTTTGGATTGTAGAGGAACAGCCATATGGTGGCTTGAGCAAGTCATCAAAGCGCTCGGTCAAATGCGGTGAAAGCGAAAAGGGTAGCAGGAGATAGCGGGTGGGGCAATGAGTGCGACACAGAAAGCGACACGTCATATGAATTGGCTCTTCGTACCACTTCTCTTCTAGTCCAATAATTCTAGGCCTACATAAGTCTTGAGATAGTCCAAAGGCGATCAAGCTCTTCTGGCAGGGCATTCCATTTTTGGACTAGTGTTACTCTGAACTCCGGAAACAGAGACGTTATATAGTTCGTCGACGAATGATAAGATTGTTGACAAACAGACAGCAATCAAAACAGACCAGCTATAGTATATAGAAATTATAGGGGAGACTAAACTCACAGGATTTCAATCTCGTGAAGAGTGTAGTCAGAAGATTTTGAGCCACTACAGTCATTGGGCTGTCGCGGCCGTCAGTCAATGGACCTGGAGCCCAGCTAGACCTAGAGCCGTGGACGTACGTCCAGCTTGGACTCAAATCCACAGCCCGAAGTACTTGGCCCCAGATCGGCTGCTCTGGGCCCTTGTCTATGGAACCACAGCCCTCCCACTATAGCTCCTCGGCATTGGACGTGCGTCACTGGACCACTGGCCCCAAAACCGCAGTCATTGTTCCCAAGGCAATGGCCCATGGTCGGTGGCTCGTGAGCCACCTGGGACTATGGGCCAGCTGGGCTCAGTATCCATCAACTGGCGACTCGGTTGGATTACTAACCTGGATGGCCTGGTATCGAGTACTAATATGTTATATTAAATACCTCTGGCCAATAGTCGGCCACCTCTAGCCACTTTGTCCCGGGTTACTTTAAGTTTCTGCCCGAGGTTCATAGATATTGTCGCCCTTCCTCTCTTTATCGGGTCTAGCTCTGACGGACCTGATCCAGTATACATTCAAAACACACCTGACGATCCCTAATTTAGAAAGTTTTTGGTTTCTTTATTCTCAGTCTGTTGATTACCACTCTCCCGAAATCCAGGGCCTTCTCAACGGCTTCTTGGTGAATACAGTGAAAGAACTGGCGTGTTTATTGAAACTATTGGCCAAACAGCAGCCCCACACCACGCCCATTTCCTAATACCCAGGCGACCCCCAAGTCTACTACAGGAATCATTTCAGCCTGTTTCAGTGATATACATGAAGCATACAGGATGTTTGGAGATATGATCTGCGGGACCCCCATGGTGCATATCGGTTCCCCTGAACGCGAAGAAGCTACCTTTCTTTTGCTTCCTCGCGCTACGTCTTGTATCTAGAGTCGACTACAGCTTTATTTAATATTGATCACTGATCTGAATATGCTGTCCCTATCTACGGATACGTTCAGCATTATGGAATCCGACGCGAGTCCAGTGTGTAGTAAGGACAGCCAACTACTCGAGGCTAGAGGGCAGTGCTAGAACTACGCCACCGTAATTTATGGACTATCAAATGCTGTAACTTCTTGATTGGACGCCGTTCGGGTGCTCTCTTCCCCTCCGTTCTCGACTAAGCACTAACGCTCTGGCACGCCAGCTCATTTATGAGTTGGCAGTTAATACCCTATGCCGGCTACCCACGGACTGGCCCTCCTCTCTCCCACGCTGCTTTTGAGGTATAAATCCAAACTCTTAATCCCGTTTTCTTTTCTTGGCTGACTTAAAACCAAAACCCTCGCATATCAGTTCTTCACAACAACTCAATTCAGCCATGGCCCCACAAGCATTTTACTATGCGGTTTATAAAGGTCGAGTTGACAAGCCTGCTATATATTGTTCTTGGTAAATGAGATCAAATCCGGAAAAGTGGCGCTTTTTTCGCTGATGTCCTATCTGTCTAGGAGCCAAGCGCATCCAAGAGTGACAGGATGCGAAGGCGCTGATCATGAAAAGTTGAAAACACTCGAGGCCGCCTGCAATGGAATGTTCCAAAGAGGAATCAAAGATTTTGATATGCCCATCAAAAATTCCGCCAAACAAAATACCATGCCAGTGAATATGGGCAAACATTGGGCTGTAGCTGGTGGCAGGGCTACTGGCATTTTCACCGACTGGAAGTAAGTTTCATTCCTTTCGTATGCAAAGTCAATATCTAATTAGAATAGGAGTGCAGAAAATGCCACCAAAGGGACAAAAGCCTGCTATGAGGCTTTTAGCTCCCAAGAAGAAGCAGAAGATTTTATTGCAAGTTGGAAAGATGCCTTCGCTGACGTATCGCGACTGGCCATCAGACAAGCATTAGAGAATGGATGGAAGCCTCGTAATATGAAGTTTAATGTTGAGTCATTTTTAATTAGAGACAATGAGAATATGATGGGGAAAAACGACAAAGAGATCAAGTTGTGTGGGATTGAAAAAGAGGAAAACCTTAACCTTCTAAACTTTGAAAAGTTGGCTATCAAAGAAGAACATAAGATATGAAGCTTCGTTTACTGGACCCTGGATCTACAATCAATCTATTGATACGTTCTGAAATGCACCCGAATGTACAAATAAAAAGAATTATTACCAAGGCCATAAATCACCGAGCTCGTAATCGCTTTGACCGACGCGGCGTATATTTGATAGTGGACGCATTCATTTTGCCTGATCGTCCTTTACCCCTCTGCGACCCCCCAAGCTGCTCTTCTGGGCGCCCTCTTTTTCGAGACGAGCGCGTCGCATGCTGTGATGAAGATTCCAGCCTAGGACCAGGTTCTGGATATGCCGCCTGTGTGGCTCCCCTCTTCACTCGCCTTGTAGAAATCTCCGCCAACTTTGAATCGGTGCTCGTTGTTTGACATCCAGAAGAGACGGAAATGTCGATTCTTTACAGGCAGGTTGATGGCTTGACGACAATGATAGGGCCGGGTCTCATCAATCGAGGATCAATATTTGTCATATCAAAATCGACAGAGGAGGCGGGAGTTTCAGTGCCTTGCCGATTCTCAGATTCCATAGAGGTTTCCCTAGAAAAACCGTCGCCGTGGCTAACCCGTGGCCTTTCGGTGAGATGACATAGTTTAATATTGACATCATATTTGTGTTCATTATTAGCATGGGCTAAGAATTCGGTGATTTTGGCAAACTTGGGAAGATCGAGACAGGCTTCCCAGTTACAGCTGATCCCGTCGTGTGCATGAAGCAGATGAGAGTCGATGAGATGACGACGAAGTGAGTCCGGTCGCTTGGAAGGAAATTTATGTGGAGGAGGGTTCGACGCCGAGCGACCAGATTCACCAAAGCAGATGATGCAAATATCTGTTGGACATATTTGTGTATTATCATCAGACGCCAGTTGCTTGGGCTGTTCGATAGGTATGTTTCCCTCTTCATCGAGATCCCAATTGACACGGTTGCCTCGCCTGCTCGGCTCGCAAAGCAGTAAAAGCGCAACCATGTCCTTGGTAACCTGGATGCGTCGAATAAGTAATTTGTCCTCATGGAAGTCTTCTGCGTCAGGACCGTAAAAGTTCTCCACAAGCCGAGCTCGTTCAGGAAATACGTAGTCCGGGATAGGGAGCTCCCAGTCTTCTTCAGCGGAACTATCAGCATCGCGTTCCTCAACATCAGATTCGCCGAGAAGCATTTGCTTGATCTGTCGGTCAACTTCAAGCACGGGGGCATTATTAAAATAGTCCTTTCTGGCTGTCTCGCGAGTTTCGATCGCCAATGATTTCCGAAGTTTGGCCAGATCTTTCTTGACGGTCTCATGCCTTTGGAAGAGGCGTGGAAAGGTGTCACGGGCGTTCTTGATTGTGCCAGTCACGGACCGCATCTCCGCCATAAGCTCTCTTTTCTCGCGTCTCAGTTGCAGAATTTCAGAGTTTTGGCAAATAGCACGTTTATGAGCTTCGGTAAGATCAGATGGTGCCGATAAATCTCTCTTCCTAAGCATGCTCCCAGCGAAGCGTACCAGACCTTCTTGGGAGGGCCGAAGAAGAACGACATGCTGAAGGTCGCGCGCAATAAATTGTGATTGGTAATGCTTTTCAAACACCGCGTCACCAGACTGCCCGAGCACCCTTTGTCGCTCCTGGCTGGTAAAATTTTCTGCGAGTAGATAGTCAGCTCCGTTGCGAGAGATCCCATTATCATAGCGAAAACGAATCCATCATATCGCGCTCAGCAAGTGACATGCTGTTGACTTCATTTGCCGTCCAGCGGCGAAAATTGTAATGCCCAATATCGTCTTCGAATCTAGCATCTCGACCCAACTCCTTGAGCGCCTGCCGACCTGAATCATAGGTCATTGGCAAAGACCCATCGAGTCCGTAGCCGTATGGAGTGCGTCCAAGACGTCGAAGGAGAGGCACATTAAGAACCTCGGGCTTCTACCGGAGGGGAAGAGATGAACTGCCTCTTGGAACTCGTAGCCGCCAAATGAGCTCTGGGGTGAGGTCGGCATTGGCAAAAGCTCCATCGCGGAAAGCGAACGCAATGATCTGAGCTATCGGGCAATATGCCAGTTGATAATCGCCGTACATGAAGAATTTGGTTCTGTTGGCAAGGATCAGTATCGAGGTTGGTTCATGAGAAATTCGACTCAAAATTTCAGCTTACCCATCAGCGCCTTCCGGTCGACCTTTGAGATTGCGAAACTCGATGATGGCACAGAGGACATCACGTTTACTTTGAAGGTCTTTCAGGTAGAAAAGTTCGATATCGCGATAGCAGACCGAGTCCGGAAGATCTTTCAAGGAAATGTGCTTTGGAAGATCACTCTGGAAGGTGTCATCCCGTTTGCGTTTGCCCAAAACTGGATTGCCAGGCGACGAGGTGTCTTGAGGAAGCAAGACGCCAGGTCGCGTGCCTGTAATGGCGGACCAGAGCTGGACTGTAGCAAACTGAATAATCATGCTCCCGTGACGAAAGAATCTCGAATGGACCCAGTGATGCCGGTAAATCACACCAAAAGCATCCACATCTAGAGTATTTTTGTCCTTTGTTCGTCGGGGAATTTTGCGCTCGGCTGGGAATACACCTTCGAGAAACTTTCCAAAGGTAAGCATACGCTATTAGGAACAGACAGGATATGACTTACTCGTCGCATCTGTTGACGGGCATCCTCACCGACGCGGCGACGGGCGAATAGCTCGAAGTATTGACAAAGGCGTCGCCAGTATTCATCATATGACTGAAGCAGTTTCTTTCGTGATGTTTTGAACATCCAATCAAACAAGTTCATGTAGATCGTCGGGTCTTCCAAAAGAATAAAGTCCACATAATCCTCGTTCGATTGAATGCAATATCTATTCCCGTGTTAGTTTCAGTCACAAGACTTTTCCCGACCAAGAGAGCACTCACTTTCGCCAATAACGTTCGACGACAGCGATGCCTTCTAAGGTCTTTGGCTTAAAGTTTGGAGGGAGCTATCCAAGACTGCGAAAATGTTCCAGTCTTGCTCGAGTTTCCTCGCAAAGAATGGGATCGGTCCAGTATTGGTGCTCATCGGTTTGAGCCGGATGTACAGGCGTAGGTGCCATGGAGGAGAACAGAACAAAGACTGAGGTGGGAAATTTATGTTGTGGGAAACGACAAAGTCGAGGTCGTCTCGAGGCGTGGGCAACGAGGATGAGAGAATGGGAGGTGCAAGGACACCGGAGGGGAGGGAAGGCGAAGCATCTTATAGGCGCTCAAATGGACCGGGCGAAAAGGGAGGGAACTTGAATTCAGCTGAAAGGGAGCCATTTTCGGCGTCGTTTTGGTCGCCAGTGGAAACGAGGGGAATAACCGTGTAAGTCGAGCGTCAACATCAGGACTGGAGGATGACTAACATTGCTGGGCGGGTGCAGAATAGTGGTGTTATGGGCAGTGGGCGGTCAAGGGGCGGCTGGACGTCCAAAGTTACGGGTGGAAAGGCAGCCGTTTCTGGCCTCAAAAGCGGTCATTTTCGGCATCAATCCCACAGGTCCTCATATTCTAGTTGTGATTCTTACTGTAGTACACGATCGGCAGTTCGTCCTCATCTGCTACCAATAGTGCAGAGTTTTTCTTTTGGAATGGTATGCCAGCATATATAGCCAAGTTTGTTTACATATAAATACATGAAACTGCCAAGACCTTCTAAAGTAGTATCATTTACACATGCTTATGAAACAAATAGGTCGGAGTTGAGTTACCCGGTGATTGGCAATGCCAAAATTAAGTCGAAAGCATCGCTCGTCTTCGAGCAAAGCCACTACAGAACGAGGAAGCGAGATGGAGCCGCTCTTAGGGCATCTGGCGCAGGAACAGACGTCCAGCTATCATTAGATGTTTCAAATTCGCAATATATTTGTATCGCTATCTCATTCAACTATTGTAAACTCGATCCAGTTACTAGCCGGCACCACAAGTTCAGGCTGGCGTCCATTATTTTGCGAATAAAGGACCCTGCCATTAGCCCAAACCACAGTATCTTTATGATCATGTAAATTTTCTCAATCCCACCAGTCAATTGAAGCTCCCTTGAACCCGTATCGAACCTTATCACCGGGGGCTATATTTTGCGAGAAGTCACTCACCTCCCGCGTAAATGACCACGAATCTCCAGGCATCAGGGCCACGACATCATTCTGGTCGTTACGGCTAAATTTTACCGGAGTGGTAGTCGAAAATCTGTACTCGTGGAGCGTAAACAGGTCCCTAAGTTCATGTGGACTCCAGTCATCCTTGTCTTTCTCTCCAAAGTAGAGCCAAAACCCGTCTTGGCGGCGATCAATATCTTTGAACTTGAACGTATGAAATGTAACCGGTTTTCTGTCAAAGGCAACCGGGGCTGTATCATACGAGAGTGTGGCTGTGACAGGATAACGAAGTCTACCCACTGGAGTGCGATCTTTCATCGATTTCGTAGCAGGTCCGGAAATGCTAAGGCTAAAATATGGGGCGCAGCTCATTCTAGCAAATGCTAAAATAGGTCCGGGCGAAGGTGGCAATGGGCCCACATCTTCTATATCGCTTTCCTCGGCGACAATGACCAGTGACTGTTGTGACCCGCCGGCTAGTACCACTGCAGGGGGCTTAGGGCCGAATCTGCGGTTACTGTACTCCCCTAATGTGCCCCAGTCCCACAAAGGAAATTGGCCGCCTGACCAAAATATATCGTAAAACTGTCCTGCTCGGAACAAATCGAAGTAGACAGATGTTAAGGCTTCCTCCTAGAGAACGCTGCTACCTGGGTTAAATTTTTTGAAGCACGAATCTAACGTGTTCACTTCTCGTGGGTGGAAGGATTTTGCCTGCAACTGCTCTATGCCGGCTTGAAGGGGTTGCAGATTTTCCGTGTAGGGAAAATTAGAACGGAGGAGCATCATACCCGGCTGACTAAATCCATCCTTGATAGGGTTCCAGTGGATGATGCATGGTTATCTTTGAGGATCATCTGCATCTCGCGTGATTATGATGGTGATAGAACACCGCGCCTCAACCTCGATATCTAGATCCCGTTTCGCTTCGAGAGTAAGGATGAGGCAAGGAGTTTCAGATCTATTTGGCTTAGTAATTGATTTTCTTTTAGGGTAGCTTGTCAGGGAGCATCGTACGGTCTGTCCGCGTCAGAATCTCTAACGAAGGGTGAAAACTTACCCATTCCGGAGTCATATGAAGTTCTGGAGGTGGGAAGTTGCAAGGTGGAAAAAATGAGGGCAGCAGGTAGGCAGAATTACATTCGGTGAGACACCCAATTCATTGGCTGTAATTAGTTGTCTCGGAAATTTAATGACAGCTTGGTAATAAGGACTGACAAACTAAGGGAGCGGTCAATTACCGCTATGACCTTTTGAGATAGGCTTGTTCACCACTCGAATACGGTACCATAACATGCCAGAGCACGAATTTTGCAGCCCCCAGAGATCGTTCAACCGATCTCTACACCCTCAATCAATCATTGATTTCTATTGGACATGTTCAGTACTAGCCACTAACCGTGAAAAACTCTCACTCTCCCCACCCGTACTTCGGGTTCGATAGTTGTGCAGTTTGAACATTGATGTAGATGGTGTTCTAACTTGGGCTCATCTTCTGCATCTTCGGAGATCCGGCGCGGCCTCTTTGCCGGCCGGTCATTTGGGGAAGGCAAAATGGGATGGTCCATCGTGGTCTTTGGGGAATGAAATGTAAGAGACATTGTACTGAAGAGTCTTTTATAGTCCGGCAGTCATACTGAGGCTGCTGTTATTGCAACCTACGACCGTCCCGGCCTGAGTTCGACCGCCTTTGAAAGAGTTAGTGGACGGTCAATTCAACTATTGACGCTCAATTTCACCTGCTGCTCACCCCGAATTACTCAATTTAACGCTTAAATGAGCAACCAATAAATCCTTAAAACAAAAAACTTGCAGAAACTACTTTTCAATGGTAGTTTCCAATGTAACCCTTTTGCATTGAATGCTGCTTAATGAGTAAAAATCGTTGGAGTTCAAATGTGACGTTATTATGACTGAAACCTATTCGAAGCCTAGAGGTGTAGCTAATTAGTCTGAGCATTAATATTAACTGACACTGAAAACAGTCAATCAATCATCAATATGGCGTTATATAACAAGAGCTGTTTAAAGTAGCTATCTCTAGCTCTTATATACTATGCAACCCTTAACCTCGCAGACCGCTTCAGCGATGTTTAAGAAGTGTTGTCTTCTTCTATTCTGATTCGGATGCCCGCTTAGATATAATCGTTCCTTGCAAGATCTAGAAATCTCTTCAAAGGGAAGTATTTCAGTCTAGGATCCAGAATAAGTGCATTAATGATTGAAAGATGAGATCGACAGCCCCATAATAATCCACCGGGCCATGAGATGTTATCTCCGGCGAAAATATTGTTCTCAGATACCAAGCAGCAATGATATCATTTCGTTGAACCCTAGTTAGAGGATAACAAGATCTTGAGAATTATCAGCTGAGGGGTTCATGTCTCAGCTCCAGCGTAATAAGCATCCCAGGAAAACCAATCGAACATGTTTCCTGAAATTCTTCTTATTTGGCTAACACCAATGCACGCAGGCTCGTGTTGATCACCTGGTTGTGTAGTAATCGTGGGGTTTATCTCCGTAGGCAGCCATTCAAGGTAATTGGCAACGTTCACATTTCGAATGTCAAGATCAATCAGGTCGTTACAATGTTGCCCATGATCTATCGGTGCTTTGAGCTTTTTGTGCGTAGGTTCAATAGAAAGTCGACGAGAAACATGGTTCTGTGCTAGTTGAAGGTAGACAGAAGATGTGTGCTGCAATCTTGAACACACTGTTGCTAACAATCTCATCTGAGATCTCATCTCTGCGAAGTAGCTTACTGTCGCGGACAGTAATGATAGATCATTGTTTATAGTAGTTGAAGGCGAGTTCTTGTTGCCAAGAATGTGTTCAAATATCACAAAGAATGGGGTGAACGGGCAGTAGAGCAATTGCCTTCACAATACGTATTAGCGAGTTTCATAGTAAAGCTAAGAGAGGGAGATTACCAAACAACACCATTGTAGACGGAACTCCAGTTAGAGACGATAGAGTTTAAGATGGCAATAGCTTCACGAGCAGACGAGAGACGAACATCATAGGAGGCTGAGTCGCCTTTGAGTAAGAGGATGAGAGAATGTAAGTACTGGAACTTGATAGTGCTTATTCCCAAAGACATCTCTCTGACTTGGCTAGCATTCGCGAAGCGGCTTTCGTCGTTCAGGATTTGTGTAAGAGCCTTTAATATATGATCGGTCAGTGTCAATATGGGCACTTCATTGGCAGGGCACAAACCTGGTTCGTATCCGAAAACCAACCCTCAAGTTTTGATCTTATCTCTCCCTTTGCAAGAATAGACCCGCCTGTTGCCAAGATCTCCCCAAGAGAGCCCCCTAGCTTTGCCCATTCAATCGATCGGGTAACAAGTTCAGCACCAAATTGAGATCCCTGGGCGCAGCTTTGGTAATTCACAAATGCAGCACGTTCATGTGGATTGAAATTCAGTAAGGAAGACCTGTGAGGTAAAGGGACATTCTTGTACACGGCCGTTGGAAGGAAAGCCGGTCGCCCAAATGCAAGCGAGCAGGATTTGTCGATCATAAATAGGAGCCAGAAGAGGCAAAGGCGCTGTTGTCCTGCTTTCTCGTCGCGTTGACTAGTAGAATGGAGTCCTAACGCCTCTGCTTGTCTGCAGGCATGTCCTAAGAGCATCCAAGATAGATTTGGTGAGGCGTAGTCTTCGCCATGCATTGCCAGGAAACACAAGGCCTGAACATTAGCATAACGCGGCTCGAGAAATATTCGGCTGTCATCAAGCGCAAGTTGAACATTGCGACGGAATTGATTTGTGTCTTCACTTTCCCCACTCTCATTAGAAGCGATCGAAAGCATCATATAGTTGAAGTAGATGACCCATGCCTTCTCTCGGACTTGATGTGGTTCAAAAACCACTTCCCTTATGAGATCATCGGATGGGGATGTAAAGAATGGCTCACCGAGCTCACAATACTCCAGGAATCCTAGTTCATTGGTTCAGATGTCATTCAAAATGCGTGTTTGAGGCGAAGTGGCACCTTACGGCCAATCAGGCGGTAGCCCGCCGGTTTGGTTGGTAGATGATACTCAGCAGAGCTTCTCAAAGCTTGTTTTCCCACTTCGGCAGTGGTTAATCTACTGGACAAATATTGAAACTCCGTTCGGGCTCTCTGTCGAATGGTATCTCCTGGTACTTGAGGAATTGTATCAACATTAGCTGAAGTGTCCTTCAAGAAAGAGAATGAAGTTGATGGGCCGATATAGAGTTTTGCATGATCGCCGCTATTTTCTGGACCGACGCAGGGTATATATGAGGCTTCCGTCTGCTTGTTTTCATGTTGACGTGAAAAATCGAGGTTCTGCAGTACTCGATCAATTGATTGTGTCAACAATTGGACTGTTTGCTCGAGTTGGCCCAGTCGAGTCTCAAAGGGTTGCTCTGTGCTGGGCTCGATAGAGCTGATATGGTCAGTTCACCCTTCATTCCATTTTCCTTTCGAGGAATATAATATGATACGGGGGCTCACGCGCGATTAGGAACTTGATTAACGGGAGTGGACTCGTCACGCAGGTATTCGCAGCTACCAGGCCATGGCTTGCAATTGGCGCATTTCGGAAGCTCTCGTGAGCATCTTGCACTTTTTAAACAAAAATTTCACCCTGCTTAGGTTCGAAAATAACATACTTTACTTTTTTCTGCCTGCAAAACCCACACTGCTCCAGTCAGATTAATCATAACGACGCCCGCGTATGTCAACGGATTCACCCACTGAGAATCTAGCCAACTTAGCCTCCATAATTTGAAAAGGAGCAATATTCCTGAACTCAAATCAACGGCAGAAATTTTGCTGGTTGAAGAAAAAGTGAGGGAGAACGCGGTGTTGATCGGGATTGTTGTCCGAAAAGGGGAGCTCTGATTGGTGAAGTTCGGAGCTTCCGAGCTCAACCAATCAACATGCGACTCTTCGGACTTTTCTCCTTTGATATTCTTGTTTGCGCCTAAATTAAAGAATACTCTCTCGGAACAATTCCGGCACTGTCCAATGAGCTTTCTTCAGCTAAGAGCGCATCTATAATCTCAGAATTTATAGGACGTCATTCTCGAATATCAAATTCAATGCACTGACATGGCAACTTTCATTATAAAAAGGGCCGTCCGCCAAGTATCACTCACAAATATATGGACAACATCGATCCGACCTGTTATATATCTCGGCTTAGTCCTCAATTCACTTCACTACTATTCGACGGCAATAAGAATGGCGCCATCCACAATTGCCATCATTGGCGGCGGACCGAGCGGTCTTGTTCTCGCCCGACTCCTCGAAGTGAACGGCATCACCGACTATGTTGTCTTCGAGCGTGATGAATCTTCCACACCAGGGCCCAACCAACAGGGAGGCACATTGGACCTGCATGAATCCTCGGGTCAGCTGGCACTCAAAAAAGCCGGTTTGTTTGACAAGTTCAGCAAAGAGCTTGCCCGCTGGGATGCTGCCTGCCTCTGTCTACTTGACTCTGCTGGCGACACGATTGCCAAATTCAGTGATGTTGGAGCTCGTCCAGAAATCGATCGTGTGCAGCTGCGCCGCCTGTTGCTTGACTCGATTCCTCCGGAAAAAATTCGCTGGGGTCATGGTGTCCAATCCGTTGAGAAGGGCTCTAGTGACGAGAATACCGTCGGCAACGGTTGTGTGATAAATTTCACCAACGGCACCTCAGCCAGTGGATTCCGCCTTGTGGTGGGTGCTGATGGTGTTTGGAGCAAAGTCCGTTCTCTGGTGAGCGAATATAATCCTAATACCCCATGCTAATTTGAATCCTCCACTAATAAAAATCCTCTTCTTCTCTCCCAGATCTCCCCAGCCAAGCCTATCTATTCAGGCAAGCTATATATAGAGGGCAGACTGTCGCATGATAACCCGAGCTATTCAAGTGCGCATGAGTTGGCTGGGCCAGGAAACATGATGGTATTGGGCGACGAAAAGATGCTAGCCGTGCAACAGCTTTCGGATGGCCATTATAGGGTCTATTTCGGACTCGTCGTGCCGGAAGATTTTTATCAACGCGAGAGCGCAAGCAAGATTGACCCAAATGCCAAAGCAGCCATCATTCGCTCCCTGCTCACATCATCCGAAGAACTTTTCGCTGACTGGGCCCCCGAAGTCAAGGCATTTATCCAGAATGCAGAAGGACCATTCCGGCCATGGCCGCTCTTTTTCATCCCACCGGAAAGTCTCGGCTGGGAACGCGGTGTGGCTCCAGGTGTAACCTTGATGGGCGATGCTGCGCATGCTTCCTTGCCATTTGTTGGTGAAGGTGTCAACTGTAGCATGCATGATGCTGTCGTGTTGGCGGAATGCCTTGTTAAGCATTGCGGAGGAAACAGAGCGTTTGCCAGTGTACAAGAATCATCATTAGAGGCGGCATTGGGCGAGTACGAAAATGACATGTATATCCGTGGCCAGGATTTGATCAAGCGAAGCGCTGAGAGCGGGAGACGATTGTTCTCGAACAACGCCGGTCCACTGCTTCTCGAGATGTTCAGCGGTGCTGATGAGACGGCTTCTGGGAACTGAAAGCAATAACTGCATCGATCCGAAATCGGAGAATCGAATACGTTTACGTATTATGGTGATATGGTATAGATACATTGTCCATCGATGTTTAGAGAGTCTAGCTACACTCTTCGTTGATACTTTTATTGCTTTCTTCTTGGGCCCCTTCTACATGTATGTCAACTTCACTCATCTTTCAAACTTCTTTTGGATCTTCTTAAACACCGTGGATATGCAGCAGCTTGCAATATTCATGGATGTAGATGAATCCTTGTTTCTCCTGTATAAATTACGGATTAAATATTCAGAATTGAATTTATTTCGTATGTCTCTAATCTATTTATAATATAATTATTAGGTTCATTTGTTCTCAGCGCTTACATGTACCTCTCAATCCCATGGAGATCATACAAGGGGCAATGTAATATGAAGATATGAATATTGTATTGCGGACGGAGAAGAGAAAGAGAGAGAGAGAGAGAGAGAGCGAGCGAGAGAGTTCTATCTATCTACTCATCCATCGGACACTATCCCCGTGTGGGATGTCACCTGACATCCCCAACAGATTTCCGGACTCCAAACACCGTTATTGCTCCGACAACACTTGAAAGAATTGGTCCTGGATCGAAGCTCTGGGCTCGCTACACAAAAATGGATAAAACCCAATTCAATGAATGGTAGCGAAATACTGAGGGTGCCTAACCACACGCTACACGACGCAAAGTGAACTTCGAAGCGAACTATACATCACCAAACTGGGAACACTTCGACCAAGTTGCACACTATCAGACTGGGTAGCTGATGGCTCTTTGTCGATGATGTGGATAGATGATTCCCCATCCATCACAATTGGAGGGTCTATATTCCTTGAAAAAGCACCGCGAGAGCAAGTCCTGTCAGCAGGGTGACATGAGTTCTTCTGTTCAGCAGACACTAAGACAATCGCTACTGTTTGTGGTAATATATACTATTATAATTTCTACACTGAAGATAGGGAACGAATTCAAATTAATTTGATCACTATGGGCCTGCTCCCATTCGAGTACCTTGCACACCCGGAGATCTTCGAATTTGTTCGGTTGACTCGGCTCTCAAAAGGTATACCTCCGATACGGCATCGATTGAAATAGAAAGGCAGGCGTATCGCTCTTGATTTCAACTTATGATTTGGTGATTCATGTACCAGAAGCCATAGACCAATGGCTGTAGGATTACTTATAGAAGATAAAAAAAAAACGCAAATCGTTTTGGAGTTATGATTGAATGAAGAACGAGCCAACCAACTAGAACGCCAACATCATTCCAGACAATTGGATATATCCCGGTGCCCCACAGATAAAAGAAGACTTCATTTCATCAAAGCCATAGTAAATATCCGATGACAACATGTTTTCCGTTGTATCAATGTTGAATGATCATTTCTGGGCTATCGAGGTGACCTGAGCCCATTTTCTGACAGACTCCCGAACCTCTAATTGTTTATGAAATTCTAGTACCTCAGCGTACCTGAAACAAAGTCAGCATTTTAATAGTCAAATGTAGGTTCGAACATACAGTTTCTGCTTCCAGGAGCCGTTAGAACAGTGATCACCGTTGAACGTCTCATCGAATGTTTCTCTAGCAACAGGTTCATCTGTGGGATCATGATAGGATACAAGATACGGAGCGTTAAGAGCGCCAGATGCAGAAATCCTGCCGCATGGGTCGAAGACGAGCATTTGTTTGAGGAGATAGAGTGCTGAAATTTGTAAACAAACAGTCCGCTAACACAGGCATGAAACATACCTTTTGGGTCGCCACCAGAGAACACACTTAAGACACCTGCAGCTTCGCGATGAGGGAGTGATTGAAGGAAGTTCATGGTCTGCCACAGCTTCAACAGTCAGCACTTTGCTAATCAATTATTTGATGCCGCAGGTAGATTTTCATATAAACTGACACTTTTTGAGGTTGTCCTGGCCAGAATATTCTCATCAGGTGTTCCAAGCAACTCTGTAATGGCACAGAGCTGATCCATGTGGTCCCTCCCTGTGAAAAGAGGCTTCCCTTGTAGCATTTCAGCAAGGATGCATCCTACGCTCCAGATATCGACCTGTTCACTATAGCTCTGGCAAGTCAACATGATTTCTGGAGCCCGGTAGTATCTACTTGAAACCCAGCCCGTCATCTGAGGTTCATGGACTCGAGTCAATCCGAAATCGCATATCTTGAGATCACAGTCCTCATTGATTAGGATGTTCTCGGGTTTAAGATCGCGGTGTATCACGCCCGCTGAGTGTACGTATTTCAGTCCTCTCTAGACATATAATCAGTAACAATTATTTATGAAGGACGAGGGGTAGGCGAACCATAATCTGGTATAAGAAGAACTGAACAAACTCATGGTCAATGAATTTCGTATTCATAACCGTTCGCAGATCGGTCTGCATGAGGTCTGTGACTAGATATCTGCCGAAATCAACAAATAGCACTTAAATTTACAATTGCATTGAATTTTCGCACATATCTTCTGTGGGAGATATGAATATGTCAAGCGGACGGAGGACCTGTGACTCAATTAGCTTGGATTGCGGAAAAATTGTTGTTCACGTAACGCACATTTTCATGTTGCAAGTGCTTCAGCAGTTTAATCTCTCTGAAAATATATTGTGTAGTAGCGGGCGTTCTGAACGGCTCCAGTATCTTTTTCACCGCAACATATTGCTGTCTTATTTGATCCCACGAAGAGCTGATGTAGAAACAAGCTGTCAGTGACTCGCAACGGATGCTTTTTGTATACGAAAATAAACGGTGGGGACAGACCACACAAGTCCAGAAACACCAATTTTCAGACTTTTGTGCCTAGTATATCTGAGTTACAGGCCAAATAAGTAGGTGACCTCTGTGTGAAATCGAAAGCTAGTGTCAAGATATATGCACCTATCTGGTGTCTCAATAATGCCACCCAGAACCGTACTTCGGACAGACTGCGCCATGGCGTGGAGGAAGGAAGCGATTAGCACCTCTGGAATGATGTTCGTCAGATGACGAGAAAACGGTCGATGATAATGAAATCGAGCGTTGGAAGTTTCAGATATAGGAGTTCGAGCAAAATGAACAATAAGCCTGTTGAACTAAACTACGAGCGATCCAACCATATCTAACCGATAATCGTAATAGAATGAGGCACTTCCAAGATTTTGATATAGCTGCCGCAGATTTCGCCTCCGAAACTACGACGGGGGGAGCGAGCCTCGTCGATCTTTGCGCCAGTAGCTTATTAAACTGGAGGGTGCAAAGAAAAACTTGTCTCATAGTCTGTAGATCGTTAGGTTCCAGATCAGGTTTTTTTTAGTAGAGTCGAGTGAAAGCGGTCGACGCTGGTATTCAGTATCTTTCCGTTTTGCCTTTGCCTAAAGGTTGTATAATTGTGTATCGCCATACAGTATTTTTCGATCCAGGGCAAGGACCAAAGATCGGTAAAAATATCCAGCCAATTGGAGCAAGACGGCTGCTAACTCCGTATCGAAGATCCCTCCTGATTGACCGGCTACTAGTTCCGGACTTTTGGTATTTTCGTAGCTGTGAGATATCGAACTGGTGCTTCAACCCCATTCTTTTGCTCAATTCTCAACAAATCACTAACTCATCAGATTGGCTGTATCTTGAACGTCGGAATTATTCTTTCACTGTATTAAAAACCGTTGTTGCCAGCCTACCTGTAGTTATTAGCACTGGGACCGAGTTTCATCTAACGGGCTAAGAATGACGTGTGAACTTGCATTGTTTTGCCGGGCCGCGACGCTTTAGTATATTTCCAGGACAATCAAGTATGATGCGATACACAAAACTTTCAAATCAGTAGACGTAGTCCTCATATATTACAATGCACGGTTGAGCGACGTTAATTTATTTAATCAACATAGACTTAGTCCGATCATAACATCTTATTAGAGAATTGATTTGCATAATCCTTACCTACTCGGAATGGAGCCTTAGGAACCAGCAGAACCCCGACACCAAAAAAAGAAGGCGTATGACCCCGCAGACTGGGACAATTTTAGCGACGAAGTACTTCGACAGATAAGACCATTGGATAATGTGAAAACCAGACCGGCGCTAGATGATCTAGTCGAAAGGCTCACGAAGGCGACTGCCACGGCAATGGATAGATATACCCCCAACCTGCGACCAACACCGTACTCTAAACGCTGGTTCACGCCGGACCAGAATGGCTCTTGAGGGTCTGTCGCTCTTGACATGTTGTCGTATCCCATAGCCTGATTGTGTTGTCGCCCGAGCCTGAGGCTAGTGTGTGCCCGTCGGGTGAGAAGACCATTGATGTAATCACATCACAATGTCTCTCGAGGATCTGTCACTCTTGACACGTTGGATTTCCCAGGGGATACACGGCTTCTAGACATGCTTTTGAGCTTTTCAGGGTCAATATATCAGTTGCCAGAGCCAAATAAACGATCAGTTGATTTAATCGAAGCAGAAGTAATTCCAGAACTACCAGCTGACAATTGTCTGGTGTAGAGCGATCTTTGATTTCTCCATCGACATCACCAATTGCAGCTTATTATCCCATGGAAGTTGGTTTCCCCAGGTCATCCTCACCGTGCCGAATGTAAACTTACGACTGAAGGTATTCATGTAGGTGGAATGGGGCTCGTACTCGGTTTCCTTTCACCCATCGAGCTATTGACCGCACATAAGCCACACGCCGGTAGATTAGTAGTATAATGGGTGACCACATGCGAATCTCTGCTGTTGTATGTCCGCATTCACCCGTTTTTTTGGATTCGTTGGGAAATCCCATCTTACCGCCCTACTCTTCAGCCCGTTCAGCCCATTCACCTGAATGCTCTGAACGCCACTATTCTGCACCTGAATATCCTGCATGCCCCTGAACCGCTGATGTGTCGTTCCCCTCCCATACTGATATTTTCTCACAGCGTGTGGTTACAGTCACAACTCTTTGGTCTGGTCTTGGCTACAAAATTTCCCAAGAAATCGTAACATTATTAACACTTGGAAATTGAAACGGTCTATTGATAACTTCAATGTTTTGTCGCTTCTCTATAATTTGATCGCATCATTCTACCCATGAAAAACCGAGTATATAATCTTCTTCTTTCCGCGCCATAGAATAAGTCCAACTTCGGAAAGGTGTTGCTCGAGACAAATTCGCCCGCGATCCACATCGTTTTCCCAATCTAACTTCTACAGCCATTATTTATCTATGCCAGACCAAAAAGAAGACGTCAAATGGGAAGTCGAAGAAATCAAGTGCCACAAGATGAACTTCATTAAATCAAAAACATCAATGGACATGAATCTACCCCGAATCACACCTCCTTATTGGCCAAAACACACACACACCAGTCCTCTCAATTGGAGAGGCTATGAAAAAGCTCCTACTCATTCGACGAGGAGTCGATCTCCATATCACCGACGAGGTAGTCCTCGCCGCCGCGAAAAATGGGGGAAGTGGAGCGGCTGTGAGGTGGCTTATACTCGACTGGCAGCGAGATAACTTCCAAATCTTTAAGATGGCCTATAGGGTTTTTATATTGGCCTTTATATTTGAGGTTAGCTGTCTAGAAAATAGGGGAATAAGCCTCTCGTTTCCTGTTTTGTATCTATAAACTTATACAACCAGCCTATCATTCCGGTGGCATTTTTCGTGGAGATCATACAATAGAATATGAATGTAGATGAAATATTGTATTGTGGACGGAGGAGAGAAGGAGAGAGAGAGAGAGAGCGAGAGATATCTATCTATCTACTCCATGGGAGACTATCCCAATATGGGATGTCACCTGACATCCCCAACAATTTTAAAGTTATCCATTCCTGGTAATTTGCAGTGTATCACTCTCAAATCCTTCAACCTCCCTGAACTATCTCCAAGGTCCGTATTTTACTCAACGAGAGTAATTCCGCGTCATATAGTTGAATTATGATGCAATTGGGATTAAAAATCGAGGCACTTATCAATGATCCTGAGAGCTAAGATCTAGATGTTCTGTTGATCCAGGAGCCATCCATTAGTAAGTATCACACGCTTGTCAACTACAGCGCCTGGCGACTTTGTCGACCTACGCTTGATGATTGTTGAATGGTGGGATCAGAGAAAGGACTCGTACATCTCTCACCTGGCCCACCAAGTGAAACTCGCCACGGCCTAGGATATTACAATGACATTACTTAGCCGGGTAGATAGTATTAACAACTATAGGTAGAACCAGTCTCCAACTAGTACTACCACATGTTGACTGCAAGGCCATTATTTAGGGTTCCACTTTTTATAAGGCTCGAATCGTTATATTCAACAGAACAGAGAGACATTTTCTGGGTTGGTGGGTAGGGAAGCAGATATGCTTGAGACCAGAATGAGTCAAAGGGAGCAAATGTCGCCCACCTCGGCGCCCTTCTGAAGCAGCAACTCCACCACCTCTTTGTGGCCTCCAGATGAAGCCGCCTGGAGTGCATTGCTGTGTTCACCGCCCTCCACATTGACTTCGGCGCCCTCCTGAAGCAGTAACTCTACCACATTTTTGTGGCCTCCATATGAAGCCGCCTGAAGTGCATTGCCGTAGAAACCGCCTTTCGCGTTAACCTCGGCGCCGTTATGAAGGAGTAACACCACCACCTCTTTGTGGCCTTCAAATGAAGCAGCGTGGAGTGCATTGCCGTAGGAACCGCCCTTCGCGTTGACCTTAGCGCCGTTCTGAAGTAGCAACTCCACCACCTCTTTATGGCCTCTAGATGAAGCTGCCTGGAGTGTATTGCCGTGTTTACCGCCTTCCGCGTTGACCTCGGCGCCACCCTCTTCTATCAAAAGTCGAATTATACGTAGAAGACCTGTCAGAGATGCGTAGTATAACGGACTCGCCATGTCTCCTCTATTTAGATGCTGTTGTCGTTTCCAAAGCTGATCTCGCACGAAGAGCTTACCCCACACTGTATATGCTTGACCTTGCTCGAAGAAAAACTTCTAGACAGCTTCTATCACGTCCCTCACTATCTCTGTAGGCTGTGTATGAACCATCAGGTAAGAAGCGGAATACTGCGCCAGCGGAAACTCGCTCCTGATTTCCCGGGTCGGTTTTCCCTCATCAATATACGACAAGTATGACAAACATAGTAATGCCATCTCCACATATGATTGTGTCATGTTAAACCGTCCTTTCCACTTTCCTCTTAGGGGCTTCACTAGAAACTCCCTGGCTCTCTAGTGGATAAAAAACAGCTTCCCCTCGTGAACGTGGATAAACAGGCCATATAGATTTTTGACTCTAACCTCGAAATTCTTGGCTGGCTATAAATTTTCCTTTAGATCAGCATAGGAACTGAATTTCCGCTTTTCTAAAGCTATAGTCAGGGCTATATTGGCTTTATCAAGCGACAGTGGCCTTGCTGTAGCCAAAACAAGTTGAAGAAGAGTTGCCGTTATAAAGTCATCCTGGCTCTGGTTAAGGATCTTTTCGTATGCGTCTAGAACCTCGGAAGGTAGACTAGAAAGAAGTGCTTCCACATCAGATCGCCGACCATATTTACTCCGACTTTGCTTAATGATATCGAACGTAAGGTGTAACCAGAGGTATGTGCGATTCTCTATACTTTTAAGCCGCTCGGAAATCTTTTTGCGGTCGCTCTCCTGAACATCTCCCCCTATTTTATCTACCTTAAAATCAATGACAAGATTAATATCTTTGCTGATTTCGACGGACTTTTCAGTCCCGTTAAAGTGAACATATCCACATATTCTGGAGAATTTTCCGAAGGATGCTTCTAGGCGATCATATGGGCGATTTGTGATCAAAAACTTGAGTTTCGATGTGGAAGATGAATAAAGGGGCCGAGAATAGAATTCTCTTAAACTGTTAATTAACAACTCCCAGCCCTCTTTACATTCATCTAAGGCATCAAGAACACATACAATTTCCCTACTCTCTAGCGAGCTAGCGCATCGTATAAGGATCCGCCAGAGCTCAGAAAAATTCGTTGTTAAGTCTTTCCCGCTTGTTCTATAGCTTGAAATCGCGTGCTGGATTAGGGCAACGGCTGAATTCTGTGTAAATAGCTGATGGAGTATTGCACACAAAGCATTCGTGGTAGATATGCGGCGCTTGTCTCCGTCTTTAAAAAAAAAGTAGCAGATAGTGGATGTTGTAACATTTGTAGATAGCCTGTCTTTATCAATGAGAGCCCTTGATAAGACTGACTTTCCACAGCCAGGATCAGCAGATATCTAGAGCAGACGAGACTCGTCGCTGTCACGCTAATCCCGAAGTCTGTGGTCTTTAAAGAACCACTTATATATGCCTACGACTCTCTCTGGGTTGAAATTCTTGTCGTCTTTATAGCCAGAGGCGAGGGCTTGAAGGAGATCTCGTTCTTTCTGGTCTTCGTAATTCCTCTGGGTCTGTATCATATCCGCTTCCAAGGTCGTCCGAATCTCGTTAAGGACTTTCTGAGACTCCCGCATCGTCTAGAGCTGATCGTCCTTAATTTTGCGAATTTCTTCTGCCTTAAGAGGAGGAATGCAGCCACTATAAACCTCGCTTAGTCTTTTAATCTCTGTCATCATTAAAACCTAATCGCTTCTACCAGCCGTATTCTCCTATGCACGGGAGAGTTGAGCTTTGGAAAGATGGCATATTGAACGCGCCTGGTACTCGATGATACTGTAATAGAGCTTGATCAAAGGCTTTATAAGGGCTTGATACTCGATTCTATGCTTGGCGCGAAGATAGTTCTTCTCGCAGATATTCCAGTACACGAGAGCATCGTCAATTCTATTGAACCCTTCAAGCATCGCCATATTGACTGTTGTGCTATTTAGGAGTAGCTATCTGAGTTAGTGCCGTTTTAACAGTCGGGGTGTTTATCTCAACCTACTGGTAGAAGTAACGAGACTCTAGCCTATACTAACGCTGCATATAGTTGTGTGCTGACCGCGCTCTTGATAATAGGGTCGGCCTAGAGAAGGAACTTGGTCAGTTTCTCAATTTGCTCTCGCATCTTCACATCTTTTCCGAAGAATAAGAATCGCCACTGCTTCTTCTCTCGATCTTTCAGCAACAATTCCACAACTAACTGCACTGACTGCGGATTTAAGAAAATCGCGTCTACGGGCTTGTCGTGTGGCACTGAGCCTAAGTGCTTCCTATAGTCTTCTATCAACTCGGGCTCTTGATTCTATAATAATTCATATACGCTAGCCTAAAGATTGCGGTCGTTACTTGGTGAGATAAGAGTGTTCAGAGTGAACAGAGCAGAGTTAGCTTGCTCGGGAGGCTCTTCCGTAGAGCCGAAGACCAGAGTAGGATTAGAAGTCACCGCTGGAGCAGACATGGTTTGCCTAGACTGCTCCGAAGGCTATGCGGTAATCACAGCAAGTGAGGGAGATTCGGCGAGGCCTAGGACCGAGCCAGTATTTGAAGTCACTGAAGCTAGCTTGACTTGCTCGGAAGGCATTTCAGCAACATAAGAAGGCTGTTCAGGGCTTGTTATCTTCGAGGAGGATTTAGCAGGGCTAGGCGTATGTAGCTCTGCGGTCGGAGAATGGAGTACGCCATCTCTATTATCTCCATCAGACGTTTTCTTTTTGGTGAATCTCCATTTGGCGAAGCAGCCCATGTTCCGTTTCTGAAGATATTGAGACAGTAGGTACGAAGAGGTTATCAGATAAAATCTATCATGAGGTGTTCGTCATAGATCGCTGTATAGGTGCTTCCACAGCTACACGTGTCAACAGTTGGTTTTTCAGATGTGACTGCTTGTGCATTAGTCAAGCACACTATCGAGACTAGCCCCGAACTAGTGCCCCCCTATGCAACGAATTGCGCCGATATTGGTTACTAAAAGAACCTCATTAATGGCACTCCTGGCTAGATTGGTCGCTGTTTCTTAGGGGCCGTTCCTCGAGCCGCGATTGTTTGTCAACAGATAAGAATTTGCTACGCCGCATATGCGCTTCTCCCTCTAGTGATATTTCTATTCTCGCAAGATGTGCCGCCTTCTCAACCTTCCTCTCGAGATTTTCGTCTGCGTATTTGAGTCGCTTGATAATATAGACGACGCTGTAAATCTTGCTGTAAATATGTCTTTACTATTTTCGATGCGACTAGCGTTCGATTGAAGATTTTTAGATCCATCATCGTAAGAACACCACTTCTTTAAGCATGATATTGTCTGACAGTGAAATAGTCACATGCCTCTTGGCACCAGCATGATCTTGATTTCAATTAAGCGGTGCATATACATAGCCATTATTCATCTGAATTTTACAGCACACTATCAATTCCCGGAAATGCCGACCGTCCCAGATGACATCTCAACATGCTGGAACCTTTAGGATACGGCAAAGATATACCAGATAAGGTTGTTTGGGATATAGTGTCTCGATAGCATAGAATGCGTCTTCTCTTTGCTCTTTACCTGGATACAGCCATACAGAAAGCCTATATGAATTCGACTTTCCCACATACGTCCGGTGTGAATAGACCGAACACCACAGGGGCATCGGCTAGTGAAGGGGAAATGTCGAAGCCATCTCAAATTCCCGATTTATGCGTGGAAGGAATGACTCCAGATGACAGAAAAAGCGGCTATAAGCGATTCTATAAGGCTTTGACAGCGTAATAGGTGGCTATTGAAAAGCTCTGGAGGGTCAGAAGTCAGGTTTATACTGTTGACCGAGAGGCCGTAAATTGCCCCCGACGCGACTAAATTACTCCTCACTGCGGTAGTTGGCTGCAGGTCCACATGCCGGCAGCCACCGGTAACCGCAGCCAGACGGACTGGGGGTGAGATTCCCAGTTTGCATCGGCACTTCCTGCATCGGAACTCTGCATGAATCCCGCCCCTCTGCCAATCTCATTCTATTCTCATTCAACACCACTCACGTGATCACAAATTCAAGGTTACCAATGGTGCATAACTTTGGTGTGGCCCGTATAAACCTGCACAATATGTCAATCACAAGCTTGCCTTTAGAGCTATTGACTCGTATTTGTGAGTATCTTGAGCCTCAAGACTGGGGCGCGCTCAGGATCACTTGCCGCCAGATACACGGCAACACACTCGAAGCCTATACAACGCGATACTTCAAGAGAATCTCGCTTCTTCTCACCCGTGAAGGTCTTGACCGCCTGGATAATATTTCAACCAGTAAAACTCTTCGTGGCTCGGTTGAAGAAATTTGGATCATCCCGAACTTGTTCGAAGGCTGGACCCATTTGGACAAGGCAAAGTTTACAACGGTGGACACTAGGAAACATTTGGTGAGATGGGGACGCCGTCCAACAATGGAAGAATCGAATGAAATTCAGGCTGAGCTTGAGGCTCTATTTGCCGTCTTCGAAGCTACAATGAAAGAACACCGTGTCATTCTCGAATCCTCAGGACTCTTTGGTACCCTTGAAAAATGCCTGCCGCGCCTCGAAAACGCTGTCACCATTGGGTTGCGGTTTTACGCAACACATTTCCTCCTCAATATAGCAAAGCATACTGGCTTTACCTGTCTGGGCTTACGTGAATTGAAGAGCAAGTTCAATTACAAGACTTTTCCAATGTATCATCAGAGATTGCCGTTCATGCCTTACGATTTGGCGTTCTCACAACTGCTGAACGCCATAATCAAATCCAGTCGAAAAGTCCAAGCCCTCCACACGTGCAGCTATGTCTTTCGCGGCTATGACTTGTGCGGCATGAAGTTAAAATCTTCTCAACTGCCGGAGTCACAGTATCAATTACTGCTTCCACTCTTAAAAGATCTGACGACTCTACATATGTGCATTCGCCTTAAAGATCACGAACAAGAAACTTTCGATGAAGGGACCTTTAAACGTCTTCTTAATGTTCTGGTCACAGTTGCACCGGCACTTAAAACCCTGACCTTTGCGCAATGGAGTCCCATAGAAGAATTATCTCCTCTCTACTTTAAGAATCTCTCTCGGAGAATTCGGTTTTCCCAGCTAGAGGAGCTTCATCTTCATTCGATCGAGGTGACGGTGAATAGCCTCGAGGAATTTCTACGGACAGCAGCCCCAACCTTGAAACGACTGCGTCTGGAGTTTGTCAGTTTAGTTGATGGAATAACATCAGCACCAGATCCAGGACCCCTGACTGAAAACAGTCGTAGTTGGGTCTCTTCATTATCCGTCGAAGTCAAAAATGGCATGCAGGAGCTCTGGAAGCGCGTTTTTAAATCTTGGGCAGATCATCTCAAGCTGCAATACGTCGAACTGTCCAACCTTGGGTATCGGGGAAGATATATAAAGTTGCAAGATCACTTGTATACGGACCGCGGGCAGCCGGATGCACAGCCTTCTCCTGGCTTGAACCCCTCAAGCTTCTATTTTGATGCTAAGAGGGCGAATATACCCTTCAAGGAGTGGGTCACGCAGCTTCAGATAGAGATGTGGCATCGGACATACTTTGGAGGTCCCACGCTCCCAGGGACCAGCGGCATCCAGGTACGCCAACCAGGCCCGGGATTTAGTAATATGGTTTCTTCGGTATGCATCAACCCAATAAGAGGTTAGAATCGTGTCGTTTTAAAGGGGGGTCATTGTATTAAGTTATCTAGTGGTGTATCCAAGTATATAGAATACGGAAAGCTTACGAGAATAAAATGAAGTTCCGTGGAATTCTATAGTGAGGCTCTGTAAATCATGCGGGAGGTTGCCTAGCAACTGGTTCCTGGACTTTCTGCTAGATGACTTGCAGAATTTCTTCTCACCTTTATAAAGCATGGATTTATTCTCCTTAGGTGACTTTTACGATATCCATCAATTTGATGCGGCCCGCTCAATAATTGACCTGCGCCAAGGCCTTGGCGGTGGGGGCAGAAAAGAGTGCGAAGAGTGTATCTGTCAAGCCGATTTCAAGAACGACTATACAGCCTTCTAGTAGACATTTCGGGGTGGAATGTAACAGCTTCTTTACGGGCTAAAGTGGAAACGAGCACGTGTATCCCTTAGCCTACAGTCTTGCATCGCCAGGCAAGACTAGGGTTTCTCTGAATTCAAATAGGTATCCTTATACATGTATCCATTGTGCTCAAATCAACTTGCTTGCATCTCATTTCTACTTCGACAAGACTAATTGCGCACGAATGAAAGAAAACAAGAGTGTCTGTGTAAGATCAGTTGGCCCAAATTCTCGCCGCAGTGCTTTGCAGCTGCCCCAACTATGATCCTCCTCTGATGTACGTACAGTACTGATATAAAACAATATCGGCTTGTTCTACAAACAAACAAACAATTCATTAACGCCCGGCGGCTGAGCCGAAAGGGCAACTATCACTGATCTACTGTACATGTCCATCTGTGTATGCTGTGTCTCCTGAAAGCCCATACATAGAACCTTATAACATATAACATTTCCAGAAAGCAGTATCGCAGCGAGTTTCTCGTGGGTTAGTAAGTGGGTTAGTAGGCTGGCTTGAAGGTGCTTCTCCAAGTGTTCAACATCCTATCTTCGGCAGTTGAAGCGCGTCTACCATGTGTAGCACGAGGTGGTGGGTAAGTAGGGTCGGAAGAAGGGGTGGGGGTTATGTTGGTCGATATGTTCAAGTGGCCTCGAGTCGGCCCGTCGCAATGGCGAAACGTATGGAGGCCTGTACTGCCTCTAGGTTTGGCGTCCACTGTTGATCATCAGAAGGCTGTCTTCCGCCCAGGAAGAAGGATATGTTTCCTCGGTGAGTCTGCGTGCATTGTAACAGTTCCGTCCGGTGTACAGTCCACTTCCGACATCGGAAGAGGAAGTGCTCCACGGTCTCTCTTGCTTGTCCGCAATCGCATTGATCCGTCTCTGCTACATTGATCTGATTGAGATACCCATTGAGCCTAGCCATGCCGGTTCGGAGTTGGGCCAGTACGCTCGCTTCTTTCCACGTTAGGCGATCATACAGCTGCCGGGTGTGTTTGCCTGGCAGTGCGGCATCTACTCGTTTTGCGTGTCTTCCTATGTTCACTGGTAGCTCACTGCTGGGGACTGCTTGGGACCGTGCGATGTTCAATGTTGTGGACTTCATCCTCGAGACGTGTTCTTGTGGGAGAGCATCTTCTTGTGTTGCAGTTCTGGCCTGTTCTTTAGCCAGACCTAACAGCTTGTTGTCCTCGGTAGTAGGGATCCAGTGGAATATGATGCGATTTCCATTCCTCCGCGACCTTCTCATCAGCTTGTACATCTGACAAACAAACTCCTGGCCAGACGGTCGTCGGGGGTTCCTTAGCGTGAGCACCGCCGCTTTGTTGCTTGTGAGCAACGTAATCCTGTAGTCCTTGATTCCCACTATCATTTTCAACACATGTGCCATGGCTGCCAGCTCCGCAGAGAACGGGTTCTGCTCTGCCCTCGCGCCCAATGTGATAGAAAACGTTTTGAGCTTCAACTTTCGATTTCGAGGTGGCTGTTTCTCGATCGCGACTCCAAATCCCACTAGCTCGTTCCGTGCCGAGCTGCTGACCGCGATCTGCATCAACCCGCCCGCTTCAGTCTGAGGTTCATATTGTCCGTCAATATTGGCCTGTATGCGTTCGTCCCAAGGGGCCAACGTGAACGGGTCAATTGTTTCCAGTCTCTCCATGTCAACGTGCCTAAGCGCATCTGCCACTTGGTACAGCGGCGAGCGATGATATCGTCTGAACTTTCTGATCCGGTCTGTACCTCTGCGGAGCGGGTTTGTTTTAGGAAGGGTATGCATGTCCGTCCACATCTTCACGGCCCGTCTCCAGAATCGGTTCCGCGCGGTGGCAATGTGGGCCTCCGCCTCCGCTACGCTGGTCGCGACCGTGAGGAATGTCCCCACAATGGCTTGTGCTCCAACTCTTTGGACTCGATTGATCGGCCCCATGGCTTTGTCCTTACACGCGTGCATCCAGACATTGGAGGCGTAGTCCACAACTGGCGCCACCGTTGATGTAAATAACTGCCGCGCCGTTGCTGGGGAAAGGCCGCGAAGTCGCCGAAGCTCCATCGCTGCCTCCAGGCCCTTAGACGCGGCCCTCGCCATATGTTCCTTGTATTTCAGTCTCGTGTCCATCAAGACACCCAGGATCTTGACGTGGCTTTTGGGTACAACCGTCTGTCCCTTGATAATAAACGACTCATGGTCCGATTTACGCATCTTGGGAGCAAAGTGTATGATAGCTGTCTTTTCCGCCTCAAAAGTTGCTCCACTTCTCCTTTCCCAATCGAGCGCCTCATTGATAATTGCCTCGATTCCTTGCCGGTTACTCTGCGCGGTTGGCCCGGTCACCCATGCGGTAAAATCATCCACAAAAGCGACCGCTCCTCCTTGGCTGTCGATCTGTCTTTGCACGAGGTCTGCGTTGAAGAAAAGGAATAGGATCGGAGATAGGGGTGAGCCCTGAGGCAGGCCAGCTTGGGGCAATCTTCGGGCCTCAGAAAGCTGCCCGTTGATCTGGATGGTGGCCGTTCGCTCTGAGCAGAATGCCTCGACCCACCGGAGCAAGTCATCTGGTATGCCTCGCGCTTTCATCCTCTGGAGCAGTCGTTCTTTGCACACTCCGTTGTAGGCACCTTTCACATCGAAACTGATCAGACTCAACACCCGTCGGCCACGCCACGCGGTGTAGATCTGCTCTTGCAATAGCACAAGCGCCTGCTCCGCGGATCGCTGCTTTCGGGCGCCGAAGTGGCTGGTCGGGAGCAAGCCGTGTGTCTCCACAGCGTGCGAGATCCTTTCCGCAACCACCGATTCCAGTATCTTACCCAGCGTCGCGAGGAGCGAGATTGGCCTCCATGCCTTTGCAATGGTGTAATTTTCTTTATTCGGCTTCTTGAGCGGTATGATCTTCGCGTGTCTCCATTGCGTCGGTAACGCGCCTTCTCCCAGTGACGCCTGGAATAAATCGAGAACCCTGTGCTTGACAGTCGGCCATGTCATCTTCCAGACTATCGCCGGTAGACCGTCTTCACCCGGTGCCTTCCATGATTTAGCAGCAAAAAGCTGTCTTTCGATCTCTTCCATGCCAACCGTAGGCATCCTCACTGGCTCTCTCTGTGGTCTCGTCCCTTCGTCTTCAATCACGTCCGGTAGAGGGGGAAAGAATTTGGACAACAGCTCTTCTGCTTGCTCCTTATGGTCAGCGGTGGTAGTCCCATCTGCTCTGACGAGTTGTGGTAGCTTCCCGAATGCCGCGTCTTCTCCCGATTCCAGGTACTTAGCGGCTTTCCAGATATTGTCGTTGTCTGCGAGAAACTCATTCCAGTGCTTCTTCTTTTGCCTGCGGATGGCGTCATGGTATTGTTTTGCCGCATCCTGGGCCATCTTTTCGAGCTGAGGTATTTTTCGCCCCGCCCGTCGCTCCGAGCGAGCGCGATTGCGCCAGTGTGTGTATATGTAACGGAGTTGTGTCAGGTCGGTTGTCCACCACCGCTTCGCGTGTGGCGATGGTTTCGCTCTTGGAGTTAAAGTATGCACTGCATCCGAGACTGCGGACATCAGTCGGTCGGTTTTCTGCTGCACTGTGCCTTCCAACGGAGTGGTGGCCAGGGTGCTCGCGATTCTAGCATTAATCTCTTTCCATGGCGCGTTCTTCAGAAGAAGTCGTTCCTGATGCTTCGGGGCTGACCACGGTGCATCGAACACCGTCTCAATCGTCCGGTGATCCGAGCCGTGCTCAGTCCCGTGTATTACACATTTGGTCATCAGGTCTGCCAAATTGTCGGAGGCCAGGACGAGGTCAATTGTGGACTCGCAGTCCCCATACTGTCCTTCGCCATGCCATGTTTTCGTGCCTCGTTTGAGCAAGCTACTAAGAGCAAATTCACTCATGAGGCCAATGATTGGATCCGCTTCGCCTTGTCTTCCCAAGGACACCTCGTCTCCGCCCCAGAGTTGGTCATGGCGGTTGAAGTCTCCCATAATCATGATGTCCACCACGGCGCCCGTGTCTCGCCGCACCTTTGAGATTGCCTTTCTGACGTGATCGCATGCGTCGTCTAGCACCGTGGCGTCTCCCCCTTCGACGTAGACCGATGCTATAAAGATCAGCCGTTCGGGTAGTCGGATGACCGCTGCCGTCAGATCCGGGGACTCAATGGCCACTTGCTCCGCTTCTACATCTTTGTTGACCCAAAGCATGCTCCGGATCGCCCGTCTGCCTTCCCTCCAGGTGGAGGGTACCATCTTCGTCCATTTGTGATGTCCCATTGGGGTGGTCAAGAGTCGTCCCTGAATCCTCCTCGCCTGGGGTTCCTGAATCGCTAACGCCACTGCGTCCTTGGTTTGTTCGTCATTCATTAAGCTTTCATGCACGGCACCCTGCTTCCTCACATTCAATTGGATTATTCGAAGTGTCTTATTCATGACGTGGTGGGTAGAGCTTCCGGCAATTCTTGCTAAACGACTCATGTGGCCCACCGCATGGAACACACTTTGGAACCTCTTGATCGCAGCGACTGTGGTGATGACCCTCCGAGGCGCACTTTGCGCACTTCTGGGTCTTGCGGCATTGGAATGCCTTGTGACCAATCTCCTGGCAGTTATAACATTGCATCGGTCGTGGCCGATATTCAAAGACGCTGGTTGTCCCGGATTCCCCTCCAACGTGGAAGTATCCGTCGGCCAGGAGCCTCCGCGCGTCGGAGCCTTTAGTGAGGTACACGACCATCGAGCCATATGGCTTCGCGGCTTCCTTGCTGCTAAGCCACGTCATCTTGGCGACTGTACTTTCGTTTTCTTCACTCAGTGCTACGGTTGCTCCAGCCAGAATGGCATGGTTGTCATCCAGCACCGCAGCCCTCTTAACGCCGTCGACCTTGATCGGGTAGAGCTCGTCCCGGAGCACCCGGGATCCTGTTCCGATCTTTTCTTCCGCCACTTTCTTGACCAGCTGGTGCTCGGCTTCATCACGACACGCAATCCTGATCCGATTGGGGTCTCTTGGACTCACGGTGACCGCGCGGCAGCGCCAGTGGGTGTGATCATCCATCGTTCGGATCTCTTTCTCGATTGCGGCCCTGATTGAGCCCGCGGATATCTTCTCATTTTCATTTTCGGTCATCTTCGAGGTGTCTATCGTACAGTACAAAGTTTCGGTAAAGGTGGTCGGTGTCGTGCCTAGCGTTAACAGTGTCCGTATGTTGCTTGGGTAGCTGGTTGGAGGAGTGCGCGCGACATCTGCATAGGATGGGGAACTCGTGGGAGCGGGGACGCTGATTTCTTCGCGCAAGGATTGAATCTCGCGGAGAATCGCATCATGGTTGTTCTGAGAGCATGCCTTAGAGTGGCATTGCGGTGTCAAGGGTCTATCAGTCAGGTTCTGTAGCTCGTGTCGGACCTCGGCGAGAGCCGCACCAAACTCTGCTTGGGCTTTTAGTAATTCTTCCTTATGTATCTCATCGCGGAGTCTGATCTCCCTCCTGAGTTTGGCGATCTCTTGCACCAGATTGCTGACATCGAGGTCGTCGCCCTCGGTCGCGGAGTCGTCCGAAGTTCCCACGTCAGGCTGGTCTTCGGGTTCGATTCTCTTCTTTGGTAGCGGTCGCGTCTTCCTCTGCTCGTTGTCGATCTCTTGCTCTCGAGCATAGTTTTTCGGTGGTTTGGTGGTGCGCTTCGGTCTCGACAGTCGCGGTGGCGAATCCTCGCGTTCATCGCGGTCGGGCGGTTCAGGGGTTCGCATCGCGGCCCGTCCCGTCATTACTCACTCGATACGGGAGGTCGGTATTTTCGCCACGTGGCACAAAAAGGCTATCACTGGGCAGTCGCTCCTCGGTCTACTCGCCCTTCAGATGTCACTACAGTAAGAGTCGAAAACAGATTCCATATATGGGTACAGTATTTCCGGAAATCGGTCGGCTTGTTCTACAGTCGGTAGCGAAAACAGCTTCCACCCTAGACAATCACTTTCAATTCCCGCGCCCCATTGCCAAGACGCTAGCGCTATTTTTAAAATCATTAGACCTATAAACTGGTTGACTCCTGAAGGCATTGCTTGGTATTTGACCGTATCAATACGGTTTATATATTTACAACGTATCGTAATGAATTTTACTAACGAGCAGAATCGGATTTGTTTCGCTCTACAGTAGCTCACGGATAAACAAGTGCGTGCATTTTTGGTGTATATGTTTTCATCAAAGCGTTGTGCTGGACTGCGCGACCGTCCACGGCAGGCCTCTCTTAAACCATATCATGGAGATCATACAAGGGCAATAGAATATGAAGATGTGAATATTGCATTGCGGACGGAGGAGAGAAGGAGAAAGAGAGAGAGAGCGAGAGATATCTATCTATCTATCTACTCCATGGGAGACTATCCCAATGTGGGATGTCACCTGACATCCCCAACACTAATCTACAGACGATTCAATTACACCGTATTCAACTTGATTATTAAATCATACTTTTGTGCCAGGCGCAAGAATCTTGTTATCAGAGTGTCCATCCATTGATAATTGGTCAAATATTCCCAATTGGTCCAGTATTAATGCCCCATGGCTCATGACACACCGCAGCGCCTACTGGTGGTACAATCTTGAACTACGCTTCCAGCATGACGAAGACAATCTTTCCTCGAGATAGTATATTGGCAAGCGTCAAACCTGCGACTGAACTCGTCCACCAGGACCGACGAGTGCAGCATCCCGGGCAAACCTCTCGCCAAATATACACGAAGTGGGTCCAATCACATCTCTGCGAGAAACGGCATTGACTGGCCTGTATCTTCGACAACTTCCCAATTCATCAGTCAGAGATTCAGTCGGAAATCTCCCGCAGAGCGAAAAGTGTGGACAGATATGCAATAGTCTTTACTTTGTCAATCACAGTGTCATGCTATGTCGACTGGAGACGATAAGGGGCTTGTGGTGTCCGTGGGGCTGTTCTGCAAGTTTCGTCTTCCTTGGTAAACCAGGCAACGACTGGCAGACCATAAAGGAATTGCCACCGACGAGGCGACTTGGTTCCTGATCTGCCCCAGCCTCATATCACAACAACAATCAATCCCCCCCCCCCCCCGGAGATCCAGGTAAACCAAATTGGCAATTGATCACAGTGACCTAGATATCACCACCATGAAACAATGTGAGCATGCCCTTAGCAGCGTGCTCTCCAAGTGCATCAAGAGTGCCCATTCCCATCATTTCAAGCACGGTGATATCAAAATGGAAAGTCGTCTTCCACCACTGTCTCACCTCAATCGCCACGAGGGAATCCATTCCCAGGTCAGACAAAGAGCACCACGTGTGCAAGTCTTCTTCTGGCTTCAGCAAGAAGCTGAACATCTTCTTGCCGATCTCGACGGCCAGCAAATGAGCAGACTCAGGCTGACCCAGTAAAGCCGCATTGCGTTTGGCGGTGGCGATGAAGGAATTCAGGCCGTCACTGGAGGCAGGACCTGACATCCTGTGAGTCTCTCCAACGTTATGAAAGACGGCCATTTGCGCGTTTTTCTTCCAAAGGGAACGATTTTCAGGATCGCTCAGGGGCACGCCGGAGCGAATTCCAAGGCAGAAGTTGTGTGAGGCGAATGGTTGTGATTTACTCCACGTCGATCTCATGGCTCCCTCCAACGCCCCAAAAAGCTCGCACTCCGAGACCCTACCCCCCAAGTTACCGGTTGCCTTGAGCTTCTGCATAATGGACTCGTTCTCAGCGACGTAGCCGATCCCGTCGACGGGACCAATTCCGATGGCACAGGCGGGTAGTCCTAGATTTAATCGGTACTGAGAGAATGCGTCCAGGAAAGTGTTGGCACCAGCATAATTGGTTTGACCGGGCTGTCCAGCGATACCAGAAAGAGAACTGAAAAGAATGAAAAAGTCAAGGTCCGAGTTGGCAGATATGGAAGCACTATGGAGATTCCATGTTCCCTTGACCTTAGGATCAACAGCCATGTTCCACTCTTCCAAGGTCATGCGGGCGAAGCCTTGATCGGAAAGCACCATGGACATCTGCAAGATACCTTTAAGCCGACCTTGAGCGCGTGTGACGGCCTTGATCACATCTTCAAGCCTAGAAACGCTCCCTTGAACAAATTCGGCGCGGCATCCCATGCTGGCAAGTTCTTGAGCAAAGTATTGATGCCTCTTATGTGTACCCGCGTTTCGGGAAAGATAAATAAGGTGACGGGCTCCGCGTTGCACCATCCACGTTGAGATCGACCGACCCAGACCTCCGAGGCCACCGACAAGCAGGTATGCGACGGAGTTATCGAAGCAGATGGGTTTCTTTCGAGGCTGAACATATCCTTCTAGTTTGATCTGGCCAGCAGCATCGCGCATTGAAATGACAATCTTGCCCAGGTGGACACCTTGCTGCATATAACGGAAAGCGTCAAGGATAACATGAGAGTTGAAAACCTTTATGGGTCGAATGGGATGAATATGGCGCTCCCTAAGTAAGTCGGCAATTCTTTCAAGTAGCCTTCACGGTGATTTAGTCCTTAATTACCATATAGAGGCCCCGTCAGTAGTACTTACTGCTTTGCAATAGTCGGTCTTTTGAGACAAATCTGATCTAAGTCAACGCAGCAGTAGTTACGGTTGGCGATGAAAGGACTCATGTCAAGTTTACCAGAGCCAATCAGGTCTCGCTTGCCAATCTCGACCATTTTGCCAAACTCTGCAATACACTTCCAAGTGGCATGCAACAACTCGCCAGACAGTGAGTTCAGTGCCAAATCGACGCCCTCACCATTTGTCTCCCTCATGACCTCCTCGACAAACGAGGTGTCACGAGAGTTGAAGATCCTGTTTCGGGGTAGGCTAAATGTGTCCATGAGATACTTGACCTTCTCCTCATTACCGACTGTTGTATAAATCTCGGCACCAACCATCTGGGCAAGCTGGATTGTAGCGAGGCCAACTCCACCGCAGGCACTGTGAATTAGGATGGACTACAGAAAGTGTTAACAGCCTGATAGGGGGGTAGAAAGTGGACGGAGAACAAACCTGTCCCTTTTTCAGCTTTCCAACGTTGAAGATTGAGTAGATCGATGTAGCAAACACGCAAGGCATGGTAGCCGCGTCCTCGAAGCTTAATCCACCTGGAATCCTCTCACAGAGGTTCTCAGAGACAGTCACTTGTGTCCCAAAAGTGCTGTTTCCAATGAGCATAACGCGGTCGCCAGAACTCAGGCTATCAACTTTTGGACCCGTGCGACGGACAATGCCAGCGGCTTCAAGACCGAAGCCGTTTTCTGAGGCTTCAACAATGCCCATGGCGCACAAAACATCCTGGTCAATTTAACATCAGCATTTTGGATTTTCCTCTAGTGCCTTTTTGACGCACCCTGAAGTTCAGGCCGGTGGCATGTATTTCGACTTCAATATCGTCACCCTTCGGCGCTTTACTCTCCTGTCGAGTCCAGTGTAAAGCAGTAAGGCGGCCAGGCCTACTACTACAAAGAGCAATGCCATCACTTGAATCCGACGTCAAAAGCTCATTCTGAATGGAGAACGAATGAATTCGTCCAACGTGGACAGTATTTTCGACAACGGCATATTCAAACTCAGGCTTGAGAGTGTGGTCCTCTTGACGAATCTGGAATTTCTCAAGCACGTCAATGATTCTGTCTACCGAGGAAACGACATGATCAACCTCGCAAGTTGCAAAGTCGACCAGCATTTCAGAGCGAAGTGTCCTGGCGATACCGTTAATTTGTCCAAATCTTGGGTCCTGGCACTGGATCTGCGAAAGAGGGGTTACCCAGAGAATGCCGTAGCCTTTCAAGTTTTCTACCAAATTTTTGAAAGATCTAAATCGCTGATCATCCATGTTTTCAAAAAAGGGACCATCATCGTCAAGCAAGCTGATCACATCTTGGCCTTCGGGCAAGGGAATGTCCTGCAGTCCGCAACGGTGAACGGCGTACCCCCTGTTCCCCAGACCCTGCAAGATACAGTCCACGTGTTCTGACTCAGGGAGAGTGAGAAGCGTAACGCGTTTGTCTGAATCATTGCCTATCGCTGGTCTCGCCAAGATCATGGCGTTCAGTTGATTTGGTTCCGCTGAATCAAGAACTGCAGCCTCAGGAGCGCAGAATCCAGCAACCTTTAACTCTGTCGTCCAGCGTTCGACGGTAACGTATGGCTCGTCTGCCCGGCCGTCTGCCTCACCATACCACCATCCAGCTAGAGTTCCCCAGACGTAGTTAACCCATTTGGAAGTCGGGGTCAGTTCGTGGAGTAGAAACCGGCCGTCTTGATGGAGCAGTTCCCGTACATTGCTCAAACTTTCATTGAGAGACCTGGTGGCATGGATGACGTTGGTCGCCATGATGAGATCGTACTTACGACCATCAAAACCCTGCTCAAAGAGATCCTTGCTAATATCGAGAGTAGCGTATTCCATGTTTGAATACGCACTGAAGCGCTCCTTAGCAGAAACGAAGAAGCCAGACGAAATATCAGTGAAGGTGTAGTTCGAGTATAGGGTTCTGTCACCAGGTGTCAACAGTTTCAGAAAATTGGCAGTGCCTCCACCTGTTCCGGCACCAATCTCGAGGACACGCAGATTGGGCTTGCTGTGAGTTAGATGCTTGACGAACTGTGACAAATCGGCCTGATCCGTAGAGAGGTAAAGATTTGTCAATGTATCATCTGACAGAAGGAGGTCTAGAGCTTCCACATCACCGGTGAAGATACTTTTGGCGTTGCCAAGAACCTTTTGTATGGCTATGGCAGGATGAGCACCTAAGGTTCGCGACAGTTCGTGCACAATGCGCTCGACTCGCTCTTCAATACTAGTATTATCAAGGATTTCGAGATGCCTAACATCGACAGACCGAAGGTGGTGATCGATCCATGATCGGTATTTGTGCATGTGGCTTATTGAAGTTTTCAAATCTGCAATGATACGCTGTGTATGAATCATACACATGTGAGACAGCTCCGTCAAGAGGGGCATATGGTCGCTGCGGTCAACTAATGGCTTGATAAGAGTTTTCGAATCCAGAAAATCAATATGGGGACCCCACTCTATGCGAGCAGTGGCTTCCTCGGTTTTACCGGATTGCTGATCATCTAGAACGGAAAGTCTTATTCCAGAGCTGCGCAATACAATTTTGCCATTGGCGATAAACTGTGCATTACCAACGATGGAACCATTTGGCGTGTAGGATGCGGACGCCTGGGCCTGTACATCCTCATAACAGCGATAGATGCAAATTTCTTCAATGTTGGTAGGAACCACTATCTTCGTTGCTGGCTCAGCATAGCCCTTAGATGCAGCAACACTAAGCAGCTGTAGTGAAGCATCAATAATCGTCGGATGAAGATGGTAGTCCTTGCCATCGGTATTCTTTGCAACAACCTCTGATGTCGCATTTTGACTAACAGTGTCTGAGCGAACATCATCAAGACGTTGGAAGGTTGGCCCATAATTGAGACTAGACTTAGCTAGAGACTCGTAGCAACGCCGGGTGCCGACCTTGCGCACGAGTGGGGCATTCTTCTTGGCATCTCCCAAGTCCTGGCAATGTGATCTGGCCTCGCCAGAGCAGTGCTTAGTCCAAATTGTTCCGTTGTGAGATGCGATAGCAAATTCCCACCATTCACTATCGAGTGAATCGGTCAATCGATGGCGACGTGGTGTAGTCATTATTTCGACTGGCGGGCCGTCGTTCAAAACAAGAGCAGTGCTAATGCTGACGTTGCGCATTATGAATGCCTCATTGACTCCGGTAATCTGTCGCACAGCCTCACCGATCATCCCAGCATAGCCGGCAAAAGGGAAGACAATATCGCCGCGGACTCTGTGGTCACGAATCCATGGTGTGTTGTCTAAGTGGAAGAGATTTCGGAAAAGAACGTCAAAGTCGAGACTTTCCGTGACCCGAACACCCAAAAGATCGTGATACCTGTGTTGGCGGTTTCTCCACTCCTTGCTTAGCCTAGATTCATACCAAAACCTCTTTGAGTGATCCCATGGGTATCTTGGGAGATCTGGCAGAGTAGAGCCCTCGGTAATGACCTTTCTCAAATTGGGAACAGCGTTGAGAACATAAAGCTGTCCGATGGCTTTTAGGAACGATTCCACATCGTTTTGATTACGGATAAATGCTGAGGCATAAGGCGAAGAGTTGGAAAGCTGAGCCTGGGTTTGTCGCAAGGGCCCCGCAAGGGCCGAGTCAGGGCCAAGCTCAAGGAATACCATATTCTTTCCAATATTATGATGAATAATGGATGTGATAGCCGAATGGAAGAGCACCGGGGACTCTAGGTTTTTCTGCCAGTATTTTGGGCCAAAGCTGGACTGTTCAGTAAACAGTTTATGCTCCACACTGCTGAAGAAAAGCTTTGTCGGGGTCCTGGCAAACACTTCATGTTCAATTAAAGCATAGTAGTTGTCACCTATCTCAGCCATATGGTGAGAATGGTACGCCTTATCGACCTGCAGCTGTCTTGCCAGGACATTGGGGCGGGTCTCTTTAATCCTAGCAACCACGAAACCAACTGCCTCAGTGTCACCAGCTATAGTAACACTCTTAGGCGAGTTTTCACAGGCTAGAATCACTCCAGGCTGTAGATATTCCTGGACATCCTCGGAGCCCATACCAATAGCTGCCATGGCCCCAGGCTTAGTTTGCAGTTTGGTGATCTGGCCACGGTAGAAAGCAATCGTGATGGCTTCATTGGCCGTGATGGCACCGGCAGCATAAGCAGCAGCCACCTCGCCGCTAGAGTGACCTACGACAGCAGCGGGCTGAACTCCAACAGAAGCGAAGGTATCGACCAGAGCAAGTTGAAGTGCCGTACATAGAGGCTGAGAAAGCTCGGCCGAGCTCAGCCTGCTAGTCTCGGGTCCCTTCAAGAGCTCTTCTTCAATGTTCCATTCTGGAGTATGTTTGAGAGTTTTTAGATGTGCGTCGAGAGATCGGATGGTCTTCTTAAATGCAGGATAGCAGGAGCTATGGATCATGAACCCACCCATTTGCGGCCATTGAGCACCCTGGCCGGTGAATACCATCACGATGTTGGGTGCTTCGCCAGATTTTGAGGGCGCCGAAGACGTAAGCATACCAAGTTGGTTTCTCACAGCGAATGCGCGATAGGGCAAGGATTCTCTTCTGTTGCCTAGAGTGAACGCTAGGTCACTAACCCTGTCTGGATTCTTCTGGATATAGGCTTTGTATGTGGTGATCATTCTTTTCAAAGACTCGGCATTGTTGGCCGAGTAGACAAGCAGTTGCGGCGACGCGGTACGCCGTTCGGGAATGGTAGAGATGCCAAAGCTATGAGCGGAATCCAGAATGACGTGGGCGTTGGTACCTCCGATACCAAAGGAGTTCACACTAATTCGTTCCCCCCGATACTCAGGCCAAGGTATCGGCTCCGTGGGAACGGATAATTTACAGGAATTCCACGGGATATCGGGATTTGGCTCATTGAATTTGATGTTCGGAGGGATCATACGGTGTTCCAAGGAGAGTACTGACTTGATAAGCGACGTGAGGCCTGAAGCACCTTCGGAGTGGCCAACGTTAGGCTTGACAGACCCGATGTGAACTCCGCCAGAGGGGCCGAAGACACGGCCGACTGCTCTGGCTTCAATAGGATCTCCGATTGACGTGCCTGTGCCATGGCACTCGACAAATGCGGTCTTGGAGTAATCTGTGATGCCCGCCAGCTCATATGCGCGTCTGATCATAGCTTCTTGGACAATATCATTAGGAACTGAGATACCACTAGCAGTACCCTTTCCGTCGTTCATTGATGCTGTCGCCCGGATAACAGCTCGAACCGGGTTGCCATCATCAATGGCATCGGCCAGAGGCTTGATGAAAATAGCGGAAATTGCTTCGCCCCGAGCGTAGCCATTAGCATCGGCAGAGAAGGTTTTGCAAGAGCCATCAGGTGAAAGAACACCCTTTTCCGTCATGGCAGTGGTCATGCCTGGGCTCATTATCAAGTTGGCGCCGCCAACAATGGCTCCCTCGCAGTCACCTCTGGATATTGCCAAACATGCTTCGTGCAGTGCAACAAGGCCTGCTGAGCAGCCAGTACGAGCCACCATGCTTTTCACATTGGTCAGCAAATGACATAAATTGGGAGAAACATCGATTGACTAACCTTGGCCCTATCAAGTCCATCTCGTACGAGACGCGGTCGGACAACATGAAGTCTCCGTATCCGGTTACACGGTGCAAACCATACTGCTGGTTCTCTTTGGCAAAGATCTCAACCCAATCTTCGCCAAAGCTGCCCATGTAGCAGCCGATTGGCCGTCCTTTCCAACTGGTTTGACCAGCGTCTTCCATACACTCCCTAGCAACTTCCAGCATTTGCCGCTGCTGCGGGTCCATCCGTTCCACCTCTGACTTTCCCACAGTGAAGAAAGAGGTGTCGACGGTAGCAATATCAATGCTTTCATCGAGGAAGTATCCATATTCGGTATTGATGCTGCCGGGTTTCGCTATGTCGGAGTAGTAGGCAGTAGCATTGTATCTGGACTTAGGCACTGGGCCACGTGCATCGCCTTTGGCAACCAAGAAGTCCCACAATTGTTGTGGTGAGTGGAGGCCTCCAGGAAGGCGTATCGACATGCCACAAATGGCTATGGGCTTCGGGGAAGCAAATTTTGCCTGTGTTTCAGTGGCAGAAGCTTCCTTGCCACTGATCACAGTATGGGAACCGTTCCGCAATGTATCAATCATACTAGCATCGTCATTTCGGTATCCGTTCATGTCGATTCCAGTCTTGGTCTCATTAGAGGAATCCGCATTCGCACCGTCAATATCAACACTCAATGAAGCCATTGCGTTTGTCTGAAGCCAGGTCTATTCGAAATGACGAGATTCCAAGTCAAATAAAATATGATGAGCAACAGGAATGAGAAACAGGACCAGGTGGCTTTTCTATTACCATACTTTGTAGTTTTATTCATAGCTGCAGATCAATAAAGATCTGCTCACCTGTTGTGAAACCTCTAGGTGCTTCAAAAAGCTTGCATTACTTGTTTCTGTTCCTTTAAGACCAATAAAATGATGAATGTTGTAAATATCCTGTCTCCATCTTTTGTTGCCCTCTTTCCAATAACAAAATGATACTTGGCTATTCCAGATATCCTAATGCGCGAGGTTCGGAAAATGGACCACCTTCTAACAGGAAGTCTCTTCATGTCACACGGTGCCCAAGGCTCGTATGCACTTCGTATCTGTTTTGGCAACAGATTCTACAGATCTTAATGCTCAAGCCTCGGAGAATGTGCCACGTTCTTGCCGAGCATCCCTAATGTCATATAGTGCCCAAGGTACATATGCACGCTGTCTCTGTTTGTGTAACAGGTTCTACAGATTCCGACGCTCAAACCTCGGAGGAGCGGTCATCTCTTGCATGTTGTATAACCAAATAAACACTATTTCTTCTAGTGCTCTATCTCACAGGGTTGACTGGGCTACGGTAGGCCCACTTTCTCAAGCAAGATGTCTACTCTGGTCCACAACTCGCCCGACTGAGCCGTCACGGCAATTGAGCCACTGACCTGAAGCGATAACTTTGCGACTTGGAAACGTCTCATGACCTCCTACCTGAAAACAAGGAAGGTCTGGGACGTCGTGTCAGGCGACCTCTAGCGTCCCGACTGTTGGAGCACCTGCTTTGATGGTATGGTTCTGTCATCCTGATACGCACTCCTAAGAGCTGATATTCTGCACGCCCTTAAAGCAATGTATGACCGGTTCCCAGGCTGACGTTTTTTAGTTAACCGTCTTACTTGTTCCATGGCGCTGGGGTGCGGGCCGATCGGCCCGACCTATTGAATTTAAATGCAATCAAACAACATTAGACTAATTCAACTAACTACTTCATCTACCTTGGCATGTTTCCCTCCTATGCCCTGGTAACCTGCATATTCCACATCCACGTGGGGGCCGCGTGCGTGGCTGAATAGCCGATTCTCCAGGTATGTTAGTACTGGGGAGAGGTGCTACAATTGCTTCCTCTGGCTGCATAATTGATGCCGAGGCTTCCAAAACTGAGTGGCCCTCGGCCGAAGGCATCTGCCTTCGAACTCTAGCCCGCTTCGGCTCCATTTTTCCGTTTTCGGCGCGTAAATCACTATTTTCTTTCGCTAAAATTACAGCGCCTTGTAACGCGAGTAGGCAGCCTTTGATAAGTTGGTTTATCGCACGATTAAGGGGACTCAGAGAGCTCCCGGATCTCGTACGAAGCAATACTTCCATTGATGAAGCCAGCTTTAGTAATTGTGCATCGTTCAAAGGCGTTCTTGGCTCCCACTCGCTATCCCGGCTCGAGGTGGGCATCGGGGTTCGAAGGCGAATGTCAAGCTCGGAGATGAACCGATCGGGAGAAAAAGGCACTAGACCGGCTGCTGCGAGGCTATTTTTGATAGTCTCAGATTTGAATGCCTCGATTCGAGCGCACGGGTATGCCTCGAGGAAATCAAGTTTGTCGATATGGGTAAACCCGAGTCGCATCTTCTTTTCGACAAATCGACCGTACGAGCGTTTTAACACCGCAAAACAACCGATATGGAGCGGCTGTAAAAGGTGAGACGATTGGGGAGGGATACGGATTGGAATGATATCGTGTTTTTCGCAGATGTCGTCGAACTTCGTGTTTGAATGACTTGCGTGTCCGTCAAGTAACAAAAGTCGATACCGACCCTTTACCCTTGAAGAAGTCGACGGAATAAAGAGATTTTCGAGCCATCGAAGTCCGATTTCGTTGGAGGTCATTCCATTCGGACTAATCTCGAATCGCCAATCGCCGGGGAGGTCATCGAACCAAGATTCGATGTAGACTTTGCCTTTGAAAATCACGCACGGAGGAAGCGCCCACCCCGAGGCATTGATACACTCCATCGTAGTCACCCACTCGCGATTTCCGGGTTGTAAAAGCGATCGCCGACCGTAGTATCCACTCCTCGCAATAACCTTCGCGGTTGCCGTTGATCCTATCGTAAAAGCGGTCTCGTCGAAGTTATAAATGTCTTCGGGGTCGATCCCGAATTGGAGGATAGTTTTTTGAACGAGATTAAACCACTCTCCGATGATTTTTGGGTCTTCGCATTTTTCGCGCCCGTGGTTATACATTTTTGAGGAAGGAAAGGAAAGGAGAGGATGCCGTTTCATAAAATGTGCAACCCAATTTTGGCCGACCGAAACAATCGGGGTAGTTCCGCGTTGGTGAGGGAGAAGATCCGCCATTTCTCGTACGGAAATGGGCCGAAGGGCTGCTTCACGAGAGTCCATAGAGAGATTCCATTTTTGAAGAGATCTCTCATCAATCTCTGATGATTTATGTGAATTAGCGCCAGAACTCGCGCGGTCTTGAATACGACTTAGGCGGCGGCGAAGAGTTGAAGGTGGCACGTTAAAAGTGCGAGCAGCGAGAGAAATAGTGGCTATTTCTTGTTTTTCGATAGCCTGTATAGCTAATAAGAGCCTGCTCTCTTGCTCTGCTGAGTTTCTCAAAGTTTGGGAGCGAATTGGTGGCATAGTAGCTGGCTAACTGAGTTGAGTGCTCATTCATGGACGCGTTTTGGGTGGGGCCCCGGGGTAGCCACTCGCTTATGAAATACGTTGGTCGGACCCACTATGTAATATCTAGGTACGTATAACTGTTGTTGCTATTCAGGCCTGGCCAATAAGAAAATGCGAAAATTCTATATTTCATTATTCCAGGTTCCGGCAATCTATAGGGTTAAAATGGCTAAAGAATTTCAAATCAATAGTAGATACTCTCTGGAAATTCACCCGACAAAACCGTCTAACCGACATAACCATTGTCATCAGTGTCGGTATAGGGATTACAAATATTCCGGCGCTGGTGGACAGCGATGAGAGTATTACAGCCCCGAAACCTCTGCATCAAAGGCCACCTCGAGAATTCTGAACCAAAATGGAACTGCGCGGAAAAGAGGAAGAACGTTCTGCACCATCTCCAGGTTTCTTGGACGCTCTTTTACGGTTCGCGAACAAATTCATCAACTAATGGCTAGAAAGTGCTGTGGCTAGGCTTACGAATTATTAGGTGTCAAAAATCCGGCGTTTTCACAGATCTAGCTTTGGTCTGTGAGGGAGAAAGGATCAACGTACATAAAGTTGTGGTTTGCGCTCAATCTGATGTACTTCATGCCGCCTGTACTGGCAACTTCAAAGTCAGTAACTTACCATAGCACTACCCATGACAAGCTCTGATTCTTCTAGGAGGCGTCATCTGCCGTCTATGAGTTTTTGGACGATTCAAAAATTGTTGTTGGAAAGCTGGTCAGCTTCTTTTACACGGAAAACTATAGCGACACAATACGTGCCTCTGAGACGGAGCCGCCGTCGCCATGTTCTGCTCTTCAACTCCATGCCCGAGTCTTTGTTTTGGCTGACAGATACATCGTCAAAATTTTATTCGCGTTATGTGTTGAGAAGTACCAGAGGAGTCTTCAATATCTATCCGATCCCATCGAATTCATTGAATCCATTCCGGAGGTATACGCTTTACCTCCTACATCACCCAGAATGTTGAAAGAGATTGTAACACGCTTTGCGCGAATCAACATTTCGAATTATCTCCAGGAGGAGACTGTTCGGATGGCCTACAACAGTATTGTCCAGAGCGTGCCCGAATTTGTCAAAGATCTTCTCGACTTGTATATCGAAGCACCATTGCTTGGAAACTGTGGGAATTGCGGACAGCACGTACCGATATCAGCTTTGCAAGGGAGATGTCGACGTGGCACGGCAGCGATTTCTGGGTGTGTTTAGTCTGATGGACCCGAACCTTTTTGCTGCACTATCAGCCGTCCTTCGTTTAAACACCGGGAAAGAGATAGTCCTCCATATAAGTCTCATATAAAGCATGGGTGTGAATATCTTTTGCCTTCTTCCTCCAATGCCCATTCAGACGCAGAGATACAAAAGACAGCCAAATCCCGCGATGGTGAATATTACTAGGGAAGAGTGAGCCAAATGTACAGCCAAGTACTAACCCCTGTCTCATTCACTTAGATGTAAAGCGCTTTATGCAGTGCAATCACGTCCCAGACTCTGGAGCAACCTCAGCCGTTTAATTTAGAGATTGTGGATTTTAAGTAATTCTTTGCAAAGGTGCATGCGCACGTAACAAAGTGGGTCGATTCCGCGGACGAGAAGCAGCTGTGGACCTGTCGAATAGGTGTGTTCTCGAGGGCATGTGCAAGGACGGTGCTTGTTCAATTTGTCGAATCTCCCTTCGGGGAATGATCCCGGGAGTGGTCTTGTAACTAGAGATACTGTCTGGCAGAATGGCCTGTGAAGACTGTGCCGGAGTAGCTTGTCGTACTTGTTGAATTGTTGGCTGAGGATATGCATCCTGTGGTTTTGCTTGCTCGCTTGAGTCAATGAATGAAGTTTGATAGATTCCTGCATTTCCAGGATCGTTGGGAGCCTTCGGAGGGCCAGGGGGCATTGATACAGCCCCTGTTTCACCGTTGTCATGGTCATCACTAGGTTTGTGGAAAGTAACATCACGAGATCTCTTCATCTCCTGGTTCACGGGATCCCAGATCTGGTAAACATGACCGCCATCCCCCTCATAGCCAATGAGGTAGCCCTTCCAGGCGCGGGGTGCGGCCTTCCAAGATTGCACTCGCTTGTCTTTCGGAATATGCACATAGGCGGTGGATCCCCATGGCCGTAGATGCTTGAGAGTTGGTTTGGTGTTTTGAATGTGAAGAAGCTCACGCCAGAGGGTGATTGGTGATTTACCGGTCTCGCCGTTTGCAAGACGGTTCACAATGTAAATAGCAGTTTGGTGAGCAAATGGCCAGAGCGTTTCATCGAGTCCTAATTCAATGATCATGGTCCTTCCGATCTCATTGATGTAGCCACCATACCATTCGGCGGTGCCGTTTGGTTCTGCAGTGTACGGAGGAGTGAGCTCAAAGACGAACTCATGTTTCTTTCCCCACGTAATAAATCTTTTGAATTCGGTGCCATTGTCGAGGCGCCAAATACCGGGGTATCTACCTGTTAGTAGCTTTATCTCCTCGCAGAATTTAATCATGCGGGTAGATATTTCTTCCTTTGTCTTTGTGAAGATGCCCCTGCCCATCCTGGTAGCATCGTCAACGATTGGAACCCAGTACTTCTCTCCAGTTAGACCAGGTGGAGACATGGTGTGTGTATCGATGTGGAATTTCCAAGCGGCGTCCTGGACTCGAACCTGGGGTTCTCGGGAGACCTTCCTTCTCGATTTGGCAAGTAGGCAGGCTTCGCAATCGACATCTAAACAACTAGGCATTTCAAGGTCTTCAACCATGATAGCATCCTTAATTGTTACAGACATCTTGGCCGAGACGGCGGTGAATCTCCATTGCGGAGAGCGCTCGGAATGCAATTCCATCATTTTCATTTGTGTCTTCTTCGTCACTGGACTCCTGATGACAGATAGATCGGTTGGCTCTCGGTGGCCCAATAGTAAGTTGTGACGGGAGGATCGTCTCGCTGCCTGGTGCCGTGTAGGTAGATCCTCAATCTCACTAATCACGTCCGCACCTGAGACGATTCTCCACCCGCGTGGCAATTCCACGATCTAATTCTCCGAGACTTTACTTGGATGGAGAATTGATGAGTGGAGATGTAATTGATGATAAAATTGATCTTATGGGCGCGGAGAGAGAGAGGAGAGAGAAGGAAACTATGGATACAAATGGAAATGTGATCCCCCAAGGTTTCCAGGTTCTGCTGACATACCAGAACCTGAGGATGGATGTCGGAAGCCTGAGAAAGCAGGCCCACTTGTTTGTCGTGTTTGTTCATTATTCAGCAAGTAAATTACACCTATATATAAATTGCCAGAATTAGGGGTAATGGAAACCAGAGTTATTGACATCACCTGATTGGCCAGCACCAAGTTGTATTTCATAGTTATGAGCCCGAATAGCCATTTCTGAACCAGAAAAACACATCGATTACAGCAATCAGATCATCTGATAACCATAAATCGACCACTTGCTGGTTCAGAACCCCTTTTGAACCACCGATTGTGCATCTTCTGCAACGCCAACACACCCATACCCCATCCTCGCTAGCAAGCGATACAGCAAGTGATCACCACACTTCAGCAAGCATGGATGCGTCAACACTCTCCGCCATGAAGGGCGATAAACTTCGTGAACCAGCTCAATGGAGCACTTGGTATGCAAAAACCAGGCGCTTCGCACAACTGCGCGCGGTTTGGGAGCTATGCAATCCAGAAGTCAATGAGGATGCACTCCCTAAGCGCAGTACGGAGCCGGTAGAACCAGAATACCCAGAAGACGGAGATGATAAGGAGACCCGCAAGTGGCGAGACCGCTTCGATGTCTATAAGCTTGCTCTCTCGAAGTATGAGAAGCAGACCAAGGGATTGAATGATGTATACGAATATATCTTTGCCACCCTTGACAGCAAGTATCATCGCTCCGTCATCACCAAAGAAACCCCGTATGATGTGCTTGTAGCGCTGAAAACACGGTTCGCAAGAAGCAACTCTTATAAGGAAGAGCTGCGCGACAAATGGGAGCAACTTGCATCGCAGAAACCCGGGAAGGATGTCGACCAATGGATCGACAAGTGGGACACACTGCGGCAAGAAGTCATTAGCGTCGGCATCAGGGTTGATGATGAAGATGCAGTACGTTACTTCATCAAGGCTGTGAAGGAAGTCCTGCCAATGTGGTGGCAAGCGGAATACACTGCTGTCATCCTTAATGAAGAGAAGCGTGATATCAATCAGCTTATCGAGTCCTTTCGCAGTATCTACCGCGAAACAGGTGCTAAACCATCACTGTCAGCACCAAAGGCCTCCTTCTCAACCTGGCAAGGGCATGAGGAAGCTTCACAGCAAGTGGCAACAATCTCTGCTGCAAAGTCTAAGAAGCCAAAGCAGACTGCAGAGACCCCGTTTCACGAACGGTACTGCCCATGTGGAAACACACACCCACGTCATAGAGTAGCAACTTGCTACTACATACGCCCTGATCTGATACCTTCGGACTTCACTATCAGGGAAGCCACGAAGAAAAGAATTGAGAAGCTTCTTACCGCAGAGCCAGAATGGCGCAAGTGGATTAACGAGGAAGTAAGGAAGGACAAAGAACGTTCAACGCCTAAGGAAACGGCGGATTTCACAACGGTACAGCCTGACGTTAGCGCTCATCCACCAATAGTAACACTTGCAACCATACAAGTGCCCTCAGCAGAGAGCAACCGGGTGCAGCAAGTCCATACTGGCAAACCAGCAGAAAGAACTCCTATCTACCATGTCAAGCCAGTCGATAAGAGAATTGAGCAAATGCCTGATCTTAAAGACCGATGGATCCTTGACTGTGGATCAAGTGTGCATGTGTGCAACAACAAGGGCTGGTTCGAAACTATAACCCCATACCAAACAGAGTTAGCAACTGGCAACTCAATCACCAAGGGTGAGGGGATTGGAACAGCAAGACTTGCTGCAAGAGATCCACAAACCGGCAAGCAACGAATCATACGTCTTACCAACGCCTTGTATGTCCCAGGGTGCCATACCAACCTAGTTTCATATGCAAAAATGAGGCGACTTGGTGTGAAATGGTGTCAAGATACAGATACCATCGTCGACCCAAACAACCTGCAAATCGCGAAATTGCAGCTAGTGGACCTAGATCTGTGGGTATTCGACTTGCCAAGCCACAACAGTGTCAATGCAATAACCAGAAAGTCAGAGAGACCACAGAAAGCGAAAGGATCTATGGAACTATGGCATCGCCGTCTAGCGCACATCAACACAGATGCGATTAAGCAAGCTAAGCAAATGGTAGATGGCATCGAGATCACAGAGGATAACAAGGATGAAGAAGTCAACTCACCTTGCCGAGTCTGCAACCTAGCAAGAGCACCTCGACAAATCTCTCGCCGACCAATTGGACGCACGTTTGGAAGATTTGGAAGAATTCATTTCGACCTAATACAGATCCAGCCAGCAGAAAACAGACATAGATGGATGTCACACTTCTATATCGAGGGAGTGCGATTTCACTGGATCATGACACATGAACTAAAGCCAGAGTGTCAGCTTGCTATCGACAAGTTCGTGGCACTTGCTAAGAATTGGTGGAACTTGCCAATCAAGGTGTTTATGTATGACAACGAGACTTCGGCAGGAAGCACCGCCGAACGATCCATCTCCAAAGAGGGCATCATTATCCATCACTCTCCCCCGGGACATCCAGAGATGAATGGATACAGCGAGCGTGCAGGTGGAACAATCATCACACGTATGCGTATGCTCATCGTCGAGGGCCAGTTGCCCAAAGGTCTCTGGCCAGAGGCAGCAAGTGCTGCAGTATGGTTGCTGAACCGTACACCCACCTTCGTGAACGATGAGAAACGCTGGATTGTGCCGTGGGAAGAGGTTCGACGCGAATTCGCGGGCAACGAGATGCCGAGAATCAACCTAGCAAACGTTAAATTGTATGGCAGTTTGACTTACTGTCGGATACAGAAGCAAGTGCAATCTGATAAGATGGCACCGAGAGCCGAGATTGGCTTTCTAGTAGGCTTCGTGGCATCAAATATCTGGAAAATCTGGTTCCCACATACTGGAAGAGTGCAGGTTATTAGAGATGCGGTGTTTGACGAGAGCCGCAAGTACACACCTAGGTTCGAGCGATATCAACAATTGCCAATGCCAATTATCCAGGAACCATATGTGCTTGATGCAGATGAAACCCTCAAGCTTTACCAGCGGATATCGACAGCAAGAAGTCAGGAGGAGCATCAGGAGCCAGAGGAAACGCATCGGGAGCAGCATACAACAACTGAAAACCATCAGCAAGCTGCTCAAACCGCAGATTCTCACCAAGACCAACACCAGCAAGTCGAGCTACCACGTAGCAACCCGCAGGAGGATGAAATCAATACTCCTCAGCAGGTAGAAACCCCACCACAACAAATGGAACGCCATAAAGATATGGCAAGAACCCCATCGCCGACGCCAGAAAGGCGGATTGCATCAGCAAGTCCCACAGAAATCCCAGGTGCTTTCCCAGAAGATGTGCCACTCCCACCAACACCACCAAACGAGGTTTTTGGGTCAGATCAGGGGGTGGAGACGCAGCAGGAAACGCAGCAAGTAGGGGATCAGACCCCTGAAACCGTGGAAACGTCGCAGAATGATGGAGCAAGTGACGATGAAGTCGCACAACAGCTGCAAAGCGAGCTACTGCAGCCCACACAAGAGATCTTTGGTGACGTTGATACTACCAATATCATGAGCGGCAAAAGAACCAGGCGAGCAAGGCAAGACAATGACTATGCTGCTTACTCTACGATACAGCAAGAGCCACCAGCAATGCTACATGCCTTCGCAGCAGGGCTGTATGCCGAGAAGCCAGAACATCGACGACACCGCGATGACCTCCCTCCTATACCAAGAAACTACAAAGAGGCCATAAACCACCAGTTCTCTGAAGGTTTTATCGCAGCGATGAAACGAGAGCTAGACAACTTGCGCTCAAAGGCAACGTATGAGGTGATAGACCGGCCAAAAGACATCAGCAAGCAAGTGCTTCCTCTCTTATGGATTTATGCATACAAATTTGACCAGGATGGCCACTTAATCAAGTTAAAAGCACGCATCTGCGTCCGCGGCGACTTAGAAACCATCACCCAAGAAGAGAAGCGAGCAGCGACACTTGCTGCAAGGACAGCACGCATGATCTTCTCCCTCATCGCCGCATACGATCTCGACGTTAGGCAGCGCGACGCTGTTACCGCATTCCTGAACTCGCGTTTGGATAAGGAGACATACACACAGATGCCAGAAGGTTTTGGGATACCGGGCAAGTCATGGAAACTACAGCGAGCTCTATACGGTCTACGAATTTCGCCACGCTTATGGCAACAAGAAGCAGCAAGTGTACTGCGAAAGTTAGGTCTCCAGCAAGTGCCGGAGGACCCATGTGTGTTCGTTGGCACCGGAATCATTGTATTCTTCTATGTCGACGACATACTTATTGCTTGCCATCGCACAGCGAGAGCAAGAGCAAAACAATTAGAAAAATCACTTGAAGAGCACTGGGAACTGACTGATCACGGAGAAGCAGAGTGGTTTCTTAATATCCGGATCATCAGGGACCGTGCACAGAAGAAGTTGTGGCTTTGTCAAGACAGTTACATCGCAAGCATTGCAGCGAGATATAACTTGACAGAGCGAGCGCCTGTTCTTACACCCTTACCGGTGGAAGAACTACGCAAGTACGAGGGCGTTGCTACACCAAGAGAAACACATCTGTATCAGCAGAAAGTGGGCTCAGCAGGTTATGCAACGACCATTACTAGGGTTGACGCAGCAAAGGCTACTGCTAAGCTCGCGCAATTCCTAATGAACCCAGGACCACAGCACCAGCAAGCTGTCGACAGGGTGATCTGCTACCTTTACTCCACCCGGTTTCTTGCCATTGAATATGCCGCAGGAATCGAAGATATGGAGTCGATCCAGATAGCAAGTGACGCGTCGTATGGGGATCATGAGGATCGGAAGAGTTCTGCTGGATATATCTGCCAAGTGTTCGGCGGGCCAGTAGACTGGAAAGCCAGCAAGCAGCCAACGGTAACGACATCTACTACCGAGGCCGAGCTGCTGGGACTTTCTGAGGCTGGCAAGCATCTCCAATGGTGGAGAAGACTGCTGCAGAATGTTGGCCTTAAGTTATCCCACCCCATCACCATCGACTGCGACAATGAGCGCACGGTTGCACTCATTAACAAGGAGGATGCGGCGTTCGATACGAAGCTTCGACATGTCGATATTCACTATCACTGGGTTAGGCAGGAAGCGCAAGCAGGAAGGATCACCGTCAGATGGGTGCCAACGGCACAGATGGTCGCTGACGGGCTCACCAAGTGCCTGACTCGCCAGAAGCATGAAAATTTCATTCGCTTGCTTAGAATGGCTGATGTAGGTCACCTGATCACCTAGGCCCAGAAGGGAAACAGAGGCTGTTTCTGTGTCTATTACAGAAATGGGCGTTTCAAGGGTCATCTTGCCCAATCTGCGCAAGATGAGGGGGTGTGTCGGAAGCCTGAGAAAGCAGGCCCACTTGTTTGTCGTGTTTGTTCATTATTCAGCAAGTAAATTACACCTATATATAAATTGCCAGAATTAGGGGTAATGGAAACCAGAGTTATTGACATCACCTGATTGGCCAGCACCAAGTTGTATTTCATAATGGAAGTGGGCCTAAGGCATTCTGATGCCTCAGGCACCACTTGCAACAAGTAAAACTAGGTGCCGGTGAATTGCCAGCAAGTATCCACTATTATTTGTAATTACTTAGTCATGTCAGAAACCCCATAACGTGGATCCTGGTCGTTCCGGCACCCCACCAAAACTTCATATTTTCTACACTTTTTAAACTCCAATTGAACAACCGAAACACCATTAAATTGACTAATCAAACCTTTTCGGGCATGTAGTATACCTATGCCCTTTCCCCATGCATAATGAACATGTAGTTTGCTGGCGTACAGGGGCCAAAACAGGAAGTGTAGGTTCAACCTGGGGTTCTGGAGCAGGTGTAGGGTCAGATATATATCTCACACTGACATCTTCCTCGCCACCCATATTGGCAGTAGGGTCCGGAAGCTCTGTTAAACTACCTATGTTAGGTATCTGCTTCTTTGATTTCTCCCTTTTTTCCATCTGTTTTCTATTTTCCTCCCGTAAACGCTTAATCTCATCCCGCATTAAGATGTGCTCGTGAACTAGCTTAACCGACATATTGTAAAACCGTTGAAGATCACGTTTTGTAGGCGAAGAGATCTTATCAGCAGCCGAGCTTAGACCAGAATTGAGCCTAAATTTGCGTTTTTCTAGCTGCTTAGTCGTCCGAGGGATACCGGTAGAGATATTACTGCCTGATGTTGAACCTTGTGAAAGTGGTCGATCTGGTAGAGGCGGAGATTGAAGGCGAATATTGAGTTTTGATAGTACCCGATCAGGATCTAATGGCACGAAACCAGTAGCTGCGAAGGCACTTTAAACGATAGACTCTTTGAATGAATCGTTATGGGCCGCTGGAAAGATATCAAGGAAGTCATCTTTCTCGATAGAATCGATGCCTAATCGGGTATATTCTGCAACCCGCCTTCCGTAAGAGCGCTTTAACACAGCAAAACAGCCAACATCAAGAGGCTGTAAAAGATGAGAGGCATGCGGAGGTATACATATTGGTATAATGTTGTTTTCCTGGCAAATCTTATCGAATGTCGCTGTAAGATGACTGTCGTGGCCATCAAGGACTAAAAGACAATGTTTCCCTTTTATCTAACTTTTTGTATGCGGAATAAAGTGTTTTTGGAGCCAACTAACGCCAATTTCATTACTCGTCTAGCTATTTGGACTAACGTTAAGAGCCCAATGTTTTGTAAGGTCGTCGAACCATCGTTCCATAAAGTCTTTGCCTTTAAAGATAACGTATGGTGGGAGCGCTCGCCCGGAGGCGCAAATTGTTTCAATAACAGTCACCCATTCGCGATTACCAGCCTGTAAAACCCCCCTCCGACCGGTATAAAATGACTGTGTGATAATCTTCGTTGTTGCACTGACTCCCATCGCAAATCCCGATTTGTCAAAGTTGTAGATATCATCGGAAGTGATACCATATTAAGCAATCGTTTTTTCAACAAGCTTGAACCACTTAACAATGATATTTAGATCTTCTATTAAGGCGCGTTTGTAGTCATATTTGCGAGAGAATCGACTAGAAAGCTCGGGATGTCGTTCAATGTATTGTGTTGGCCAATTCTTACTAACGGTCTGGGGGGTATGATCTCCACGGTTTTTGAGTTGTAAAATGGCTATATCTCTTAACATAGCGATCGTAAGAGCAGCACCTCTATGACCTATAGAAATCAACCAATCCTGGATTGATTCCTCTTCCAATTGGGTGAATTTATGGCCTATAGCCCTTATGTCAGACTAACTAGTTACCCCTTTCATCCGGTCTTGTAACGTAGATCGTGGGACTTCGAAAGAGCGAGCAGCAGCAGCAACGGAGGTAAACCGGCCATTTTTGATAGCCTTAATTGCTAGTAGAACTCTGCCTTCCTGCTCAACTGATTTTTGAGCTTTTTGACCGCGGATTGGAGGCATGGTAGGTGTTTAAAAATAGGAGGTTTGGTGAGGGGAAGCAAAATTGAAGTGCCTGCCGGAACGACCAGGATCCACGTTAACTAGTTATAAATTGCCAGAACCAGGGGTAATAACAGACAGAGCATTCATACATTCTTATTGGCCAGGACAAGTAGGCATTCCGACACTAGGTTTTCTCACTAAGCGGTGCCTTGGCATTATTATGTAATTCACTATTATATACTTGGTGCCTCGGGCATCCAATGAAAACCATCAAAGTATCACAGAAATAACGTCCGTGGGTCACATGACGACCCCATGACTTGGAATCCCTCGCCGTTCATGATCAGCCTGTATAGTTGCGGCCCCATATTCAATTGGTGTATGTTATGTCCGTAACATTCGAGGTATAATTGGAGAACATGTCCCTGCGTGGCGGCGTGTAGCTATTAGCATTAGCGCCCGCGTCTAGCAGCTGCCGCGCGACCGCCTCATGCCCGTACTGGGCCGCCTTATGTAGCGGCGTGCAATTTTTCGAGTCTTGGGCATCCTTATCGACGCCCGCGTCTAGCAGCTGCCGCGCGACCGCCTTATGCCCGCCCTGGGCCGCCCAGTGTAGCGGCGTATAGCTATTCGAGTCTTTAGCGTCCTTGTCGGCGCCCACGTCGAGTAGCTGCCGCGCGACCGCCTTATGCCCGTACTGGGCCGCCTTATGTAGCGGCGTGCAGTTTCTCGAGTCTTGGGCATCCTTATCGACGCCCGCATCTAGCAGCTGCCGCCCGACCGCCTTATGCCCGCCCTGGGCCGCCCAGTGTAGCGGCGTATAGCTATTCGAGTCTTTAGCGTCCTTGTCGGCGCCCACGTCGAGTAGCTGCCGCGCGACCGCCTTATGCCCGTACTGGGCCGCCTTATGTAGCGGCGTGCAGTTTCTCGAGTCTTGGGCATCCTTATCGACGCCCGCGTCTAGCAGCTGCCACACGACCTCCTCGTCCCCGCCCTGGGCCGCCCAGTGTAGCGGCGTATAGCTATTCGAGTCTTTAGCGTCCTTGTCAGCGCCCACGTCGAGTAGCTGCCGCGTGACCGACTCGCGCCCATACTGGGCCGCCTTATGTAGCGGCGTGCAGTTTCTCGAGTCTTGGGCATCCTTATCGACGCCCGCGTCTAGCAGCTGCCGCGCGACCGCCTTATGCCCGCCCTGGGCCGCCCAGTGTAGCGGCGTCTGGCTATTCGAGTCTTTAGCGTCCTTATCGACGCCCGCGTCTAGCAGCTGCCGCGCGACCGCCTCGTACCCGCCCTCGGCGGCCCTATGTAGCGGCGTCTGGCTATTCGAGTCTTTAGCGTCCTTGTCGGCGCCTACGTTGAGTAGCTGCCGCGTGACCGCCTCGCGCCCACCCTGGGCCGCCCAGTGTAGCGGCGTATAGCTATTCGAGTCTTTAGCGTCCTTATTAGCGCCCGCGTCTAGTAGCTGCCGCGCGACCGCCTCGCGCCCGTACTGGGCCGCCCAGTGTAGCGGCGTCTGGCTATTCGAGTCTTTAGCGTCCTCTAGACTGCGGCAACATCCTCAATATCCATGGATATCCACATATCCTCTCCGCAGATTGCGGATATAGTATATCACCCAATATCCGCAATCCTCAATTTTGTGGATATGGTATACCACCTAATATCCTCTGGATATTTGAGGATATCCAGTGGATATCAAACAGGCCAAACATGCCTAGCCTCACGACTCTTTTAAGTATGTATAATTTATGCAGTTTCCTACGTATTTTTAATGTAATCATAGTGTAATCATTAACTTTCAAGATTTCAATTTAGTAAATAAAATTCCGTTATCTCCATATAATATCAACTACCTTAAATCAATCTGAAATCCATCAGGTAACCTAGGCTGCTTTCGAATTCGTCCTGACCGTCCCAGCATGCTCTCATCTATTGGCATTTCTGGAAGGTCATCGTCATCTTCATCAAGAGATTCAGATAATCGTTTCTTTGATCGCTTACGCTGCACTTGCTTACTTTGATCATTATTCCTCTCATCATCTGAATCATCATTGCAGCTCCTCTTCTGTTGTGTGTCCTGTATGCTAGGCTCTTGATCCTCCTCTTCGTTGTCACTAATTGGCTCAAGAGTTTCAAGATGGAGCATTGGTTTCCGAGCTTGGTCTAATAACGCAGCTTCCCCAATAGAGAGATACTCCTTAATAACCTCTATCTCCTTCTGCTCAACGTCAAAATTAGTGGCGAATTGATGGAGCATTAATCCTCGGATGGTACTTGGTTTCAATTGACCGCGACGATAGTGGCAGATATCGCGAGCGCAATTGAATAATCGCTCAACGCCTGCACCACTAGCTGGGATCGAGAGAATATCCCGTGCTATCCTCGCAAGGATAGGAAACTCAAGCTCATGGTCTTTCCAGAATGCTCTTGGCTTCTGAATCTCAATCCCGCGGGCAAGATACCTCGCGATCTCATCATCTTCAGGCTTTGAGAGCTCATCCTGGGGCTGGTTTTGAGATGCACAAGCAGCATCTAGATCACCATATTCATCATCCGGGGCCTCTCTCGTGGTATCTTGTAAGACTGTATTATCTGAATCACGGTGAAGTATCTCTTTATATCGTTGAAACTCTCGCTTGAGAACTCCATGATAGTGATTAATATAGTCAATATCACCTTGCCAGTCTGACGATGCGAAATATCGAAGTTTCTTTGATGGGCAAAGGATTGTCGCGAGTGCATAGATATCGCCATATGATTCATAATCAGTCGCAGTGTAGTACTTTGAGAGCTTCCGCTTAGCAGTCTGAAGAGCCTGGAGCATATGCTTCTTCCAGACAACACCTTTATTCTTCAACTTACACTCAGCTTCATCTAGATGAGAGAAAAGCTTGTTATAAATACTATAGATGTTGTGTGTGGTAACATCCCTAGTCTTTGATAACATAGTGGTGAAGTCAAAGAAAGGCTTTGTGAGAAGAAGAAGATATTCAATCTGTCGCCACTCTTCTTGATCAAGTTTAAAGTGTAGATACTGATGATCTATACAATACTGGTCATAGAATGGTTGTAACCTTTTAGCACGATTGAGCATTATGAAGGTTGAGTTCCATCGGGTTTGGACATCCTGAATAGGAACCAAACGAGGCTCATTAGTTTGAAGAGCCATAAATGACTCCCGGCGTTGTGGGCTCGCATTAATAAAGACCGCAAGACCTCGGATCTTAGACTTTCTTATTAGAATAAACTCAGAAGCCTAAGGGAGATAGAGGACTGACCTTCTTTAAGGTATCTGCAATTTGCCGACTTGAGCCAGATTGTTTAGTCTGGAATGAATGTGTTCGCTCGTCAGGCCACTCTAGTTCAATCTCTTTATTAGGTGGCGTCACTTTCAGCTTCCCAAGAAGCTCATTTAAGCTTAATTGGATCACATGCGCAATACACGGAACTCGGAAGATTAAGGTATCTGGTTGGCTCTGCGACTGAATAGTCTCTTGGATGTTCATCACCAAGGTATTGTTGTTAGTTGCGTTATCTGTTGTCACAGATAAGACACGATTGGTGATTCCATGATTGTTCAAGAGCTGAGTAACGGTCTTACTTAGATTTTCACCAGTATGAGACCCATAAAGATGCTCAAATCCAAGAAGAACTTCACAATAATTCCAATCCTGATCAAGAAAGTAGCCTGTGATAGCCATGAAAGCTTGCTGAAATGGCGATGTCCAGCAATCAAGCGCTAGTGAAAGGCGACTCCCATCTGGAAGTCTTCCAAGAATCTCCTTCTGGTCATTTTTGACTGCAGAATCAAGATAACGTCGTATGCTTCGCGCGGATGGTATATCGATCTTGCTTTGAGCTTGTTGAATGACCTCTACTAGGTCCTTGAATTGGGTATGCTCCACGATTCGGAAGGGTAGGTGAGCCGCTGAGATAAAGTCTAGGATCGCTTTAACGAGACGCTCCTGGGAGAAAGGTTGGTGTTTTGGGATCGATGGCTTTAGGATAATTATCAAGATTAGCAAAAGAGATATTAAAAATCTTAATAATAGAGTAATATACCATCTTTCTTAGTAGCTGATCAACCCTCTGAGTAACTGGCTTCCGAGTACAGGTGCCTGCCTTAATATGTGCATTCATCGGTGATGACCCAGCACGGCGATATCTTGGATGAACAAGGGTACAGAGGCATGATATGCACATAACCTTTGGCTTGCCAGTCTTCTCATGTGCAACCTGATTGAAATTGTCCCAGACACTTGAAGTCTTTTTCCCATCCCAACGGATAGAGTCTTGTATATCAGGTGTTGATCCAGACTCTGTAGTTAACCACCAACTTATAAAGCGCTTACGAGATTCTTCCATCTCGCTACTAGGCTCAGAGGAATAGAGGACCCAATACTGCTGAAGAGGGAGGCCAACACGCGTAAGCGAGAGGGGTGCAATCGGAGATGAAATTTGAGACGTAGATGTCAATGGAGTTTGGCTGCTAATAAGCTCAGAGATATCATCTGAATAAAGAAGGTCGGTATTTAGACCTAGATCTGAATCAGCGCAGAAGGAGTAGTGGGATTGAGATGCTTGTGAGTAAGACATGGTGTACTTGATCACTATGTCAGAGAGAGAGAGAAACTTACATATAGAACGAGCTGAAAATATCAGAATTATGGCAAATATGCTGTAACTCGTAAGTTGCGGGTGCGTACTTGACATCTCTTACTTTTGATGGCGATGATTGGCTATTACTAATCACTGGTGTGGATATTTGAGGATAATTGAGGATATATTGTGGATATCCGCATGGATATCCTTGGATATCCTCAACCTTGCCGCCATATTCACCAAGTCCGCTGTCAACAACATTGGAGCTTCCGACCGGTAATCTTCGAGAGAATCTATTTAGAATCATTATATACTTGAAAGTTAGGCTTAGATCATTAATTTAAAGCTAAATTAACTAAATTTGACCGGGAAATGGCGAGTTTGGTCAAATATACTTAGTTCAGCTGAGAGATGCTATACTTCTTCCATGAGTAAATATATATTTCCATGGTAAAGTAAAGTGAAATAACAAAAAATCATGGTTTCCCCCTAATACACTTTGAAAATAAAGATTGATGCTATAAGTAATAATGAAGCTAATAAATATTGGTTAATACATAGGTATTACTTAATATTTCATTGGGAAATAGGATAAATAAGGGTAGTAGTATGGTCAGGACCAAACCTGTGTATCTTTTGTTCTGAAAAATAAATTAATAAGCTGTATAAGAGGCACATGACGACCCCTAAGTAGATAATCAAGCGAGAGTTATGCTAGTGCGGATATCCGCAGAATATCCTCATATCCTCGCGGATATCCATGGATATCCTCATTGAGGATATGGTATGAAAGTAATATCCATTATCCTCAATTTGCGGATATGGTATTGAGCCTAATATCCAATGGAGAGGATATGCCGCAGTCTAGCGTCCTCATAGGCGCCCGCGTTAAGTAGCTGCCGCGTGACCTTCTCGTCCCCGTACTGGGCCGCGTTATGTAGCGGCATATAGCCATGCGAGCCTTGAGCCTCCTTATTAGCGCCCGCGTCGAGTAGTTGCCGCGTGACCACCTCGTGCCCGCCCTGGGCCGCCTTATGCAGCGGCGTCCAGCTATTCGAGTCTTGAGCCTCCTTATTAGCGCCCGCGTCGAGGAGCTGCCGCGCGACCGCCTCGTGCCCACCCTGGGCCGCCTTATGCAGCGGCGTGCAATTTTTCGAGTCTTGAGCCTCCTTATTAGCGCCCGCGTCTAATAGCTGCCGTGTGACCGCCTTGTGCCCGCCCTGGGCTGCCCAGTGTAGCGGCGTATAGCTAAACGAGTCTTTAGCGTCTTTGTCAACGCCCGCGCTAAGTAGCTGCCTCGTGAACGCCTTATACCCTTGCCTGGCGGCCCAGTGCAGCGGCATCTGTCCATAAATTGCCATGAAATCGGCGCCCATCTCGAGTAGCCGCCGGATGGTAGTTCCGAGCTCGTTCTCTACCGCAAATTGTAGTGGTGTCCAACCCTCATCCTTGTGGGTCAAATAGACGTCAGCACCATCATGGACCAATAGCTTGACTATTCCCCGTTCGTGGTTTATCGCCTTGCAGTGCAGCGGTGTCCAATAGTCCTTGTTTGTAGAGATAGCTTCAGCGCCCTTACTTTCTTTGCTGTAAAGCAGCTCAACTACCTCCTCATGCCCATTGATTTCCGCAAATTGTCGTGGTATCCAATCATATTTGTCTTTGGCATCTCTATTGGCGCGCCCCACGAGCAATAGATCGACGACCGCTCTGTTTCCGCTTATCGCCGCGAGATGTAGGGGTGTCCAACCGACCAGGTCGTCTTCTGCATTGACTGCCGCGCCGAGCTCGATCAAAAATTTGACTAAGTCTCGGTCGCCGTTCTCGGCTGCATAATGTAACGGAGTCCAACCAATCTTGTTGTCCTTAGCTTCAATGTTGGCACCTACGAGCAATTCCGCCACTGTTGTGTGCCCGTTTATCGCCGCGAGATGTAGAGGGGTCAGATTATTACAGCTATTCACATTGACATCGCTTTTCTCGATAAGAAGTTTGGCAACGGGCGCAAACCCCATCTGTGCTGCTATGTGCAATGCAGTGTTCCCATCCTTGTCCTTTGCGATTGCATCGCTTCCATTTTGCAAGAGTTCCTTCACAACAGCAGCGGACCCTCCCCAAGCAGCGCGATGCAACGCAGTTTGCCCATAACTGCACCTAAGATTCAAGTCAACGAGAGGTAGTAAATCTCGGACCATATCTTTATTCCCTCTTTCAGCTGCAAGGTGTAGTGGCCAACGTCCTAGACTGTCCGGTTCGTTTGGGATCTGGGGTTGGATGAGCTTCTTGAAAGATTTGTAATCTCCTCGCCATATCGCACATCGTAATCTCTTGTCATCAGAAGCACAATTTGACCGATTCTCATTGTCGATTTCTGAGTGGGCCGCATCTCCCGTGTTTCCTGTTATTCTTTTGCCCAAAAAATGAAACGTCGCTTCTTCTTCTTCTTCTTCTTCTTCGTCGCCTTGGTAACTCGATATGACCACCCTTGTTTTCGTGCAAGACCAGTTTCCCCCGTCTTTTTCTTGCCCCTGGAAGAAACGTAACGTACCAATGTATTGATAGCGAGAGGGCTTTTTCGTTTCCTTCACAAGCAAAGCCCTTCTTACTGGGTCAGATTCTTGCCCCGGGTAGCACTCGGCTAAGAGCTGAAGCGCTTGAGGTCTTCTCAGAGCATCTTGAAGTCGCCGTTTTATCAAAGGATGCATGCTATCCCACCAGCAGTTCTTTTCAAGTCCGGCCTCTACAGGAATGACGCGCCACTCCCCTTGGATGTCGCCATTTTCGGAAACCGTGAGGGAAGCGTCGGAAGTGTCCAAGGGCAGGTCAAAAAGACTAGTCGGACACCAGCTGAAACCTTTGGACATGGCCCCAGCATTATGGAAGAGGTGTCCGGGGGCGAGCCGGCCGAATTTCTTCAAAATATTCTTATAGGTGTCCTGCTGCAGGTCCTCTCGAGCGACGCCCACTATTAGTGCGGAAATAGTGGCCATGTCTTTAGGCCAAGACGTATAGCGCGAGGCCAACACAGTCAAAAGGCCATTGAGTGTCGTAATCCCCCCCCGGAGATTCCGGATAATCCGGGAAGCTTCTTGACGGCGGCTGTCGCGCTCGTTTTCTTTTGCGAGAATCTCTTCGTCAAGATCTTTAATAACAATGCCAGAGGGTCCTTTGAACACCACCTTTACTTTGCGCGACTTGGTCAATTCTAAGGCGGTCCACCCTCGACTAAACCAGGGCGACATCAAAATGGCGAAACATGCAGTTTTAGGATCCCAAGTCCAGTTCCGAAGGAAGCAATCGTGCACCAAAGTGATACGGGCATCCTCGTAACTGCTCTGGATCTTTTGGATGGCTTTATTACGGGCAGCTTTTTCGCGAGGAATGCAAAGTGTGTCCCACCAGATTCCGTCGCATTGGAACTGTTTCGCAATGTCGTGGAAAAATGCATATAAGCACTCGTTGACTTCTCCGTCTTTCCAAGCTCCGGTCCCAGTTCCGTCCGACCAGACGTGAGAAATAGCCATATATGGCCGAGGAGGCTCGAGCATAGACTCTCCGTCTAGATCCCACACTGTCGGCTTTCCATTACGTGCAGCTCTATTCAATATGTCCCTCCGGAATTGATCTCGCACTTGCATACATTGGTTCTCTTTACACTCGTGGCGCTGTTGAACCGCTGTGAAATCACGTTGAGAGTGTTCGCAGAAATCGGGGGTGCAATCGTTATGATCGTTATAGTTTTCACGCTCGTCAATCTTATCTCTTGCGCTTTGGGTCGAGCTGAAAACTGGCAGTAGATTAGGTAAGTTCTCCCCTGCAACAGCCCATACGCGGTTTGGACAGAGGTTGAGGTTTTTCGCTTCTTGGAATGCTTCCAGGAGTCCATTGTTGTTTGGATTCATGGTTTTTACTTGTTTATCTAGAAAGGTTGGTAAGGAGAAGAACATACTACACATTATTTCACTTACAAGAGAGCTCTGAGGGTCATCGACCCCGCTTCACTAGCAGCAAATGGTCAGTAACACCTCACAGCGGTAGCTGCGCGCAGATGCCAAGACACCGAGTGTTTTTAGGCGCCTACACTATCCAATAACGATGTTCTATCATAGTTCAGCTGAGGGCCCACAGTGACAATCCTGCCATCGAGGGTATTCCCCCCGACTTCTCGCCCTCCCTATTGCGCACCCTTCTCAGCCCTGAGTATATTTCTAAGAGGCACAGCTACCACATGCAGTAGACTGCTTATGACAGGTCATCTACAGCGACTTGAAATTACACCCGAAACTACCGGCACACCTACCCCCTTAACCAACGCAACCCCACTCCCTAGATAGTCAACTCCTCGCCACTCTTTTTCTTCGAATAACACACCCCTAAAGAAAACTTTCACAAACGCTAGCACACAGACACCAACCCAACCAACCCCAACAGTGTCCGCTGCTATAGAAGAACCTTCGAACACTAACATCGACTCCTACACTCAACCACCCTCTGCTACAACCGACCTAGAACCACAAATAGCTTCACCGACCTACACTCCCCAGTCTCCTCAACCAATAGCGCCTATTACCTCCCCGTCCCAGAACCAACAGACGATCTATTCTTCTGTCCTCTCTAGCAATCTATCATACCCGTATCACAATCGACTCCTCCAACGCAAGAATCTGTCCTTCCCTCCAAATCTACACTCACAATCGAAGATCTTCACCGCCATTCTCACAACAAACCGTCACCTTTCCTGTTCGAGAATCAGCCAAGCCGACGCGCGACTAAGCGAGCTAGGAACAAGGCCACGACAGGCCTTGCTAGGTGAGGCTCAAGGTTCACCGTTCAGGTAGTTTGGCCCAATCCCAAGGATCAACTTAGATGCATTTAGAACGTTGCTGTAGCCTGTATATCGTTCGCGAAGTTGATTTCCCAACTAGACTAAAATACGAATCCGTACCCAGTGTCACGAAGAATCTACGATCATGGATCTGGAAGCGGTTCTGCCGTGTTCCACCGCCCTCTGTAGAACGTGGTTTTGCATTGTTTGATTTGATGCCTCAGGCATCACTACCTTAATTGCTTCAGCGTGTTGTTTACTTCTTCTTTCTTTCTTTCTTTCTTTCTTTCTTTCTTTCCTCATGTTTAGTATTCTAGCTGAATGCACTCTTTTTCATCAAGACTTGGCTCGTCACATTCTTAACATGTTCTTCAGAGGTACTTAATTTAGATAGAGATTGAAGTAACTATTGAGTGGAGGTACCATTATATAGTTTTGAGGATGTGGTATATCCACATGATTTTCTACAATCAAGGCATAACAATAAAATCCATTAACACATTGAATAAGTGAATTTCATCAATCAATAATTTCCTCCCTCGAAATGAAAAATACATATATCTGTACATAACAAATGTAAGTATCGTATTATTGTAAAGGATGTAAGGACGTAAGGAATTCCACGTTGCGGTGAAGCGGCGCCCTAAACCTAATTGGGCGTGAATGTTTTCGTCACTTTCTCTTGTCTTTGGACATTTTACTTCCTCATAATCAGGCCACAAGGGAACTTCCTGATTTGCTGAAAAATAAAACAAACAGGTGATTCTCTTGGTGTCATCATGCTTATGGATTGTGGCACACAATGCCGTAAGCATTTACCTGCGCAACTATGACCTACGATAAACAAAACAATGGCCATCTAGCCAAACCGTTTACGCCGACTTTGAGTGCTGCTTTTCACAGAAGCAATAAGGCCCCTCTGACACCAAAACTTGCAAGTCCAAGTCCAGCTCCAGTGTTTCCTGCCCGCCGACTTGCACAACCCGAAAACCCCTATTCCACCCCCTCCAAAGACGATTCCCCCGCCATCCCTCCGACCTTCCTAAGTGCCAATGTCACTCCACGATCTGGCCCTCGAACTACCCGCAGAGATGGTAGTACATCCTCCCCGACAAATACACCGCCTACTCCTTCTCCGCATGCACCTTATTCCCAATCAACAATCGGCTATGGCCGCCGAGACCGTAGCCCGGCTCGCGGGGTCAAACCGGAGCAATCAAGAAGCTTGAGGGCGAAGACCCTCACAACGGAGAACCAGCCCTTATCACGCCCGACCTCATTTTCTGATTTAGCAGCTGGGACCCCTTTGTTTTTCCACGCATCCGACGCGCGATCATCACACCCCTCCGAGCCGCCAACTGCCCCTCGGCCGCGGCCTCAGGGGCAGATTTCCCCAGCGTCAAGCTTCGTATATGCGAATGGAGACCAAGAGCGGAACTCCTTGGGAGATCAGTCAAGCGTTACGTCCACCGCCTCAAAACGTCGATCAGGGGGCCTAGGTCCTCCTCGCCCCTTGCCTGCTGGTAGACCCACAGCTTCGCCATCCTCGCGCTTGAGTTGTCCAAGACTTTCCGATGCCACTTCCCCTCCATTGGAGGAAACGAGACTTCCGTTCCTAGGTGGCTTTGATAATGGCTTGGGCATCGTTCCTCGTCTTCACTCGCCGTCCAGTACGATTGGCGATGAAACACAGCGTCCACCAACCCGGCATACCAAATCCTCCAGTGTCGACTCAAACCCACATTTCACTCCGCCACAGGACAATTTGCGAGCAAGCCCGATCATTATTTCTGGAAACAACTTCAACGATGGTACAGCGCCAGTGATGTCGGAGAACATACCCCCCCTTCGCCCTCGGATCTTCAGCAATGGTTCCTCTATTTCGACCGATACATATCCACCTGCGCCTCTAAGCCCTGGGAAGTCCGATGCCCCCAGCGAGGTAGCTCTTAATGCGCGCACCGAGCGTAAGATCATGGACCTTGAAATCAGCAATTCGTCATTACTTGCCATCAACCGGACACTAGAGCGAGAGATGCGACAACAAAAGGCTGAGCTTCGACGATTCAGGCGTTTGAGTCGAGCTGGACGCATCTCAATGGCACCCTCTACCCGTTCATTCTCCGGGGTGGCTCTCTCGGCTACGAGTGAGATGGATGAGGGTGACAGTGAATACTCCATACGGTCACCGGATGACATGTCCGAGATCAGCGACGAAGATTCAATTGTTGATGAAGGTATTCTGAGTCCGGGTTCTTTGGCCGAGCATGATGCTAAACACCGTGCCCATGATGAAAAACGGGTGATGCTTGACTTGGCAAAACACCAAGAAGTCCTAGCGGACAGCCAGAAGATGAATCAGAGTCTCAAACGCTGCCTAGGGTGGACCGATGAGCTCATCAAAGAGGGACGGCGGGCCCTTGCATATAATGTCCATGTCCAAGACGTTGAATTGGGCGGACGAGTCCTTTCGCCTGAAGAATTGGGCGAGATTGGCGAGAGCGGTCGGGGGCTGCTAAGCCCTTCAACTGAATACGACGGTGTCTTCTCGCCTGTCGACTCATCTGCCGAAGTGTCATTTGTCGAATCATCATATCTTGAACCCACGTCTACCACGCCATCTATTGCCGCTGAACCGAGTATATGATCCCATTTTTGCCCTCGTCTCCTGGTGGGATGATCCATTCTTTTCTTGCTTGCTCATATATTTTGCACAATACCCCTTTCCATGCCTTTTTTTCATTCTGAACTCTTTCTTTCATTTTTCGTTTGATACTGGCTATTTTCTCACTCTTTCGGGTGCGACTTGTACTATGAGACTTTGGACTTTCTGCCTTTCGTTGGTTGCGTTCACTATTGCCGCTTTACTAGATGGTCAATATTCGACACCTATACCCGACCATGTCATACTCAAACTTGAACACCTTTTCTGGCTACTTTGATAGATACCCGAGGTGCAATTATTGTTTGCCTGTGTTTCATTCCGCTGTTTCGATTTCTTACTATGTACGCCTGATACGCTGAATAATAGACAACACAAGCTATAATGAACCCGAACACTCGATAATGATAGACTTTTGGTTAACTTCGTTTCTTACTTGTTTCCTCTTTGGTTTCATTTTTCACTTGTCCTTGGGGCTCCTTGGGAAAGGTCAGAGCGCGTGATGATTACTACTGTGATCATAGGATTCATCCACCACCATTGAATCCCTTTGCTCAGGACTTGCAAAATGTCATTAAGACAGGACCTATGGAATTCCCAGTCTCGCCTCTATTCTCAACCTCTCAAGGGAATGGACACTGCCCCTTTCGCTCCCGATGAAGTGTCTCCCTGATGACTTCCAATTCCTTGCGCCCTTTACCTTCGAAATACTTCGGTCCCAGGTCAGGGGTATAATACCCTTGCGGGTAATACTTGTCACCCTCATCTCCAGGCAAAGGCTGCCCGAGTGCCCACTTTAACCATGCCACCGGTCCCCAGCGATTCCAAACAGTCGGCTGCACATAGAATGGCGCGCCTTCATATATAATCACCCAGTTGCGACCGTACTTGTTTGGTTTCTCGGTGAAAACGTCCAGGCGCATGAAGTTCGGTCGTGGAAGGGCCAAGTATCGAAGGTATATCTTGCGCAGCTTGAACATGGAGGCAAATATATGCTTGAAGATTGGTGGCGGTGATTGCATCCTGATGAAGTAAATGTTAGCATTGAAAGTGGTCACCGTCTCAGACAACATACAGCATTGCGCTCCGCAAACGATCATCCATAAGATATGATACGAAGTATAGACCCAGAGGCTTCATAAACCTGGGCAAATTATACACGATAACATCGATCGTTTTATCTGCGATCTCCTTATTGCGAAGATGCGGTTTCATGTGCTGGATCTCGTATTCATGACTCCATGTACCGATCTCCTCCAACCATTGTAATCCATCTTCAAAGCCGGTCTTTCCGGATGGCAAGGCATCATAGCTAATGCCTAATGCATCACCAAGACTCTTCCAGTATGTTCCCACGGCGCATCGTTCCATCTCAGTCATCTCACGCCACTCGAACAGTTTCACAAACCGGATTGGCTCGATGGCAAACAGGCTCAGTGTATAGAGCATGTCAGCTTCGAGGATCTTTCCGCTAGCTCGGTAGCCCTTATGCAAGAATTTTGTTCGTGCGATTGCAGTTTGTGCTCGGTCAGAGCTCGGATCGAAGGCCATGAACTCACCGATTAAGGTACCTGTGTCGGCGTACCGTTTAAATGAAGTTGATGAGTCCGAGAACTGAGATGTTTTCAAGAGCAGGGTGGATATACTTGGGATGCCATATGTCTGAACTTGTCAGCTTTGAGTTTAGCCCTTGGAGGGAATTGTCATACGCGAAAGAGGGCAAACTGTAGCGACTTCAGAACTATGAAAGGAAATTCGGTTTGCATGATGGTCTTTTGGATGGCCCAAGCATCTTGATCGGTCATCTTTCCCATAGATTCCCTGGTTGCATAGTAGCTGTATTTCTTGTGTAGGGATCGTCGTCGCTGAAAGCGCAGTGAAGATACCAACGACAGATAGGTGGCTAGTCCAAGTAAGACAAACAATAACTGCTGTTGTGGAGAAGCATGTAATAGGATTGCCAGGGGATGCTTTCCCCCAAGGGCCTCAGACGTAACAACCGATGCCATCTTGAACAATGTATCAGGATGGATATCTCTTTGTGATGATGTTTGGTTTTCAAATCGCAGATTCATATTCAACTCAAATTATTCTGCCCTTATATACATTTTCAAATCCGTTATGTCCACTGTATTGCTCATGTCAATGTGGAATATGCACTTCTGCGGACCGAGGAAAACTCATCGCGGGGAAACCCCGCCATCATGTTGATATTCCAACAATTTTGATCATTGCTAAATGAGCAAAATGAACAATTAAAAGTTTGATTTCATACATAACCGAGGTTTGCAATCGAATTCGAATCATTCGACCCTCAGAACAGTCATTCCGGGCTGATGAGGTTACTTGATCCAATCAGATACAGTACCAATGAGCATAAAGACTGCATAAGGACTTAACATACTCGGTAAAATCAGTTGGAATGGGGCTAGCCGATGTCATACGACCTTCAAGATGCAAAGAAAGCAGAAAAAGTTGTCGGATCATGAAGATTCCGGATCGCTGACGCTACGACCTTCGGGCAGACTATGGTTGGCCAAAAGTCGCTAGAGATCTGCATCACATGGAGGCAAAAGCGATTCATGGAGATAGGATTATGAAAATGCTCTATTATAATATACATGGTGTTCGAAAGTCTAGCGACAACTTGAATCAAAGATATCTGGCTACAACAAGATTGAAGATTGAAGGATAGTCAGCCCCTAAAGAATATTATGAGATCCATGGAGAATCCATGTGAAGGTCTCAGTAATGTGATATGTAAAAATGTAGCCAGACAATCTAAACGACATATATCATTCAAGAAGAATTTGTATAATACGCACTGAGGTACCTCTCACCTCGTAAAATCTATTAGAAGCCTAGACTCGACACAGGGCCTGATGCTGGAGGGTATTGTTATGCATCAGTACTCAGTAACACCATACTCCCTTTCAAGGCTTGATGGGTTGGCCATTCCCAACCTGACCGGTGATGTTGTAATCCCCGAAACATGCCTCTTGGTACATCGCCTCTTTGTTTAATTTTGGAATAGCACTGAGGAACTTGTCGACCTTGCAGAACCCGTTCACCGAGCCATCGCATGCACTTAGTCCATCAAGAGGCAATGGAGCATTGTTAAGCACAAGGCGGATATAATCCGTGGTATCGGACTTGGACGAGAGATCCGGGTTCTTGTACTTTTGTGGCTGCAAGTGTTTCAACGAGGCATCCTTGGGACATGTCCAAATTTCAGAGAACAAGCGAGCGCCGAATGGGGTCATATGGTTCAAAATGAAGTTTCGGTGGGGGGCATGGGCAACTGAAACAGGAAGGCCATGAGAACCGGCTTTGAAGTAATCCAAACCCAGGGCTGTCAATACAGAGACAATTATGTCGTCATGTGACATGTCCATGTACAATGGCTGATCGAGCGGGAAACTCTTCGTGTTGTCATCGTACGTGTAGTTGATACTACTTTCGCTGCTCATGATGAGCCTGGATTGCAGACGGGCAGCTAACTCCTGGACATAGCCGATGCCCTGCGCACGACCACTGGCGGCTCCGAAACCGTACCGCCCATAGAATTGAAGGTCGATGAAGTATTCAAAGTCTCGCCACTCCTGTTCAGTGAATAGCGCACAGAAAGACGACTGACCCAGAGTCGCATACTCATATGGGCACATGTTGAACATTGCCACGATATCAAGTGTATCCAGCTCAAGATCTTCTGGTAGATGCGCCGCAAATCGCTTACGGGCGTTTTTGACTAAAGACGATGAAGCGAAGGCTCCACCAGCAGCATCACCTGCTTCCATACCCTCCGTGCAGGAACTGGTCGATGACAGGGTGTTATTAAAGTCATCGACCTCGGGGATAATCGTCAAATCATATTCGGCGTACGAGCTGTTGGCTCCCGTGTTTCCAAAGAAACCACTGAGCCACCACCGAGCGCTCTCCAGGATGCGAGGGTATGAGGTCGTGCGAAAAGTTGGCTTCGGTCGGGCCGTGCCGTTTGGATACACGTTCAATGATGAGTTCCAGGCGGCCTCGCCGGCCTCTGCACGGTATAGCAGCCGGCCGTATTGGCTCCAAAATAGCGCACCAGAAGTGACTTCAGTGGCGGCACCTGTGGGAAGAAGCGTGTTCAGGCCAAGGATATACTCCCAGTCATTCAAGAAGGCCAGAGGACCGGAACCAATTTTCTTGTCTGGATGTTTCTTAGAGTAATTGACCAGCTTTTGTGCAAAACTCTCCATACCCTCCCCATCCAAGGGGTAGTACGTCGGATATCGCTGGGCATGGCGGTGAAGAATATGCACCTGAGACAATTCACACTCTGAGGGAAAGCCCTTTGAAACATTGAAACCAGTTGCATCAACATAGGGACTGAGGTGTGCCCAGCTGGTTTTCATATCAAAACCCGATGGGTATGAAAGTCCAGTAGGTCCGGCTGAGGCCGAAGAGCTCGTGGGTGCTGCAGCAACCCCTCCCGCGAGGGCAAGCAGGGCGAGTGAGGAAAGAGACGCCATTATCAAAATATAGCTGAGCACGCGACTAATTTCCTTAAAGAGCGAGAAATGGCCGATGTTATACCCTGTAGAGGGGGAAAGGGATCGACAGCATTTATTCCTAGTATGGAACACCGGAGCCTCCGTTCACCATTCTCGCCATCCTCCCCGCACGAAACGATGTCACATCAAATGACGTATCATGATCAAGTAGGGAGAATATCAACCATGCATAGCCTATTTTACAACATGTGGCCGACTAACGCAAGGATGCAAAGACAAGAAGTGTGGGGAAACGCTTGAGCGGAGAACGCCAGAGCCCATATTGCGGGAGGCCCTCTTCCACCGATCCGATCGAATAGAGCGACAGTCATAACGTGAATGAATTGTTGGTCTTGGCCCCGGGGGTAACATCATAGATTTTGATTATGAAAATTTTTGTAAATATGTACCATATCGAGCTACGTGACTTCGATTCAACAGCTTCAAAGCTCCAATAGCGGCTACATTTACAGGGTGTGTGTGTGTGTGTGAAATCATTTACCCTGTCCCCTCGCGAACGATATGCAGGATACAACAACTATATATCCATGTACGTACAAATAGAGTGATCCACTTCCTGACATTAACTTAGAGCCTCGTCACGGCCTATCGTGGCCCATTGCCATTCCCATTGTTAGGCTGTCCTTATGACGCGCGACTGCGAAACCTCTGTGACGCCTCGGCGAAGTCCAGTACAGCTCGTACTATCTTGGCTCGCGAGACGGTGTCTGGTTTACCTTTCTCACCTTCATTTGAGCCTCCCAGCAGACTCGATACGCTGTTCAGCGCGTCCTCGACTTGTCTTCTCAATTCCTCCCGCGGCTCTCGTAGCCTCGGGCATTCCATCAAGACGTGGGTGACTGTCTCCTCTGCTCCGCACCCGCACCGATCATCATCACTGTAGCCAATCTTCTTTCTGTAGCTAGATAGCCAGTTGTGGCCCGTGCGTAGCTGTGTCAGCAGATACGCGCGGTTCCTGGGTAAATTCCCATAGAGTTTCCTGGTATATCGCGCCGGGAGCGTGTCGTCAATCTTCCGTAGGTGCGAGCCCTTGGTGTTTGACTTCCATTCTTGCCCCCATTGAGCCTGAATCTTATCGCGGATAGATGCGTTCTCCCTTGACAGCAGCGGCCGAAAAGGATGGGTTTTGCCCGGTTGTGCAGCTTCCTTAGCAAGTCGATCCGCCAAATCGTTCCCGGCGTTTTCACAATGCCCTGGCATCCACTGGAGGCGGAGCGTTATGGGTATTGTTTGAACCTCAGTGGCTGCATAGAGGGTTGCATGGACGATTCGCTGGCCTGATTTATTTCTCGCGTTTTGAATTGCCTGCAGAGCCGATTTGCTATCACAGAGAATAGTGGCGGTTGCGTGCCTACTGTTTCCGATGATCGAGCGTTGGTGAGCTAACTTGAACACTATGTTAACCGCGTAGAAGATGCCAATGAGTTCCGCTACATGAACCGACCAACGGTCCATCGATCCCACCTGGATCTGTTGAGACTCGGTCACCTCATCGTCGTCATTCAGTGCAACAATGGCAGCCCCCAGATGACCCTCACGTCCGGAGGCGTCCGAGTAGACGACAATATCCGATGTGTTCCTCACAGCCTCTGCTCTTTCTCTCGCTATTTCCCGGTCGTGTTCGAGCTCGATCTCCGTAAAGGCGTCCGAACGCCACGGGGGCAACGGGCGTGGGTCAATTATTTCCAATTCGTTGAGCCTGTCGACATCCATAGTTTTCATGGCTTCCGCTAGGGGGAAGCGGGCGTATGATCCCACATTGTTTCTACGATTCTGAGCTCTCGCTAGGGCATTCCAGATAGGATGGTCACGTGGTAGAGTGTGAAGTCTCGCTATGGTGCGCTGCGCTCGGTAGCGAAGGCGGAGATGCGTGGGGAGTATGTGGGCTTCGACTTCCAGTGTTGCGGTTGCTACTGTTCTGAACGCTGATAGGATCCTGATCAACACGGTTCTCTGCACTGTGTTCAAGTGTCGGAGGTGAACTTTGTCCCGGAGCGGGTCGTGCCAGACCGTCGATGCGTAGTCTACAATAGGCGCGACACATGCTTGGTAGAGCTGTCGCATCTGTTCTGGGCGCAAATGCCGTAGCCCACTTAGTGCGATAGTCGTCTTGGTGGCGCGTTTGATGGCCTGCTGAACGTGTTCTTTCCAACGAAGTCCCTGGTCGAATATCACTCCTAGCAGCTTGGCTGTAGGTGATGGCTTGACATCGGTTCCATCGAAGGTGATTTGTCCTTGAAGGTGCACTCCCCTCTTCCTGGTGATGTGGATGAGTTCAGTCTTCTCCGCAGCGAAGCAGGATCCGGTTCGCTGTGCCCACTCCTCAATGCGAGGGACATCCTCGGACTGTATCTTGGCTAGATTTTCCTCGGGTGAGCTGCCCACTCTCCATCGAAAGTAGTCGTCAATGAATGCCGACGCGCCTCCGTGGGAGTTGACGGGCTGGTCGACCAGATCGGCATTGAAGAATGCAAACAAGATAGGAGAGAGCGGCGAGCCTTGCGCTAGACCCGCATGTACTAGTAGCTCTGTCTCGGTACGGAAATCGTCGAATCCGATGTTGGCGTGCCGGTCACTCATAAAGCTTGCAATCCATTTCCTAGCAACCATCGGGATCCGTCTCGCCCGCAACGACGCATCTAGGCCCAAAAGACATTAAGTAGCTTCGACAGGTCTACTTGCATAGACCACTACCCCAGTTTTTCGCCCGATAAATGAGGCTTCTGGTCTTTTGAGGTTCACCACGCCTCTCACCCTGGGTGTCTCTCAGTTTGCTCCTTAAGCATACATCACGGGCAAGCCAACTAGGACGACACCGCTTCAACCGACCAAGGTCGATTTCAGGTCCCCAGTGCGAGTGGGGTAGTTGACTCCCGGCTTTTTGTACACCGACACGCGCATCCGTCCTCTCGGGCTATACAGACAGTCTCTTGACAGGCCCCGACCCTGCCGCAGTGGCTGCCATTGTACACCACGCCCCGCGACAGCTTTCGCTCTCGTTTCGCGTTACCTGAAGAGGTCTCCCTCCGCCAGGTCGACCGTGTCTTGCAGAAAGTCCTCCATACGCTCCATCCGGCAGTATATGTTGGTTGCTCTCCACTAACCAAGCTTGGTCCCCGATGTCTGAACAGGATCGACGAGTTGCCCGTGGCAAAGCCTTAACGAGTTCCGCTGACTGCCACCAGCCAAATACCAATATTTTTCAGATTGCCCGTGTGTCTCCTAAGAGGATGCCCGTGTCTCGGTGGTGCCCGTGTCCTGAAGAGCAGTCGCCCTGAAGCTTGCCCGTGGCTGAGCCTTAACGAGGTCTCCAGCGAGCGATGTCTCCGAGCCTTAACGAGTTCGAGTCTTAACGAGGCCTCTAGGCCGTGAACGAGGTCTGTCCGATATCAGCTTGATTGCCTGTGTCACCGGTTCACTACTACCTCGCCGCATCTCGCACGATGCGATCCCAGACCGTATGCAAGCTCAGGGGTGTCCTGTCTTCTCCTTAGGCGACACCACTTCCACTGGTAATGCAAGACCAGTATCGGGCCCGAGTGCGAGTCGGGTAAGAAGAAGTCGGATGGTTTTCATATGCCGTTATCCCCTGATTTTGGTGTGGTTGTGTGGTCGTGCCCCGCGCCAACCGCGCCGGGCCGGACCGCACAACCACGGCGGATTCACTTTGGTCTCCCCAACGGGGATTAACACCGGACACCACGAGAAGGTAAGAATCCATTGTCCCAACAGCCTGGCTAGGACTGCTGCCCAGTGCGAGCTCACTGGGGGCTAAAAACTGGTAGCTTCTCTTTGATTGAGCGTGTCATCCTTAGTGCAGGGGCCATGCTAATCTTCTCTGTATATTTTCATTTGACCAAATGCCCCGAAGGGCTACATTTACAGGGAGGATCGAAATCAGTTTCACCGCTTGCACACACATTGTTTGGCGAACCCTCTTCCAAAACACACTATGCCTGTTACAGTTACACTTCTCCTGAGCCCATGTCTTGGTAGTAACCTAACACAGCTGAGAATAACAGCATAACAATAGCTTCTGTATAAGATTGTCCTGTATCGCAGAAAGAACAAAGGGTAAAGAATTCAAATCAAAAAGCTAAAGAGCTGGTCTTGAATGAACATGTGCCGAGGTGGTCAAGGCAACCTTGTACCTACGTAGCAGCAGCAGTACCTACGTAGCAGCAGCAGTACCTACGTAGCAGCAGCAGTACCTACGTAGCAGCAGCAGTCACATCATAACGCACCGTTCCCACCACCACGAGTCGCTTGCTTGGGTTTCCGTCTGCACATGATCTTCATGCACAGAGCCAGCTGGCAAATAATTTTCCTGCGCGGAGAGAGCACGCTCAAATGCTGTCTTGACAGCCAGATACTCAGGGCGCACATCCGGTCCGTCCATCTCCAACATCTCCTCTTGTTCTCCAACCCCAAGGTCAACGAACACCTCGACAGGCGTATCTGATCCACCTGAAATTTGATCTTCAGAGTCATGGTCTGCCTCAAAGTTTGCTGCTTGAGAAGATCAGGGTTTGAGATAGGGACCTTGAATTCTATATCCAACAATGAACCTCAGCCCTCCGGGAAGTGTCAGTAAGACTTCAACACCATAGCCTGTAAAGCGAGGGAGAGACACAGTAATTGTCGTCGAAGGCATCAAACTTATAATGGCAGTCTTGAGTGCAGCGACAAGATTCCAGAGCGCTGTCAGAAAAGCAGTAACTTTGTCCAATGGAAATTTGATTGCAGCAACTATCGCCCCAAACCAATCAAATCCTTCTGGATGACTCTGCGGCACTAGGTTCTGAGAAATACTACTTCGCCGAGTATCGGTGGTCGCAATCCTCAGACCAGTCGCGCCAAGATACCTTCCAGCTGTTGTATCCTCCAGTAGAGTTTTCGCTCTCAGCTCTTGAATGATCAGAGGGGCGGCATAGTTTTTCTCCAGTGGAATTAAACGTGAAATTGCTTCTCTCGCGTATCTTTGTCGAACCTCTGGCTTTCACTGAGACTGAGGGCCTCAAGTGTTGCCATGTCCCTTTCGTAAACTCTGCCGTGGTGATATAAATTCGCTCCCCTGTCCAGAAAAGATGACCGTTTAGTCCTTGCCATTTCGCACACCAACTCGTCTTGTTCTTCTATATTATTCGGACTGATTCGGTCCCACATGGTGACGACAAAAGTAATGGAAGGAAAATATGACGGGCCGCAGAATGCATTCAGAAACAGTAGGCTCTGTTTCGCTTCACCCGAGAATTGCAAAGTAGCCGGGTGTACATAAAGAACATCGGCATATGTCACGGAGTCCTTGGTAATCTCGAGTAGCTTCGCAATCTCACGCAGAATATCAGCATTAGAGATCTCGGGGTCGTTAAGTCCTAGGTTATCAACAAAAAGGTAGAGCTTTCCGTTGATATTCGTGGAGCAGATTTGGTACTCTTTAGTCACTGTCATTCGTAGAAATTAGTGGGCGAGGGGACATATCATATGCGACAAAACTTCGATCACCTGAGTCAATACCCTTCTTTGAATGACCTGTTGAGCCGGTCAGGGATTCAAAAAGACTTGATTTCCCGGATCTCAAATGCCCAACTATGAAATCAAGAGTATAGGTGATACGATATTTGAGGCGTGGAGCTAGATCGGATTGGGATGGGGGGGGGGGGGGGGGGGGGGGGTGCAGGACTTCATGGATGTAGGGAGACCGGATGAAGCTGTCAAAAATTATGGCACGAATGTTGGAGACAACAACTTAAAGCCTCAATTTCGGCAGAAGTGCAACCTGGAGTTAGCAAATGGCTAGTGTGTTAACTTTCCGCTATGTTACCAGAACATCTCAAAGTTCGATAGTCATCGTGTCCCGTGGAGCATATTAAAAGCTAAACACCTATGATTTCTTGATCGACCGTTCCCTACGACTCATCAAGATCTTCCGAGTCGCTTTCATCCGATTCTATATCCAGCCATCTTATTTTCTTGCCCGACCTTCTGCGGGCTTTCATCTCCTCTGCTTGGAAATCAACATCTAAGCCATGCTCTCGATACGCCTGAATAATTTCCATCTCAGTCGTCTTAACGCCACTAAGACTACGCCCGAAACCCATCCCGCACTGGATTACCTGCTCGGTATGTAGAACCAGACCTACTTGACCAAGCATTTGATGAAATGCGTCTTTGATTGGTTCTTCTCTCGAATGGAAATCAATCGGCTCATCTGCTGACCAATACAGACGTGCACTCTCGAACATTCCAATTCGAATAGACGAATCGAATAGCAAGATCTCAAAGAGTCTTCCCATTCGAAGGCCCTCGTCTCCGTTTTTTTGCTTCGTCGAATTCGCCTAAACACACCGTGTCAGCCGGGAGATCCCAATTTTAAATGGATTACAAGACTAACGGGTATAACAACGCAGAGAGCGTTATCGCCACCCCTGCCGGAATCAATATGGAAAAGGCCAAACTCCCATAGAGGAGGTTGCTGCACGAGCATCTTGCGCCAGCTAGCATCTTTCTGGACAAAATGATCTAAACTTGTGGGACCTTTGGCCATCGCGCAATCGGAAAAGTGAAAATCTCGCTTGTATGGGTCGCCCTTGGCAGGAAAAATGGTAGGGAACATCTCTGCTAGCAGCGGATTAAGGAGCTTTTCTCCCGCGCCCCATTCGGGTTCTTTGATTGGAGTGAAGAAGAGGGATTTCTGAATCGATGGTGACGTGGTGATCAGATTATGCCAGTCTCGACAGACTCGTTGGCAAGATGTCAGAAGAGTGCGCATATCGGTCTGAACCAGAATCAATTCTAGAACCTCGGGTGTTGTCAGAACTGGAGGAGTCGAGATCAAAGAAGTATAGGCCTTCCTGGCCGCTCTTCTCGTGACTGGTGCCATTTTACGATGTAGAACGGATAGTATCAACGGATGATCGAGAACTGTGGGAGAGCTCTGAGGGGCAACTGCATGGAGGCGTCAACAACGGAGGCTCAGGGAGTGATGACCGCAATGAGACAAATTTGCTACCGGACACTTTCGCGCGAAGTTCAGTTTAGCTTAAAATAAAGCGGGGGTTTACCGCTAGACCAAAAATGCTAATGACGCTGATGGTCGGTAATCGTACTAGTGAAATCACCCCGACAGATTATTATCCGCATTAGCTTGTGTTTAAGAATTATTGCTTCACTTCCATCTAGGCGAAAAGAACTATATCAAGTTTTCCTATAGCTTTATCTATTTCGTAAAGAAACCAGGACGCTAACGTTACCATATTTCTATCTGTATTAGAAATATACCCGCAATTAATACATAAGAGTATATTTACTACGTTAGTATTGCCTAGAGGAATTTAATCGCGAGGGATCAAATCATCCCAAGCTTCTCTGGACTGAGTTCTTGCATCCATAATCTCTGACTCCTGATTTCTACAAGAAGCAACCGCTGTCCGTAATATTCGAGCATGACCCGAGCTTTGTTCCATGAACTCGGGTAGAACTTAGTGTTTTAATCTGTTCTCGCTTGGGCATTCAGTTTTATTCGGGCTAGATACCCGCCACCAGATCAGCGTAGGGTCTTATTAGGTCTATCAACGGCTTTGTTCCTTTCCTAATACTTATCAGGGAATTGAAACCCACTTGGCGACGTCCGTGCTAAAGGTCCATCGCTGATTGGCTTTTGTGGTCCGTTTGGTCTGCTAGAAGTACCAATAGCCCACGCTGAACCAGGTATAGGTTTCTGGGACACGACGGATGCGCTGTGCCTGAGTCTCTGTTTGACGCTTGTCCACTGTGTAGGGTGATTCTTGCAATTCTTGTTGTTTCACCCAGTCGTCTTCAAATCATTAGCGGAGAGACGGATTCATCTGGACTCAGTATCGACATCCCTTACAAGTCACGTCCGGTGTACTTGTTGCTGAGTACGAGATGAAACAGCTCGTGATATAAATTTGCACTTCGAGGAAGGATTGAAGCAATTTGCAAACCTTTTGGTTCTTTGTCCCCAATATACTTACGTATATTCCGATAACAATATTTTTCCCTAATACCATATTGAGCTATGTGAGTCCGCTTCAACAGCTTCAAACCTCCATTAGCATGTGCATTTACTAAGAAGCAAGGGACGTTAAGCCCATCCATGGATGATCCATGGATGAAGACAAGACGATAGATTGCATCCAATTAAATCCACAACAGAGTATCTTTGTTGTTTTATTCTTTGATGATTGCAAGTAATTGTGGAGAAATAGAAGAGGGAATCTGTTTCAATATGTGGCTTCCAATGTTGCTTATCAATTAAGGTTCTGCCCAGGTGGTACCCACTACTTGAGAAACTGTGGCAGCCGAGAGAAATATATATCTCAGTGTCAACATTTCAATTTGCACAATATTTCAAGCTATTGGAAAAAGAAAACCATAAACCAAGAAGGCCCATCCTTGGTCAAACAATATTGCTATGTCCAAGTGTATAGGTAGGGTCAAGTCTTAGTGCCTTGATTTACCTCCAGGGCTAACAAAAAAGAAAAGTCACAAGTAAGAGATAGAAATGATGGAACTTGGAATGGCACTTGTGGTATTGAAATTTTGCATCCACTTCTTTCTGACATCCATAGCGAATATTATGTATTTATATTGTTCTATAGGTTCCAAGATTGTATTCTTGATGTACCTAGGTATTGAGACAGGGACCGATCCTATGAAAAATTCAACCAAAAAAGGGTTACTTAGGCTTAAAATCCAACCTTATTTATTCGTTTTATTGGAGGCTCTTAATATATTATCGGAGAATCGGGGAATTACGCATATTGAGTCCTATTTAGGAAAAAGTGGGCGGCTCTCCCAATAAAGGTGTAAACAGTGCCGATCAAGCCGATCCGGGTTCTCTACACGAGAGCTATACTAGTATGAAGTACGGAGTAGGGTAGACACATCGATTGTTTATCCTTGATAATATTAATCGACTTTTTCAAGCTCTCGTATCTAAATCCAAAGTCTTATACGCCAAACTAGGGATCAAAGTGATGAGTGTAAATTCAACCTGTCGCTTCCATCGACTGGTCACACCTGCATATAGTAGCGCCAATAAATTGCTGACAGGATTCTTGCCTGAGCCCTTACAGCTTCTTTAATTTTCAGCTGAACATTATTTTCTGATCCGAAACATTCACTCGCTAAACTTGGTACTAATTAGGTACAGCGCGACGCCTTGTCGTTGTCGGTGCTCGTATCCGACACGAGTGACTGCAGTTTACACTTTTCGTGGCACCGAGCGCCCTATCGACTGGTTCTTAAGCTCTAAATAAGGCTAATCCTGCATGATTTCCGATTACGAGCTTTTCCTTTCTCCAAGAGCCGCACGTGGAACACTAGCATAAAGTGGAAGGGAGCCCACTTAGGGTTCTTGGGTGAATGTTGGATTTTCCCTTGATTTGGATCTTTTCCTTTCTAGAATCCTAGCTATAACAGCTTCAACATGTTTGCTCTCAATATTGTCTTGTATTCCCTTTTGGGCACGTCGCTGCTCTTTGCGATCGTGGAGCTGGGTCTTTCGGCCTTTGTTGTTTCGGCCTTTGAAAACACCACGCAAGAATATTCCACTTGGGCGGGATATGTTGATGTCAAAGTGAAAGCTCCGGCCATTGTAGACTTTATGGTCTTTTCTTCGCTCTGGACTATCCTTCTCACCGTTGCTGCTGTGCTGCTGCCCTGGCACTACACCCGTAAGGGTTCCGTGACCTCAAAGCTCAACACCGCTCTTGCTGCTTCTTTCGTGGCCGGTTACTTTGTCACGATGGTGTTTTGGTTGGCTGCCTTCGCCGACTTGGCTACGTATCTCGATGTCATAGCCGACTCGTACTACAGCGCGTTGATTGCCTTTGCCGTGCTTCTCTGGTATGTCCCTTGAACCCCAAGACAATCTCTATATAGATGGTGCTAATATATGATTTCACCGTGTGCAGGCTTCTTTTCGTTGCTCTCCTCGTCTTCACTATTCTTGCCATGTGTGGTGTCATGACCTCCGACTGGGCGGGATACCAGTCCTTGAGAAAAGACAAGGTGACGGCGCCCAGTGCTGCGCCTGCTCACGATAATCCGATGAGTATGAATCCTGTGACTCCCATGGCTCCCTTCGAGCTGTCATCTCATGATGCTGAGGGTCTACATAACCAGCCGAACAACCAATCGCCTAGTCCCTCATTGCCTTCAGCCGTCCACAATGTCGAACCAAATGGTGATAATAATGTCCAACGCGAGCACCATACGGGTCCCCATGAAGTCAGCCCAGCTTGATCCACATATCGAATGCGATGGTTGTTCATTGGGGTTTGTCTCAAGCTAAAAGGTCAGGCTAGCCAAGGGTTGTGTCTTTTTCCATGTTTTCTCAAATATTATACCACTTACGATACTGATAAGTCTTGTTCAATAATTGAATTGTGATTCTCACGCACATCTATGTCCATACCAGTTGCATTATGCTTTAGTGCGCTGCTGCGACTAATCAGAGGGAATGAGAGGTATCAAGGCCAATCTATCGCTTGAACAAACTGTGCTCATGCCGCAGCGTGTAACTATCCAGTCGCTGTAAAAAAATGGAATCGCCAAGCCCGAGAATGGTAAAAAAAAGGAAACCAACATGTATGTCCAGGATATAAAAAGCCGGCTACGAAAAAAAAGACCATGCACAAATGTGACTCGAAACAAATTAAAAGACACCAATAGAAGGGCGATCAAGCAGTGGTCTCTTCCACGGGCTCCTTTCTATCGTGGGTCTTATCGTGGGTCTCATCGTGGTCATGCTTGGACTTCTTCTTCTTCTTGTCCTTCTCATCCTTGCCCTTCTTGCTCATGGCCTCAGCCATGAGCTGCTCAAAGGCCATGTAGTCACCTTCTTCTTCGGGGTCACGAGCAGCCTAGAAGCTGCTTGTCAATACTATATTCACTAGATTGATTGAGTGTATACATACCTTCGCGTAGATGTTACCGGCAATCACCAAAGCATGCGCACGCTCAACACGCTTCTCGAGTCGAGTCCGCTTGTCATTGAGAATCTGATCACAGACATCACGAAGAACACTTTGGATCTCGAACTTGCTGCCACGCCACGCCGCTGCGAGGATCTTACCAGTGACTCTCTTCTCGTATTCAGCTTTCTTCTCGTCCGTCCAATCCTCGCCGCCGCGCTCCTCCATCTTGGCCATCTCTTCCATGGTCATTTGGGCATCAATAGCGGTGGAGATGGTGGTCCAGGTCTCCTTGGCCAGAGTACCCTTATCCTTCAAGCGGGAGAAAAAGCCGGAGATACCGAGGAACTTCTGGGACTTCAAGAACGATGTACCCTTTTGAACATATGTTTGACCAACGGCGTGTAGGATCTCAAGACCAAAGGATTCCATCTTCAAGTTCTCAACCTCCAATCGGATCTTCTCTTCAAAAGCATGAGAGACATCCTTACCCTTGTCTGTCTCGGTCCATACGCTCAATCGGTCGATCAATTTGTTCGCGAGTGTGTTTACTCGATCTTCGCGGGCCTTTTTGCGCTCCTCCTCGAAAGCAGTAAGACGCTCCTGCTGCTCCTTGGACAGGCCCTTCTTCTTCTCCTTCTTGCGCAACTCCTTCTCTTCCTGAGACAGACCGGCTGCCTCCATGCGAGCTTCCTCTTCAGACTTGTCCATAAGGGCCTGTTGGCCGAAGTTTCGTCGAGGGGTACTGGTGCCGGAGCTCTGACCGGAAGTTGGCTTCTCGGAAGAACCGGCAGCGGCAGCTGCAGCTGCGGGTGCAGCACCGGTCGTGGGGTCATGAATTTCGGAAGCGGTAGCCGGATGGCCACCTGCAGCCTTGATCTCTTCGTCGTGGATGTTGAGTTTCTCCTCCGCGGACTGGGCCAGTTCTTCCTCCTCCATTTCTTGCATCGTGATGTCCATAGTCGCGGTTAAGTCCTTCATGAGAGAGATTTCGCCAATGAGATCAACAAAGGCCTCGCCACCAAAGATCATGCTAAAGAACTCAGAGGGATCCTCTGTGCACGAGAAGTCAGAAATGTTATGTTGAGCACTAGTTTCCGCATGATAGACCTACCAAAGCCACCACCAGGCACCGACTCCTCCTTTCCGAACTTGTCATATCGCTTTCGTAGATCTTCATTGCTCAGAACCTGGTAGGCTTCACCGATCTAAACAAGGACGTATCAGTCTTCCGTCATGTTCATAATTATTGGAGGGAGTTGTAAGCATACAGCTTGAAAGCGTTCGTGTGCGGTTTCATCTCCGGGGTTCTTGTCTATATCAAAGAATTAGTGAACATGTCAAGGCCAAGAAAAGAGTCCATTAGTTCATACCCGGGTGAGTGACGATGGCCAACTTTCGGTAAGCCTTCTTGATTTCTAGTTCAGTAGCCGTCGGTGGCACACCGAGGGCATCGTAATAAGCAGTATCGGCAACCATGATTGCCCGAGTATAGTTCAAAGAAATCGATCAGAGATCAAATCCAAGAGTTAGGCAGAACCCGAATATATTTTTCGAAAGTTGGCGCTGATATCATGTGGGGGGTGTATGCATCGTTTGCTTTAATAGTCACGTGCCAGGCTAACTCTGCTTTTAATCTCGTCTGCGTTGGTTCCCCTTTTCCTCTGCATCCGCCCCCAGGTTTTGATTGTTTTCTGAAACTTCATTCTAGGTGTTTTCATTAATATCTTCATTTTCTTCTTTATTGTTTTCCCTTTTGGACCTCGCCCTTGTACCTTGTGTGAGCTTTGGACGTGCGCGCATCTTCCCCGCCCATCATGGGTCTCATCGGCAATGCTCTCTATTACTCCTTCCACCCTATGCAGTTAAGGTCAATTATCCAATGGTATGTCCTTTGATGCGCCGTTCCAATTCATAAAAAAGAAAATCTAACCATTCGCCCTCTCATAGGAAAGTTTGGCACAACCCGCCCCATGAGCGAAACGAGAAGAACGAGACCGAGAACCAAAAGCTCTGCTTTAAATTTTTGGACAAGACGAGTCGCAGTTTCAGTGCTGTGATCAAGGAGCTCCATCCCGAGCTGTTGATCCCTATTTGCATCTTCTACTTGGTCCTCCGTGGACTGGATACCATCGAGGATGACACTTCCATTCCCCTAGTCACTAAGGAGCCCCTTCTCCGGGACTTCAAGAATATCTTGACACAAGATGGCTGGACTTTCACCGGAAACCGACCGGAGGAGAAAGACCGTGAGCTGCTGGTTCAGTTCAACCACGTCATCACTGAGTTCATGAATATGAAGCCTGAATACCAAGCTATCATCAAGGACATCACCGAGAAGATGGGCAATGGAATGGCCGACTATGCCGTGAAGGCGGAGAACGATGATGCTAGCGTGAAGACCAAGGAGGAGTACGACCTGTACTGCTACTACGTTGCTGGCTTGGTCGGCGAGGGCCTTACCCGCCTCTTTGTGGAGGCGCAATTCGGTAACCCCGCTTTGCTGAAGCGCCCCAGACTCCACAAGTCGATGGGTCTCTTCCTCCAGAAGACCAACATCATCCGTGACATCCGGGAGGACTTTGATGACAACCGCCGATTCTGGCCCCAGGAGATCTGGTCCAAGCACGTCGACAACTTTGAGGATCTTTTCAAGCCCGAGCACCTCGATGCCGCTCTCAACTGCAGTTCCGAGATGGTGTTGAATGCCCTGGAGCATGCCGAGGAATGTCTTTTCTACTTGGCTGGCCTCCGCGAGCAGAGTGTGTTCAACTTCTGCGCAATCCCGCAGTCTATGGCCATTGCGACCATGGAGTTGTGTTTCCGCAACCCCGACATCTTTAAAAAGAACATCAAGATCACCAAGGGCGATGCGTGTGAGCTCATGCACAAGTCGACTCAGAACCTCAGTGTCCTGTGTGAAAGCTTCCGTGTCTACACCCGCAAGATCCACAAGAAGAACACCCCCAAGGATCCCAACTTCCTGAAGATCAGCATTGTTTGTGGACAGATTGAAAAATTCATTGAGACTATCTTCCCCACACAAAGTGCCGAGGCCGCTCAACGCAAGGTGACTGGTGAGCTCACTGCCGCCGAGATCCAGAGAAAGAAGGAAGACGCCGAGAACAAGGATGATGTCTGGTTCATGATGGCCTTGATGGGTGTCATTATTGTCATCGTTGCTGGCCTCATGATCTTTGCGGCTTGGATGATGGGTGCCCGATTTGATCTTGCCTTCAAGGAGCTTTCTCAAGGCAACTTCCGCCCGCCTAAGAAGCTCGAACGTACCGAGCTTTGATTTGTCTTCGATCACATCCACGGCGTTACGACCTTTTAACTGTTTAATTTTCGATTCCCCCTTCCGGCGGCACACTGTCTTACTATTTTCTCACCCGGTGCCTCCGACGTGTATTGATAATAACATACAATTTTCTCCCTCTTCGCCCGTGTACACTATTACTTTCCCCCCCAATCCCACCAATTTTTTCCAGCACGGATGTCAAATTGCGATCCGGCCCTTTCATGGCCGAGGTCGTGCCGAAGAAGTGCTTATATCGAAATGGAGATACGTCTCCCTAGCCAGTGAGTACTAGATTTTTGTCCAACGGTTCGCCCGAGGTGGCAAACATCCATTGAAGATCTGGAACATTCCGTATGTGTAGATTTGTATACGGAGATGATTTGACAGATGAAATAAATTATTGATATCTTGCAATGTTCGAACCAAATTGAATACAAGAATCTAGATCTTATATATGCTGTCTAACTACGGAGTAGTGCCCTTGTCAAACTTGCATCAAATCAAATGCGATTGATTTATGGAGCAATCCCGCCCTTAGCGATTCCATCGAATCAGAAATCTCTGCTTTCTCATCATATCTCCAGATTGACCTGACCAATGAACTACTTAGTCAATTATTATTCTTTGATATCAATTTCTCAATTTCATTTGCATTAGGTATCTTTCTCGGCAATAATCCATTCCCAACTGCCGTCTCATGTGTGGTCTTCGATTCCCTGTGCGCCCACCTTATTCATTATTGCGAACACAATCTATCTCTCCGATTTATCTCTCTTCAAGACTCTCCATTTATCCCATGGGTGCCAAGAAGATGTCAACCTCGGACTCGGGCGAGCCTCTGCCACCCTTGTCAGCGAGTGATTTCCGCACCTATAACCGCATGTCGGAGCAAATGGAAGCATTCGTAAGCCACAAGCTCTTTTAATGTTACACTTGATCAAAGACAGCTGATATCTATCTAGCATAGCCATTTTCGGTTGACATGGAATCAACTTTGGGAGGCCTGCGAAAGCAGTGGGAAGCGAGCACTTTCAGCCCGTCAAATGATCATGATGGGTCTTCAGTTTTGCTCGCAGTTGGATTTCCACCATTCCATAGAAGAGCAACACATTTTCCCCGTCTTAGCGAAAAAGATGCCGGAATTCAGAAAAGAGCTCGAGCTTCTGAGTCAACACAGGCAGATTCATGCTGGACTTGAGAAACTCGAAAAATATCTCGAGAAATGCCGCTCCGGCGAGGAAGACATGCGCCGTGAAGAGGTGAAGCGATTGATGGATGGATTTGGAAAGGTGCTATGGACGCATCTGGATCAAGAGGTCAAAACTCTTGAAGCAGCCAACATGCGCAAGTTCTGGTCGCTTGACGAGATGCGTCGCCTTCCTATGTGATCACGAACATTGAGGCAAGGGATGGACCCTGGGGGTGACGGGATACGTCACTTCAAACAAAGAATTGATGAGTTCAATATTGTTTTAAAGTTTTAAGTGCCGTGTGTTGTGTGTATATACTTGGGTTTTGTTTTACTTTGGAGTACTCTACCTTCTTGTCGATTCTTTATTCTGGATGTTTACCAATTTTCAACAATCATCCTATCTAGACCGAAGATTTGGTTTGCCATTTGACCCTTACAAGAATAATGACCTCATTTTTCTTTGCAGCTGACGGATCTGATCATACTTCCAAGGATATTCAACACCCTGCGCCATGCGACACAGGTTAACCGAATCACGCACAGCATTCATCCAGGGATCGACCTTCTCATGCGGCAACCAAAGACCCCGACGTATTGATCAGCAGATGCAAGATTGACTTTGACGGACTACGCTTATCTTCCCCAAGTCTGCGCCTACGGGTTGTAGTATATGCTTTGGTAGCTAATGCACGATGACAGCTGGGATGAGGCGAGACAATTGCTGCTAACGGAGTATGCTGTTCGCGGATCTGGATGCTGACGGCTGACCAATCAGAGCCAACCCTGGTACAATGAGGAATGCGAAACCATCCCATCCCTTGGCTGGTATGTATGCTAGCCGCATCGCCTGGAGGACGTTGATGAACGCACGCCTCCGTGAGTCTTAGTGTGGAAGAAAGTTTATTCAATGCTAGTTACCTAAATCATGCCGAAAATTTTTGATTTCGTAAATATCGGATTCTGTGTTTCCATAAATGTTGTCGACCGAGAATTGTTTATTGTCAGGGTATACAGTGTGGACCCCACAATGCCCACGCAGGTAGGTGAACAAGCCAAATCCACGTAAGTTGGACATGGAAACAATGAGCATTGTCTGATACACTTGAGACTGCAAATTTGGGTGAATCTCGTGGCTCATAGATACGTCGAGGGCTGGCGCAGATCTTCTTCTGATCCGTCGCTGTCAGATGTTTTTGTCCCCGGGAATGCTTCTGCCACTGAGGCACGCAATCTCGGCTTACCTGCTCCACTGAACTAGATCTATATGATGATAACGGAAGGGCAAATTCGGATGTGAAAACATGAGCCAACCAGAGTGGAAGGGAGAGGATCAGCACGAGTCAAATTATCAAGTTCTCAAAAACAGCCATGGTTCCCCAGAAACATTTGCTATATGGCTGTGTAAAATTGGTTTTTCTTTGATTTCTGAATTTTTACCTCTCCACTCTGGCGGGCCCACGGTCATGTCTCAGCTGGTGCCTGGGGTCACAACTACAATGCCACGAGCTCCATTTCCCCATGCGGGTTGATGATAATAGTGTACCGCATGCGACTTACATGAGATACAGTATATAAGTATCTCCGGGGTCAATTCAAGAACATGCCAAGTTTCTTTCATCTCAATTCTGTTTCTCTGCCCTATACATCTCGAGGGGTTCCGCAATCCGTACCTTCAAACGCCAACATGAAGTTCACTACCACCATTCTGACCACTGCAATGCTGGCCGGCAGCTCTCTTGCCGCCCCTCGCAGCGGTCTTGCTGAGCGTCTGCAGGCTCGTGGTGTCTTATCACGCCAGCTCATTCCAGCCGAGAAAAACGGTGTTTTGCTGAAGGATGGATCTGACGGTGCAAATGTCGAATACAGCAAGAACTGGGCTGGAGTAGTGCGCGAGAAGCCTCCCCCAAGCGCTACATATACCGCTGTGTCGGCAACCTTCACCGTCCCAACGCCAAAGGCCACCGACAATTCCAATGATATGCAAGCCGTGTCCGCTTGGGTCGGCATCGATGGAGACACCTACACACAGGCGATCTTGCAAACTGGTGTTGACGCCTATATCCAGAATGGCGAACAGACCTTCGATGCTTGGTACGAATGGTACCCCAAGAACGCGGAGAATTTCGACTTAGCTTTGACCGCGGGCGATGTCATCGTTGCCAAAGTGGAATCTTCTTCACCTAGCAAGGGAGTTGCCATCATTGAAAACAAGTCTAGCGGACAGAGTGTCACCAAGACTCTGGACGCACCCTCCACATCCGCCACTCTGGCAGGTCAAAATGCTGAGTGGATTGTCGAGGACTTCAACTCCGGTAGAAATATGGTTCCCTTGGTCAGTTTCGGCAAGATTGACTTTACCGGTGCTCAAGCCAATGCCAATGGTGCGTCATATGGTGTTAACGATGCCGCTCTGCTGGACATGCAACAGAACGGCCAGGTGAAGGCCCATGTTGAGGTTTCAAGTGATACCGAGTTCACCGTCACGTACCAATGATTTTGATGTGCCATATGTGCAATATATCCAGGGGGGGCCTTTTGTTTTTTGGAGTTTGGGTTTTGGCGTGACATGGATGGAATGGGTAGACCTGATCCTGTATCTTAATCAAGAAAGTGTGGTACTATTGTTTGACTCAATGCATTGAAAGCTTTCCATAAAATTGTTGATTCATCGCACTTGCACCAAAGCAAGCTTGAAGACATTATCGGGGTCATATTGACGCTTGATGCGCTTCAGAGTTTCAAACTTCTCTCCGTATATTCCTTTCATGTTGACTTTGCTTGGTTCAGTGAGTGGAAGGTATGTGGACGTCAGGATGTTAGCAGAATCTGTTCTCAGCAACGCGTCGTAAAATCCGTGAGCCCAGACAAGTGCGGCATTCAGCAATGCGACGTCCTGGACAGTGGGCAATAACTCCAACACGAAATGATGACAGCGAGTGTCTATCACCGTACTCAATGAAGGCTGTGGGGCGCAAGCGCGCAGCTCATGCATCCCAAACATGGTGGCCGGACTATTAGGCTGCAATATCGCGTGCTTGCTCATGACATCCACCACTTCAGAAGTGAGATCCCGGAGGCTGATAGTCAGAGATCTTCCATAAACCATCGTGGGAACAATCGTCTTTGTGCTTTCGTTAAATGCAGACATCGTGGTGGGTAAAACAGTGCTTGTAGCTACAGGTGACCATGCGAGCAGTTTGGATATCCATTTTTGCCCCTCTTTCAGGTTGGATGACGCCCAAACGAACAGAACTGCCAGTACCTTACTACCCGAGCTATTGATAACAGATTGGAACGTATTGAGTTCTTTTGGAAATCCTTCCTCTGTTTGCCGACGATAAGCATCATTGTATCGTTTGATGGTAGTTGACAGGTCGGTGGAGTCATATATAATGAAACCCGCAAGTATCTAATGAACTGCTTAGTGTACTTGATCTGGTTTATGAAACGTGTTTGTTCCAGCATACCTGAGACAAAGGATAGACCTTGATAGTTAGCTCGACGATGACACCCAGTGTTCCGCCTCCCCCTCGGATTGCAGTCAACATATCTTCATCTGCATCACGAACCACTGCGTTGGCGTCAACCAACTTAGCCTGGAGGATTTGATCAGCTCCCATGCCGTATTCAGCGCTGAGGAGACCGTAGCCACCATGGGTTGCCCAGCCAACAAATCCAACGCTTGAAATCACAGGATGTGGCACAACCATGCCATGTTGATCCAGCTCCTGGAGTAAATCTTTGACGAGCACACCACCACCAATGCGGGCCGTCTGGCTATCTCGGTCGACGTGGATATAATGTATCTCCCTTAGGTCGATAGTGATGGCGTCTTTCACTTGGAACCGGCCAAACATATCATGTCCACCGACTCGAATGGAGAATGGTAGATCGTTTGCTTTCAGAACAGAGACCAGACTGGCAACATCGGCACCCGAACGAGGTCGCACTACCATTGCTGGTATCGTGTCATTGATCACATAACCCCGGCGTAAATTGTCGAAGTCTGGAGAAGAAAGGGTAGAATAGTGAATGTGAGGGTGACGAGCGAGGAAATTCACTAGTTGATCCATGATCGTTGAATATCCTGCTATTGCAGTCTTTCTGTATGTTAGGTGTGCGAGGAATTTGAGGGTTTTCAAACTGTTAAACAGCAGATCACATCTGTCTTAAAAATCCGGTGGAAGTGAAATATTACACGCGAATTTTCGATCTGCGCCTAATTTCAGGCGAAGTTCGCGTGTTCGTAAAGAAAATCTGACATCGATGCGCACAACGCATCAATAGTGGTTCGTATTGGTTCCTAATCCTTCCTGACTCGCTGCACAGGGCCCACTTGGAGTAATCTCGCTTTTGGAGACAAGATTGTTGACAACCCGACATCCAGTCATTTATTGTCTGGGCGCGCCTCGTGGGTGCTGAAATCAGGATGAAATCGGATTGAGACGCAGATTTGATCAGATTTGGATCATCTGGAACTTCAAGTTCAAGGTATCGACCGACCGTACACGATGAAATTGAATGGGAGGATTGCTTACGCTGTCGACTTGCCCGGACATTGCATTAACTCCTTGCCTTGGCAGTGGATCTCATATTTCTAAGCAGGGGAGGTTGCCCAGGCGTTAGCATTGTACTTAAATAATTAAAATATCACCGAGGAATAATCCACAATCAGAACAAGTCTCGACAATCCGTAAATATGGCAACTAAGAATATTCTTGTCATTGGTGCTGGAGAACTAGGCAACGAAGTGCTACGATTCTTGACCCAGCATCCACTTCAGGATGCAACGGTGGCCGCTCTATTGCGCCCTAGCAGTATTATATCAAACGACCCCACCAAACGGAAAGAGCTTCAGACATTGAAAAATCTTGGAGTATGTTTAGTACCCGGGGACATCGTACAAGATCAAGAACCGGCCTTGACCTCAATATTCGCTGGATTCGACACGATCATCGGTTGCACAGGCTTTGTAGCCGGGAAGGGCACTCAGACCAAACTCGCGCGCGCTGTCCTCGCCGCGGGAATTCCTCGATACATCCCTTGGCAATTTGGTGTTGACTACGACGTTATCGGGCGCGGATCAGCTCAAGACCTTTTCGATGAACAATTAGATGTTCGCGATATGCTGCGATCGCAGAGTACCACCCGTTGGGCGATTATTTCCACTGGCATGTTTACCAGTTTTTTGTTCGAGCCGTTCTTTGGGGTTGTCGATTTCCAAAACGCCACCTTCTGTGCCCTTGGGAGCTGGGACAATCGTGTCACCATCACCACACCACGAGATATTGGAAGGTTCACAGCTGATATCGTACTTGGAAGAGACTCTGAGGAACTCTTTGCCAATCAACCAATTTTTGTAGGCGGAGATACCATTAGTTATCGAGAGCTGTGTGAGTTGGTGGAAACGCTCGCGGGGAAGCCGTTCCAAAAGAAAGTCCTTTCGGTAGCCGAAGCCGAATCAGCACTTGTGCAAGACCCAAACAACGCATTGTTGAAATATCAAGTTGTGTTTGGTCAAGGACGTGGAGTGGCATGGGATGTGAAAAAGACGTGGAATTATCAACAAGGCATTGCGGGTATGACTGCACAAGAATGGGCTGAGAATAATCTGATATAGATTGAAAAAATCGAAAAACTTTGAATATCGAATTTATTGTAGTCTAAAGTATTAAATTGTGAATGGCACGACAGGTTGAGGGAGTTAGTTGTTGATCCCAATTTCGAAGCCATCACAGTTTCTGAGTCATCGCCTCACTTCTCCTGAAATCGGGTGGTTCTTTCACTTCGTTGTATATTCATCTATTCACCTATTCTTCCTTGTTTTTAACACTCTTTTCTTCTCTGTCATGGCAATCCATATAGCGCCGGCGCAATTCCCCCAAGATGCCGAATCTATCCTGTCCTTGTTTTCTGGCTACGCAACATCACTCGGTATCGACCTCACATTTCAATCATTCCAAGAGGAGCTTGATTCCCTCCCTGGAAAATATGACGAATCCCAAGGAGGCGCTCTTTTGATAGCAAAACGAGAGACTATTGACCAAAATGGAAACACTCGACGCGACTCAACAATTCCCCCTCTTGCCCCGCAGACCCATATTGCGCTTGGATGTGTAGCGCTGCGTCGCAGCTCCGATGGTTGGTGTGAGATGAAACGCCTTTACGTTCTTAAAGAAGCCCGTGGAGAGCGTTTAGGGGATCGACTTGTCGAATCTATCCTTGCACAAGCCAGAGCATTGGGATACCGAGGGATTCGCTTGGATACACTGCCCGAAATGACCGCAGCGCAAAGGCTATATCGCAAACATGGCTTTGTGGATATCGCACCATACTATGAAACCCCGATTCAACGGACAGTATTCATGTGTTGTGAGTTTTTGCATCCATAATCTCGAATTATTCTGGGGGAATTTGTGACAGATGAGGCTTTCATCTTTGGGCCAAATGTCGTTCACATAGATAGCCGACAAAAGCCTTGGAAAGCATTGGGCTTCTATAAGTTGATTCCTCTGTTCAAGCCCGACAGGATAGATCGCCCAAACCGAATATTGCAGCAATAAAAAGCAGGATGCAGGCCGATCATCCAATCAGCCCAATAAGACTTTATGCCAAGCTGTGCCGTACCCCTCTTGTAGCATTTCCGTTGACTTCCGACTGCCCCTCAATAACTCACAGATCTTCAAATCAATATCGCAAAGCTGATTTCGTCGAACAAAGTACCCCTGGAGCTCCACAGGTGAGCATCATTCACCCTTTGTCAGCGGCTCGGAGATAAGCCATCGGAGTTGTTCAGATTAGGCGATTTGATGGGAGACGGATGCACATATAAAACACTGCCGTCTATCGATGCTCTTTTGTCTTTTTTTAGGATAAAGAGTACTCTATACCCTTCACCATGACTGTCGGTCGGCCTCTAGATGTCCTTGTGATCGGTGCCGGCATCGCTGGGCTGTCGGCGGCTATTGCCCTCGGGAAGCAAGGGCATCGCGTTGTGGTATGTTCGTACTACCGAATTGATGCAGATCGGAGATGTCGATTAATGATCCCTCTCAGATTTTGGAAAAGTCGGCATTTTTGAGAGAGGCCGGTGCGGCAATTCATTTGCCGCCCAATTGTACTGCATTGCTCCGCTGGATGGATATCGATCCGACTGATTTTGGGGGCACGTTGCTTAATGAGGTCAGCTTTGAACATCCTCATGTAGCTGACTCAAGATCGCTGATGTGTTTATTTGAAGATGCATCGGTACGGATTCGACGGTGAATTGAAGTACAAGAAAGAATTCGCAGATGTTCGTCACATCTGGCAAGCAGTAAGTCAGTACCAAGGATATTACGGCAAACTGTCTAAAATGAATGAATTTAGGAGTGGTATCTAGTACATCGAATTGATCTACACAAGCATTTGAAGGAACGTGCCATCGAGACTGCGACGCTGCATACAAATTGTCAGATTGACAAGATAAATTTGGAAGGGCCACGTCCATCAGTCTCACTCCATGATGGCCGCGTTTTCGACTGCGATCTGCTCCTCGGAGCAGACGGGCTTCACGTATGTATTCAATATGAACTTATCGATAATTATTCATTTGGGATATGTACTGATTCTCTGCAGTCCCGAGTTCGGTCGAGTATTGTCCCGGATGCTCCCCTTCCATATACTGTCGGGAAGTCATGCTTTCGCTGGCTTCTAACAACAGACCAGGTGAGGCAGAATGAGAGCATGAGTGAATTTGTTCAAAATCCGGGTGTGTTCATTGAGTGGGCTTCTGAGGATCGACGACTGGTAGCATACCCTTGCTCCGATAGCAAAGTATTTAGTCTTTGCGCTTTCATGCCTTCCAGCGAAGCGCAGAAAGACACATGCGACGATAGTAAGAGGTATTCCGCAACTTTTTTCTGAGGATTTGGCTGAATGATATCCTCAAATAGGCTGGCAAGCAACTGGAGACAGAAAAACCCTTGCTAAAGCGTTTTCGAATTATTCACCTGGTGTACAAGCACTTATCCAAAGCGCAAAGGAAAAGCTTAAGGTGTGGGAACTATATGATATGCAACAGCTCCCAACCTGGACCCGAGGTCATGCTGCTGTTATCGGAGACGCAGCACACCCCTTCCAGCCATGTAAGTACAATGATAACTTTGACACCATCCTGCCTTGGTTTGATATGATATACTAAATGAAGTGTAAGTCATGGGGCAGGGAGCAGCTATGGCAATCGAGGACGCCATCAGTATCGCCACCTTGCTTCCCCGTGGCACCGTACCGGAAAATATACCCATTCGGCTTGAGATGTATCAACAATCTCGTCGGCCACGAGTTGAGTTAGTTCTTCACTTCACTCGGATGAACGGGCGAGATGAGAATGACGTGGCCAGGGCCAGAATAGATGGTATTTTTTTGCGTTCCTGATCCCCTCATTTTGCAAAGATCAAAGCTGACATTTATAGCTGCCGAGATGGTTAAATTTATGGGTATCTGTTTCTCCCACAACGAAATCGAACATTCCACGAAAATTCTCCAGGGTTAAAAAGAGAGTAAATATATAGGAATATCACCAGACTTTCTGATCATACCTAGGTAGCTTGCATCTTCATATATGTCCTTCTCTCTCTCCTGTGTTTCCAAGTATGTGAATTCAGGCACCAACTACAGCCTGAGGCCACAGTGGAAGCTCGGACCAATCAAACCGCCAACCTTCCGCAGTGTGCGAATTGGCCACTTCCCCCCTTTCTTTCATGTACTATATATATTACATTTGGGGTTTCGGTTTCTTCTAGTGGGTATGGATCCTGCATATTTGAAGCCGGATGTTCCAGACTCACTTCGCATCAAGCGTAAGCCGGTGTCAAATCCGAACTTACGAGCTACGGCGCGTGCCGATCAGCGGGAAGCCACGGCTACTGCCAATACTACAAGTTTGATGCCACCTTCATTATCACGACCGCCTTCTTATACAGATCTTTATGGACCACCGCCAAAAACTCCAAGGTCCGCCTCTTTACCTAGACCTCGGACAGCAGGGCCGAGTGCATCGCCAGCTCCTCCACCACCAACATCTGCCCAAAAGGCATACAGCGAAGCTCGGCATTTTCTTGGGGGTTTAATTACTCATCCCACAGAATCAAACAAACATGTCACTATCTTGCGACATTCCCATGGTCTGGTGTTTTATCGTGGAAATACAACATCTGTGACAATATCCATTTTCTCCGATGCCCCTCTACCACCTGATCGTACGTTGTGGTTACAAAGCAAAGGTTGGTCAGGTAAAACTGGCATGCAGATCAAATCCTTACTTCGACTCCGAGATAGCTGGTTGGATGTGACCCCAGAGATGCCGTTGAGAGCCGACCAGGTGCCTCCAAATGATGAGCGAGCTTGGCAACGCGACATCAAGAAATTTCGAAAGAAGGCGCCTGCCCGCCCGCGAAATCCACATCAATTACGGGAGACATCGACAGTTCGGATTCCTGCTGAGGCAGGCGACGGTTATTTCCAACTGGTGCTCTGCCAAGGGATCAAGAAAAAGGTCCTAGGCAACAGCCCAGTGTTCCGTGTGATCTCTACATCCACTGCCCCCAGTTCAATCCGTGGTGCGAGCTTAAGTACTCTGCCTCTGGAGGTTGGGGCCATGATCGTGAGCGTTTATGCTCACACTGCAGCGCGAACTGCAGCAGGTCCTGCCGCTGTGGCTATTCAAGCTAGAGTCGATCGAATGGCCCCATCCTGGGTGACTAAAACCGCGGCCCAGACAGTCTACACCAAAAGTGGAATTCAGAATCGAGTCGGCGGTATCATAAATGGGCCCCGTGGTCCCGTTGGACAATTCCAGCCAACCACGGCAAGCCCGGAAATCATTGGAAATACCGCGGCCTCTATTGATGTCGGTCCCCAACTACCTTTTCCTATGTCATTTAAAGCTCGCTGTCAGTTTGGTCAAGTACAGTCACCCAACCAGGATGAAGACCCCCTAAGAATGAATTTGATCAAAATACCCGCCTGGGTGACTGATCAGTTGAGAGGTTACTTTTTTGGCTGGGCTCGATTCGAAGAACTGTCCAACAAGGGATCCTCGACTGGCATGTGGTGTCCGGCGATTCTGTCCGTAAGGGCTTTGGATCCCCTGCAGACCGCGAGAGTAAACCTAGCGCAGATTGCGAAACGCACGGTCGCACTTCGTCTTCTCGACGAAGTTCCCTACCAAACTACTAGCGTTGAGGTCCGTGTTATGGGATACCTTCGCGCCGAGATCCCTCCACCTACCGGATGCACGACTCAACAGCTTGCCGAAGCGCAAGCGACATCCACAGAAGCAGCGATGCTAGCTGATGTATACGATGCAGCCATTGTGCAGGAGACTCTGGTTCATCCAGCATGGGCTGCAGAACATCCGACCTTGGAACTTGAGCAGAATTTGAGTTGGATGGACCGGACTCAAGAGGGATTTACTAATATCATTATGCGTGGACAAAAGTTCGTGGAGCAGGTTCCATTGCATAAGATTGGAGTTCGTTCCGTTACCGATGAGATCAGAGAAAGCCAGGTGGCCGTGAATGGCTTTTTTATTGTTCGGTGAGCTTGATCCTAACACTTTCGAAAATTGCGAATTCATGGCCGCATTGCACATGTACAACATTTAATATATCATAATTTATTCTGAGCGAGATTCATGAAATCATTCGCCAAACTACCTGAAAAGGCCGGATTAATACAAAGATCATCCAAATACACTATACACAATCAGATACTCAGCACAATATCACAAGGAGAAAGAATCAAGGTCCGACTGGAGGGTCGGAGGCTGCCAGGTTGCATTGGCGGAACAACCGCACTTCGTCTGGCTTGAACGCACCCACGACCGAATGCAGAACACCGCGGTTATTGAACAAAACCAAGTCATCTTCTGCCCAGTCATGCGGATACACATATTGGGGACTGATGGCCGGTCGCTGCAACTTGTAAACAATCTCCCGCACACGGGCCAAGTCATCGATCGTGGTTCCGTCGGCGCAGTGAATCCGGCGAATGGCAGACGGGTGGATCTGCAAAGCCAACTTGCCAGTCACGGGATTCTTCCAGGTCATGGGGAAGACCATGATTTTGCTAGGGTCAATGGGTGGGAGCTCGGAGTCTGGCAGCTCGAGACCTTCTGAGTGCATGCCTAGTCCAGTAGAGCGGGAACGGGCTGGACTCATCCAAATGTATCTACCGGTATGGTTAGCTTGTTGGCAAAGCGTTGATCAACGAGAGGTCTTACGGGTGAGGAGCATATTCTATCTTGCTCGTCTTGACAAATTCTTTGTCTTCCGGCGACAGGAGCTCGAACATTCGTTCACCACTAACGAACGCTGTTGTGCCAAGTGGAACGTCCATTGTTTCCCCAGTTCCGTCATCATATAGAAGTGTTTGGCGGCGACCCTTGGGCACGTTGACGGCCAAAAGTGTCGTCACCTGGGGCGGGTATAGATCATAAAGAGCGGCATCAATATGCCACCGGTAAAACCGCGTGAAATCGTAATCTTTCTCATCGGGGATATGATCTTGATGGAATGTTCGATGGTGAGGGTGGCGCAGCTGAATATCTTTCAGGCCTTCATATGAATCAACATGTCCATTTCCAATCACCTGCACTTGTGGTTGATGTGGAACGGTCTTGAGATCGGGATGCAAAATGCTTCTCTTGGCGTCGATTGTCTTGCCGTGTCCATAGTTTTCTGAGACCGGGTCGAAGCGCTTGGTCAATTCATATTGAGCTTTGGGTGAAAGACCTTTCTGGTTCTTGAAGACAACAACATGGTGCTCGTAGAGAGCCTTTCGAATCGTTGCAAATTCCTCATCTATCGCACATTAGCTTGTACGATATGAATCAGATATTGAATCTATCACGAACCACCCAAATTTTCAAGGTCGACTCCTCGAATTTCAGCACCAAAATCAATACAAGAGCCAGGCGGAGGCTGTAACGGAGTGACGGTAAGTGGTAACACGGCCATGATTTCGGGATTTTAGATGTTTCGGAACCTGAATCCTCGGCTTAGGATACGGGCCGGCTCTTTTTATAGAGTTCTGAGCCGAGAGATAACTAACAGTTGTTGTTTTTAGATCAAATCGTTTGAAGTGTGTGTCGGTAGACGGCGCGCACCGAATATAAAAGAAAACAGGTGGAGTAGGATAAAACAATAGAGGGATGTGTGATTTGCCACTTGGTCAATCTACTCGAATGTGGATAATTGAAATAGCGGAGTGAAAATGGCGAAGTAATGGAATTTATTGGACCTTGACATGATAGAGATATTGATAAGGCGGATGAGTCTGAACAACTCACCCGCTCTGATCCTATGATTTCCACTTCTTTACAGAAGGCGAATCAATCCATTGCAACTAAATTCGATTTACCAGAATTTCCACCATGGTCCACGTGGTCTGGGTGGTTGCTCGGCAGCAATTATTTCCTCCAATCCAGTGTGCATGTCAACCTCTTCAGGTCGCCACACCCACGGGTCACTCCAGAATAGCGCACGATGTCCAAAATAAAGCATCAAGAAAGCCGGAATTCCGATATATGCGGTGAAAAAGTTGCTCACAGACCATTCTGATGGGAAGAATACCGTGAACCCATTGATGAGCATCATGAGTGTCGCACCCGCAAGACCAAAATAAGCTCCATATGGCTGGATCCTTGATCTGTAAGGCTGTTCAATGCCTTGTGCTTTCACGGCTTTGCGGAATCGAAAGAACACAACGCAGCAGCAGATCCACGAAATGAAGCCGGAAGTGTTGGTGAAATTGACAAACCAGTTAAAAACAATCGAGCTGGAATTCCCAACGGCGAGGTAGGCGAGTGCCGAGAAGCATGCTGAAGCTGAGACAGCCCAGTATGGGACACCCCATCGATTGCATGCCTTGAACACGCTGGGGGCATTCCCTGACATGGCCAGTGAATAGAGCGACCGCGACGACATGTACAGAAAAGAATTCCCTGCCGACCAGGCCGATGTCAGGACAGCAGCATTGACTATGTGATCCAGAACGGGTATACCGGCGTTTTGAATACCGATCACGAAGGGAGATGAGTTCACTGTACCATCGCCCTTGGTAAGACGACTCGCATTCGAGGGACAGATAACGCCAATAGCCAAGACGCCGAAGATGTAAAAGAAGACCAAACGGTAAATGTACCGTCTGGCAGCCCGAGGGACATTGCGTCGAGGGGATTCCATTTCACCACCACTGATCACAATCAACTCCGGCGCGAAAATGAAGGCAATGGCACTGGATACTGTGCACTTCAAAAGTCCGACGAATCGGCCCGTGTCTCCTGTCACGATGTACTCGTTGAACGGACGTGGATCCTTCCAATAATGAAATCCCAACCGCTGGCGATTCGGCCCACCGCCCCAAAATAAGATGAACGAGACCATGAGCAGGCCGATGAGAGTGATGATTTTGATCCCAGCGAACCAGAACTCGGACTCGCCATAGACTCGAACAGGCATGAAGTTGAGAGCGATAATGACAACCATCATGATCGTTATCCAGACTGCAATATTGACTGATCCACTTTGATCCCAGTAACCAATGACCAACCCAGCAGCCGTGATCTCGTATGGTACTAGGATCCCAAGAGAGTACCAGTAGAGATAACCCATCGCAAAGCCAAGACTCCGTGATACGTAGCGGAATCCATGATAACTCATCGTGCCACCATGTACTGGGAGGTAGGCACCAACTTCAGCGATGGCAGTTACAAGGCCATACACCATAGCTGAGATGAAGATGTATCCCAGAAGAAGAGATGCAGGGCCTCCCGTTGCCAATGCCTGGCCAGAAGACACGAAAAGACCTGTGCTATGTGGTTAATCTCCTGTTGTCGGATACATTATGGAATACTTACCAGTTCCAATCGTGCCTCCCAGTGCCATCAGTTGTACATGGCGGTTTTTGAGACCACGTTTGGTGGTCGCATATCGGTCATCGAGCAAGTTGGCTTCCACCAAGTGACGAACTGCCTTGCCTTTTTCACTTAAGGGGGGCTCAGCGCCTCCATATGAGGGCTGAGTTGCACGCTCAATTTCTGCCATTTCTCTAGGGTTGTAGTGTATAAAGAAATGGTTAAGAATAAATGGAAAGATCCGTAGGAATTAGGCCATCCTTAAATATTTGAACGTTTGCAGGAACACCAAAGTTACGGCTCTTACAAAGACCCTGGACAGCCACATGAGACTCGGCAATTATAGTCATAAGCTCTGACTGGTCAATAGCGGGGTCCGAGGTCGGTTAACTGACAGTAGCCACGCCACGACGAAAGTGCAACTCTGGGGTAAGCCTTCAAAGTCCTAGCTAGACTCAAGATAAAGCGTCAGAACGTATAGTTTTGCATAAATTTGCATGATGCTGGAGGGTCGCGTAGCCAGCTTTGTTGAGTGTTGTATAGCGCTCTGCAAGCAACAAATTTGTAGACATCTGGCGTACGGCCAAACACGGTTCTATTGGGAGTTCACACACTCAAAGAATCTCAAGATAAGGTGGAATACGGAGTACATAGTTTAATTGGTAGAAGTCTCTACAAGAGCTCTCGCTTAGATACGATCCCTGTCGACCGGCCATGATGCCGGTTTGGTAGCTATCGACAAATCAGAAAGATCTTGTGAACAGATACACCGGTCCGGCGACCGGTCCGGAGAGGAAATTTGGCTGTCGAAAAGGCTAGGCAAAATGCCTCAAGCCGAGAGAAAGAGAGAAAGATTAAGCGTCTTATTGGCAAGAGGATGCAGGGAACAAGTGAATGAAAAGGGGAGAATAAAGCTACGCCAAAAAAGGAGTAGTACAGTAGCACATGGGAGTAACCAATCATAGAAAGAGACTAGCTATCTCTTCCAAGGTTCCTTAGTAAGATGGTTGGGGTACATGAGCTAGTCTCAACTAGGTTATTTGTTCTATCAGCCTCTTCGTTCATCAGAGTTGCTGCAAAAGTTCTTGCTCCATTCTCCTTTTGAAAGGACACGCGACAGTCGAACGAATATGACTGTTTTGTGAAATTTTAGGCAGTTACTGAAAGACAAGTTGACCTCACATACTATAATAAATCATGTCCAGGACTGCGTCTGGTTGGCGAGGCAACGTGCGCCGATGGTAGCCTGGCGAAACCACCAAAGAGGGTAATTGTGAAATGTCTCAAACTAGACAAACAGTGATCACCAAAAGCTTTCGCCTCTTTCGCCTTGGAAATGAGCGAGATGGTCTCAAAAATTTCCAGGGCTGTAGCCTATCTTTACGTCCCTTGTTTGACGACATTGTTGAACCCCAAGATCCACCAGCGATTGTCCTGGAACACTTAAATAACCAATTTCTGAGAGTTGTAGCAATCCAAAGACTCAACAAAAAGGAAATAAAATAAGTTGCCAAACGAGTTACCAAACGAGTTCTTCAAGCATTACATGTGCTACATCGAGACGGATCTGTGCATAATGGCCAATGTGATCACCGAAGCTTTTTGTAGACTGTAAGATGACTACATCGTGGCAGATATTGAACCAGACAATGTTCTCGTCAACTGCGGCACAGCATTTGACGTTGTGCGCTTCACCGATGTGCAGCTTGCAGACTTTGGGGATATGTCTCCACGACTTCCAAGTATAGGAAGGATGGTGATTTGATAGGAGCGCCTATCTGGCGGAACCCTCCAGGGCTGGGGCTCATACTCAAATTGATTGGGGTATCCCCGTTGATGTCTGGCCATTTGGTACAATGGTATCTGTGCGATACATGTAACGGTTAATTGTACATGGTCTTCATATTAATATATATTCCAGCTTGTCACGTTTACATATGGTGATTGCTATTTCATTTTCAAGCCCGATATTCCCGCTGATCATGATGAATAGGATCGTAGGATTCTGGCAAAGCGTGGTCAATTCTTTGGACCATTTCCTGTCACTTACCAGAAAATCGCGACCCTTTCCACAGTATGTATCCTCATGCAGGCCATGAGCGGTCTTTGTGGGAAGCCAATGCCCTTTTCACATGTCTCGACAAAGCAAATCTCAAAAGAAGATAGAAAGTATCCTTAAGAGAATGAAGCTTGATGCTAGAGATAGACATTCGGCTCAAGAGCTCTTGATTGACGAGTGGTTTAACTCTTTATAATTTGAGGCTCGCTGTGACATACTGCAAACAGTGTCTGGATTGTGGGTTTGTAAACCCCTGACTTCTTGTTTCCTGATAGCCATGATAGCCATGATAGCTAGGACGATGGTAACTGAGATAATGTAATTAGACGTAGATGACAACGGTTGACATACGAGCTGTAATGAAGGTCGACCTTGGAAGTGCTATCCATGGTGCAAAGTCGGCCATTTGATGTACCTTACTTTGATCAGTCCACCATGAACAGAGATTCCTAGGTTGGTAAGGACAATATTGTAAGGTCAGAAAAAATTCAGCTCATATCTAAGTAGTTACCAAGGTAATGCTTCGTCTCAATGGAGGTAGCTTATAGTTCGACCTCGGGAGATATCTCCATTGTTCCTCGATACTCTTCTATACACCACCCTTTACCTATATTTAAATGAGTGTGCAAATCTTGGACTTCAAGCAGATATATATGTGATATAAAATATAAATATCCAATCCACCTCCACCTCCACAATTTGCCAATTTTGGAAAAGCTCATACCAAATCTCCACCCCCACAGACGGTCCGAAGGTGGGTGCTTTGCCGCTGTCTCCGTGCACTGAACAATATTGCTACAGAGTAGAGCTCAACATATATATGTATTTTGCAAGTTACACGTTTGATTCGTTCCCCATTTCTCTCATGAATAAGAATACTCTTGTCTACAGAACCTGGGACCGTGAAGGTCTTGGACCGCCCAATGCCGACCGTACAACCCCCCACCGATGCCGTTGTCAGTCTATTGCATGCTTCTATCTGTGGTACCATTCTACATATCCCCAAAGGCGATATCCCAAACGCACAGCCCAAGTTGGTGCTGGGCCACGAGAGCGTCGAGGTCATTGAGACCCCAAGCTCAGTGATCCATAATTTAGTCGCCGACCGTGTTTTTATCTCTTGTATGGCCTCCAAGCTATCCCTTCACACTATAGAACGGGCGGCGGACGCTGTGAGGCTGTATCGAAGGAACCTAGGCCGAGCACGTTGGTGGTCCTCACGTCACCCTTTCCCTGCATCCGCTGACTGACTGGGTTGACTCACGCGCTGCGGTCGCTTTGTCGGAGGTATACCCCACTTGCCTCAAATGTAGTGTCTTGGGCGCAAATTTTCAGCGCGAATTTTCAGCCAGGTGGATCAGTGGCGATTGCGGGAGCGGGCCCTGTTGGCATGGCGGCCCTCACGGCGCGTTCGGACGTTGTACACCCCTGCCTTCATTGTAATGGCTGACCCCGATGGGACGCGTTTGATGACGGCGCGTAAACTTGCGGCACATGTCACAGTTAATTTGGGATCTTTAAAAGTGCTGAGAAACAACTCATGGGCCTGACAGAGGATCAAGAGTTCGACTGGGTCATCGAAGCGGTGGGTATTCCGGCGACGTTCGCTTTGTGTCAAAAGTTAGTGGGCATAGAAGATTGGATTGCGAACGTGGGTGTGCATGGCATCAAGCAAGGTCGACCTGCATTTGGAGTCGTGGGAGCGAAACAGCTGTGAGTTGGGAGTTGAGAGTTGATGAAGTTGACATCCCAACAAGTCGAAAAGCCCTTGGGGGTCGAGAAACACTGACACCTCAGGCATCCATTTGTCACTAGTCCAACGCCACGACATCTCGTCTCCGAAGATTAGTTGAATCAGGCATGTTGGATATTGGCTCTCTAGTGACACATCGTCTATTCTTATGTTCAAGAAGAATTGGCTAGACTTCCCTTGTGCCGAGGCAACTACAGATTACGTTACATTCTAGGCAGCCTCTCAGCATCAATCGCTCAAAGTTGCCATAGATTTGGTATGATTTCGTATGATTTCGTATCAATCTATTTTCTTAAAGTTCTTCGTATAGACACCGAGAGATCCACGAGTACATCACCTAGGTAATAATCGGAACAAGGGCGTTCTCCCCTTGAAAATTAGGATCTATACTTGCGGGATGGCCAACTTACCGTGTGAAATTTTTCTCCTTTTTTTTCCTTCTTCGTCTAGGCAATGCTAGATACTTTTAGTCTTTTTTGTACCTAATTTGTTCATTTCCTAAAGAACGAACTAGTTACCAGTTTTCCTGGCCATTATTTGCTCGGTGACCTTTTCCAATAGGTGTTTGGCCCCGGAGAGACGCCTCCCAACGCCTCCGACATCACCACCCACTCTTATCGTAGTTTGGTTGCAGCCTTATCAAGAGCACATGTACAATACAATACCTATCTAGGTATGTAAAATAATACTCTGCATCGATAGTAATCTTAGGGATTTAACTACCTCTTCTAGGCATATCAACTGAGTTACTGATAATAACCCGGAGAGAGCTCTCAACAAGGACAAGAAACCCCCGGTCCCCTCCGGATGAAACCACATTAATCCTAATTCGCCCCCACCAATCGTGTGGCTTCTCGAAGACTTCGAAACAAGGCTCACTAGTGTGGCACTTAAGGTGGTACCAGATCAGAAATGCAGTATGATTGGCCCTTCCGAGTTCACTTTCGGCCCCTCAACGGACGTTAACTGGTCCAACCCTATATCACTCTCTGCTTCTGGAATGGGCAGTGCATAAAGTGGATTTTCTCGCGTGCATATTATCTGCTGGTCATCTTTTGGCCGTCAGTTTGTATCCACTGCATTTTCTTTTTTTTTTTTTTTCTTCTCTTTTTCTTTTGTTTTGTATTTCTATCTCGATCTATCTTTCTTTCCTTGAAACTTCTCTCTTTTCTATTCTCTAACTAACTTTGGTTACTATATAACACACAATCTGCACCGCATGCAGATCAAACACATTACAAACTAATTCCTCACTTCTGCGCGATGGCCGTTGACAATGCTGTCCGTCGCCCCTCTGGGGTCTCGGTCGAACAAGGCGTGACCAACACTAATGCTGATCGAACCCTGGAGGACATGGGTTACAAACCGGAATTGGCCCGCAATCGATCCCTCTGGCAGGTCACTTTCATGTGCTTTATTCTCTCCTCTGTTCCCTATGGCTTGTCAACTACTTTGTACTACCCACTTGCTGCTGGTGGGCCTGCCAATGTCATCTGGGGTTGGGTGATCATCTCATTCCTGATTCTCTGTGTGGCTATCTCCTTGGCGGAAATCACTTCGGTCTATCCTACAGCTGGTGGTGTCTATTACCAAACCTTCGTCCTCTCCCCACTGTGGTGTCGTCGTGTCGCATCTTGGATCTGCGGCTGGTCCTATGTGGCGGGAAACATCACGATTACCCTCGCCGTTAATTTTGGAACCGCACTCCTCTTTGTGGCTTGTTTGGATGTCTTCGAGAAATCTCCCGGTGTGGGCATCACCGATGACTTCTCCACATATCAGACCTTCCTGATTTTCTTGGCGATCACCCTGCTGACCCACGCCATTTCGGCGTTCGGAAATAAATGGCTGCCATGGTTGGAGGTATGTATTCTCTCTCACGTGCTTATTCACCCCATGGGGTAATAGTAATAATTACTGACGACTTCGATTTTAGACCTTTGCTATTTTCTGGACAATGGCTGGTCTGCTTGCCATCATTGTCTGTCTGTTGGCGATTGCGAAACAAGGTCGCCACGACGCTGCCTGGGTATTTGGTCACTTTGAGCCTCAGGCAGGATGGCCTGCAGGATGGTCGTTCTTTATCGGTCTCTTACAGGCTGCTTACGCAACTTCGGCGACTGGCATGATTGTTTCGTGAGTATCAATTTATCCATTTCCACTCGACGATTCAGCTAACCGAATCCAGCCTTTGTGAGGAGGTTCAAGAACCCGCTGTCATGGTCCCCAAAGCCATGGTGGGAACTATCGTCATCAACTTTGTCGCCGGTCTTCTCTTCTTGATCCCCGTGTGCTTCGTCCTTCCCGATCTGACTTACCTGGTGAACCTGGCCTCCGGTCAGCCAACCCCCGCCATTTTCAAGGCCGCTATTGGCAACTCGGCTGGTGCATTCTGTCTATTGATCCCATTGCTTGTACTGGGACTTATCTGCGGTGTTGGTTGCGTGACTGCCACCTCCCGCTGCACCTGGGCTTTTGCGCGCGATGGCGGTATCCCCGGCTCAGGCTGGTGGAGCACTGTGCACAAGACCCTCGACATTCCTTTCAATGCCTTGGTCTTGGGTATGGTTGTGGAGATCATTCTGGGTGTGATCTACTTTGGTTCTACTGCTGCTTACAACGCTTTCTCCGGTGTTGGTGTCATTTTCTTGACCACCAGCTATGCCTGTCCAGTCGCCGTCTCTCTGATCTTCCGTGGTCGAGAGGACATCAAGAATGGCAGCTTCAACTTCGGTGTTTTCGGCTTGATTGCTAACGTCATTGCTCTCGGCTGGAGTATTCTTGCTATTCCTCTTTTCTGTATGCCAACCCTCATGACCGTCACCAAGGAGAGCATGAACTATGCCTCTGTGGTGTTTGCTGGATTCATTGCCATCGCCGCAATTTGGTACGGAGTCTGGGGCTATCACAACTACCGTGGCCCCCCAACCGATGCCGTGGAGCGAGATGAGTCTTCATCCCCCTCACCTATGTCCTACGGCGAAATTCCTAAGAAAGTCCCAACCAATTGAGCTTGACTTGCGACCGTGGAATTTCTCTTGAAATATCGGATTGTACCATTCCCACTTGTTATCATATCTAGCCCATTGCGTCCTCAAAGGCCAATAGTGCGCACTTGCATGTATATAAGCATAATACCCCAACAAAATATTCATCTTTGCGTTCCGAGCATCTACTTTCGGTGTTTGCGGGACATGTTATCACTTATATGCGAATCTTTGTTCCTTTGGGGGCAGTAGCAAACTCCAGGAGTCTACAGCCACTATCTAAAGTGCCTAAGAGTTGATAGCTGCGACATGATCTGTGACTAAACAGGTAAAATCGCTGGTCCCATAATAGAATGTGTTTCCATCATCAGGGGATTGTCCATAGCTCAGTGTATCACCATATTGCCAGTAGAGATCAGCCGCAATACCGTTTGTACCCAGTGCTGTCTTCTGCCATGGGGCTTCAATGGTGCAGTGATCCGAAGTTACACCGTATTCTTCAAACAGGCAAGGCTTGCCAGCTGCTGCACATGCGGCACCGTGGGAGGTG